>NC_134355.1:288900201-289500201 GCF_048569485.1 Anomaloglossus baeobatrachus
AATCTCAAAAAAAATTTTTTTAATGCAGTTTGGAATATTTGATGCCTTAGTGCACATTGGTGCTGGCTCTTTGTTGTTTCTTTGTTGAATTGGTCGGTGGTTGACCTCCACCTTGCTATGCACCCCAATTTGGGATGTATTCCATCTGTATAGATTTTGGCGTTTGGTGACTGTTCACATTGGGTCATCAGGCTTTGTCCACAGGCTATATATATACTTCATGCAGCATTTGCTTGGACCTGTCCCGCCCACAGCCATGACTCAGTCATGGGTACGGGACTGCAATAGACCAGGTGAGTGCTGCTGAGAGCAGTTCTGCTATTTATATGTGAGGCCGCATGGCACATTTTATAAAAATATTTTAGTGTAGGACTGCTTCAAATGAGATTTGCCGTGACGTGGCGAAGCAGCTCAAGAAATTGCAATTTTTTTGCCAAAAATCTCAAAAAAAAAATTTTTATAATGCAGTTTGGAATATTTGATGCCTTAGTGCACATTGGTGCTGGCTCTTTGTTGTTTCTTTGTTGAATTGGTCGGTGGTTGACCTCCACCTTGCTATGCACCCCAATTTGGGATGTATTCCATCTGTATAGATTTTGGCGTTTGGTGACTGTTCACATTGGGTCATCAGGCTTTGTCCACAGGCTATATATATACTTCATGCAGCATTTGCTTGGACCTGTCCCGCCCACAGCCATGACTCAGTCATGGGTACGGGACTGCAATAGACCAGGTGAGTGCTGCTGAGAGCAGTTCTGCTATTTATATGTGAGGCCGCATGGCACATTTTATAAAAATATTTTAGTGTAGGACTGCTTCAAATGAGATTTGCCGTGACGTGGCGAAGCAGCTCAAGAAATTGCAATTTTTTGCCAAAAATCTCAAAAAAAAATAAATTTTTATAATGCAGTTTGGAATATTTGATGCCTTAGTGCACATTGGTGCTGGCTCTTTGTTGTTTCTTTGTTGAATTGGTCGGTGGTTGACCTCCACCTTGCTATGCACCCCAATTTGGGATGTATTCCATCTGTATAGATTTTGGCGTTTGGTGACTGTTCACATTGGGTCATCAGGCTTTGTCCACAGGCTATATATATACTTCATGCAGCATTTGCTTGGACCTGTCCCGCCAACAGCCATGACTCAGTCATGGGTACGGGACTGCAATAGACCAGGTGAGTGCTGCTGAGAGCAGTTCTGCTATTTATATGTGAGGCCGCATGGCACATTTTATAAAAATATTTTAGTGTAGGACTGCTTCAAATGAGATTTGCCGTGACGTGGCGAAGCAGCTCAAGAAATTGCAATTTTTTGCCAAAAATCTCAAAAAAAATTTTTATAATGCAGTTTGGAATATTTGATGCCTTAGTGCACATTGGTGCTGGCTCTTTGTTGTTTCTTTGTTGAATTGGTCGGTGGTTGACCTCCACCTTGCTATGCACCCCAATTTGGGATGTATTCCATCTGTATAGATTTTGGCGTTTGGTGACTGTTCACATTGGGTCATCAGGCTTTGTCCACAGGCTATATATATACTTCATGCAGCATTTGCTTGGACCTGTCCCGCCCACAGCCATGACTCAGTCATGGGTACGGGACTGCAATAGACCAGGTGAGTGCTGCTGAGAGCAGTTCTGCTATTTATATGTGAGGCCGCATGGCACATTTTATAAAAATATTTTAGTGTAGGACTGCTTCAAATGAGATTTGCCGTGACGTGGCGAAGCAGCTCAAGAAATTGCAATTTTTTGCCAAAAATCTCAAAAAAAAATTTTTATAATGCAGTTTGGAATATTTGATGCCTTAGTGCACATTGGTGCTGGCTCTTTGTTGTTTCTTTGTTGAATTGGTCGGTGGTTGACCTCCACCTTGCTATGCACCCCAATTTGGGATGTATTCCATCTGTATAGATTTTGGCGTTTGGTGACTGTTCACATTGGGTCATCAGGCTTTGTCCACAGGCTATATACATACTTCATGCAGCATTTGCTTGGACCTGTCTCGCCCACAGCCATGACTCAGTCATGGGTACGGGACTGCAATAGACCAGGTGAGTGCTGCTGAGAGCAGTTCTGCTATTTATATGTGAGGCCGCATGGCACATTTTATAAAAATATTTTAGTGTAGGACTGCTTCAAATGAGATTTGCCGTGACGTGGCGAAGCAGCTCAAGAAATTGCAATTTTTTGCCAAAAATCTCAAAAAAAAAATTTTTATAATGCAGTTTGGAATATTTGATGCCTTAGTGCACATTGGTGCTGGCTCTTTGTTGTTTCTTTGTTGAATTGGTCGGTGGTTGACCTCCACCTTGCTATGCACCCCAATTTGGGATGTATTCCATCTGTATAGATTTTGGCGTTTGGTGACTGTTCACATTGGGTCATCAGGCTTTGTCCACAGGCTATATATATACTTCATGCAGCATTTGCTTGGACCTGTCCCGCCCACAGCCATGACTCAGTCATGGGTACGGGACTGCAATAGACCAGGTGAGTGCTGCTGAGAGCAGTTCTGCTATTTATATGTGAGGCCGCATGGCACATTTTATAAAAATATTTTAGTGTAGGACTGCTTCAAATGAGATTTGCCGTGACGTGGCGAAGCAGCTCAAGAAATTGCAATTTTTTGCCAAAAATCTCAAAAAAAAATTTTTATAATGCAGTTTGGAATATTTGATGCCTTAGTGCACATTGGTGCTGGGCTGGCTCTTTGTTGTTTCTTTGTTGAATTGGTCGGTGGTTGACCTCCACCTTGCTATGCACCCCAATTTGGGATGTATTCCATCTGTATAGATTTTGGCGTTTGGTGACTGTTCACATTGGGTCATCAGGCTTTGTCCACAGGCTATATATATACTTCATGCAGCATTTGCTTGGACCTGTCCCGCCCACAGCCATGACTCAGTCATGGGTACGGGACTGCAATAGACCAGGTGAGTGCTGCTGAGAGCAGTTCTGCTATTTATATGTGAGGCCGCATGGCACATTTTATAAAAATATTTTAGTGTAGGACTGCTTCAAATGAGATTTGCCGTGACGTGGCGAAGCAGCTCAAGAAATTGCAATTTTTTGCCAAAAATCTCAAAAAAAAAATTTTTATAATGCAGTTTGGAATATTTGATGCCTTAGTGCACATTGGTGCTGGCTCTTTGATGTTTCTTTGTTGAATTGGTCGGTGGTTGACCTCCACCTTGCTATGCACCCCAATTTGGGATGTATTCCATCTGTATAGATTTTGGCGTTTGGTGACTGTTCACATTGGGTCATCAGGCTTTGTCCACAGGCTATATATATACTTCATGCAGCATTTGCTTGGACCTGTCCCGCCCACAGCCATGACTCAGTCATGGGTACGGGACTGCAATAGACCAGGTGAGTGCTGCTGAGAGCAGTTCTGCTATTTATATGTGAGGCCGCATGGCACATTTTATAAAAATATTTTAGTGTAGGACTGCTTCAAATGAGATTTGCCGTGACGTGGCGAAGCAGCTCAAGAAATTGCAATTTTTTGCCAAAAATCTCAAAAAAAAAATTTTTATAATGCAGTTTGGAATATTTGATGCCTTAGTGCACATTGGTGCTGGCTCTTTGTTGTTTCTTTGTTGAATTGGTCGGTGGTTGACCTCCACCTTGCTATGCACCCCAATTTGGGATGTATTCCATCTGTATAGATTTTGGCGTTTGGTGACTGTTCACATTGGGTCATCAGGCTTTGTCCACAGGCTATATATATACTTCATGCAGCATTTGCTTGGACCTGTCCCGCCCACAGCCATGACTCAGTCATGGGTACGGGACTGCAATAGACCAGGTGAGTGCTGCTGAGAGCAGTTCTGCTATTTATATGTGAGGCCGCATGGCACATTTTATAAAAATATTTTAGTGTAGGACTGCTTCAAATGAGATTTGCCGTGACGTGGCGAAGCAGCTCAAGAAATTGCAATTTTTTGCCAAAAATCTCAAAAAAAAAAAAAAAAAAAAAAAAATTTTTATAATGCAGTTTGGAATATTTGATGCCTTAGTGCACATTGGTGCTGGCTCTTTGTTGTTTTTATATATACATACATACATACATACAGACACGCATACTGCTCTGCTGCATATATACATACATACAGACACGCATACTGCTCTGCTGCATATATACATACAGACATGCATACTGCTCTGCTGCATATATACATACATACATACATACAGACACGCATACTGCTCTGCTGCATACATACATACATATAGACACGCATACTGCTCTGCTGCATATATACATACATACATACAGACACGCATACTGCTCTGCTGCATATATACATACATACAGACACGCATACTGCTCTGCTGCATATATACATACATACAGACACGCATACTGCTCTGCTGCATATATACATACATACATACAGACACGTATACTGCTCTGCTGCATACATACATACATACAGACAGACACGCATATTGCTCTGCTGCATATATATATACAGACACACACGCATACTACTCTGCTACATATATACATACATACAGACACGTATACTGCTCTGCTGCATACATACATACATATAGACACGCATATTGCTCTGCTGCATATATATATACATACATACAGACATGCATACTACTTTGCTACATATATACATACATACATACAGACACGCATACTGCTCTGCTGCATATATACATACATACAGACACGCATACTGCTCTGCTGCATATATACATACATACAGACACGCATACTGCTCTGCTGCATATATACATACATACAGACACGCATACTGCTCTGCTGCATATATACATACATACAGACACGCATACTGCTCTGCTGCATATATACATACATACAGACACGCATACTGCTCTGCTGCATATATACATACATACAGACACGCATACTGCTCTGCTGCATACATACATACATATAGACACGCATATTGCTCTGCTGCATATATATATACATACATACAGACATGCATACTACTTTGCTACATATATACAGACACGCATACTGCTCTGCTGCATATATACATACATACATACAGACACGTATACTGCTCTGCTGCATACATACATGCATACATACAGACAGACACGCATATTGCTCTGCTGCATATATATATACAGACAGACAAGCATACTACTCTGCTACATATATACATACATACAGACACGTATACTGCTCTGCTGCATACATACATACATACATATAGACACGCATATTGCTCTGCTGCATATATATATACATACATACAGACATGCATACTACTTTGCTACATATATACATACATACATACAGACACGCATACTGCTCTGCTGCATATATACATACATACAGACACGCATACTGCTCTGCTGCATATATACATACATACAGACATGCATACTGCTCTGCTGCATATATACATACATACAGACACATATACTGCTCTGCTGCATACATACATACATACAGACACGCATACTGCTCTGCTGCATATATACATGCATACATACAGACACGCATACTGCTCTGCTGCATACATACATGCATACATACAGACAGACACGCATATTGCTCTGCTGCATACATACATACATACATACAGACACGCACACTGCTCGGCTGCATATATACATACATACACGCATACTGCTCTGCTGCATATATACATACATACATACAGACACGTATACTGCTCTGCTGCATACATACATGCATACATACAGACAGACACGCATATTGCTCTGCTGCATATATATATACAGACAGACACGCATACTACTCTGCTACATATATACATACATACAGACACGTATACTGCTCTGCTGCATACATACATGCATACATACAGACACGCATATTGCTCTGCTGCATATATATATATACATACATACAGACATGCATACTACTTTGCTACATATATACATACATACAGACACGCATACTGCTCTGCTGCATATATACATACATACAGACACGCATACTGCTCTGCTGCATATATACATACAGACACGCATACTGCTCTGCTGCATATATACATACATACATACAGACACGCATACTGCTCTGCTGCATACATACATACATATAGACACGCATACTGCTCTGCTGCATATATACATACATACATACAGACACGCATACTGCTCTGCTGCATATATACATACATACAGACACGCATACTGCTCTGCTGCATATATACATACATACAGACACGCATACTGCTCTGCTGCATATATACATACATACATACAGACACGTATACTGCTCTGCTGCATACATACATGCATACATACAGACAGACACGCATATTGCTCTGCTGCATATATATATACAGACAGACACGCATACTACTCTGCTACATATATACATACATACAGACACGTATACTGCTCTGCTGCATACATACATACATATAGACACGCATATTGCTCTGCTGCATATATATATACATACATACAGACATGCATACTACTTTGCTACATATATACATACATACATACAGACACGCATACTGCTCTGCTGCATATATACATACATACAGACACGCATACTGCTCTGCTGCATATATACATACATACAGACACGCATACTGCTCTGCTGCATATATACATACATACAGACACGCATACTGCTCTGCTGCATATATACATACATACAGACACGCATACTGCTCTGCTGCATATATACATACATACAGACACGCATACTGCTCTGCTGCATACATACATACATATAGACACGCATATTGCTCTGCTGCATATATATATACATACATACAGACATGCATACTACTTTGCTACATATATACATACATACATACAGACACGCATACTGCTCTGCTGCATATATACATACATACATACAGACACGTATACTGCTCTGCTGCATACATACATGCATACATACAGACAGACACGCATATTGCTCTGCTGCATATATATATACAGACAGACACGCATACTACTCTGCTACATATATACATACATACAGACACGTATACTGCTCTGCTGCATACATACATACATATAGACACGCATATTGCTCTGCTGCATATATATATACATACATACAGACATGCATACTACTTTGCTACATATATACATACATACATACAGACACGCATACTGCTCTGCTGCATATATACATACATACAGACACGCATACTGCTCTGCTGCATATATACATACATACAGACACGCATACTGCTCTGCTGCATATATACATACATACAGACACGCATACTGCTCTGCTGCATATATACATACATACAGACACGCATACTGCTCTGCTGCATATATACATACATACAGACACGCATACTGCTCTGCTGCATATATACATACATACAGACACGCATACTGCTCTGCTGCATATATACATACATACAGACACGCATACTGCTCTGCTGCATATATACATACATACATATAGACACGCATATTGCTCTGCTGCATATATATATACATACATACAGACATGCATACTACTTTGCTACATATATACATACATACATACAGACACGCATACTGCTCTGCTGCATATATACATACATACAGACACGCATACTGCTCTGCTGCATATATACATACATACAGACACGCATACTGCTCTGCTGCATATATACATACATACAGACACGCATACTGCTCTGCTGCATATATACATACATACAGACACGCATACTGCTCTGCTGCATATATACATACATACAGACACGCATACTGCTCTGCTGCATATATATATACATACAGACACGCATACTGCTCTGCTGCATATATACATACATACATACAGACACGCATACTGCTCTGCTGCATACATACATACATATAGACACGCATACTGCTCTGCTGCATACATACATACATATAGACACGCATACTGCTCTGCTGCATATATACATACATACATACAGACACGCATACTGCTCTGCTGCATATATACATACATACATACAGACACGTATACTGCTCTGCTGCATACATACATGTATACATACAGACAGACACGCATATTTGCTCTGCTGCATATATATATACAGACAGACACGCATACTACTCTGCTACATATATACATACATACAGACACGTATACTGCTCTGCTGCATACATACATACATACATACATACAGACACGCATATTGCTCTGCTGCATATATATATACATACATACAGACACGCATACTGCTCTGCTGCATACATACATGCATACTACTTTGCTACATATATACATACATACATAGACACGCATACTGCTCTGCTGCATATATACATACATACAGACACGCATACTGCTCTGCTGCATATATACATACATACAGACACGCATACTGCTCTGCTGCATATATACATACATACAGACACGCATACTGCTCTGCTGCATATATACATACATACAGACACGCATACTGCTCTGCTGCATATATACATACATACATACAGACACGCATACTGCTCTGCTGCATACATACATGCATACATACAGACAGACACGCATACTACTCTGCTACATATATACATACATATAGACACGCATACTGCTCTGCTGCATGCATACATGCAAGCACACAACTTGCTCTGCGGGGCCCACACACGCGGCTCCGGGGGTCACACACACGGCTCTGCGGGGCCCACACACGCACGGGGGGACAGGGAGGGGCGGGGAGGGAGTGATGTCCCACATACTGATCAGGTCACGGTGCAGATGGGGCCCACACAGCGCCGGAGGGAAGCGATGTGCTGGGGGTCGCTGGCTGGCACTGTGACTCCTTCATCTGTGCGACCGAGCAGGACGCCGGGCGGTAGCTCCGCCCACAGATGATGCTCAATGCAGGAGAACACAGTGGCCTTAAAGGGCCGGCAGCCACAGTTTCCAGTGCCAAGGACTGCTGCCCCCGGGCCGACCGCAGGTAAGCCGAGCGGGACCGTCTGTGTGTGTGTGTGTGTGTGTGTGTATGTATGTATGTGTACATGCCGCGGGCAGGAGGGGGCGGAGCGAGCTGAGCGGGAAAATGTGGGCTTCCTGCACGTAACTAAGATAAACATCGGGTTACTAACCAAAGCGTTTTGCTTGGATACCCGATGTTTATCTTGGTTACCAGCTTCTGGCAGGCTGCCAGCGATGGCTCCTGCACACTCTAGCTGTAAAAAGCCCTGCTTTTTGCTGCTAGAACCGTTCTCGAACGTATCTAGAACTATCGAGCTTTTGCAAAAAGCTCGAGTTCTAGTTCGATCTCGAACAGCCCCCAAAATCACTCGAGCCGCGAACTGGAGAACCTCGAACCACGAACCGCGCTCAACTCTAGTCATCATGTTACTTCCGGCTGCCATGACAACCCTCAGCTCCCCCGTGATTGTGTCATGGGAGAGCTAGAGATGTAAGAGAAGGAGCTCATTGCTTCTCTCTAACTTTTATGTACCGCAACCGCTATTGATGTATACCCCCTGAGCTGTATGTCCCCCATCCCAGTGCTGTATAACCCCCAGAGCTGTATGTTCACATCCCAGTGTTGTATATTCCTCGAGAACTGTATGTTCCCTGATCCCAGTGCTGTATACCCCCAGAGCTGTATGTCCCCCACCTCAGTGCTGTATACCCCCCAGACCTTTATGTTCCCTGACACCAGGGCTGTATACCTACCCTGAACTGTATGTCTCCTGACCCCAGTGCTGTATATGTCCAGAGCTGTATGTCCCCCATCCCTGTGCTGTATACCCATCTATATATTTGAGGCTATTGAAAATGTATAGTCCCTATGGTGAAGATAAGGGAAGGGAAAAAAGAATACTACAAGATTGATAAGTGAAATACAGCTACAAAAACTTTGACGAGGAAAAGGTCCAAAAACAAACAACAAAACCAAAAACAAGTGGTATCCCAGATGAAATAAATAACCAGAAGTGAAGGGGACCTACAAAAAAAGAGAAGGACCAGAAATAATTGATCAAATACCAAATGTATTAGTAATAATAAGTGAAAATATAGAGGCATACAGTAGTGGCAAAAAGAATAGAAAAAGCACCATCAAAACAAGCCACAAGATGTCAACCTGTACTATTAAGCACAAGGCATCATATAGAAATGTGATTCAGACTGGATTAGAGAGGGTGGCAGGTAACTACTAAAGATAACAATCTATGTTAACTAGTGATGAGCGAGTATGCTTGTTACTACTCGGTACTCGCACGAGTATCACTGTACTCGGGCTACTCGGCAGGGACCGAGTAATCTCGCGATACTCGTGCTGTACTCGTGGTCTTCATCCCTGCATGTTGGCGCTCTTTTGAGAGCCAGCCCTCATGCAGGGATTGGCTGGCAGACCACTGCAATGCCACAGCCCTGTTAGTTGTGGAATTGCAGTGATTGGCCGGCCTGCACAGCGTGATCGAGCCTTTATACCGGCGGGCGCGCTGTGCTCTGCACACAGCCATCCAGACAGTCAGTGCAGGGAG
The DNA here is from genome assembly GCF_048569485.1 of Anomaloglossus baeobatrachus. NCBI lineage: Eukaryota > Metazoa > Chordata > Amphibia > Anura > Aromobatidae > Anomaloglossus > Anomaloglossus baeobatrachus. Next base: position 288,910,632 of record NC_134355.1, read on the forward strand.
AGTGTTGCTGCTTCAGGGAAAGGTTTGTGGCCCTTTATAGTTATTTCCGTAGCAGGGCTGCAAAAAGTGTGACCAGAAGTCCTTCTCAGGACTATTATAGTTGTATACAGGCAGGCAGGGTATAGCCAGGTCGGAGTACAGTAGCAGAGTCCTTCTCAGGACTATTGTTGCTGTATATAGGCAGGGTATAGCCAGGTCGGAATACAGGCTAGTGACCAGAAGAGTCCTTGTCAGGACTATTGTAGCAGTATACAGGCAGGCAGGGTATATAGCCATTCCTAGTGGTGACCGTATACCAGCCTTCATCACCATATCTGGGGCTGGTGTACACAGTCTAAAACAGTCCTGATAGTGTCAGACTTCTCAGTAATTGTCGCTCCTAAAAACCTGTTAGGTTCTTAGTGCGTCCGCGCTTGCATTTAAAAACCGCACGTGTGTGCCTGTCGGTGGCAGCGTACAGGTGCACGTTTTGCACAAACTATTATATAACGCACAAGTGTAGTGAATAATACACGTCAGTCAGCAGTGTCTGATAGTGTCAGACTTCTCAGTAATTGTCGCTCCTAAAAACCTGTTAGGTTCTTAGTGCGTCCGTGCTTGCATTTAAAAACCGCACGTGTGTGCCTGTCGGTGGCAGCGTACAGGTGCACGTTTTGCACAAACTATTATATAACGCACAAGTGTAGTGAATAATACACGTCAGTCAGCAGTGTCTGATAGTGTCAGACTTCTCAGTAATTGTCGCTCCTAAAAACCTGTTAGGTTCTTAGTGCGTCCGTGCTTGCATTTAAAAACCGCACGTGTGTGCCTGTCGGTGGCAGCGTACAGGTGCACGTTTTGCACAAACTATTATATAACGCACAAGTTTAGTGAATAATACACGTCAGTCAGCAGTGTCTGATAGTGTCAGACCTCTCAGTAATTGTCGCTCCTAAAAACCTGTTAGGTTCTTAGTGCGTCCATGCTTGCATTTAAAAACTGCACGTGTGTGCCTGTCGGTGGCAGCGTACAGGTGCACGTTTTGCACAAACTATTATATAACGCACAAGTCTAGTGAATACACGTCAGCACAGCATTGCAAAATGCGCAAGGGCATTGACAACAAACAAGGAAGTGGACGTGATGGTGGTGCAGGCAGAGGCCGAGGTCGTGGGCAAGCTCTAATTTCGCCACAACAAAGGGCCACATCTACTCGCTCGCACGTCCTGTCCCAAAATCTTGGGGACCGCAGCAGTACACCGCTCTTGAACCAAGACCAGTGTCAACAGGTTGTTAGTTGGATAGCGGATAATGCTTCCAGTCAGATTGGCACCACCACAAACACTCTGTCTTCCACACGGTCAAGTGTCAGTAGCCGTGATACTGCACCGCACATTTCAGAACCTGATCCTCCTTCCTACCACAAGGCTGAGTACACGTCGTCGGACATTACTGATCCCACACTTGGACACTCGGAAGAGCTGTTCACGTTTCCATTCGCACATTCTGGCCTCTCGCCAGCTCATGTTGAAGTGGGTCATGAGGAGATCGTATGTACAGATGCCCAAATATTTGAGCAGCCACATTCTCACGAAGTTGGCAATGTGTCTCAACAAGGGGTGGACGATGATGAGACACAATTGTCAGGAAGTCAGGAGGAGGAGCAGGGTGCGGAAGAGGAAGACGACGTGGTGGATGATCCAGTAACTGACCCAACCTGGCAGGAGGATATGCAGAGCGAGGACAGCAGTGCACAGGGGGAGGGAGGCATAGCATCCCAACAGGCAGTAAGAAGCAGGGTGGTGGCTCCAGGCAGAAGTCAGGCAACCGTTCCCCGGAACAACAACACGACGACACAAGGTGCCTGTACAAATGTTAGGTCTTCCCGAGTCTGGCATTTTTTAAGTTTGCTCCAGATGATTCTAAAAAGGCCATTTGCAACACCTGCCGTGCCAGCATCAGCAGGGGTACCAAAACTAGCAGCCTGACCACCACCAGCATGATCAGGCACATGTCAGCCAAGCACCCGACTTTGTGGGAAGTACAACAGAGTCGAGGAGCAGTGCTTGCTGATGTCACTGCTATGTCTTCGCTTGTTGTGCATGCGAGCCAACCCCCTGTCCATGCTGCCTGTGAACAAGCCTCCTCCGGTCCTGCACCTGCAGTTGCCTACGCAGAAATAACACCATCATCAAGCACGTCCTTGTCCCAGCGCAGCGTTCAGTTATCCATTCAGCAAACCTTTGAACGCAGGCGCAAATACACTGCCAACGCCCCACATGCCACAGTTCTAAATGCTAACATTTCGCGACTGCTTGCACTGGAAATGTTGCCTTTTAGCCTGGTGGAGACAGAAGCATTCCGCAACCTGATGGCGGCAGCTGTCCCACGTTACTCGGTCCCCAGCCGCCACTATTTCTCCCGGTGTGCCGTCCCCGCATTGCTTAACCACGTGTCACAAAACATCACACGTGCCGTGAACAACGCTGTTTCACCCAAAGTCCACCAAACCACAGACACGTGGACAAGTGCTTGTGGGCAAGGCCGCTACATCTCGTTGACGGCACACTGGGTTAATATTGTGGAAGCTGGGACCCAGTCTGAGCGAGGGACGGAACACGTCCTTCCCACACCAAGGTTTGCAGGCCCTACCTCAGTCAGGGTTTCACCCACACTCTACAGCTCCGGAATGTCATGCTCTTCAGCCTCCTCCTCCTCCTGCGCATCCTCATCCACTTTACCCTCCACACCAGTCCCAAGCTGGAAGCACTGCAGCACTGCCTCGGCGAAGCGGCAACAGGCTGTGCTGAAGCTAATCTGCATAGGTGACAAACCCCACAATGCAGAAGAGGTGTGGACAGCTCTGAAACAGCAGGCAGATCACTGGCTCACACCTCTGAACCTAAAGCCAGGAAAGATTGTGTGTGACAATGGCCGGAACCTGGTGGCGGCTTTGAGGCGAGGCCAGCTGACACATGTTCCATGCGTGGCCCATGTGCTCAACCTCGTGGTTCAGCGGTTTCTAAAGTCATACCCAGAGCTGTCTGATCTGCTGGTAAAAGTTCGCCGCCTGTCTGCACATTTTCGAAAGTCACCTACTGCTTCAGCCGGCCTTGCCGGCTTTCAGCGCCATTTGCATCTTCCGGCTCACAGACTGGTGTGTGATGTCCCCATGCGTTGGAATTCAACTCTAAACATGTTGGTCAGGATATGTGAGCAGAAGAGGGCAGTTGTTGAGTACCTGCATCACCTAAGCCGTCGGGAAATGGGTCAAACTCCACACATAACACCTGAGGAGTGGAGATGGATGTCCGACCTATGTACCATCCTCCAAAACTTTGAGGACTCCACCAAGATAGTGAGTGGTGATGACGCCATTATTAGCGTCACCATACCGCTTCTCTGCCTTCTAAAACGGTCTCTGCTCAAAAACAAACATGATGCATTGCAGGCGGAGCGCGATGAGTTGGAGCAAGAAACAGTAGTGGGTGTCGGTGATAACACACAGCCCAGCCTCGTCTCATCACAACGTGCAGTGGAGGACTATGACGAGGAGGAGGATGAAGACATGGAGCAACTCTCCGGCCAAATTGAGGATATGACAAGCACACCAGTCATATCCTCTGTTCAGCGTGGCTGGCCAGAGGACAGGGTAGATGAGGAGGAGGAGGAGGAGGACAGCATGTTAAGTCATCGTGTTGGTCAGGATACTGAAGTGATGGCTGTTAAGAGTCTGGCGCACATGGCTGACTTTATGGTAAGCTGCCTGTCTCGTGACCCTCGCGTTAAGAACATCTTGGCCGACAATCATTACTGGTTGGTAACACTGTTAGACCCACGCTACAAGGAGAACTTTATGTCTCTTATTCCCGAGGCGGAGAGGTCAGCCAAAATGCAGCAGTTCCGGAAGGCCATAGTCACGGAAGTAGGCAAAGCATTCCCCTCACAAAACGCTAGCGGCATAGGTCAGGAATCAGTGGACAACCAAGGCGTACAGCCGAGAGAGGCACAAGTCCAATCCGCCAGAGGTAGGGGAACAGTCTTTAAGATGTGGGACAGTTTTCTCAGCCCCTCATGTACCACAGCCCCTGAGGTGCGGGGTTGTGCCACAAGAAATCCTAAGTTTGCCCTGATGCTCAAGGAGTACCTTGCAGATCGAACAACTGTACTCCGACATTCCTCTGTGCCTTACAATTATTGGGTATCCAAGCTGGACACGTGGCATGAATTGGCTCTCTACGCCTTGGAAGTCCTGGCCTGCCCTGACGCTAGCGTTTTGTCAGAGCGTGTTTTTAGTGCCGCAGATGGAATCATTACAGATAAACGCACCCACCTGTCAACTGAAAATGCTGACAGGCTGACTCTGATCAAGATGAACAAGGGTTGGATTGGGCCAGACTTCACCACACCACCAGCAAATGAGAGCGGAAGTTAAAGTTTGTAACGGGAATTTGCCAGGTACCTCCACTCACCCATGGGTACACACTTCTGGACTTTGGATAATCGCTGGACTGCTCCTCCTTCTCCTCATGCGCCACCATGATGACCGTTACAATAGTTAGGCCTTTGTTTCAGGTATACCCCCAGTGGTAAATTTTTTCGCCCATTCTTTCAGAATGGACATTACAACGACAGGAGACCCGCTCCTTTGCAATGGGAACAATGTTTTGAGGCCCTCATGCACGTCTCTATCCAGGGACAATGTGGAGCCTCCCAATTTTTGGCTGCCCTGCCTAAGGGCTATACTACAATAGACCCACTTCCTGACAATGGACACTTCAGGTTTACAGGCCCTCATGCACGTCTCTATCCAGGAACAATGTGGAGCCTCCCAATTTTTGGCTGCCCTGCCAAAGGGCTATACTACAATAGACTCACTTCCTCAAAATGGGCACATTAGACTCAAGAGGCCTTCATGTTCGTCTCTTCTCAGGGACATCGAAGTGCCACACAATGTTTTCACGTAAAATCTTTCATGTAATCTCCAAAAGTAACATACACCAGCTCTATCTCACTATTGGGTATGTGCCCTTAACATTTCCGCCATGAAAATTCATTTTGGTGTCATTTTGGAAGGTTTTCTGGTGAGTCCGTAAAAATGGCGTAAAATGCGGACAATATTGTTCACAGCTGTGACTTTTGAGTGATAAATGCTTCAAGGGATCTTCCCCATGCTGTTGCCATGTCATTTGAGCACTCTTCTGAGACTTTTGTGACATTTTTAGGGTTTCTACATGCTGCCGGGGGTCATTTCATAAAAATACTCGGGTCTCCCATAGGATAACATTGGGCTCGGTGCTCGGGCCGAGTACACGAGTATCTTGGGATGCTCGGCCAGAGCCTCGAGCACCCGAGCTTTTTAGTACTCGGTCATCACTAATGTTAACCTAATAGGTACCCCCTTGGCATAGGTGTGGGGATTTATATGTAACAATGGGAGCCAGGTAACAAATCGCCAAGCATGAATGAGAGGAGGAAGGACTTCATCCGCCCATTCACCCCGGAAGACACGTGATGCAGGATGCTCCCAGACACAGAATGCAGGAGACGCGAACAGCGCATGCGCGTGTCGCGTCTGTGCTAGGACTGGTATGTGTTGTGAGTGGATGTGTCTGACATCAGGCTGTCACACCCACATGACACAAAGAACAAAGTGGACAAAGGAGAGAATGAGAGAAGAAGGGAGGATAAACCGGCCCCCTCTCTCACCATGGCAACACACCGGCGAACGCAGCATAGCCGATTCTGACAGCAGAGTAAGGAATATATAAACAGAGGACAAAAAACAATCGCTGAATAAGCAGTAATTAGGGTAATGATAAACCTGTAGTTGGCACAATATTAGGACAGCCACAAAGTAAGCAATGATAAAGATAGAGATTATCCTGCAGGTGGCACACTAATAAAATATGAGCCATAAAGTGTATGTGGGCAGTATTTAATATACCAACACAGATTTTTTTTTATTATATATATATATATATATATATATATTCACATGCACCTCAAAACTAAAATGGCTGTCACACAAAAATCAAGCCCCTTAAGGGGAAATTAAAAAAAAAATATTATATATCCCCTCATGTTAAGTGTTTATGTACAAAGACAGAAAGTAACAAGATCTCCCAAAGGGAGAAGGTCAGACCAGACCCACATTCAGACCAAAAAAGGAGATATGAAAACGTAGTAAAATAAAAATATAATAAAGGGATAATAGTATTAAATCCACCCATAAGAGAATAGTTAACATCAGTTGTCCCTGATATTACAAGAAAGTTAAATACATCAATGAAAAATTAGATAAATTGTATATCAGTGACCATGTTAGACGGACATCTCCAGAAGGCTATAATTTTCATGACAGATGTTATCTGTTATGGATAGTGTTTCTGTTAGTTTGGCCATTGCCGGTTGTGAAGGGATTAAGATTCTTCCTGAAGATGTTTCTGGACTCCTTCTAGTGGCTAGTGCTGGAAGTGAGTTAGGTTCTTTACTTGTCAGTGAGACAGGTGTGGGGCTTGGCTCTAATCCCAGTGAGTAAATCATGTTCAGCCTTTGGTGTATAAAGGAAGAGATTCTGTCTCAAACTGATGCCGGTGATATCGTTTCCTGTGTCAGTTTTTCTCCAGTGAACATGTCTTGAACACCAGGTCTTCCTGTTATGTCGGCTTTGTGCCTGTGCCCCACCAGACACTTCTCTAATGCACTCCAGCTTGTCTTTATCTCTTGAAGATCTCCAGTGTGTCTGCTACAGTTTGTCTGCTTCTGTGGATTCAATTTTTGCCTTTTTTCTTAGTCATCCTGATCTCGCCTTTGGAGCATTGGATAAGTACTCTGTTTTCTAGCCTGTGATTGAATCGTTTAATGCATTTTTCTTTTATGTGCAATGTTTATTTTGATTCTCTTCTTTCCTCTCTCCTTAACTTTCTGTCTGCTCCTTCCTCCCCTTCTCTCCGCCCACCATTGTTCATGTCTGGTTCTTAGCTTATTTTAATCAGTCCATTTCATTCATTAGCTAGAGACAGACTAAGAACTATACAGTTCGAAACGCGTCCTCTCCGTTTCTTTGCTCTGGACCCTATTTGGACTTTTTAATATGTTTCAATAAACGTCATTAATTTTTAATACATTTCCTGGATTCGGTGCTGGATTTTTTTGAAAAAGCCTTGGATAAGTACTCTGTTTTCTAGCCTGTGACTGAATCGTTTAATGCATTTTTCTTTTATGTGCAATGTTTATTTTGATTCTGTTTAAATTTGTTTTTAAATGCCATGAAAACTGTTCATTCACAGTGTAAAAAGAGTGGAGTTTTTTTCTCTCTGTCTGAACATGGTCCTGCATTTTTTTTTATTATATATGCATTTTTGTGCTCTATTGGGTTTATACTGACGAAGTTTAACAAAGGGACATTGCGGAGAATCCAGTGAAGACTTTTCTCTATCATTTTTGCATATTAACTTTTGTTATACTCAGTATACGGTTTATTAGACCCCATCAATTGATTGCTCACTATTAGTCCTGTTGGACAGTCAATATTTTTCTGCCTATGGCTTCTTAGCCAATTTTTGAAACAACCTTTCTTGGATGCTAATCCTGTCTGGTGTCCTGCACAGGATTTCCTTGATGTAGTGGGTGGAGGATCGTGTAGTCCTAGGGGAATTTTGATTATCAGGAGTTGGCATATATTAGGGTTTTGCTGGCTGCACCCAGTGATCTATCCTATCCGTTGGTATCTTAGTTAGTGTTGTAGCTGTTCTGTTTTGTCACAAGTCAGCTTATGGGATCACCAGTGAGGTCCTCTGAATTAGGCCTCTTCAGACCTAATCAAGATCGAGCGCTCGGAGAAAAGACCTGCATTAATGTGAGCATGATCAATTTTCTGTTTATTCAGCTAAGGTACAGTTTATTTATATCATTTACAGATCAATGTGATATTGCAAAAAAAAGGCTTCTAGCTGGACTTTACAAGTTGCTCATATGACCTTTAAGTTTTAGCAAAACAAAAATGTAGAGTCATGCATATGAGATAAGAAGAAGATAAGAAGAACATTTAGGGGTGCTTCACACATAGCGAGATCGCTACCGAAATCACTGCTACGGCACGGTTTTGGTGACGCAACAATGACCTCATTAGCGATCTCGCTGTGTGTGACACTGAGCAGCGATCTGGCCCCTGCTGCGAGATCGCTGCTCGTTACACACAGCCCTGGTTCGTTTTCTTCAAAGGCGCTCTCCCGCTGTGACACACAGATCGCTGTGTGTGACAGCGAGAGAGCGACGAAATGAAGCAAGCAGGGAGCAGGAGCCGGCATCTAGCAGCTGCGGTAAGCTGTAACCAGGGTAAACATTGGGTAACCAAGGTGGTTACCCGATATTTACCTTAGTTACCAGCCTCCGCAGCTCTCACGCTGCCTGTGCTGTCGCCTCCGGCTTTCTGCACATGTAGCTGCAGTACACATCGGGTTAATTAACCCGATGTGTACTGTAGCTAGGAGAGCAAGGAGCCAGCGCTAAGCAGTGTGCGCGGCTCCCTGCTCTCTGCACATGTAGCTGCAGTACACATCGGGTTAATTGACCCGATGTGTACTGTAGCTAGGAGAGCAAGGAGCCAGCGCTAAGCAGTGTGCGCGGCTCCCTGCTCTCTGCACTGTGACATGTAGCTGCAGTACACATCGGGTTAATTAACCCGATGTGTACTGTAGCTAGGAGAGCAAGGAGCCAGCGCTAAGCAGTGTGCGCGGCTCCCTGCTCTCGCGGTTATGATCGCTGCTTCGGCTGCTGTGTTTGACAGCTAAGCAGCGATCATAACAGCGACTTACAAGGTCGCTGTTACGTCACAGAAAATGGTGACGTAACAGCGACCTCGTTGTCGCTGTCGCTTAGTGTGAACCAGCCCTTAGAGACAATAATAATCCTTGAGCTTGTCTCTAATTCCGAAGGCTCCATAATGACTATGAACTACCACCAGATATACTTACTAATGGAACAATAAAATATCTTTAATAAAGAAATAGAGAAACTATTAACCCTTCTATATCAATTTCCCTCTTTTGTAAATGGTATAACCTTCACTACAGGGTCAGTCGGCGTCCAAACAGGAGCTGCTGGCTCATGGGCCTAGTACCCATGAGGGGTCTTACTACCACTTCACCCATCCACCCTCAGTGTGGACACCTACTCCCGGTCAGTAGAGGCCATTTGGGGTCCGTAGTAAACTACAGAGGGTTCAATACTGGAACTCTTAGCACATACATTATTCAGTAATTTAGGTAATGCATATATCAATGCTTTTACAGCTATATAAAGCAATAGACAGAACAACAATATTTGCATACAGGTTTGTATAATGCCAGAAACCCAACCTGCTATTCCCTTAAACCAATTGGCTGGATTCATAAAAGAAAATGTATTTCCCCACCAGGAGTCCTTGTTGGCATCGTGCTCTTTTAACCATTTATCCCTAAGTTCACTTGTTTTCTGTATATCTGCTCTAACCTGGAGGTTGCCTGCAGGGTCAATGTAATGGCAACAGGCAGGACCAATTATTTGACACATTCCGCCGTCTTTTGCTGTCACAAAGTCTAGCACTATAGTATGCTGGTTAGTGACTACAATTAATTGTGTCTGTATAGCATTTGTAGCATTAAGAATCTCAAGAACCCGAAAAATTTGATCATCCAGGTAGTCAGTGGACTCTACTAGCTTGTCCCACATTTGCATTAAGAAAGGGTGTATGAAAATAGCACTAAAAACCTTATTTGCTTTTCCCAATTCTACTACATGAGGCCTACCATTTGGCCGGGGTGTATTATCTGCTGCTCGTTTATACAAGGTATGAATTGGGACAGCTGCTACATCTACTTTACTATGAGGAACTATGAAAGTGGCTGGTGTTAGTCTGGCAAGTGTGCAAACCCCTCTTATGTCAGGGCTCACCCACTTGTGAGCACGATGCCCACAAACCAAAAACACTCCCTCTGGGAAAATACAAAAGTGAGTTTGACTTTGCACACAATAAAGCAGATTCAGAAGCCCCTTCATGACTTTATGAGCACACCAAGTATTGTTCATTTGTTTTCCGGTCATACCCGAGATACAGCTACCCCGCTCCCTCCTAAAAGTCCGTCTAATAAATGATGATGTACAGCCCTCAATACCCTTCTGATATACTGTCTCATTGTCCTTGGTTAAGTCATGTGTATGTATATAAAAACAGTTATTGTCTTCTCCACAATTTCCAACACCATTGTATTGAAGACTGAACCATTACATCATGGGGAATGGGGCCCGAATGAGGAATCTTAGTCTTTATTTTGGCAATTATGCCCTTGTCTGAATCGTATTCCATCCACCACGAGTATCCATCGGGCCGTGTGATATTTAGCTGGAACCAGGGTTTAGTGATCCATCCAACTATAGTCAATGTAGCAATACATCACGAGGTACATCTTCTCCCAAAAATCTAGATTGAGTCCAGGTTTCATTGTGTATACAGTTTGGTACCAATACCTCCTGTGGTTCCAGAGGTAAGGCTAAATAAGGCATAGTCTTTGAAGAAATAGGACTGTGTGTGCAGATCCAACAGTCTTTTGGCTTTTCTCCTTCCATGTCCTCAGTAAGAGAAATATGGTGTCGAATGAGTTTATTATCCCAGTCCGTATTTAAAAGTTCGCTCAGTGTCTTTGTTTGGTGCAGCAACCCTGCTACACCTAGCAGGATAATTAGCAAAACTGTCATTCTGCCGGTGGAGTGACCTTCTTACAGTGACTGGCGTGGATCCAGGTGGGTTTTCCCTCAAGTTTCACTGAGGTGGATGTGGTCAGCTGGACTTGGAATGGGCCATCAAAGCGTGGATCTAGGCTCCTTCTCACGTGTCTGCGCATGACCACCCAATCACCTGGATTCAGCTGATGCACATCTGCACTTGCATTGGGATCTGGAATGGATGAAAAGACATGTTTATGCACCACATTAAGTCTTTCCTGTAAGGCCTGGACATAGGCTGTCATAGTGCCGTGTTGCATCTGTAACACTTGTGGAAAGTATAGACCTGTTTTTGGGGCACTACTAAACAGGACTTCAAAAGGAGACAAGCCTGTCTTTCTATTTGGAGTGTGTCTGACTGAAAAGAGTGCCAGGGATAAGCACTCTACCCAATTCTTTCCTATCTCTGCCATGGCCTTTTGAATTTTTTAGTTTAAGTGTCCCGTTTAATCTCTCTACTTTTCCCCTGCTCTGTGGATGATAAGGGGTATGGAATGCCTGCTCTATTCCCAGGGCCTGCAAAATGTCCCTCATTATTTCTCCAGTGAAGTGCGTACCCCTGTCACTTTCTATGGCTTCTGGGATGCCATACCTACAGACTAGTTCCTTCATCAGTTTATCTGCAGTTGTTTTAGCATTTGCACATTTTACTGGATAGGCCTCAACCCATCCTGAGAAGAGATCTACACATACCAGGACGTATTCATACACTCCTACCTTGGGTAGTTGCATGTAGTCTATTTGCAGTCGTTGAAACGGGTAGAGCGGTCTGGGTGTTGCTTTCTTAGGGACTTTTACTGTTTTACCTGGGTTGTGTTGTGCACAGATAATGCAGGATTATACGTGTTTGGAGGCTATGTAACTGAAGCCAGGAGCAATCCAGAAGGCATTCACCTGGTTACACATGTGACTTTTTGAGGCGTGAGTGGGGCCATGTATTGCTCGTGCCATCATAGGGAACAGGGACCTTGGTAAACACAACCTTTTTTAATAGGCTTACCAGCTGACGTAAGAAAAGCTCTACTTCTCCAGATAGGGCCGAAATCATGACAGATCCAAAATCCATAATTTGAGTCTGAATAAACATTAATTTTCCTACCTGATCCCGCTCTACACGCCTCAATGAGCGCTGTTAGCTCCGCCTCCTGCGCGGACATGGGCGGCAAGAGTGGTTCAGCTCGGATTACCTCATGTGAGGATACTACTGCATATCCAATGTAGAATCTCCCATCCAGGTTGTATCTGGAGCCATCTACAAAAAAACTCAAAATCTGCATTAGGAATAGGTGTATCATAGACATGTGGAAAACCTGCTGTCTCCTGACTCATCAGCTCTATGCAGTCATGTTCATGCGTCATGTCAAAGTATTCATCCTCACTTGCTACCATTGTCACTAATTCCCCCTTTTCTGAATCTACTGGCAAAAGGGTGGCTGGATTCAGAACATTACACCTCTTGATTGAGACATACTCAGGAATCAGAAGGGCACATTGAAGTCTGAGCTGTCTGGCCATAGACAGGTGTCTATGGGGTTGCATCATTTGCAAGGCAGACCTTATCCAAGGCCTGCAGTATGACACTAAGCCCAAAAAGGTGCGCAGTTGCCGGTGGGACCTAGGTAAGGAGAGATTTTGGACTGCTTGTTTTCTCTCCTCAGTCAGGTGTCTTGTACATTCAGAGATACAGTGACCCAAAAATGTTACCTTTTGCTTACAGCACTGTAATTTTTCATGTGAAACTTTGCAACCATTCTCTGCCAGAAAACACAGCAAATAAATTGTGGCTTCCTTGCAGGACATCTGGTCTGGACAGCAGAGCAAAAGGTCATCCACGTACTGCAATAGCGTAACCTGTGGATGAGGCGGTTGCCACTGCTCCAGAATTCCTGCCATAGCTGTAGAATAAATGGTAGGTGAATTAATTCCTCCTTGCGGGAGGACTGTCCACATGTACTGTTTCCCCTCATGTGTGAAGGCAAAAAGATACTGACAGTCAGGGTGTAGAGGCACAGAGAAAAATGCATTTGCCAAATCAATTACTGTAAAACATTTGGAGGTCCCTGGGATTTGTGACAGTAAGGTATGTGGGTTTGGAACAATAGATGTCACACTCTCAGTGACAGCATTGACAGCTCTCAAATCATGCACCATTCTGTATGTATCAGGGGAACCTTTGGGCCCTTTTTTCTTGATTGGATACAAGGAAGTGTTACAGGGGGAGGACCTATGTACTAGAGCCCCTGCTTGCACATATTCTCTTATCTCTGGTCAGGGCCATTGATTTGGCTGGGCTTAAGGGATACTGTTTTGTCAAGGGAATTTCAGACACCAATCCCTCCCGTCCCTTCATGGTCACCAGTTTCCTAGGCCAGAGGCAAAGGAGGAGGGAAGGGAGGAGGAGAGTCAGTCTGCTCCCTCTCCTATTTGGGGTTTTTGCACTGTCTGGCATAATGTCCATTCTGTCCACAATTCCAGCACTGTACGGTCACTAGGTCACCTGGTGCCCTCCCTCTCTGCTTCCACTGTTTTCCTTGTGCTCTAGCATACATAACTGGTCGCTTGCATTTTTTCAGTTCAACCCCCTTAGCTACTTGCAGAAGGACTGTTGGGTCCATGTTTCTCCACTCAGGTCTGGCTGTCTGTACTGCTTCTCGTAAAACCTTATTCATACCGTTAACGAATATACGCATCAGTATTTTGTCATTAAGGGAGGTTCTGACTTTGTACCCCATGTCTGCCCACTTCAGCTGTAACCTCCAAAAGTACGTCTCTATACTCTCCCCTTCCTGCTGTATTATGTCAGTCAGGGAAAGAGGGAAAGGTTGGTCTTCAGGGTCAGATAACTGTTTTCTTTCCTCACCGTCATAGTAATGTCCAGCTTCCTCCCCAAACCTCAATTCCTTCACTACCTCTGTTTCAGTGTCAGCGTCCTCTGTCATCTCATGTGATCTGGTTCGAACAGGATTTAGTGCAATTCGCTTAGGGCGAGTAACATTACACATAGCACAAGTACTTCTCCAGTCTGGGTTTTTCTGACTACAATGTTTACAAGTCCATTCATCTGGTCTGGGTTTCTGATCATGTGAAGGTGGGGCGGTAGCAGTCACCGTTTTTGCTTTTGGTGCATTAAAACATTTATAATACACCTTACATAACAATAATATAATAATACATCCCACTGTTATTTCTTTACATCCACAATGCTGCACCTCTTCCCTGAATCTGTGCCATTTCTCAACATCCAAACACCCACACTCTGGCATGTCTGCCTTTCTGAGTATTGGTCTGATTTGTTTCACTGCTTCCTTGACTTTCCTTTCTTGCACTATCTGTTTGGCTGTTTTGGATCCTGCTGGAGCCCCACACTGCACACTGAACAAGTTGCCCATGGCTTCAACTTATTCCCACACAGCCCACCTTTCTGCAAATGCCCTCTCAGTGTCCCTGGACCTTGTCAACAGGCCACACTTCTCCTGGCAAGTCAGAATGGGCTCTCAAGTTGTAGCTGCAAGGCTAAATCAGCATTCACGCTCACCTTCTACACTTGCAGGGCGTATTGGGAAGGGTTAAAAAAAACACCTCTCTCACCCAATAGACCAGATGACTAAAGCAGGAAGGACCAGGTGTGATAGTCCTCTCACCTACTAGACAACCTCCATGTAAGTGGGAAGGCCACATTGCTCTCTAACCCACTTAGACCTGATGTGCAGTTGGGTACTCCATGCTGGTCCTTTACAAAGTATTCCAGCAACCAACGTAAACTAGAGTTAAACCAAAACAATCCTCAGAGCTGACTTCTCACAGAGGGCAGAAAATCGCGCAGCTGTTCACTTGCCCCCACCCAACAGAATAGCAGCGCACAGTTTGTTTAGCAAGAGTGTTATCTCGTCCAGATTCAGCTTTCCAAAACATTCCTAATACCCACTGGTATAATACACAATCCCAGCAGAAAATTGAGACTACTTATATACCTTCACAGCACTTGATTCTAGAAACATATGTAACAATACACCTTCCAAGGATCAGTTAACCTACATGTAAATAAAATTATCTAAACCGCTCTTACCACTGATGGGAAAAAAAATACATATGTCAGGTATCCACTCAAATACTCTATATGGCTATGCCCTGTGACATTTCACAACCAGAACATCTTTTCGCAGTCCACAGTATGACCTACAGTTAGGTCCAGAAATATTTGGACTGTGACACAATTTTCGCGAGTTGGGCTCTGCATGCCACCACATTGGATTTGAAATGAAACCTCTACAACAGAATTCAAGTGCAGATTGTAACGTTTAATTTGAAGGTTTGAACAAAAATATCTGATAGAAATTGTAGGAATTGTACACATTTCTTTACAAACACTCCACATTTTAGGAGGTCAAAAGTAATTGGACAAATAAACCAAACCCAAACAAAATAGTTTTATTTTCAATATTTTGTTGTGAATCCTTTGGAGGCAATCACTGCCTTAAGTTTGGAACCCATGGACATCACCAAACGCTGGGTTTCCTCCTTCTTAATGCTTTGCCAGGCCTTTACATCCGCAGCCTTCAGGTCTTGCTTGTTTGTGGGTCTTTCCGTCTTAAGTCTGGATTTGAGCAAGTAAAATGCATGCTCAATTGGGTTAAGATCTGGTGATTGACTTGGCCATTGCAGAATGTTCCACTTTTTTGCACTCATGAACTCCTGGGTAGCTTTGGCTGTATGCTTGGGGTCATTGTCCATCTGTACTATGAAGCGCCGTCCGATCAACTTTGCGGCATTTGGCTGAATCTGGGCTGAAAGTATATCCCGGTACACTTCAGAATTCATCCGGCTACTCTTGTCTGCTGTTATGTCATCAATAAACACAAGTGACCCAGTGCCATTGAAAGCCATGCATGCCCATGTCATCACGTTGCCTCCACCATGTTTTACAGAGAATGTGATGTGCCTTGGATCATGTGCCGTTCCCTTTCTTCTCCAAACTTTTTTCTTCCCATCATTCTGGTACAGGTTGATCTTTGTCTCATCTGTCCATAGAATACTTTTCCAGAACTGAGCTGGCTTCATGAGGTGTTTTTCAGCAAATTTAACTCTGGCCTGTCTATTTTTGGAATTGATGAATGGTTTGCATCTAGATGTGAACCCTTTGTATTTACTTTCATGGAGTCTTCTCTTTACAGTTGACTTAGAGACAGATACACCTACTTCACTGAGAGTGTTCTGGACTTCAGTTGATGTTGTGAACGGGTTCTTCTTCACCAAAGAAAGTATGCGGCGATCATCCACCACTGTTGTCATCCGTGGACGCCCAGGCCTTTTTGAGTTCCCAAGCTCACCAGTCAATTCCTTTTTTCTCAGAATGTACCCGACTGTTGATTTTGCTACTCCAAGCATGTCTGCTATCTCTCTGATGGATTTTTTCTTTTTTTTCAGCCTCAGGATGTTCTGCTTCACCTCAATTGAGAGTTCCTTAGACCGCATGTTGTCTGTTCACAGCAACAGCTTCCAAATGCAAAACCACACACCTGTAATCAACCCCAGACCTTTTAACTACTTCATTGATTACAGGTTAACGAGGGAGACGCCTTCAGAGTTAATTGCAGCCCTTAGAGTCGCTTGTCCAATTACTTTTGGTCCCTTGAAAAAGAGGAGGCTATGCATTACAGAGCTATGATTCCTAAACCCTTTCTCCGATTTGGATGTGAAAACTCTCATATTGCAGCTGGGAGTGTGCACTTTCAGCCCATATTATATATATATATAATTGTATTTCTGAACATGTTTTTGTAAACAGCTAAAATAACAAAACTTGTGTCACTGTCCAAATATTTCTGGACCTAACTGTATAACCATTAGACTTATACATACATATTATTTCACCAAGTCTCTTATCTCAATTACTTGGCACTTTGTTATTCAGAGGCTTCTCATTAATATACAACAACCTATTGCCTGCCTACTTTATCTAGGCATTAATATGAAACCACTTATGAACACATATCCCTAGACCAGTGTATTGCCCATCAAAGATGCAAAGATGGCCAAAGCAAAACACAAAACACAGCAACACAGCAAATGTAATTATACAGAGACTGTCCCAAATTCCGTGCTATGCAATCTATGCAATCAGTTAATGGACGGACAACAGATTATCTTATTACTCTATATTTCAACTCTCATTCAGACATACATGAAAAAACAATACTCACTGGTGATGCCAGAGTTCTTGAACCGTGTGTACAGCCTTACCCAGAATATTTGGGAATTCAGAGAGAGTGAAATAAAGTGTAAGAATTAAGCGTCTCAACTTGCTGCAGCTGAAATTTCACTGTCTCATGAGTCCCCAAAACTTCTTCCCAATAGGCTGGTTGGCCACGGCCCAACGTTGGGCGCCAAAAACTGTTGTAGCTGTTCTGTTTTGTCACAAGTCAGCTTATGGGATTACCAGTGAGGTCCTCTGAATTAGGCCTCTTCAGACCTAATCAAGATCGAGCGCTCGGAGAAAAGACCTGCATTCATGTGAGCATTTTCAATTTTCTGTTTATTCAGCTAAGGTACAGTTTATTTATATCATTTACAGATCAATGTGATATTGCAAAAAAAAAGGCTTCTAGCTGGACTTTACAAGTTGCTAATATGACCTTTAAGTTTTAGCAAAACAAAAATGTAGAGTCATGCATATGAGATAAGAAGAAGATAAGAAGAACATTTAGAGACAATAATAATCCTTGAGCTTGTCTCTAATTCCGAAGGCTCCATAATGGCTATGAACTACCACCAGATATACTTACTAATGGAACAATAAAATATCTTTAATAAAGAAATAGAGAAACTATTAACCCTTCTATATCATTAGCAAGACCTCTCTTTGCTCAAGTCTATTCCTAACCGACTGCGTATTGTTTATTTCTTATATCATCGTCAATACAAGGGGCTGCTGGTAAGTCTTTGACTTTGTGATCTTTTTTTGTTTCTATGGTAACAAATGTTACATCACATGAAAGTCTTATATGTCTAATATATGTTTTCAAAATTTTGTTTTGTTGCTTATGGCAGCAGTGTTCTACGCATGCAGGAAAATTCTGCAAAGAATATATATGGTGATATATCGCAGACATTGGGGGATCAATGCCCTTCATATTCCACAATTAAGAACTGGCTTGCCAAATTTAAAATGGGCCACTTCAGCACCAATGATGAGGAATGTCCTTGACGACCGAGAGTGGTTATTGTTCTGGAGATCATTGATGCTGTCCACAACGTCATACTGGAGAATCGACGTATTATAACTAAAGCAATAGCACACATCATGAGGATTTCCCGTGAACGTGTTTGTGTCATTATCCATGAACATTTGGACATGAGGAAGCTATCTTCAAAGTGGGTCCCCAAATGTTTGACAACAGATCAGAGAAGCATGCGAGTGAAAACTTCCTGGTTCATTTGTCAGTGTTTTTGGACTGATAAGAATTTCCTGCATCGACTGGTCACTATGGATGAGACCTGGATTTATTTGTATAACCCTGAAAACAAGGAGCAGTCAAAAGAGTGGAGGCACAGTGGTTCTCCTCATCCAAAGATGTTCAGGGTGCAAAAATCAGTCACTAAGGTCATGGCATCTGTGTTCTGGTATAAGGAGGGTGTGCTGCTAGTGGACTACCTTCAAAAGGGTTCCACCATTAATGCAAGATATTATATTGAACTTTTGGACCACTTGAAGGCAGCTCTGAAGGCCAAAAGGTGCAGCAAGCTGTCCAAAGGAATCTTGTTCCTGCAAGAACACATCTCCGCTCGCACTGCACAAGCAACCCCGGAAAAACTGGAAGAGTTGGGGTTCCAGCTGGTTGACCACCCACCTTATTCACCACATCTAGCTCCCAACGACTATCATCTGTTTCCAAACCTGAAGAAACACCTCAAGGGTACCAAATTTCACACCATTTCTGATGCCATGGCTGCTACGGATGCCTAGTTTGAGGCACAACTGAAAACCTTCTTTTTGCTAGGCTTACAGAACTTGAAATACCAATGTAAGAAATGTGTTGACATCAGTAGAAAGTATGTGGAAAAAATGTAAAGTTTCATCATCCTACCTCATTTCTTTCTGGGTAAAGCCAAAGAGTTATCAGCAACCCCTCGTATATGTTGGGGGCTTTAACTATCTCTTTGGGACTTCGCTGAGACAAGTTAGGATTCCATTCTTCATCTTTGAGGCTAGCTAGTTTCTTAGACGGTGACGAAGCATCTAGTTAGAGTAGGCACACTCCACCTCTATTTCTAATTGTGTTTAAATCGTGAGGGGGTTGCCACCTGTTAGTTACTATCCACTCTTGTGCTCTTTTTTTGGGGTTTTCTAGGTTCTCCTTCCTGAACGTTTTGGGGTAAAGGATCTTAGTTCTTGAGTTGCCGCTATCTCTGGATAAGGGTTGAGGTTTTCCCTTGAATGGGATATTAATGGGAATGTCAGCGTTCTCCTGACTATGACAGTTATCCATAGCTTGATAAATTCGAACATTGGCTGTCATCCATTCTAAATACAGTTAGGTCCAGAAATATTTGGACAGTGACACAAGTTTTGTTATTTTAGCTGTTTACAAAAACATGTTCAGAAATACAATTATATATATAATATGGGCTGAAAGTGCACACTCCCAGCTGCAATATGAGAGTTTTCACATCCAAATCGGAGAAAGGGTTTAGGAATCATAGCTCTGTAATGCATAGCCTCCTCTTTTTCAAGGGACCAAAAGTAATTGGACAAGCGACTCTAAGGGCTGCAATTAACTCTGAAGGCGTCTCCCTCGTTAACCTGTAATCAATGAAGTAGTTAAAAGGTCTGGGGTTGATTACAGGTGTGTGGTTTTGCATTTGGAAGCTGTTGCTGTGACCAGACAACATGCGGTCTAAGGAACTCTCAATTAAGGTGAAGCAGAACATCCTGAGGCTGAAAAAAAAGAAAAAATCCATCAGAGAGATAGCAGACATGCTTGGAGTAGCAAAATCAACAGTCGGGTACATTCTGAGAAAAAAGGAATTGACTGGTGAGCTTGGGAACTCAAAAAGGCCTGGGCGTCCACGGATGACAACAGTGGTGGATGATCGCCGCATACTTTCTTTGGTGAAGAAGAACCCGTTCACAACATCAACTGAAGTCCAGAACACTCTCAGTGAAGTAGGTGTATCTGTCTCTAAGTCAACTGTAAAGAGAAGACTCCATGAAAGTAAATACAAAGGGTTCACATCTAGATGCAAACCATTCATCAATTCCAAAAATAGACAGGCCAGAGTTAAATTTGCAGAAAAACACCTCATGAAGCCAGCTCAGTTCTGGAAAAGTATTCTATGGACAGATGAGACAAAGATCAACCTGTACCAGAATGATGGGAAGAAAAAAGTTTGGAGAAGAAAGGGAACAGCACATGATCCAAGGCACACCACATCCTCTGTAAAACATGGTGGAGGCAACGTGATGGCATGGGCATGCATGGCTTTCAATGGCACTGGGTCACTTGTGTTTATTGATGACATAACAGCAGACAAGAGTAGCCGGATGAATTCTGAAGTGTACCGGGATATACTTTCAGCCCAGATTCAGCCAAATGCCGCAAAGTTGATCGGACGGCGCTTCATAGTACAGATGGACAATGACCCCAAGCATACAGCCAAAGCTACCCAGGAGTTCATGAGTGCAAAAAAGTGGAACATTCTGCAATGGCCAAGTCAATCACCAGATCTTAACCCAATTGAGCATGCATTTCACTTGCTCAAATCCAGACTTAAGACGGAAAGACCCACAAACAAGCAAGACCTGAAGGCTGCGGCTGTAAAGGCCTGGCAAAGCATTAAGAAGGAGGAAACCCAGCGTTTGGTGATGTCCATGGGGTTCCAGACTTAAGGCAGTGATTGCCTCCAAAGGATTCGCAACAAAATATTGAAAATAAAAATATTTTGTTTGGGTTTGGTTTATTTGTCCAATTTCTTTTGACCTCCTAAAATGTGGAGTGTTTGTAAAGAAATGTGTACAATTCCTACAATTTCTATCAGATATTTTTGTTCAAACCTTCAAATTAAACGTTACAATCTGCACTTGAATTCTGTTGTAGAGATTTCATTTCAAATCCAATGTGGTGGCATGCAGAGCCCAACTCGCGAAAATTGTGTCACTGTCCAAATATTTCTGGACCTAACTGTATAACACTGAATAAGGAACAAATGAGGCACCCAAAGAAATACATAAAAACTCCATATTAAAATCAAATTATATGACCACAAAATAACCTACCATAAAATGTGCGCTAGAAGTTACAAAAAAGACTTGAAACTGACCATTTCATTTAAACCAAAGTGGGTAACTGTCCCCAAGGTGATCATTCACCTTGTCTCTTTCTGGAAGAGTTTTCATTTGACATCACCCCCTGGAGCACATGTAAATGTGATCAATCCCACATACACAAAGGCCATGTGGATTACTGGCTTGGTAGTAGAAAAAATGTTTTTGGATAGTTTTTAATTTCTCTGGCTCCAGAGATTTGGCGACATTGTTAATGTCTCGCACATGCTCCTGCTTGCATACCTTCAGTGTAGGTGTCGTCATCCTGATATATATAAGGCTGCAGGAGCATGTGACATGATAAAAAAAAACCCGCCTCCATATTGCAGGTGATAAAATGTACGATCTGAAAGTTTTTATGGCTCCAGGAGTTTGTAAAATAAAATTTTTGGGGGATATACTGGCAGGCAGAATAATTTCCACATGGAAAGGAACCCCAGGGAGGGCCCCGACTGTCAAAATGTATTTACTTCTTGGAGGGATGTAGTGTCTCTTTGTAAGCATAAATAAAGAGAAAGTAACAGCTCACCAGGCAGCAGGCATATGGGTGCGGTGCTCGGAAACCTGAGCTGGCATTCAGGTGTTCACATGAAGAAAAGTAGTGGAAAAATCCAGCATCCATCAAATGTAATAAAATTTAAATTTTAATGAAAAAAGTTAAAAACATGAAAACGTTTCATGGAAGCAAGTGTGGAGACGAAGGTCTACGCTTTTCAAGCAGATGGACTGCTCTTAATCAGGACAATACAATATTTTGTTACACAGCTTTAATATCTTACACCCAAAAGGGTGGAGCAATTTACACTGTGTAGAGAAATATCTGAATATTAACCATTTCAAGGAACACAGAAAAAAAACACCAAGAAACAGCAGGTATAAATACAATTGAATAAATCAGTCTAAACATAAATGCATAAGAAAGAATATGATGATAAATGCTGTAGAAAAAAGCAGGTCATGGATAAAGATAAACAATCTTATAATACAACATCAATGCGTCAAAACACAGAAAGTGCTTGAAGTATTTCTGAATTCTTTTTTGAAAAAATCCAAGATAATAGTAAAATCTTGATAGATAAGAGGTGAAAGCTGTACAAAAAAAAGAAAGAACATTTTTTGTGATTGACAGGATGTGTAGCAAGCGCTGACTTTAAGTCCCTGTCCGTAAGTAAGATAGGCCAATGCATTGCAAGAACCCTTTGAATCTCTAACCACTCTGCATTGAATGTGGTGATAAACCCGATTATCTTATCTGAAGATGTCTTTTTAGTATTGCCCATAGAAAATAATTGTCGATTAGTATTGCATGCATGTTGGTACCCATTAGCAATATCATCAGATCTATAGCCCCTATCATGAAACCTACGAGATAAAATAGCTGCCTGCTTTTGAAAGGTAGAATCATCAGAACAGATCACCTGCGCTAGGAGGAACTGTCAGATGGGAATGGAGCGTTTCATTTAAGGCAGGTGGGATGATGAATGATAAAGGAGTGAATTTGTAGCGGTACTTTTTCGGAAAATATCTTTATGAAGCGATCCATCAGGCAATCTGGAAATAGAGAGATCTAAAAAGTCAATGGATGTCTGGCTATATCTCCAGGTTAACCTGATGCTCCTATCATTGGAATTGAGGAGTTTAAAAAAATTCTCGACCTTCGAAGTGGAGACTAGCCATATAAACAAAACGTCATCAATATAGCGCATCCAAGAGATGATGCCGTCATGACCATATGTACCAAGGACCGTCTCCCTCTCCCACAGCCACAGGAACAAATTAGCATATCAGGGTGCACATGCAGGCCCCATAATTGTGCCCTGGAGCTGTAGGAAGGGGTGGTCCTTGAACACAAAGAAATTTTAAATGAGAATGAAAAGGAGGAGTATGATAAATTCCTTCAACGCTAAATCAAAATGAGTCATGTTTAGAAGGAACTCCGCTGCAAGGATGCCCAGTGGATAACATATACAAATTGCTCACCAGCCACATATCCTCATCAAGCACCACCCTCCTAAAAAAATCTTTGGTGTCTTTGAAAAAAGAAGGTAACATAGAAGGAAAAGTGCACAGCACTGCTTACCCTTTCAAGAGGTAGTGAGATGATCTCGTTTCACCACTAAGCAGTGTGGTTGTTGCTTTGTGACATCGGGCACAATCCTGAAAAAATTCCAGATATGAGGGAAGCTGCTGTCTCAACCATGGTGCTATTGCCCAGACGAAGCCATCAATTCATAGAAAATAAAGGAGCGGGCAGCACTCTGCAGGTAGCTTCAGACAGCTTTATTTTTCGATGCTGACAGGTGTAACAGACATGAGGGAGTGGAGGGAGGGGAGCACGAGGACGACGGTACCGTTTTGCACCTCTAGGGGCGCTTTCACGGGTCCATACATGCGTGTATGGACCCGTGAAAGCGCCCCTAGAGGTGCGAAATGGTACCGTCGTCCTCGTGCTCCCCTCCCTCCACTCCCTCATGTCTGTTACACCTGTCAGCATCGAAAAATGAAGCTGTCTGAAGCTACCTGCAGAGTGCTGCCCGCTCCTTTATTTTCTATAAAAAAAGAAGGTAACGTCTGGACATTCAAAAAATCAATAAATTGACAAATGGGTTCACAAAGACCCTCGATGCCAAAGACATTAGGTTTCCCAGGCGGCACCCGGGTTCTTTGTGAACTTTGGGTAACAGATAAAAGGTAGGAATAACAGGATGGTCAGGAAGCAAAGAGTCCCACATTATAGGGGTGATGGCATGGGTTTCCTCACCATCATCCAATAAGGATTTTAGTTCATGAATGCATGCTGGCAAAGGACAGCTAGCCAATCTCTGATAGCACTGTTTGTTATTTAGCTATCTAAAGGCCTCATCCTCGTACATCTGCACCAGCCAAATCACAAAATTCCCTTATCCACAGGTTTAATTACTATGTCACGCAAGTTTTGCAAGGACTGTATAGCTTGTCTTTGTATGTGAGACAGATTGTCATTTTTAATTTTGGCTGGAAGATGAGAAAGTTCATTCCTATGCGGGCGTCACACGAGATGATATATTGTGCGATATATTGGCGGAGTCACATCGTAAGTGACACACATCCGGCATCACTTGATATATCGTAGCATGTGACAGCTATGAACGAGCAGAAATACTCACCTTCTCGTTCATCGCTGACACGCCCCTCATTTTCTAAAAATCGCACGTCCTGTTGTTCATCGTTCCCGGGGCAGCACACGTCGCTCCATTTGACACCCCGGGAACGATGAACACAGCTTACCTGCATCCTGCCGGCAATGCTGAAGGAAGGAGGTGGGTGAGATGTTTACGTTCCGCTCATCTCCGCCCCTCCGCTTCTATTGGCCGGCAGCTGTGTGACATCGCTGTGATGCCGAACGTCCCTCCCCCTTCAGGAAGTGGATGTTTTCCGCCCACAGGGATGTCGCTCAGCAGGTAAGTACGTGTGACGGGGGTTTAACGACTTTGTGCGCCACGGCAACTAATTGCCCGTGATGCACAAACGACGGGGGCGGGTACGATCGCTCGAGGGATCGCATGATAGATCGTATCGTGTGACGCCCGCATTAACCAAACGGTCAAAATTTTCAATTCGTGGACAACCATGTTTGGGCGGGAAATATTGTTAGCGACGTTGAATATGCATGGGAAGGGACGTGTCTCCAGGTCCATTATGTTCTTGGACCAGTGCCTCCAGATCCCTAAGCAAAGTATTTCTTGAAGGTCAATTTTCTGGCAAAAAGTTCCAGATCTTTGACAACAGCAAAGAAATCAATTTTACCCACAGGTGAAAAGGACAGACCCCAAGATAACACATCAATTTGTGGTATTCTCAATTGATGATGGGACAGATTTATTACCTTCATTATTACTTTTTGGTTCTTTTCCTAATATTGTATCTGTGGGGCTGATTTCTGCCTGTAGATATTTTTTGGGGGGAATCCTCTGCTATTCTTCCTTGCAGATCCTCTCCAGTTCCATCAGGTTGGATGGTGAATGTTGGTGGACAGCCAGTTCTCTCCAGAGATGCTCAATTGTGTTTAGGTCAGGGCTCTGGCTGGGCCAGTCAACAATGGTCACAGAGTTGTTCTGAAGCCACTCCTTTGTTATTTTATCTGCGTGCTTAAGGTTATTCTCTTGTTGGAAGATAAACTTTCAGCCAAGTCTGAGGTACAGAGCACTCTGGAAGAGGTTTTCTTCCAGGAGATCTCTGTACTTGGTCGCATTCATCTTTTCTTCAATTGCAACCAGTTGTCCTCTCCTTGCATCTGAAAAACACCCCCATTGCATTATGCTTTCACCACCATGTTTCGCTGTTGGTATTATATTGGGAAGGTGATGAGAATTGCCTGGTTTTCTCCACACATAGTGCTTAGAATTATCACAAAAAAGTTCTATCTTCGTCTCATCAGACCAGAGAACCTTATTTCTCATAGTTTGGGAGTCCGTCATGTGTTTTTTTGCAAACTCTATGCAGGCTTTCAAATGTCTTGCACTGAGGAGAGGCTTCCATTGGGTCATTCTGCCATAAAGGCCCGACTGGCAGTGGACTGCAGTGATAGTTGACTTTGTGGAACTTACTTCCATCTCCCTACTGCATCTTTGAAGCTCAGCCACAGTGATCTTGGGGTTCTTATATACCTCTCTCACCAAGGCTATTCTCCCACGATTGCTCAGT
This sequence comes from Anomaloglossus baeobatrachus, assembly GCF_048569485.1. Taxonomy (NCBI): domain Eukaryota; kingdom Metazoa; phylum Chordata; class Amphibia; order Anura; family Aromobatidae; genus Anomaloglossus; species Anomaloglossus baeobatrachus. The sequence goes on from NC_134355.1 coordinate 288,936,379, forward strand.
TTGGCTGGATGTCCAGATCTAGAAAGGGTTCTGGTGGTCTCAAACATCTTCGATTTAAAAATTATGGAGGCCACTATGCTCTTACGAACCTTGAGTACTGCAGAAATTCTTTTGTAACCTTGACCAGATCTGTGCTTGAGCTTCTGGGGCAGTTCCTTTTGACCCCATGATACTCATTTGGTGTGACATGCACGGTGAGCTGTGAGGTCTTATATAAATAGGTGTGTGCCTTTTCCAATTCAATTCCTATCAGTTTAATTAAACACAGTTGGACTTCTATGAAGGAGTAGAACCATCTCAAGGAGCATCACAAGGAAATGGACAGCATATGACTTAAATATGAGTGTTTGAGCAAAGGGTCTGAATACTTATAACCATGTGATATTTCAGTTGTTCTTGCTTAATAAGTTTGCAAAAACTTCTGCATTTCTGTTTTTTTTCTAGTCAAGATGGAGTGCAGAGTGTATATTAATGAGAAAATAAAATTAACTTTTTTGAATTTACCAAATGGCTGCAATGAAACAAAGAGTGAAAAATTTATAGGGGTCTGAATATTTTCCGTACCCACTGTAGCTGGCAGAAGATGTCAAAGACTGCCCTATCACAGCATTAATATAAATCTAAAAGTTTGGACACACAAAGAGTTTTCTTTATTTTCATGACTCTGAAAATTGTAGATTCACATTGAAGGCATCAAAACTATGAATTAACACATGTGGAATTAAATACTTAACAAACAAGTGTTAAACAACTGAAAATATGTCTTATATTCTAGGTTCTTCAAAGTAGCCACCTTTTGCTTTCATTACTGCTTTGCATACTCTTGGCATTCTCTTGATGATCTTCAAGAGATAGTCACCGGAAATGGTTCTCAATTCACAGGTGTGCCCTGTCAGGTTTAATAAGTGGGATTTCTTGCCTTATAAATGGGGTTGGGACCATCAGTTGTGTTGTGCAGAAGTGGTGGATACACAGCTGATAGTCCTACTGAATAGACTGTAAGCTGCTTTTTTCTTGCCATAATACAAATTCTAAGTAAAGAATAATGAGTGGCCATCATTACTTTAAGAAATGAAGGTCAGTCAGTCCAAAAAATTGGGAAAACTTTGAAAGTGTCCCCAAGTACAGTGGCAAAAACCATTAAACGCTGCAAAGAAACTGGCTCACTTGAGGACCGCCCAAGGAAAGGAAGACCAAGAATCACCTCTGCTGAGGAGGATAAGTTTATCTGAGTCACCAGCCTGAGAAATCACAGGTTAGCAACTCAGATTAGAGACCAGGTCAATGCCACACAGAGTTGTAGCAGCAGACACATCTCTAGAACAACTGTTAAGAGGAGACTTTGTGCAGCAGGCCTTCATGGTAAAATAGCTGCTAGGAAACCACTGCTAAGGACAGGCAACAAGCAGAAGAGACTTGTTTGGGCTAAAGAACACAAGAAATGGATATTAGACCAGTGGAAATCTGTGCTTTGGTCTGATGAGTCCAAATTTGAGATATTTGGATCCAACCACCGTGTCTTTGTGCGACGCAGAAAAGGTGAACGGATGGACTCTACATGCCTGGTTCCCACCGTGAAGCATGGAGGAGGAGGTGTGTTGGTGAGGGGGTGCGTTGCTGGTGACACTGTTGGGGATTTATTCAGCGGCATGCTATTCCATCCCGTTTGCGTTTAGTTGGACCATCGTTTATTTTTCAACAGGACAATGAGCCCAAACACACCTCCAGGCTGTGTAAGGCCTATTTGAATAAGAAGGAGAGTGATGGGGTGCTACGCCAGATTTGAACCCAATCGAAATCGTTTGGAGTGAGCTGGACCTCAGAGTGAAGGCAAAAGGGCGAACAAGTGCTAAGCATCTCTGGGAACTCCTTCAAGACTTTTGGAAGGCCATTTCCTGTGATTACCTCTTGAAGCTCATCAAGAGAATGCCAAGAGTGTGCAAAGCAGTAATCAAAGCAAAAGGTGGCTACTTTGAAGAACCTTGAATATAAGACATATTTTCAGTTGTTTCACACTTTGATGTTAAATATTTCATTCCACATGTGTTAATTCATAGTTTTGATGCCTTCAATGTGAATCTACAACTGTTAAGAGTCCTGAAAATAAAGAAAACTCTTTGAATGAGAAGGCGTGTCCAAACGTTTGGTCTCTACTGGATATATATATATATATATATATATATATATACATATATATATATATATATATATATATATATATATATATATATATATATATATATATATATCTATATATATATATATATATTTATTATAAAGCTGAATGTGTGTATTTATGTTTGTGTGTATGTATGTATGTACTGTATGTCCTGGATTGGCATCTGCACCGTCGCAGCTACAGCCACAAAATTTTGCACACTCACACTTCTGGACCCCGAGAGCGTCATAGGCTATGTTTTGATGGGAAATTTTAACCCCGCGCTTTACAGTTATTCACCAAAAAACCTGCCTCCATTAAAGCAAATGGAGCTGGGAGCCACAGTGCAGCCAGAACTTCAGAAGAATGCCCAGCCATTAAATGGAATGTTGGCGTGTCACAATGCAGCCAGGGAAAGACACAGACACAGACAGGGAAAGAGGCAGACACAGACAGGGTAAGAAACAGACATAGACAGGGAAAGAGACAGGGAAAGAGGCAGACAAAGACAGGGTAAGAAACAGACATAGACAGGGTAAGAGACAGACACAAAGAGACAGACACAGACAAAAAGATAGACTGACAGGGAAAGAGACAGACAGGGAAAGAGAGTAAAAGAGAGAGACAGGTTAAGAGAAAGACAAAGAAAGGTAAAGAGACAGACACAGACAAAAAGACAGAGACAGACACAGGGAAACAGACAGACGGAAAGAGAGGGAAAGAGACAGACAGGGTAAGAGACAGACAAAGACAGGTAAAGAGACAGACAAAGAGACAGACACAGGGAAAAAGACAGAGGGAAAGAGGGAAAGAGACAGTCAGGGAAAGAGGGAAAGAGACAGACAGGGAAAGAGAGGGAAAGAGAGGGAAAGAGACAGACAGTGAAAGTGACAGAGATAGATAGACAGACAGGGAAAGAGATAGACAGACAGGGAAAGAGATTGAGACAGACGGAGAAAGAGACAGAGACAGTCAGAGACAGACAGGGAAAGAGACAGACAGACAAAGAGAGAGACAGAGAGATATATACGGAGGGGGAGACAGACATTATAATTACATTTATATCTATTTGTTTTTTTGTTTTGCGGTTTTTGTGTGCAGAATACATATTTGTTAATACATTCTATTTTGTTAACAGCAGTTATTAACCCGGGCGAAGGCAGGTAATACGGCTAGTATATATATATATATATATATATATATATATATATATATATATATATATATATATATATATATATATATATATATATATCAAGTATATATGGGATAAGCACTAAGTTTACAATACTACAACAATAACCAACAGCACAGCTGATAGTGAATGTCAGAAACTGTCTTATCTCAGCATTAATCAAATACTGTGGCTGACATCACAGCCTGACTGCAGCTGATGACTCCCCTTATAAGATTAACATCGGTATAGGGAAGACTAAAGGCCACGTCTCACCAAGCGACATCGCTAGCGACAACGCTGCTAAGTCACGGTTTTTGTGACGCAACAGCGATATTGCTAGCGATGTCACTGTATGTGACATCCAGCAACAACCTGGCCCCTGCTGTGAGGTTGCCAGTCGTTGCTGAATGTCGTGGACCATTTTCTTCAAAGGCGATGTCCTACTGGGCAGGACGCATCGCTATGTTTGAAACTGTGTGACAGGATCCCAATGACAGCAGAGATTGTTATACAGGTCGCTACTGCGACCTGTATCATTACTGAGTCGTTGGTAAGGTCTGACTGTGCGACATCTCACCAGCGACCTCCCAGCAACAGGCACTTGCAGGAAATGTCACGCCAGCTCTTTAAGAGGAGGTTAGGTGTGCGCGCTTTCTAAGTGCTCTCCCGGGGGACCTGTGCTGTGTGCACAGGCCGCGGGAGGAGGAGGAAGCAGGCTCACTTGGTCAAAATGTGGGAATGCAGGGGAGAAAAGGGCCGCGGCAGTGAGAGAGGCAGGGAAGTGCAGGGACGCCAGCACTAAAGTGTTAACTTAAAATATATTTTTATATATATATATATATAAATATAAAGACTCTCACTGTATGGTTGGGGAAACCCCTGTGTATAGATAGGAATATCTACAACTCCTCAGTTATAACATGAAAAAGCAGTAAAAATACAAAATAAAGAAAATGTTTTTCTTCAATATATTTTCATAGGCAACAATGACTCGGTGCTATAGGAGATCTTGATTAGAGTTGAGCGCGGTTCGTGGTTCTCCTGTTCGCGGTTCGAGTGATTTTGGGGGCTGTTCTAGATCGAACTAGAACTCGAGCTTTTTGCTAAAGCTCGATAGTTTTAGTTACGTTCGAGAACGGTTCTAGCAGCAAAAAGCCAAGCTAATTACAAGCTGGCTTTCCGCTGTAATAGTGTAAGTCAGTCTGTGACTCATACTTTTATGAAATTTCAGCGTATAGTGTGCGGGAACAGCGCATTCAGATCACTGCTGCAGGAATAATGGTGATCGCCATTTTTTTTTTCCCCCTGTCTTCCTTCCCTAAGCTTGCGTGTGTAGTGGGGCGGGCCAGCATGTCAGCCAATCCCAGACACACACACAGCTAAGTGGACTTATAGCCAGAGAAGCAACGGCATGTGTGATAGGATGTCCATGTCACATGTCCCTGCATTATAAAAACGGGTATCTGCCAGTCCGGACGCCAATATCTCTTCTGCGTCTGGGTGTCAGTCACCGCTGGCGTAGTTCCTGTCTCCGATACTGCTGTGTACGCTCTACACACAGCACTATACAGAATAGGGATAGAAGTTTCTATTAGTCCTTGTAAGGGCTAATAACAGCAGACTCAGAGAGCCATAGGTGACAGTCAGGTCCGTGGAAACAGATTTTAACAGCTACACAAGATAACAGCGTCTGTGTAGCTAAGGTCAGGGACTTCCTCGCTGCATTTCCCCATTAGGAGGGATAGAAAGTGAGGTTTCCTTTCCTGTACACTGACCCACAACCCTGCCACTGTACCCTCCTGCCCTTTGCACACTCAAGCTCATTGTTACTAAGCCATTATACTAGCAAACACTGAGTAAACTTAGTGGCATCCTAAAAGTGGCTGATGGACTTCCATTAGGGCGGCTTTGCACGTTGCAATATCGCACATGCGATGTCGGTGGGGTCAAATTGAAAGTGACGCACTTCCGGCGTCACTTTCGAGATCGTAGTGTGTAAATGCTAGATGATACGATTAAGGAGCGCAAAAGCGTCGTTATCGTATCATCGTTGCAGGCTCCGACTTTTTCATAATTATGCTGCAGCGACAGGTACGATGTAGTTCCTCGCTCCTGCGGCTGCACACATCGCTGAGTATAACGCCGCAGGAGCGAGGAACATCAGCTTACCTGCCGCCGGCGGCTATGCGGAAGGAAGGAGGTGGGCGGGTTGTTTACATCCTGCTCATCTCCACCCCTCCGCCGCTATTTTCCGCCTGCCGTGTGAGGTCGCTGTGACGCCGCACTACCCGCCCCCTTAGGAAGAAGGCAGGTCTCCGGCCAGAGCGACAGTCTTAGGGCAGGTGAGTGCATGTGAAGCTGGCGTAGCGATAATTTTCGCTACGCCAGCTATCACAAGATGTCGTACCTGCGACGGGGGCGGGGACTATCGCGTGCGACATCGCAGCATCGGCTTGCGATGTCACAATGTGCAAAGCCCGCCTTAGTGTCCCACTAGTGCAAATCCATTTGCAGCACCACTGCATTGCACACTCAAGCTCATTGTTACTAAGCCATTGTACTAGCAAACACTGATTAAACTTAGTGGCATCCTAAAAGTGGATGTTGGACTTCCATTAGTGTCCCACTGGTGCAAAGCTATTTGCAGCACCACTGCATTACACACTCAAGCTCATTTTTACTAAGCCATTATACTAGCAAACTATGCTGCCAGTTTAAGGGCCATAGTTGCATTGTCAGGGATAGTTATTGTTGTTTATTCTGCTGTTAATAAAGCTAGATCACCGCTGCAATCTACACCACCTCTCAATTTTTACTAATACATTTTAAGTGCACAATCTTGTCGCAATCAAAATGAGTGGCAAAATGACAGATGCTGGTGGAAAGGGGAAGAGGCATGTTGGAAAAGGAAAAAAAGGGATTGTCCGTGGGGAAGGTGGCAAAGCTCCATTAACATTTGCTGAAGATAGACCATCTTCCAGCAAAAGAAAGATGTCTACTACTTACCGTGGACAATCCGATGTGCTCCCTTTTTTTATGGACACGAACAACTGGAACAAAGGTAGATGATGGCCAAAAAAAGAAAATGCTTGAATGGATCTCAAGTGGTCCAACAAGTGCACTCTCCGCCACCTAAACTACCGCATCCTAAAAACAGCAGTCCTCTGAGTTGTCATCCCAATCACACTTGCTTTCTCCCAGCTCTGACGTCTCCATCCGCCCTGCACAGTATGGTGGAACTGAGATGGCTGAGTCTGCAGAGCTTTTCAGTCACACTAGAGCATGGGAATCAGAAGTTTGCTCCCAAGCTACCGTGAGAACAGACCAGGAAATGGTCTGCAGTGATGCCCAGAACCTTTGTGACTCTGATTCAGGCCATGAGGAACAAGTTTCTGAGCATAATGTTGACCCTTATTCACAAACTGTAACACCTGTTGTTATAGACAATGAGGAACATACTGATGACGATGAGAGGCAGATACCAGATTGGGATGACAACTTAAATATTCGGTCAGGGCAAGAAGAGGCTCGGTCTGAGGGTGAGGGGAGTGCAATCACAACGCTTGATGAGGAAGTTCTAGATCCCACCTACTGTCAACCCACAGCCAGGCACTCGAGGAGGTCAACAGAGACGGTGGAGGAGGATGTTACTGATGACGAAGTTACCTTGCACCTTCCTGGACAGAGGAGTAGTACTGGTACCACGTCTACAACTCCATCCTCAGCCACCACTCTGCCTCTGAGCACTAGTCGGGGGGGCTCAGCAGGTCACATGTCCTCTAAGCCTTGCCTAGCCTGGACCTTTATTGACATAGAAAAAGATCGCCCAAATCATGTGATATGTAAAATTTGTCGTGATTCTGTTAGTAGAGGTCAAAACCTCAGCAGTTTGACAACTTCTTCCATGAATCGTCACATGAATAAATATCATATGTCCCAGTGGGAAGCTCACCGTGCTCCAATGCGTTCTAGCGGAGCGAACCATCCACCGCCTGCTCCTTCAAGTGCATCCGCATGCTTTTCATCTTCTAGGATTGTGGGGACAGCTGTCTCACCTTGTTTTCCACGCACAACTTGCACCACTGTAACCGCAAAAGGCAGTTTGCTTGGTAGGTTGTCATTTGGTTTGGAAGGGGAAACAAGTGCGTGTGTTCAGCTCTCTCAGACATCGATAGCATCAACGTTGGATGAAGGCCACATCATGTCTACGCCTGCACTTTCCTCACAAACCTGCATTTTTTCAGGGACACCCTACTCACCACCATCTACACACAGCAGCCAGATCTCTGTCCCTCAGATGTGGACAAATAAAAGGCCAGTTCCTGCGACCCATGACAAAGCTAAGAGGTTGACTTTATCCCTTTGTAAGCTCTTGGCTACCAAAATGCTGCCTTTCCGCCTGGTGGACACACAGGATTTTAGAGACCTTATGTCTGTCTCTGTGCCCCAGTACCAGATGCCCAGTTGCCACTACTTCTCTAAGAAAGGTGTGCCTACGCTACACCAGCATGTCGCACACAACATCACCAATTCCTTGAGAAACTCTATGTGTGAACGGGTGCATTTCACCACCAATACTTGGACCAGTAAGCATGGAGAGGGACGTTACATGTCGCTAACTGGGCACTGGGTAACTATGGTGATAGATGGTGAAGGGTCTGCTGCACAAGTTTTGCCGTCCCCACGACTTGTGTGTCAATCCTCTGTCTGTTCAAGTTCCGCCACTGCTTTTGCCTCCTCCACCTCGTCTGGGTCCTCCACCTCCACCCCAAGCCTGCCTGGTCAGGCCACCAGCATTCTAACTGCGCTGAAGGAATCACGCACCCCTCATTACTAGGCTGGCAGCAGAACACAACGGCATCAGGCGGTCTTTAGCTTGAAATGTCTTGGAAATAAGAGTCACACAGCGGCAGAGCTGTTGGCAGCTCTGGAGACTGAGTTTAATAAATGGTTATCTCCACTCAACCTGCAGCCTAGTAAGGCCGTGTGCAACAATGCTGCAAACCTGGGTGCGGCCCTTCACCTGGGCAAGGTGACACATGTGCCTTGTATGGCTCACGTGTTGAACCTTGTTGTCCAGCAATTTATAACACACTATCCCGGCCTAGATGGCCTTCTGAACAGGGCACGAAAACTGTCTGCTCACTTCCGCCGTTCAACCACCGCTGCTGAGCGACTTGCATCGCTCCAGAAGTCTTTCGGCCTGCCGGTTCATCGCCTGAAATGCGATGTGCCGACAAGCTGGAATTCGACTCTCCACATGTTACAGCGACTGTGGCAGCACCGTCAAGCCCTGGTGTAATACGTCATGACGTATAGCCTGGGCCAACGAGATGCAGAGGTGGGGCAGATCACCCTGATGGAGTGGTCTCAGATCAAGGACCTATGCACCCTTCTGCACAGTTTCGACATGGCGACGAATATGTTTAGCGCTGACAATGCCATTATCACCATGACAATTCCAGTCATTTACATGCTGTAGCACACGCTAAACACTATTCGGAGTTAGGGGGTGGGACAACAGGAAGGGGATGAACTACAGGAGGATTCATATGCGCAAGACACAACAACATCACCAAGGTCCAGACGTTCATCATCACCAACGCGGCAGGCATGGGACCATGGGGGACAGGGATCAACAAGGGCGCATGGTAGCAGGCTAAATGTTGAGGAAGGTGCAGGAGAACATGAAGAAATGGAGGACGAACTGTCCATGGACATGGAAAACTCAGCGGATGAGGGAGACCTTGGTCAAATTTCTGTTGAAAGAAGTTGGGGGGAGATGTCAGAGGAAGAAAGAACGGTTAGCACCTCTATGCCACAAACACAGCGTGGACTTGGTCCGCATGGCTGCGCAAGACACATGAGCGCCTTCTTGCTGCATTACCTCCAACATGACCCTCGTATTGTCAAAATTAGAAGTGATGATGACTACTGGCTTGCCACACTATTAGATCCCCGGTACAAGTCCAAATTTTGTGACATAATTCCAGCCATAGAAAGGGACGCACGTATGCAGGAGTATCAGCAGAACCTGTTACTCGATCTTAGCTCGTCTTTTCCACCAAACAACTGTGGTGCAGGGAGTGAATCTCCCAGTTGTAACCTGACAAACATGGGATGGTCCCGTCATCTTCAACAGTCTATCCGTACCAGTAGCACCGTATCTGGTGCTGGTAACAGCAATTTTATTGAATCTTTTCATAATTTTTTTAGACCATCCATTGCAAGGCCACCAGAGACAACAAGTCTGACACATAGTCAATGGCTGGAGAGGATGATACAGGAGTATCTCCAAATGAAAATCGATGCCATGACTTTGCAAATGGAGCCTTGCTCATTTTGGGCTTCAAATCTTGAAAAATGGCCAGAGCTCTCCACTTACACCTTGGAGATTTTGTCGTGTCCAGCTGCCAGCGTTGTCTCTGAACGTGTCTTCAGTGCTGCTGGGTGTGTGCTGACAGATAAGCGCACGCGTCTGTCCAGTGACAATGTGGACAGACTAACGTTCATCAAAATGAACAAGTCATGGATCCACAAGAAATTTACTACCCCTGTGTCATCCTGGGGAGCGTAAATGCTTGTGGATTTTGAATGTGCTTGATGCAAATCTAGCTGTGAAGTGTACAACTGGGGCACAAGTGTTGCCACTGAAGGGGTGGGTGTCTGTGTGGCCCAATTTTTGGAAAAAAGGGAGACTCCACTTGGAGTAACCCTTGCTTACATTATTTTTAAAAATGATCCAAGATGAACAGAGCTGGGATCAGGAAAGACTTAGCTACCTACCCCGGTGTCATCCTGGGGACGGTTAAGGATGGCGTATTTTTGAATGTGCTTGATGCAAATCTAGCTGTGAAGTGTACAACTGGGGCACAAGTGCTACCACTGAAGGAGTGGGTGTGTGCGGTGCCCAATTTTTGGAAAAAAGGGAGACTCCGCTTGGAGTAACCCTTGCTTACATTGTTTTTAAAAATGATCCAAGATGAACAGAGCTGGGATCAGGAAAGACTTAGCTACCTACCCCGGTGTCATCCTGGGGACGGTTAAGGATGGCGTATTTTTGAATGTGCTTGATGCAAATCTACCTGTGAAGTGTACAACTGGGGCACAAGTGCTGCCACTGAAGAGATGGGTGTATGTGTGGCCCAATTTTTGGAAAAAAGGGAGGCTCCGCTTGGAGTAACCCTTGCTTGCTGTGTTTTTTAAAAGGAGCCAAGATGAACAAGTCATGGTTCAGCAAAGACTTTGCTACCTACCCCGGGGTCATCCTGGGGACGGTTAAGTATGGCGTATTTTTGAATGTGCTTGATGCAAATCTACCTGTGAAGTGTACAACTGGGGCACAAGTGCTGCCACTGAAGGGGTGGGTGTGTGTGGCCCAATTTTTGGAAAAAAGGGAGGCTCTGCTTGGAGTAACCCTTGATTGCTGTGTTTTTTAAAAGGAGCCAAGATGAACAAGTCATGGTTCAGCAAAGACTTTGCTACCTACCCCGGGGTCATCCTGGGGACGGTTAAGGATGGCGTATTTTTGAATGTGCTTGATACAAATCTACCTGTGAAGTGTACAACTGGGGCACAAGTGCTGCCACTGAAAGGGTGGGTGTGTGTGTGTGGCCCAATTTTTTGAAAAAAGGGAGACTCCGCTTGGAGTAACCTTGCGGTGTTTTACATGATTTTAGAAGGGCATGCCATGCCTATATCTGTGTCTCCTCCTCTTTTTCCTTGTCCAGCTCTTTTGTTTTCACATGAGTATATGTCCTTGTCACTTTCCCATGTGTTTGTGTTGTGTTGTGAGTTATTTGTCACCGTTTGGACACCTTTGAGGGTGTTTTCTAGGTGTTTTTATGTGTTTGTGATTGCCTCCCATTGTTTACTATGCGGTTCGAGTGGTTCGCCGAACCGGTTCGCCGAACCGAACTCGAACGAGACCTCCGTTCGGCGAACCGAACTCGAGCCGAACCGCGACCGATTTGCTCATCTCTAATCTTGATCCTTTCCACAACATGAAAATATTGGGGAAATAGTGAAAATGGAGGTAACAGGAAAGTTTTTAACTTGTAATACAACATGCCATGTTGATGCAACGTCTTGGGGACAAGACCCTTTCTCGGGCAATTTCACAGTATCTTTTCTTTTTGGCAGAAGGCTATAAAAATTATTGACGAAAAATGTTTTCAGCATTGTGTTTCTGCTGCTTTTTGTTGCTTGTGTTAACCTTATTTTTGAATATAGTGTAGGCACTCGTAAGTGTGGGAACCCTTGACGTCAGCTTATGTAGCGCCCCTGAAGCCATCAAGAGCTACAGGGAACTGCATCCTAACCAGGATGCAGGGCCTACGACCAGGGACCCAGAAGACCAGTGCAGGTAACAGCAACACATTCAATTTAATCCCTGTTTTTCCCCATTCCCAAAGACTGATGACAGGCTAGGGTTGGACCCAATGAGTGGCCATCTAGCGGTGGAACTGATCCAGTCCACTAGACGACAACCAGGGGGGAAGGGTCAGACAGTCAGTAAGTAGAAGTGAGAGGAGTCGAACGTAACCGTACTGACTGGAGAGTGTAACGGTGACCTGAGGTCCCAGGCGTGTGGTTGCCAGTGGAGTACTCCCGGAACCATAGCACCAACGAGGTACAGAGGCCTAGCTCAGGCAAACGCTCCAGGCAGAGCTGATAAAATCTGCAGAGCTGATAAAATCTGCACAGCGAGGGGACCATCCAGGACCTCACTGACCGTAAAGTTCAGGACACAGTAGCAATGAGAGAACCGGGGAACAGGACCAGAGAAACTAACACCACAGGTTTCAAGCTACCTGTTATATGGACTAAGACTGAGAGACTACCAAGAGGGGACCCCCAGATGCCTAAAGCCATGGAGATCCACCAACCAGAGACAGATGTAGGGGAAGACAGCCATCAGGTCATTCACACATTCACTGGAACTAAGGGGACCAGTGGTGAGGACCAGCCTTCATCGGGTTGCCAGCCATAACAACGCTGTGAGTAATAGGAACCAGTTACACTGCAATCCCTTGTGTAGCCTATATTCTTTCCACGCCCAACAACATTATCTATTCCCTGGGGCCTGGCTGCTTGCAGAGGGCCCAACTTCCAGGCTGCCATTAACACTAGCTTCAGTAGTGAGATCTGTGCAGCGGCGACTCAACTAAAATAATCACAACCCGCAAGTGGCGTCAAGACAAAAATTATTTTACAATTCCCCTGTAAATAACCCCCTTTTTAAAGCGACCCCCCCAGGGTCATGAAACTGGGCAACGGCCACCCAGTGAAATGTCCCAACGTAACCAGGTCCGGGACAGAGTACCCCATAGCCCTGGGGAGAGTCATTTACGAGCTTATGTATTTTGGCCAAAAAATGGACCAATATCTCACATTTATTATCATTTTACTGTATATCATTTTTATTGCACAACTTTTTGCAGGATGGAGCCGGGCCCTCTGAGTGTCTGTCCTGTGTGCTAGTGCACTTAAATAGTGCTGGGCCGCCCGCCTGACCTTATAGAAGGGCGTCATCAATAGGCCGTGAGCCGGACACTGTGCATTGCACATATCTGTGTGACTGGTGCCCTATGTAAAACCTCATTAGTGTGCATGTTTAATACCAGCAGCCACACCCTCCATGAGTTGGTATGTTGAGAGTGGCTGTCTCATTGGTATTCTGCACCTGTGTTACCCATAACTTTATCATGGGGGGCCAGCTGCAGTCTGCAAGTGCATTTGCCATTTTGACCTGAGTTGGCTGGTGGCTTTTTTCTGGTGATTTTTTTTTTAATTTTTTTTCTTACCTTTCATCCACCATCGAGAAGTGATGCAAACTGCTTGTCACTTCTGAAACCTTTGTCTTGGCTGTTACAGATTGACCAGGTGCGATGGCAATCAGTGTAATGGTAGTTGGGATTGATGTCAGCTGTGTAACACAACAGACATCAAGCCAAAGTGTCAGTAATTGAGAGGTGTTTACCAGATACCCCATTACTTTTTTTGAAAAAACACTACTCCACACTTTCCTAGGTTCACCATTTCATTTAAAAAAAAATCATGCAGGTCCACCAAAAGCCATGGAATCCAACGTAGTCCACATATGGAAACCAAAAAGACATAAAAAGAGAGAAATAAAACAAGACACTGACCCTTTTTCACCAATTTATTAGAAAGCAAATTTCACAGCTCTGAAGTAATCCACAGGTTCTGGTTCTTAGATTAACTTGATCAAGGACTATAGAGTCTAACAATTAGGCCTACCAGGAACATCACTGCTCATCAATGTCCCGGTTTTCACAATGTGCTGCATTAGCCGTGACTGCATCTTTTCACTTACTGGGTTAGCAATGGGGATGTCTGATTGTCTTCTCTCCATTACTAACACCAGGACTTGATGCCAGCTGACAATACACCGCTGATAATCTCAACTACCATTACCCCAATAGCCACCACACCAGGGCAATTGGAAGAGCCTAGGCAAAACACCAGAATTGGTATATCTAATGTGATGTGCCACTTTTGGGGCAGCTACTGGTTGCTTTTTTAAGTCTAGGAAGTGCCCAATAATCATGAATCTTCCCAATCTGATATCAGCCCCCAGCTATCTGCTTTACCTTTGCTAGTTATCAAAAATACCGGTATTTTCATTTATTTATTTTTTAATCTTAAAAAGCTATCCAATAAGCTCCACAGGGTACAATTTTATATGTTTGTCTCTATCTCTGTCACTCTGTCTGTCTATCTTTTTCTATCTATTATCTATCTCTAGTTCCAACGGAAATAAAGAGACTCTCTTCTCGAACGATTAATGTAAACATTCTTTATTGGTACATCAGTATATACCTACTAAAACTATTTGAAAAGAGAAAATAAGGGAATGTGTAGGATTCAAAAAACAGACCCCAGGCACAAAATAGACATTACTGTCTGAATCAAATTGGTTGTATAAATAACATATAAATAATGGATGGTAGTGTGCACAAGTCATTCCATAACCTTGTGTATATAAAGACAAAAGAAAGTAAACAGGGTGTGTGAATAATTGTTCCAAGGTGGGAAATTATGGGAATCTCACAGAGGGAGAACTAAGCCATTGCAAAATGACTGAGGTGCAAATTCAACTAACAACCATACATTTCCATTATAATATGTTTTATAAACTTGTAACCATTAAAGGAGAATAGTTACCATATCAAGGAGTCCCTGGGACGCCCATTTGACACTCATATTGACACTAGGTCAAATAGGTTTTTATTATGACTAAAGCATTCACTGATGTCTAAAAACGCATGCAAATAAGCAAGCAAAAATGCAACAAAAACACATCAAATATGCAGTCATTTTTATTCCTGCATTTTTATAGTGTTTTTGACTGACTTAATTCAAGTCAATGAGTGTAAAATGCTGTAAAAAGGCTGAGAGAATTGACATGCTGAAGATTACTTTGTGCACCAAATCTGCAAGTCACAAATAAGCAATGTGTGCATGACACTTCAGGATTCTCATTGACTTTGCTGGCAGCAGAATTTCCTTCTGGTTTTGTGACAAACCTGTACTCAAAATTGTATAAAAAAAATGCACAGCCTAATAACACACACAGAGCTGGGCTAAAAAAAAAGTTTAAAAATATTGTAACTTAGCATACAAAATGTCTTGGGACTGTTAATGCAATCATCTTAACAAAATGCTTAATTTTTGTACATAAATAATGATTTCTTGGGTTGAGTAAAGTTCCTTGGTAGAAGCTTGTGTAATACTGGTCATCTGTAGTGATGGGCAAACCCAGACTGAAAAAGTCCAGATCCACACGGGTAACCTAGTAACTGTGCATTGATCCCGGGCCCAGAGTTCTCAGAGAATCACGGTTAACTATCTAGATCCAGCCACCTGAGTAATTTAAAAAAAAAAAAGAAAGAAAATTAGGATAAAGCAAGTGTCTTAGGCTAGGTTCACATTTTCATTGTTTTGCATCAGTCACATGCGTTGCTTGACACTTGTGACTGATGAGTTGTAGAACGGGTGACAAGAATTGAAATTCATTGTCACAAGAAAGCGGATTCCGTTGTAAAACGAGTGATCGTTCACAATAGCTGGCTGCCAACTTTTGAGAGCAATCAGCTGATCTCCCAGCGGCCGGCTTCTGTGAATGATCAGCTAATCGGCCGACTATTGTGAATGATCTGCTGACCGCTCTCATAAGCCAGCCGCCGGCTTTTGAGAGCGATCAGCTGATCTTCTGGCCGCCGGCTTTTGAGAGCGACTGATCGCTCTCAAAAGCTGGCGGCCGGGAGATCAGCTGATCACTCACAGAAGGCGGCTGACGGGCGATTAGCTGATCGGTCGGCCGCCGAGTATGTGCAGCAAAATCAAAAGGATTCCGCTGCTCAAAAAACGTTACAAGCTGCGTTCCTGCCGCCCGACGGTCAGTCGTTCCATAACTGATCAGTTGGGTGGTCGATGCAACGCAAGGGCATCAGTCACAATCCGCCGCTCATACAAGTCTATGGGAAACAACGGAAACCGCCAAATGGATTGCGTTGTTTATCAGAGCGGCGGATTGTGACTGATAATAAACAAATGTGAAACTAGCCTTACCAGTCTCCGCGTGGCTGTAACACTACTACCTTGTCTGCTCTATACCCTCAAACATGCCCACCAGCAGTCCCAGCATCTGTGGTTGGTTGCAGTCAGACCGCACCCCCACGCTGTGTGACAGCATGCCTGACTGTGTAATTGTACAAGTTGTCTGCTTATGCATAGTGGTTGTCCAACAGAAAATTAGCGTACCACGATCAATTATAAAAACGATTTTTATTGAAAATACATCAAGGTTAAAAATTGTACTGATATAATAAGGTGGATGGGACCCAACAGTGTGGTAAACAAAAATAACAAGGGGGAAAGAACCATCAGCAATGTCAGCATAATTACATAATAATTTTGGGATTACAGCAAGACAGTTGGTCAGAATTACATCACAATATAGTTACTGAGGAGACAAAAAATTAGGACGGGTAGTGTGAGAATAATATAATAATACGCCGATATCAAATAATAATGACACTATATATATGGATGGGCAATATAATATAGTTAATGTGTTAAATATAAATTAGGCAAAAGGTAGGCAGTAGATAAGTATAGTTGACAATAAGAAAATGTATAACACTACACATGTTCTATTGCACCTGCCTTTAGCCTATGTAAACCATAAACACAAGCTGCAAATTAGGAATTGCAAAACAGAGGTGTAGATGTATTGCACCAATCATAAAATCTCTAATCCAATATGAAAAGCTACCAAGCACAATAACGGAATTGTAATTTTATTGCACCAATTACATAGATTGCACACTATTGCACAATCCCAGAATACTGAAGGAGATAGAAGAGGAAATATTAGAACTACTCTTCATACTTTTTGAAAATTCTTGGAGAACAGGAGAAGTTCCAGAAGACTGGAAAAGAACAAATGCTGTCCCTATCTTCAAAAAGGGGATGAAGGTGGACCCAGGGAACTACAGGTCTGTGAGCCTAACTTCCATACCAGAAAAGATCTTTTAACAGATTATTAAATAACATTTATGCAAGTACCTGGATGAGAATGAAGTGATTAACCAGAGCCAGCATGGGTTGTAACTAATAAGTCATGTCAGACTAACTTAATTTCCTTCCATGACAAAATCACTGACTGGGTGGATCAGGGAAATGCAGTAGATATAGTATATCTTGACATCAGCAAAGCATTTGACAAAGTATCTCATACAATCATTATTGAAAAAATTACCAAGTGTGGAATGGACAAGGCAACTGTTAGATGGATTTGTAACTGGCTTAGTGATCGTAGTCAAAGAGTGGTCCTAACTGGCTGCACATCTAGTTGGAAGACTGTCTCAAGTGGGTTACCACAGGGCTCTGTCCTGGGCCCCGTGTTCTTCAACATCAATATCAATGATTTAGATGAAGGAATTAAGGGTAAACTCATTAAATTTGCTGATGACACAAAGCTAGGAGGAATAGCTAATACTAGAGAGAGGATTCAACAAGATCTAAACAAGCTGGAACAGTGGGCAGCAACTAATAGAATGGTTTTTAACAGGGAGAAATGCAGTCTTACATCTTGGCAAGAATAATGAAAAGAGCATATACAGCATGGGAGGAATAGAGCTATCCACCAGCATGTGTGAAAAAGACTTAGGTATACTAATAGATCACACAGGCTGAACATGAGTCAACAGTGTGATGCAGCAGCAAAAAAGGCAAACACCATTCTGTATTAACAGAAGGAAACAGTCTAGATCACTTGAAGTCATTATCCCCCTTTACTTCTCTTTGGTCAGGCCTCATCTGGAATATTGTGTCCAGTTCTGCGCACCACATTTTAAAAATGACATCAACAAACTGGAGCAAGTTCAGAGAAGAGTGACCAGAATGGTGACTGGTCTGCAAACCATGTCCTATGAGGAACGGTTACAGGATTTAGGATTGTTTAACTTGCAAAAGAGAAGACTGAGAGGAGACCTAATAGCTGTCTTCAAATATCTTAAAGGCTGTCAAACTGTAGAGGGATCAGTTTTATTCTCATTTTCACAAGGAAAGACTAGAAGCATAGGGATGAAACTGATGGGGAGGAGACACAGATTAGATATTAGAAAAAAACATTTTGACAGTGAGAGTGATCAACGAGTGGAACAGACTGCCACAAGAGGTGGTGAGTTATCCTTCAATGGAAGTCTTTAAAAAGAGGTTGGACAGATATCTGTCTGTGATGATTTAGTGAATCCTGCAGGGGTTGGACTAGATGACCCAGGAGGTCCATTCCAACTCTAATATTCTATGATTCTATGATCCCTAAATCATAGTAAACAGGGTGCTCAGGTTGCCAATCACACATCTCCAATAAAAGTATATTCGTATAAAACACATTATAATATAACATGTGAGTTGAGAATGACAAACTAAAACACCACATGTGTAGACCAAGTGTCTGCCACTATGAAAGAATTACATAGTGCTAGACTTTACCTGGCAGTGCTAAGGAACCCCCGCTGTCCCGATGCACGTTTTAGAGTCTACCACCTTTCATAAGGGAGGGGTTGATATATTGGAGAAAAAAAGTGGTTTTTGTTTGTTTGTTTTTTAAATAAAGGATTGTTCTATGTGCTTTGTGTTTATTTCTTTTTACTTACAGAGATAATAATGAGGGTTTCATAGACCCCTTACCATTAATAACCTCGAGCTTGATGTCAACTGTGATTTTTTGACAAATCACAACTGTTATTAACCCCTTATATTACCCTGATTGCCACCGCCCTAGGGCAATTGGGATGAGCTGGATAACGCAATGGAATTGGTGTATCTAATGGATGCAACAATTCTAGGGCGGTGCAGGCTGCTATTTTGATGCTTGGCAAGGCCCATTAACCATGGGCCTCTACAGCCTTTGAATACCAGCCCTCAGCTGTCCGCTTTATCTTGGCTGGGTATCAAAATTGGGAGGCATTTTTTGAAAATTATTTATTTAAATAATTGAAAAAAAGCCACATAGGGTCTCTCATATTTTGATACACAGTCAAGATAATGCACCCATCTGTAACTTTAGCCTGTAGCTGTTTCCTTAATCTGTACTGGGTATCAATATATGGGGGACACTAAGACAATTTTTCCAATTATTTATTTTGTTTACACTCCACAACCAATCATAGATGCCGCAATGCCGGCGGTCTGACTGCAAACAATCACAGATGCTGTCCCAGACGATTGGCAGGTTAAGCAGTGAATATGCATGAGAGATAATGAGCGGACATGGAAGCAATGTGACAGCCGCTTGAAGACTCGTTAAGCATAATTCTTCTGTTTTAATTTCTATTTTCTTTCTTGTTTATTTTTTTTTTAACTTTTATCCTCTTAGCTAAACCTGAACAGTAACCCTGAGAACTCCGTGTTCGGGGTCCGTGCACAGAGACTAGGTATCCGGTACAGACCCTGAACTTTAAAGTACAAAAAATCTTGCCATACAACTAGCTTTCAAAATCGGAATGTAGCAGGCTATTGCCGCAACGTTTAGTGTGTAAGTGCCAGATTTCAGAGCAGGAACCACATGTCACAGTCAGCCTGCTCATAGGCGGCAAAAACGATCTTAATGAAGTGCGGAGTAGAGATGAGCGAACTGGCCGTGGTTCGGCTCAAGTTCGGTTCGCCGAACGGAGCTCCCGTTCGAGTTCGGTTCGTCGAACGTTCGACGAACCGAACTCGAACCAATAGGCTACAATGGGAGGCAATCACAAACACATAAAAATGCATTATAAATGTACACATACAGTTAATAAACATTGCCATAACACTTACCGGTCCCCGCGATCCCTCCTGCACTCTGTCTCCTGCTGCTATTCCATCCGATGATCGCTGAATCCTCCCGGTGACCGGCACTGCCAGCAGAGATGCAGGACCTATCGTGACGTCAAAATAGCCATGTGACCAGTCACGTGGCTATTATCTCATTGGCTACAGACTGGTCACATGACTATGACGCGTCATGTAGGACCTGCGAGTGCATCTCTCCGGTACACGGTGCACATTTGTGTATCGCCGTGTACTGGCGACATGCTCTAGCAAACGGTCGACTCCCCGTTCCGTTAGGGACCGGCTGACACAGCCGGTCATTAACGGAGATCACCGTTGCCATAGCAACGCAGATAGCGGTGACGTCTGCGCTAACCGCGGCACCGGGAGCACCGTTGCTATGGTAACGCGTCTGTCACCGTTACTGCTGACAGCCAGCAGCACTGATCACTCACGGAGTGAAGGCTGCACGCTGCTTCTCATGCAGCTTTCACGCTCTCAAAAGCCGGCGGCCGGGAGATCAGCTGATCACTCACAGAAGGCGGCTGACGGGCGATTAGCTGATCGTTCGGCCGCCGAGTATGTGCAGCAAAATCAAAAGGATTCTGCTGCTCAAAAAATGTTACAAGCTGCGTTCCTGCCGCCCGACGGTCAGTCGTTCCATAACTGATCAGTTGGGCGGCGGATGCAACGCCAGGGCATCAGTCACAATCCGCCGCTCATACAAGTCTATGGGAAACAACGGAATCCGCCAAATGGATTGCGTTGTTTATCAGAGCGGCGGATTGTGACTGATAATAAACAAATGTGAAACTAGCCTTACCAGTCTCCGCGTGGCTGTAACACTACTACCGTGTCTGCTCTATACCCTCAAACATGCCCACCAGCAGTCCCAGCATCTGTGGTTGGTTGCAGTCAGACCGCACCCCCACGCTGTGTGACAGCATGCCTGACTGTGTAATTGTACAAGTTGTCTGCGTATGCATAGTGGTTGTCCAACAGAAAATTAGCGTACCACGATCAATTATAAAAACGATTTTTATTGAAAATACATCAAGGTTAAAAATTGTACTGATATAATAAGGTGGATGGGACCCAACAGTGTGGTAAACAACAATAACAAAAGGGAAAGAACCATCAGCAATGTCAGCATAATTACATAATAATTTTGGGATTACAGCAAGACAGTTGGTCAGAATTACATCACAATATAGTTACTGAGGAGTAGAGTTGAGCGCGGTTCGTGGTTCGAGGTTCTCCAGTTCGGGGCTCGAGTGATTTTGGGGGCTGTTCGAGATCGAACTAGAACTCGAGCTTTTTGCAAAAGCTCGATAGTTCTAGATACGTTCGAGAACGGTTCTAGCAGCAAAAAGCAGGGCTTTTTACAGCTACAGTGTGCAGGAGCCATCGCTGGCAGCCTGCCAGAAGCTGGTAACCAAGATAAACATCGGGTATCCAAGCAAAGCGCTTTGGTTAGTAACCCGATGTTTATCTTAGTTACGTGCAGGAGGCCCACACTTCCCCGCTCAGCTCGTTCCGCCCCCTCCTGCCCGCGGCATGTACACATACATACATACACACACACACACACCCACACCCCCCCCCCGCTCGGCTTACCTGCGGTGATGAAGTCCCGCCATCCCGACCTCAGCGCTGTCACTGTCCTCCATGGCCGCCGCTTGTCACATCACCTCTCGCTTCCGACCCGAGACTGACTAGCGGTGACGTCACGGACCTCTCGCGATACTTGGTGTGAAGCCGGTCATTGAACTCAGTGACAGGGGCTGTCAGTGTGCTGGAGATCAGCGCAGGTAATGTACCTCGCTCCTGACAGCAGCACTTGTCATGCCCTGCAGTGACCTGGGCTGACCCATTGATGTTAGCTCAGGTCACTGCATTGCTCTCCCAGCCAATGGGGAACATCCTGCTCTTCATTGACTGGGACAGTGTGGATCGTCATGGCAACCCCTTGGATTACACCAGACCTGGATTTGTTTTTCATTCTAATAAATTGGTTAAAGAGGGAATGTTTTGGGGAGTGTTTTTTCAAATAAAAATGTGTTTGTCGTCTATTTTTTTTTATTACTGACTGGGTTGGTGATGTGGGTATCTGATAGACGCCTGACCTCACCAACCCCAGGGCTTGATGCCAGGTGACTTACACATCTGGTATTAACCCCATATATTACCCCGTTTGCCACCGCACCAGGGCGCGGGATGAGCTGGGGCGAAGCACCAGGATTGGCGCATCTAATGTATGCGCCACTTCTGGGGTGGCTGCAGCCTGCTATTTTTAGGCTGGGGAGAGTCCAATAACCATGGACCTCCCTAGTCTGAGAATATCAGGCCCCAGCTGTCTGCTTTACCTTGGCTGGTGATCCAATTTTGGGGGACCCCTACGTGTTTTTTTTTTAAATTATTTATTTAATTTAAAATAACAGGGTGGGGTGCCCTCAGTTTTGGATTACTAGCCAAGGTGAGGTTGCCAGCTGTGGTCTGCAGGCTGCAGCCGTCTGCTTTACCCTAGCTGGCTACAAAACTAGGGGGAACCCTACGTCATTTTTTTTTTCATTTTTTTGGCTAAATACAAAGCTAAGCACCCCTTAGTGCCACATGAAAGGCACCAAAGGTGCTCCACTTTTTCTCCACTTTTTCTACATTTTTTCTCCACTTTTTCTCCACTTTTTCTCCACTTTTTCTCCACTTTTTCTCCACTTTTTTCTCCATTTTTTCTCCACTTTTTCTCCACTTTTTCTCCACTTTTTCTCCACTTTTTCCCCACTTTTTCTCCACTTTTTTCTCCACTTTTTCTCCACTTATTCTCCACTTTTTCTCCACTTATTCTCCACTTTTTCTCCACTTTTTCTCCACTTATTCTCCACTTATTCTCCACTTTTTCTCCACTTATTCTCCACTTTTTCTCCACTTATTCTCCACTTTTTCTCCACTTTTTCTTCACTTTTTCTTCACTTTTTCTCCACTTTTTCGCCACTTTTTCTCCACTTTTTCTCCACTTATTCTCCACTTATTCTCCACTTATTCTCCACTTTTTCTCCACTTTTTCTCAACTTTTTTCTCCATTTTTTCTCCACTTTTTCTCCACTTTTTCTCCACTTTTTCTCCACTTTTTCCCCACTTTTTCTCCACTTTTTTCTCCACTTTTTCTCCACTTATACTCCACTTTTTCTCCACTTATTCTCCACTTATTCTCCACTTTTTCTCCACTTTTTCTCCACTTATTCTCCACTTTTTCTTCACTTTTTCTTCACTTTTTCTCCACTTTTTCTCCACTTTTTCTCCACTTATTCTCCACCTTTTCTCCACTTTTTCTCAACTTTTTTCTCCATTTTTTCTCCACTTTTTCTCCACTTTTTCTCCACTTTTTCTCCACTTTTTCCCCACTTTTTCTCCACTTTTTTCTCCACTTTTTCTCCACTTATTCTCCACTTTTTCTCCACTTTTTCTCCACTTATTCTCCACTTTTTCTTCACTTTTTCTTCACTTTTTCTCCACTTTTTCTCCACTTATTCTCCACTTTTTCTCCACTTATTCTCCACTTATTCTCCACTTTTTCTCCACTTTTTCTCCACTTTTTCTCCGTTCTTTTTCTATGGTCGGTCTACCCATTAGCTCTGCCATGCACACTGTAGCTCTACACCTACTGCACATGTTACTTTACGATTGACATCTCTTTCGTACCAGAGCTGTCTAAGTCTACTCTGACCCCATATTTGTCATTACTATATTGTCCTTGTACTGTATTATGACATTTGTATCATGTGTTTCATTTTTTGCTGTGTTGCAATTTTTTTGCTGCATCCCAATTGTACCTCTACATTGTTCGAGTTTATGTTATTGTTCTCTCACTCTTATGTGATACTGATTATTGTCATTTTTCATAATTACATGCAGATAAGTCCAATCTGACGAAGGCTCAGGCCGAAACGTCATTTGTAACTTGTTTTGGACAAAAACATATATGCTTATGAAAAAATTTTTTTTCTTAATACGGACCAATAAAGAGTGATTTTGCATTACTATCCGTTGTGACTTACTGACTTAGTCTGGGAGATTTAGAGTGCCGAGGTTACTCACTAATTTTATCTATTATTACTTCTGAGCACCTGTATACCAGTGAGCAGAGCTTCCTCTACAGTAGTTCTCCTGATTAGGCATGCCCTTACCTCATGAGCAGGGCATTGCAGCTTTGGTAGCAACCATTACGACATGGACTCTGCTGCTGTGGACCCGAGAAGAGTGAGTGCAGATTCATTGCACCCACACTCCTCACATGAAGGGTCCGCACTCCTAGAAAATGGGGGATACGTTCCCTGAGTGTCTCCCCCCCATATTCTAGGCGGTCCAGAGTCGTCGTGGGACCCCTTTATTTTTTTTCTTACAATAAATTGGTGAAAGAGGAAATGTTTTGGGGACTGTTTTTTCAAATAAATTTCTTTTGTTGATTTTTTTTTTTTGTTAGTATTGACAGTTTATGATGTTGAGTATCTAATAGACGCCATGACATCACAAACTGCTGGGCTTGATCTCAGGTTACTTTACAGCTAGTATCAACCCGATTTATTACCCCGTTTGCCACTGCACCAGGGCACGGGATGAGCTGGGGTGAAGCGCCAGGATTGGCGCATCTAGTGGATGCGCCACGTCTGGGGTGCCTGCGGCCTGCTATTTTTAGGCTGTGAAGGCCCAATAACTATGGACCTTCCCACCCTGAGAATACCAGACCACAGCTGTCCGCTTTACCTTGGCTGGTGATCCAATTTGGGGGGGACCCTACTTTTATTGTGTAATTATTAATATTTATACAATAATTATAAAAAAGAGCCTGAGGGGACCTCCACATTGGATCCCCAACCACGGTAAAGCTGCCAGCTGTGGTTTTCAGGCTACAGCCGTCTGCTTTACCCTAGCTGGCTATCAAAAATGGGGGGACCCAACGTCATTTTTTTTTTTAACTATTTTTTAAATAGAAAAAATTAATGGGCTTCCCTGTATTTTGATTGCCAACCAAGGTAACGGCAGGCAGATGGGGGTGGCAACCCATAGCTGTCTGCTTTATCTGCGTGGAGAATCAAAAATACCGCGGAGCGCTACGTCATTTTTTTAAAGATTTATTTTTACAGCACTGTGATGTCCAGCAATCAAAATACAGGGAAGCCCATTTTATTTTTAGTTATTTAAATAAATAATTAAAAAAAATATATATGGGCTCCCGCTGAATTTTTTGTATTGCTAGCTAAGGGTAATCCAAGCAGCTACTGGCTGCTAACCCCCACTGCTTGGTGTTACCTTCACTGGCAATGGAAAATCCAGGGAAGCATTTTTTATTTCTTTTGCCAAAAAACTACAAAAAAAGGACGTGAGCTTCGCCATATTTTTGTATGCTAGCCAGGTATAGCAGGCAGGTGCTGGAAGAGTTGGATACAGCGCCAGAATATGGCGCTTCTATGAAAATGCCATTTTCTGAGGCGGCTGTAGACTGCAATTCGCAGCAGTGGGGCCCAGAAATCTCAGGCCAACCTGTGCTGCGGATTCCAATCCCCAGCTGCCTAGTTGTACCTGGCTGGACACAAAAATGGGGCGAAGCCTACGTCATTTGTTTTCTAATTATTTCATGAAATTCATGAAATAATAAAAAAAGGTCTTCCCTTTATTTTTGGTTCCCAGCCGGGTACAGATAGGCAACTGGGGGTTGGGGGCAGCCGTACCTGCCTGCTGTACCTGTCTAGCATACAAAAATATGGCGAAGCCCACATAATTTTTTCAGGGGGCAAAAAACTTCTGCATACAGTCCTGGATGGAGTATGCTGAGCCTTGTAGTTCTGCAGCTGCTGTCTATCTGTATGGAGAAGAGCAGACAGCAGCTGCAGAACTACAAGGCTCAGCATACTCCATCCAGGACTGTATGCAGAATTTTTTTGCCCACCAAAAAAATGACGTGGGCTTCGCCATATTTTTGTATGCTAGCCAGGTACAGCAGGCAGCCACGGGCTGCCTCCAACCCCCAGTTGCCTATTTGTACCCGGCTGGGAACCAAAAATATAGGGAAGCCCTTTTTTTTTTAATTATTTCACTTATTTCATGAAATAATTAAAAAACAAATGACGTGGGCTTCGCCCCATTTTTGTGTCCAGCCGGGTACAACTAGGCAGCTGGGGATTGGAATCCGCAGCACAGGTTAGCCCGAGGTTTCTGGGCGCCTCTGCTGCGAATTGCAGTCCGCAGCCACCCCAGAAAATGGCGCTCTCATAGAAGCGCCATCATCTGGCGCTGTATCCAACTCTTCCAACAGCCCTGGAGCCGGGTGGCTTGTTGGGTAATCATGAGTTAATACTGGCTTTGTTTTACTAGCCAGCATTAAGCCAGAGGTTCTTAATGTCAGGCACGTTTGACCCGGCCATTAAGAATCTCCAATAAAGGGTTAAAAAAAAGACACCACACAGAGAAAAAATACTTTAATAGAAATAAATACAAAGACACATTAGAGACTCCATCTTTATTACCCCCTGTCACCCCTCCACGATCCTGCTCTTCTGTCTTCTTTCTTTCTAGTGTAGTAGTAGTGACGATTGTAGTGAGGATGAGGTTCATCAGCCCATCACTTGGGGCTGGGGCATCTCATCCTCACTACAATCCTCACTAGTGTAGTAGTAGTGACGATTGTAGTGAGGAAGGATGAGGTTCACCAGCTCATCACTTGGGGCTGGGGCATCTCATCCTCACTACAATCCTCACTAGTGTAGTAGTAGTGACGATTGTAGTGAGGAAGGATGAGATTCACCAGCTCATCACTTGGGGCTGGGGAACCTCATCCTCACTACAATCCTCACTACAATCGTGCAGCAGCGTGCAGCCTTCACTCCGTGAGTGATCAGTGCTGGCTGTCAGCGGTAACAGCGGTAACGCTGACAGACGCGTTACCATAGCAACAGTGCTCTCGGAGCCACGGTTAGCGGTGACGTCACCGCTAACTGCGTTGCTATGGCAACGGTGATCTCCGTTAATGACCGGCTGTGTCAGCCGGTCCCTAACGGAACGGGGAGTCGACCGTGTGCTAGAGCATGTCGCCGGTACACGGCGATACACATATGTGCACCGTGTACCGGAGAGATGCACTCGCAGGTCCTACATGACGTGTCATAGTCATGTGACCAGTCTGTAGCCAATGAGATAATAGCCACGTGACTGGTCACATGGCTATTTTGACGTCACGATAGGTCCTGCATCTCTGCTGGCAGTGCAGGTCACCGGGAGGATTAAGCGATCATCGGATGGAATAGCGGCAGGAGACAGAGTGCAGAAGGGATCGCGGGGACCGGTAAGTGTTATGGCAATGTTTATTAACTGTTTGTGTACATTTATAATGCATTTTTATGTGTTTGTGATTGCCTCCCATTGTAGCCTATACGTTCAAGTTCGGTTCGTCGAACGTTCGACGAGCCGAACTTGAACGGGACCCCCGTTCGGCGAACCGGCCTCGAGCCGAACCGGGACCGGTTCGCTCATCTCTACTGAGGAGTCAAAAAATTAGGACGGGTAGTGTGAGAATAATATAATAATACGCCGATATCAAATAATAATGACACTATATATATGGATGGGCAATATAATATAGTTAATGTGTTAAATATAAATTAGGCAAAAGGTAGGCAGTAGATAAGTATAGTTGACAATAAGAAAATGTATAACACTACACATGTTCTATTGCACCTGCCTTTAGCCTATGTAAACCATAAACACAAGCTGCAAATTAGGAATTGCAAAACAGAGGTGTAGATGTATTGCACCAATCATAAAATCTCTAATCCAATATGAAAAGCTAAAAAGCACAATAACGGAATTATAATTTTATTGCACCAATTACATAGATTGCACACTATTGCACAATCCCAGAATACTGAAGGAGATAGAAGAGGAAATATTAGAACTACTCTTCATACTTTTTGAAAATTCTTGGAGAACAGGAGAAGTTCCAGAAGACTGGAAAAGAACAAATGCTGTCCCTATCTTCAAAAAGGGGATGAAGGTGGACCCAGGGAACTACAGGTCTGTGAGCCTAACTTCCATACCAGAAAAGATCTTTTAACAGATTATTAAATAACATTTATGCAAGTACCTGGATGAGAATGAAGTGATTAACCAGAGCCAGCATGGGTTGTAACTAATAAG
The DNA here is from genome assembly GCF_048569485.1 of Anomaloglossus baeobatrachus. Lineage (NCBI taxonomy): Eukaryota > Metazoa > Chordata > Amphibia > Anura > Aromobatidae > Anomaloglossus > Anomaloglossus baeobatrachus. Next base: position 288,964,245 of record NC_134355.1, read on the forward strand.
TCATGTCAGACTAACTTAATTTCCTTCCATGACAAAATCACTGACTGGGTGGATCAGGGAAATGCAGTAGATATAGTATATCTTGACATCAGCAAAGCATTTGACAAAGTATCTCATACAATCATTATTGAAAAAATTACCAAGTGTGGAATGGACAAGGCAACTGTTAGATGGATTTGTAACTGGCTTAGTGATCGTAGTCAAAGAGTGGTCCTAACTGGCTGCACATCTAGTTGGAAGACTGTCTCAAGTGGGGTACCACAGGGCTCTGTCCTGGGCCCCGTGTTCTTCAACATCAATATCAATGATTTAGATGAAGGAATTAAGGGTAAACTCATTAAATTTGCTGATGACACAAAGCTAGGAGGAATAGCTAATACTAGAGAGAGGATTCAACAAGATCTAAACAAGCTGGAACAGTGGGCAGCAACTAATAGAATGGTTTTTAACAGGGAGAAATGCAGTCTTACATCTTGGCAAGAATAATGAAAAGAGCATATACAGCATGGGAGGAATAGAGCTATCCACCAGCATGTGTGAAAAAGACTTAGGTATACTAATAGATCACACAGGCTGAACATGAGTCAACAGTGTGATGCAGCAGCAAAAAAGGCAAACACCATTCTGTATTAACAGAAGGAAACAGTCTAGATCACTTGAAGTCATTATCCCCCTTTACTTCTCTTTGGTCAGGCCTCATCTGGAATATTGTGTCCAGTTCTGCGCACCACATTTTAAAAATGACATCAACAAACTGGAGCAAGTTCAGAGAAGAGTGACCAGAATGGTGACTGGTCTGCAAACCATGTCCTATGAGGAACGGTTACAGGATTTAGGATTGTTTAACTTGCAAAAGAGAAGACTGAGAGGAGACCTAATAGCTGTCTTCAAATATCTTAAAGGCTGTCAAACTGTAGAGGGATCAGTTTTATTCTCATTTTCACAAGGAAAGACTAGAAGCATAGGGATGAAACTGATGGGGAGGAGACACAGATTAGATATTAGAAAAAACATTTTGACAGTGAGAGTGATCAACGAGTGGAACAGACTGCCACAAGAGGTGGTGAGTTATCCTTCAATGGAAGTCTTTAAAAATAGGTTGGACAGATATCTGTCTGTGATGATTTAGTGAATCCTGCAGGGGTTGGACTAGATGACCCAGGAGGTCCATTCCAACTCTAATATTCTATGATTCTATGATCCCTAAATCATAGTAAACAGGGTGCTCAGGTTGCCAATCACACATCTCCAATAAAAGTATATTCGTATAAAACACATTATAATATAACATGTGAGTTGAGAATGACAAACTAAAACACCACGTGTGTAGACCAAGTGTCTGCCACTATGAAAGAATTACATAGTGCTAGACTTTACCTGGCAGTGCTGAGGAACCCCCACTGTCCCGATGCACATTTTAGAGTCTACCACCTTTCATAAGGGAGGGGTTGATATATTGGAGAAAAAGAGTGGTTTTTGTTTGTTTGTTTTTTAAATAAAGGATTGTTCTATGTGCTTTGTGTTTATTTCTTTTTACTTACAGAGATAATAATGAGGGTTTCATAGACCCCTTACCATTAATAACCTCGAGCTTGATGTCAACTGTGATTTTTTGACAAATCACAACTGTTATTAACCCCTTATATTACCCTGATTGCCACCGCCCTAGGGCAATTGGGATGAGCTGGATAACGCAATGGAATTGGTGTATCTAATGGATGCAACAATTCTAGGGCGGTGCAGGCTGCTATTTTGATGCTTGGCAAGGCCCATTAACCATGGGCCTCTACAGCCTTTGAATACCAGCCCTCAGCTGTCCGCTTTATCTTGGCTGGGTATCAAAATTGGGAGGCATTTTTTGAAAATTATTTATTTAAATAATTGAAAAAAAGCCACATAGGGTCTCTCATATTTTGATACACAGTCAAGATAATGCACCCATCTGTAACTTTAGCCTGTAGCTGTTTCCTTAATCTGTACTGGGTATCAATATATGGGGGACACTAAGACAATTTTTCCAATTATTTATTTTGTTTACACTCCACAACCAATCATAGATGCCGCAATGCCGGCGGTCTGACTGCAAACAATCACAGATGCTGTCCCAGACGATTGGCAGGTTAAGCAGTGAATATGCATGAGAGATAATGAGCGGACATGGAAGCAATGTGACAGCCGCTTGAAGACTCGTTAAGCATAATTCTTCTGTTTTAATTTCTATTTTCTTTCTTGTTTATTTTTTTTTTAACTTTTATCCTCTTAGCTAAACCTGAACAGTAACCCTGAGAACTCCGTGTTCGGGGTCCGTGCACAGAGACTAGGTATCCGGTACAGACCCTGAACTTTAAAGTACAAAAAATCTTGCCATACAACTAGCTTTCAAAATCGGAATGTAGCAGGCTATTGCCGCAACGTTTAGTGTGTAAGTGCCAGATTTCAGAGCAGGAACCACATGTCACAGTCAGCCTGCTCATAGGCGGCAAAAACGATCTTAATGAAGTGCGGAGTAGAGATGAGCGAACTGGCCGTGGTTCGGCTCAAGTTCGGTTCGCCGAACGGAGCTCCCGTTCGAGTTCGGTTCGTCGAACGTTCGACGAACCGAACTCGAACCAATAGGCTACAATGGGAGGCAATCACAAACACATAAAAATGCATTATAAATGTACACATACAGTTAATAAACATTGCCATAACACTTACCGGTCCCCGCGATCCCTCCTGCACTCTGTCTCCTGCTGCTATTCCATCCGATGATCGCTGAATCCTCCCGGTGACCGGCACTGCCAGCAGAGATGCAGGACCTATCGTGACGTCAAAATAGCCATGTGACCAGTCACGTGGCTATTATCTCATTGGCTACAGACTGGTCACATGACTATGACGCGTCATGTAGGACCTGCGAGTGCATCTCTCCGGTACACGGTGCACATTTGTGTATCGCCGTGTACTGGCGACATGCTCTAGCACACGGTCGACTCCCCGTTCCGTTAGGGACCGGCTGACACAGCCGGTCATTAACGGAGATCACCGTTGCCATAGCAACGCAGATAGCGGTGACGTCTGCGCTAACCGCGGCACCGGGAGCACCGTTGCTATGGTAACGCGTCTGTCACCGTTACTGCTGACAGCCAGCAGCACTGATCACTCACGGAGTGAAGGCTGCACGCTGCTTCTCATGCAGCTTTCACGCTCTCAAAAGCCGGCGGCCGGGAGATCAGCTGATCACTCACAGAAGGCGGCTGACGGGCGATTAGCTGATCGTTCGGCCGCCGAGTATGTGCAGCAAAATCAAAAGGATTCTGCTGCTCAAAAAATGTTACAAGCTGCGTTCCTGCCGCCCGACGGTCAGTCGTTCCATAACTGATCAGTTGGGCGGCGGATGCAACGCCAGGGCATCAGTCACAATCCGCCGCTCATACAAGTCTATGGGAAACAACGGAATCCGCCAAATGGATTGCGTTGTTTATCAGAGCGGCGGATTGTGACTGATAATAAACAAATGTGAAACTAGCCTTACCAGTCTCCGCGTGGCTGTAACACTACTACCGTGTCTGCTCTATACCCTCAAACATGCCCACCAGCAGTCCCAGCATCTGTGGTTGGTTGCAGTCAGACCGCACCCCCACGCTGTGTGACAGCATGCCTGACTGTGTAATTGTACAAGTTGTCTGCGTATGCATAGTGGTTGTCCAACAGAAAATTAGCGTACCACGATCAATTATAAAAACGATTTTTATTGAAAATACATCAAGGTTAAAAATTGTACTGATATAATAAGGTGGATGGGACCCAACAGTGTGGTAAACAAAAATAACAAAAGGGAAAGAACCATCAGCAATGTCAGCATAATTACATAATAATTTTGGGATTACAGCAAGACAGTTGGTCAGAATTACATCACAATATAGTTACTGAGGAGTAGAGTTGAGCGCGGTTCGTGGTTCGAGGTTCTCCAGTTCGGGGCTCGAGTGATTTTGGGGGCTGTTCGAGATCGAACTAGAACTCGAGCTTTTTGCAAAAGCTCGATAGTTCTAGATACGTTCGAGAACGGTTCTAGCAGCAAAAAGCAGGGCTTTTTACAGCTACAGTGTGCAGGAGCCATCGCTGGCAGCCTGCCAGAAGCTGGTAACCAAGATAAACATCGGGTATCCAAGCAAAGCGCTTTGGTTAGTAACCCGATGTTTATCTTAGTTACGTGCAGGAGGCCCACACTTCCCCGCTCAGCTCGTTCCGCCCCCTCCTGCCCGCGGCATGTACACATACATACATACACACACACACACACCCACACCCCCCCCCCGCTCGGCTTACCTGCGGTGATGAAGTCCCGCCATCCCGACCTCAGCGCTGTCACTGTCCTCCATGGCCGCCGCTTGTCACATCACCTCTCGCTTCCGACCCGAGACTGACTAGCGGTGACGTCACGGACCTCTCGCGATACTTGGTGTGAAGCCGGTCATTGAACTCAGTGACAGGGGCTGTCAGTGTGCTGGAGATCAGCGCAGGTAATGTACCTCGCTCCTGACAGCAGCACTTGTCATGCCCTGCAGTGACCTGGGCTGACCCATTGATGTTAGCTCAGGTCACTGCATTGCTCTCCCAGCCAATGGGGAACATCCTGCTCTTCATTAACTGGGACAGTGTGGATCGTCATGGCAACCCCTTGGATTACACCAGACCTGGATTTGTTTTTCATTCTAATAAATTGGTTAAAGAGGGAATGTTTTGGGGAGTGTTTTTTCAAATAAAAATGTGTTTGTCGTCTATTTTTTTTTATTACTGACTGGGTTGGTGATGTGGGTATCTGATAGACGCCTGACCTCACCAACCCCAGGGCTTGATGCCAGGTGACTTACACATCTGGTATTAACCCCATATATTACCCCGTTTGCCACCGCACCAGGGCGCGGGATGAGCTGGGGCGAAGCACCAGGATTGGCGCATCTAATGTATGCGCCACTTCTGGGGTGGCTGCAGCCTGCTATTTTTAGGCTGGGGAGAGTCCAATAACCATGGACCTCCCTAGTCTGAGAATATCAGGCCCCAGCTGTCTGCTTTACCTTGGCTGGTGATCCAATTTTGGGGGACCCCTACGTGTTTTTTTTTTAAATTATTTATTTAATTTAAAATAACAGGGTGGGGTGCCCTCAGTTTTGGATTACTAGCCAAGGTGAGGTTGCCAGCTGTGGTCTGCAGGCTGCAGCCGTCTGCTTTACCCTAGCTGGCTACAAAACTAGGGGGAACCCTACGTCATTTTTTTTTTCATTTTTTTGGCTAAATACAAAGCTAAGCACCCCTTAGTGCCACATGAAAGGCACCAAAGGTGCTCCACTTTTTCTCCACTTTTTCTACATTTTTTCTCCACTTTTTCTCCACTTTTTCTCCACTTTTTCTCCACTTTTTCTCCACTTTTTTCTCCATTTTTTCTCCACTTTTTCTCCACTTTTTCTCCACTTTTTCTCCACTTTTTCCCCACTTTTTCTCCACTTTTTTCTCCACTTTTTCTCCACTTATTCTCCACTTTTTCTCCACTTATTCTCCACTTTTTCTCCACTTATTCTCCACTTATTCTCCACTTTTTCTCCACTTTTTCTCCACTTTTTCTCCACTTATTCTCCACTTATTCTCCACTTATTCTCCACTTTTTCTCCACTTATTCTCCACTTTTTCTCCACTTATTCTCCACTTTTTCTCCACTTTTTCTTCACTTTTTCTTCACTTTTTCTCCACTTTTTCGCCACTTTTTCTCCACTTTTTCTCCACTTATTCTCCACTTATTCTCCACTTATTCTCCACTTTTTCTCCACTTTTTCTCAACTTTTTTCTCCATTTTTTCTCCACTTTTTCTCCACTTTTTCTCCACTTTTTCTCCACTTTTTCCCCACTTTTTCTCCACTTTTTTCTCCACTTTTTCTCCACTTATTCTCCACTTTTTCTCCACTTATTCTCCACTTTTTCTCCACTTATTCTCCACTTATTCTCCACTTATTCTCCACTTTTTCTCCACTTTTTCTCCACTTATTCTCCACTTTTTCTTCACTTTTTCTTCACTTTTTCTCCACTTTTTCTCCACTTATTCTCCACTTTTTCTCCACTTATTCTCCACTTTTTCTCCACTTTTTCTCCACTTTTTCTCCGTTCTTTTTCTATGGTCGGTCTACCCATTAGCTCTGCCATGCACACTGTAGCTCTACACCTACTGCACATGTTACTTTACGATTGACATCTCTTTCGTACCAGAGCTGTCTAAGTCTACTCTGACCCCATATTTGTCATTACTATATTGTCCTTGTACTGTATTATGACATTTGTATCATGTGTTTCATTTTTTGCTGTGTTGCAATTTTTTTGCTGCATCCCAATTGTACCTCTACATTGTTCGAGTTTATGTTATTGTTCTCTCACTCTTATGTGATACTGATTATTGTCATTTTTCATAATTACATGCAGATAAGTCCAATCTGACGAAGGCTCAGGCCGAAACGTCATTTGTAACTTGTTTTGGACAAAAACATATATGCTTATGAAAAATTTTTTTTTCTTAATACGGACCAATAAAGAGTGATTTTGCATTACTATCCATTGTGACTTACTGACTTAGTCTGGGAGATTTAGAGTGCCGAGGTTACTCACTAATTTTATCTATTATTACTTCTGAGCACCTATATACCAGTGAGCAGAGCTTCCTCTACAGTAGTTCTCCTGATTAGGCATGCCCTTACCTCATGAGCAGGGCATTGCAGCTTTGGTAGCAACCATTACGACATGGACTCTGCTGCTGTGGACCCGAGAAGAGTGAGTGCAGATTCATTGCACCCACACTCCTCACATGAAGGGTCCGCACTCCTAGAAAATGGGGGATACGTTCCCTGAGTGTCTCCCCCCCATATTCTAGGCGGTCCAGAGTCGTCGTGGGACCCCTTTATTTTTTTTCTTACAATAAATTGGTGAAAGAGGAAATGTTTTGGGGACTGTTTTTTCAAATAAATTTCTTTTGTTGATTTTTTTTTTTTGTTAGTATTGACAGTTTATGATGTTGAGTATCTAATAGACGCCATGACATCACAAACTGCTGGGCTTGATCTCAGGTTACTTTACAGCTAGTATCAACCCGATTTATTACCCCGTTTGCCACTGCACCAGGGCACGGGATGAGCTGGGGTGAAGCGCCAGGATTGGCGCATCTAGTGGATGCGCCACGTCTGGGGTGCCTGCGGCCTGCTATTTTTAGGCTGTGAAGGCCCAATAACTATGGACCTTCCCACCCTGAGAATACCAGACCACAGCTGTCCGCTTTACCTTGGCTGGTGATCCAATTTGGGGGGGACCCTACTTTTATTGTGTAATTATTAATATTTATACAATAATTATAAAAAAGAGCCTGAGGGGACCTCCACATTGGATCCCCAACCACGGTAAAGCTGCCAGCTGTGGTTTTCAGGCTACAGCCGTCTGCTTTACCCTAGCTGGCTATCAAAAATGGGGGGACCCAACGTCATTTTTTTTTTTAACTATTTTTTAAATAGAAAAAATTAATGGGCTTCCCTGTATTTTGATTGCCAACCAAGGTAACGGCAGGCAGATGGGGGTGGCAACCCATAGCTGTCTGCTTTATCTGCGTGGAGAATCAAAAATACCGCGGAGCGCTACGTCATTTTTTTAAAGATTTATTTTTACAGCACTGTGATGTCCAGCAATCAAAATACAGGGAAGCCCATTTTATTTTTAGTTATTTAAATAAATAATTAAAAAAAATATATATGGGCTCCCGCTGCATTTTTTGTATTGCTAGCTAAGGGTAATCCAAGCAGCTACTGGCTGCTAACCCCCACTGCTTGGTGTTACCTTCACTGGCAATGGAAAATCCAGGGAAGCATTTTTTATTTCTTTTGCCAAAAAACTACAAAAAAAGGACGTGAGCTTCGCCATATTTTTGTATGCTAGCCAGGTATAGCAGGCAGGTGCTGGAAGAGTTGGATACAGCGCCAGAATATGGCGCTTCTATGAAAATGCCATTTTCTGAGGCGGCTGTAGACTGCAATTCGCAGCAGTGGGGCCCAGAAATCTCAGGCCAACCTGTGCTGCGGATTCCAATCCCCAGCTGCCTAGTTGTACCTGGCTGGACACAAAAATGGGGCGAAGCCTACGTCATTTGTTTTCTAATTATTTCATGAAATTCATGAAATAATAAAAAAAGGTCTTTCCTTTATTTTTGGTTCCCAGCCGGGTACAGATAGGCAACTGGGGGTTGGGGGCAGCCGTACCTGCCTGCTGTACCTGTCTAGCATACAAAAATATGGCGAAGCCCACATAATTTTTTCAGGGGGCAAAAAACTTCTGCATACAGTCCTGGATGGAGTATGCTGAGCCTTGTAGTTCTGCAGCTGCTGTCTATCTGTATGGAGAAGAGCAGACAGCAGCTGCAGAACTACAAGGCTCAGCATACTCCATCCAGGACTGTATGCAGAATTTTTTTGCCCACCAAAAAAATGACGTGGGCTTCGCCATATTTTTGTATGCTAGCCAGGTACAGCAGGCAGCCACGGGCTGCCTCCAACCCCCAGTTGCCTATTTGTACCCGGCTGGGAACCAAAAATATAGGGAAGCCCTTTTTTTTTTAATTATTTCACTTATTTCATGAAATAATTAAAAAACAAATGACGTGGGCTTCGCCCCATTTTTGTGTCCAGCCGGGTACAACTAGGCAGCTGGGGATTGGAATCCGCAGCACAGGTTAGCCCGAGGTTTCTGGGCGCCTCTGCTGCGAATTGCAGTCCGCAGCCACCCCAGAAAATGGCGCTCTCATAGAAGCGCCATCATCTGGCGCTGTATCCAACTCTTCCAACAGCCCTGGAGCCGGGTGGCTTGTTGGGTAATCATGAGTTAATACTGGCTTTGTTTTACTAGCCAGCATTAAGCCAGAGGTTCTTAATGTCAGGCACGTTTGACCCGGCCATTAAGAATCTCCAATAAAGGGTTAAAAAAAAGACACCACACAGAGAAAAAATACTTTAATAGAAATAAATACAAAGACACATTAGAGACTCCATCTTTATTACCCCCTGTCACCCCTCCACGATCCTGCTCTTCTGTCTTCTTTCTTTCTAGTGTAGTAGTAGTGACGATTGTAGTGAGGATGAGGTTCATCAGCCCATCACTTGGGGCTGGGGCATCTCATCCTCACTACAATCCTCACTAGTGTAGTAGTAGTGACGATTGTAGTGAGGAAGGATGAGGTTCACCAGCTCATCACTTGGGGCTGGGGCATCTCATCCTCACTACAATCCTCACTAGTGTAGTAGTAGTGACGATTGTAGTGAGGAAGGATGAGATTCACCAGCTCATCACTTGGGGCTGGGGAACCTCATCCTCACTACAATCCTCACTACAATCGTGCAGCAGCGTGCAGCCTTCACTCCGTGAGTGATCAGTGCTGGCTGTCAGCGGTAACAGCGGTAACGCTGACAGACGCGTTACCATAGCAACAGTGCTCTCGGAGCCGCGGTTAGCGGTGACGTCACCGCTAACTGCGTTGCTATGGCAACGGTGATCTCCGTTAATGACCGGCTGTGTCAGCCGGTCCCTAACGGAACGGGGAGTCGACCGTGTGCTAGAGCATGTCGCCGGTACACGGCGATACACATATGTGCACCGTGTACCGGAGAGATGCACTCGCAGGTCCTACATGACGTGTCATAGTCATGTGACCAGTCTGTAGCCAATGAGATAATAGCCACGTGACTGGTCACATGGCTATTTTGACGTCACGATAGGTCCTGCATCTCTGCTGGCAGTGCAGGTCACCGGGAGGATTAAGCGATCATCGGATGGAATAGCGGCAGGAGACAGAGTGCAGAAGGGATCGCGGGGACCGGTAAGTGTTATGGCAATGTTTATTAACTGTTTGTGTACATTTATAATGCATTTTTATGTGTTTGTGATTGCCTCCCATTGTAGCCTATACGTTCAAGTTCGGTTCGTCGAACGTTCGACGAGCCGAACTTGAACGGGACCCCCGTTCGGCGAACCGGCCTCGAGCCGAACCGGGACCGGTTCGCTCATCTCTACTGAGGAGTCAAAAAATTAGGACGGGTAGTGTGAGAATAATATAATAATACGCCGATATCAAATAATAATGACACTATATATATGGATGGGCAATATAATATAGTTAATGTGTTAAATATAAATTAGGCAAAAGGTAGGCAGTAGATAAGTATAGTTGACAATAAGAAAATGTATAACACTACACATGTTCTATTGCACCTGCCTTTAGCCTATGTAAACCATAAACACAAGCTGCAAATTAGGAATTGCAAAACAGAGGTGTAGATGTATTGCACCAATCATAAAATCTCTAATCCAATATGAAAAGCTAAAAAGCACAATAACGGAATTATAATTTTATTGCACCAATTACATAGATTGCACACTATTGCACAATCCCAGAATACTGAAGGAGATAGAAGAGGAAATATTAGAACTACTCTTCATACTTTTTGAAAATTCTTGGAGAACAGGAGAAGTTCCAGAAGACTGGAAAAGAGCAAATGCTGTCCCTATCTTCAAAAAGGGGATGAAGGTGGACCCAGGGAACTACAGGTCTGTGAGCCTAACTTCCATACCAGAAAAGATCTTTTAACAGATTATTAAATAACATTTATGCAAGTACCTGGATGAGAATGAAGTGATTAACCAGAGCCAGCATGGGTTGTAACTAATAAGTCATGTCAGACTAACTTAATTTCCTTCCATGACAAAATCACTGACTGGGTGGATCAGGGAAATGCAGTAGATATAGTATATCTTGACATCAGCAAAGCATTTGACAAAGTATCTCATACAATCATTATTGAAAAAATTACCAAGTGTGGAATGGACAAGGCAACTGTTAGATGGATTTGTAACTGGCTTAGTGATCGTAGTCAAAGAGTGGTCCTAACTGGCTGCACATCTAGTTGGAAGACTGTCTCAAGTGGGGTACCACAGGGCTCTGTCCTGGGCCCCGTGTTCTTCAACATCAATATCAATGATTTAGATGAAGGAATTAAGGGTAAACTCATTAAATTTGCTGATGACACAAAGCTAGGAGGAATAGCTAATACTAGAGAGAGGATTCAACAAGATCTAAACAAGCTGGAACAGTGGGCAGCAACTAATAGAATGGTTTTTAACAGGGAGAAATGCAGTCTTACATCTTGGCAAGAATAATGAAAAGAGCATATACAGCATGGGAGGAATAGAGCTATCCACCAGCATGTGTGAAAAAGACTTAGGTATACTAATAGATCACACAGGCTGAACATGAGTCAACAGTGTGATGCAGCAGCAAAAAAGGCAAACACCATTCTGTATTAACAGAAGGAAACAGTCTAGATCACTTGAAGTCATTATCCCCCTTTACTTCTCTTTGGTCAGGCCTCATCTGGAATATTGTGTCCAGTTCTGCGCACCACATTTTAAAAATGACATCAACAAACTGGAGCAAGTTCAGAGAAGAGTGACCAGAATGGTGACTGGTCTGCAAACCATGTCCTATGAGGAACGGTTACAGGATTTAGGATTGTTTAACTTGCAAAAGAGAAGACTGAGAGGAGACCTAATAGCTGTCTTCAAATATCTTAAAGGCTGTCAAACTGTAGAGGGATCAGTTTTATTCTCATTTTCACAAGGAAAGACTAGAAGCATAGGGATGAAACTGATGGGGAGGAGACACAGATTAGATATTAGAAAAAACATTTTGACAGTGAGAGTGATCAACGAGTGGAACAGACTGCCACAAGAGGTGGTGAGTTATCCTTCAATGGAAGTCTTTAAAAATAGGTTGGACAGATATCTGTCTGTGATGATTTAGTGAATCCTGCAGGGGTTGGACTAGATGACCCAGGAGGTCCATTCCAACTCTAATATTCTATGATTCTATGATCCCTAAATCATAGTAAACAGGGTGCTCAGGTTGCCAATCACACATCTCCAATAAAAGTATATTCGTATAAAACACATTATAATATAACATGTGAGTTGAGAATGACAAACTAAAACACCACGTGTGTAGACCAAGTGTCTGCCACTATGAAAGAATTACATAGTGCTAGACTTTACCTGGCAGTGCTGAGGAACCCCCACTGTCCCGATGCACATTTTAGAGTCTACCACCTTTCATAAGGGAGGGGTTGATATATTGGAGAAAAAGAGTGGTTTTTGTTTGTTTGTTTTTTAAATAAAGGATTGTTCTATGTGCTTTGTGTTTATTTCTTTTTACTTACAGAGATAATAATGGGGGTTTCATAGACCCCTTACCATTAATAACCTCAGGCTTGATGTCAACTGTGATTTTTTGACAAATCACAACTGTTATTAACACCTTATATTACCCTGATTGCCACCGCCCTAGGGCAATTGGGATGAGCTGGGTAACGCAATGGAATTGGTGTATCTAATGGATGCAACAATTCTAGGGCGGTGCAGGCTGCTATTTTGATGCTTGGCAAGGCCCATTAACCATGGGCCTCTACAGCCTTTGAATACCAGCCCTCAGCTGTCCGCTTTATCTTGGCTGGGTATCAAAATTGGGAGGCATTTTTTGAAAATTATTTATTTAAATAATTGAAAAAAAGCCACATAGGGTCTCTCATATTTTGATACACAGTCAAGATAACGCACCCATCTGGAACTTTAGCCTGTAGCTGTTTCCTTAATCTGTACTGGGTATCAATATATGGGGGACACTAAGACAATTTTTCCAATTATTTATTTTGTTTACACTCCACAACCAATCATAGATGCCGCAATGCCGGCGGTCTGACTGCAAACAATCACAGATGCTGTCCCAGACGATTGGCAGGTTAAGCAGTGAATATGCATGAGAGATAATGAGCGGACATGGAAGCAGTGTGACAGCCGCTTGAAGACTCGTTAAGCATAATTCTTCTGTTTTAATTTCTATTTTCTTTCTTGTTTATTTTTTTTTTAACTTTTATCCTCTTAGCTAAACCTGAACAGTAACCCTGAGAACTCCGTGTTCGGGGTACGTGCACAGAGACTAGGTATCCGGTACAGACCCTGAACTTTAAAGTACAAAAAATCTTGCCATACAACTAGCTTTCAAAATCGGAATGTAGCAGGCTATTGCCGCAACGTTTAGTGTGTAAGTGCCAGATTTCAGAGCAGGAACTGTATGTCACAGTCAGCCTGCTCATAGGCGGCAAAAACGATCTTAATAAAGTGCTGAGTAGAGATGAGCGAACTGGCCGTGGTTCGGCTCGAGTTCGGTTCGCCGAACGGAGCTCCCGTTCGAGTTCGGTTCGTCGAACGTTCGACGAACCGAACTCGAACCAATAGGCTACAATGGGAGGCAATCACAAACACATAAAAATGCATTATAAATGTACACATAGAGTTAATAAACATTGCCATAACACTTAACGGTCCCCGCGATCCCTCCTGCACTCTGTCTCCTGCCGCTATTCCATCCGATGATCGCTGAATCCTCCCGGTGACCGGCACTGCCAGCAGAGATGCAGGACCTATCGTGACGTCAAAATGGCCATGTGACCAGTCACGTGGCTATTATCTCATTGGCTACAGACTGGTCACATGACTATGACGCGTCATGTAGGACCTGCGAGTGCATCTCTCCGGTACACGGTGCACATTTGTGTATCGCCGTGTACTGGCGACATGCTCCAGCACACGGTTGACTCCCCGTTCCGTTAGGGACCGGCTGACACAGCCAGTCATTAACGGAGATCACCGTTGCCATAGCAACGCAGATAGCGGTGACGTCAGCGCTAACCGCGGCACCGGGAGCACCGTTGCTATGGTAACGCGTCTGTCACCGTTACTGCTGACAGCCAGCAGCACTGATCACTCACGGAGTGAAGGCTGCACGCTGCTTCTCATGCAGCTTTCACGGAGTGAATGCTCCACGGGAAGCAGCGTCTTCCCCCATGCAGCAGTGATGTAGCAGAGCTGCATTTGTTGAACGAGAAAGACAGAAGAGCAGGATCGTGGAGGGCTGACAGGGGGTAATAAAGATGGAGTCTCTAATGTGTCTGTGTATTTACTTCTATTAAAGTATTTTTTCTCTGTGTGGTGTCTTTTTTTAACCCTTTATTGGAGATTCTTAATGGCCGGGTCAAACGTGCCTGACATTAAGAATCTCTGGCTTAATACTGGCTAGTAAAACAAAGCCAGTATTAACTCATGATTACCCAACAAGCCACCCGGCTCCAGGGCTGTTGGAAGAGTTGGATACAGCGCTAGATGATGGCGCTTCTATGAGAGCGCCATTTTCTGAGACGGCTGCGGACTGAAATTCGCAGCAGAGGCGCCCAGAAACCTCGGGCTAACCTGTGCTGCGGATTCCAATCCCCAGCTGCCTAGTTGTACCTGGCTGCACACAAAAATGGGGCGAAGCCCACGTCATTTGTTTTTTAATTATGTCATGAAATAAGTGAAATAATTAAAAAAAACGGGCTTCCCTATATTTTTGGTTCCCAGCCGGGTACAAATAGGCAACTGGGGGTTGGATTCAGCCCGTGGCTGCCTGCTGTACCTGGCTAGCATACAAAAATATGGCGAAGCCCACGTCATTTTTTTGGTGGGCAAAAAAATTCTGCATACAGTCCTGGATGGAGTATGCTGAGCCTTGTAGTTCTGCAGCTGCTGTCTGCTCTTCTCCATACAGACAGACAGCAGCTGCAGAACTACAAGGCTCAGCATACTCCATCCAGGACTGTATGCAGAAGTTTTTTGCCCCCTGAAAAAATTATGTGGGCTTCGCCATATTTTTGTATGCTAGCCAGGTACAGCAGGCAGGTACGGCTGCCCCCAACCCCCAGTTGCCTATTTGTACCCGGCTGGGAACCAAAAATAAAGGGAAGCCCTTTTTTTATTATTTTATGAATTTCATGAAATAATTAGAAAACAAATGACGTAGGCTTCGCCCCATTTTTGTGTCCAGCCAGGTACAACTAGGCAGCTGGGGATTCGAATCCGCAGCACAGGATGGCCTGAGCTTTCTGGGCCCCACTGCTGCGAATTGCAGTCTGCAGCCGCCTCAGAAAATGGCATTTTCATAGAAGCGCCATCTTCTGGCGCTGTATCCAACTCTTCCAGCACCTGCCTGCTATACCTGGCTAGCATACAAAAATATGGCGAAGCTCACGTCCTTTTTTTGTAGTTTTTTGGCAAAAAAAATAAAAAATGCTTCCCTGGATTTTCCATTGCCAGTGAAGGTAACACCAAGCAGTGGGGGTTAGCAGCCAGTAGCTGCTTGGGTTACCCTTAGCTAGCAATACAAAAAATGCAGCGGGAGCCCATATATATTTTTTTAATTACCGTATTTTTCGCTTTATAAGACGCACCGGAATATAAGACGCACCCCAAACTTAGACATAGAAAAAGGTAAAAAAAAGAAAAATGGGGTCTGTCTTATACTCCGGTGTTCTCTTACCGGAGGGGGGCAGCAGTGGTGGTGAAGCGGGGTCACAGGAGGCACAGGTTGTGCTGGCAGGCGCGGCAGGTCAGTGGCAGCGGGGTCCTTGGTTGCAGGTGCCGTGGCGTCCGTGGTTGCAGGCGTGGTGGCGTCCGCGGTGGCAGGATCCGTGGGGTCCGTGGTGGCGGCAGCAGCCGTGGCGGGTGAGCCGTGCAGCAGGCCGGTGCAGTGAGTGTCCCGGTTCAGTGGTGGCAGTGGCGGCGGCGACTGCTCAGTGGTGGCAGGGACTGCTCAGTGGTGGAGTGTGTCCGCGGTCCCGGTTCAGTGGTGGCAGCGGCGGTGGCGACTGCTCAGTGGTGGCAGGGACTGCTCAGTGGTGGAGTGTGTCTGCGGTCCCGGTTCAGTGGTGGCAGCGGCGGCGACGGCTCAGTGGTGGGAGTGGCGGCGACGGCTCAGTGGTGGGAGCGGCGGCAACTGCTCAGTGGTGGCAGCGGCAGAGACTGCTCAGTGGTGGAGTGTGTCCGCGGTCCCGGTTCAGTGGTGGCAGCGGCGGCGACGGCTCAGTGGTGGGAGCGGCGGCGATGGCTCAGTGGTGGGAGCGGCGGCGACGGCTCAGTGGTGGAGTGTGTCCGCGGTCCCGATTCAAGTAATGGCGCCCGGAGCGACGCATGCGCAGATGGAGCTCTCATCCAAGGGCTCCATCTGCGCACGCTCTGACTCCCGGAGCAGCGCGTGCGCAGATGGAGCTCTCATCCAAGAGCTCCACCGGCGCCATCATTTGAAAGTGGGACCGCGGACAACTGGTAAGCTGCACAGCCGCCCGCCCCCATGCCAGCAGGCTGCCCGCCCACCCTGCGTACAAGCCGCAGGGTACCTGTGCTTGCGTGCGGTGGCAGCCGGGTACCCATGGCTGTGTGCGGGCGGCAGCGGGGTAACTGTGTGAGGGCGGCAGCCGGGTACCTGTGTGAGGGCGGCAGCCGGCTGCCGCCCGCACGGGCACCCGACTGCCGCTCGCACACAGCACCCGGCTGCCGCCCGCACACAGCCATGGGTACCCGTCTGCCACCGCATGCAAGCACAGGTACCCGGCTGCCGACCCCACACAGCACCCGCTGCCGCCCGCACACAGCCACGGGTACCCGGCTGCCGCTGCACGCAAGTGCAGGTACCCGGCCGCTTGCATGCAGCCACAGGCACTCGGCCGCCCGATCGCCTCAGACAGGACCCCCCCCCCCCCCCCGCTACCGCTTTATAAGACGCACCCCCCATTTTCCTCCCAAAATTTGGGGAGGAAAAGTGCGTCTTATAAAGCGAAAAATACGGTATTTATTTAAATAACTAAAAACAAAATGGGCTTCCCTGTATTTTGATTGCTGGACATCACAGTGCTGTAGAAATAAATCTTTAAAAAAATGACGTAGCACTCCGCGGTATTTTTGATTCTCAGCGCAGATAAAGCAGACAGCTATGGGTTGCCACCCCCATCTGCCTGCCGTTACCTTGGTTGGCAATCAAAATACAGGGAAGCCCATTAATTTTTTCTATTTAAAGAATAGTTACAAAAAAAAATGACGTTGGGTCCCCCCATTTTTGATAGCCAGCTAGGGTAAGCAGACGGCTGTAGCCTGAAAACCACAGCTGGCAGCTTTACTGTTGTTGGGGATCCAATGTGGAGGTCCCCTCAGGCTCTTTTTTATAATTATTTTATAAATATTAATAATTACACAATAAAAGTAGGGTGCCCCCCAAATTGGATCACCAGCCAAGGTAAAGCGGACAGCTGTGGTCTGGTATTCTCAGGGTGGGAAGGTCCATAGTTATTGGGCCTTCACAGCCTAAAAATAGCAGGCCGCAGGCACCCCAGACGTGACGCATCCACTAGATGCGCCAATCCTGGAGCTTCACCCCACCTCATCCCGTGCCCTGGTGCAGTGGCAAACGGGGTAATAAATCGGGTTGATACTAGCTGTAAAGTCACCTGAGATCAAGCCCAGCAGTTTGTGATGTCATGGCGTCTATTAGATACCTAACATCATAAACTGTCAGTACTAACAAAAAAAAAATCGACAAAAGAAATTTATTTGAAAAAACAGCTCCCAAAACATTTCCTCTTTCACCAATTTATTGTAAGAAAAAAAATATAGGGGTCCCACGACGACTCTGGACCGTCTAGAATATGGGGGGGAGACACTCAGGGAACGTATCCCCCATTTTCTAGGAGTGCGGACCCTTCATGTGAGGAGTGTGGGTGCAATGAATCTGCACTCATTCTCCCCGGGTCCACAGCAGCAGAGTCCATGTCGTAATGGTTGCTACCAAAGCTGCAATGCCCTGCTCATGAGGTAAGGGCATGCCTAATCAGGAGAACTACTGTAGAGGAAGCTCTGCTCACTGGTTTATAGGTGCTCAGAGGTAATAATAGATAAAATTAGTGAGTAACCTCGGCACTCTAAATCTCCCAGACTAAGTCAGTAAGTCATAACGGATAGTAATGCAAAATCACTCTTTATTGGTCCGTATTAAGAAAAAACATTTTTTCATAAGCATATAAGTTTTTGTCCAAAACAAGTTACAAATGACGTTTCGGCCTGAGCCTTCGTCAGATTGGACTTATCTGCATGTAATCATGAAAAATGACAATAATCAGTATCACATAAGAGTGAGAGAACAATAACATAAACTCGAATAATGTAGAGGTACAATTCGGATGCAGCAAAAAAATTGCAACACAGCAAGAAATGAAACACATGATACAAATGTCATAATACAGTACAAGGACAATATAGTAATGACAAATATGGGGTCAGAGTAGGCTTAGACAGCTCTGGTACAAAAGAGATGTCAATCATAAAGTAACATGTGCAGTAGGTGTAGAGCTACACTATGCATGGCAGAGCTAATGGGTAGACCGACCATAGAAAAAGAACGGAGAAAAAGTGGAGAAAAAGTGGAGAAAAAGTGGAGAAAAAATGGAGAAAAAAATGTAGAAAAAGTGGAGAAAAACTGGAGAAAAAATGTAGAAAGAGTGGAGAAAAAGTGGAGAAAAAATGTAGAAAAAGTGGAGAAAAAATGAAGAAAAAGTGGAGAAAAGGTGGAGAAAAAGTGGAGAAAAAGTGGAGAAAAAGTGGAGAAAAAGTGGAGAAAAAAATGGAGAAAAAGTGGAGAAAAAATGGAGAAAAAATGGAGAAAAAGTGGAGAAAAAGTGGAGAAAAAATGGAGAAAAAATGGAGAAAAAGTGGAGAAAAAGTGGTGAAAAAATGGAGAAAAAGTGGAGAAAAAGTGGAGAAAAAGTGGAGAAAAAGTGGAGAAAAAAAGGAGAAAATGTGGAGAAAAAGTGGAGAAAAAGTGGAGAAAAAAATGTAGAAAAAGTGGAGAAAAAGTGGAGAAAAGGTGGAGAAAAAGTGGAGAAGAAGTGGAGAAGAAGTGGAGAAGAAGTGGAGAAAAAATGGAGAAAAAGTGGAGAAAAAGTGGAGAAAAAGTGGAGAAAAAATGGAGAAACAGTGGAGAAAAAGTGGAGAAAAAGTGGAGAAAAAGTGGAGAAAAAGGGGAGAAAAAGTGGAGAAAAAGTGGAGAAAAAGGGGAGAAAAAGTGGAGAAAAAGTGGAGAAAAAGTGGAGAAGTGGAGAAGAAGTGGAGAAGAAGTGGAGAAGTGTTTGTACATGCCAGATGGGAGAAAAAGAATTTTTTACCGGCGCTGTCATTTACTGTAACGTAATCATCGGTGTACGGTGTATACCTGTGATCATGTGAGCGGGACCGGAAAAACCGTCCTGAATCATGATCTCCAGGGTCTCAGCTAGCCCTGAAACCACGGAGATTTTCTGACGCCGGGGGGCGTTATTCACTTATTTCTGCCTGCTGTTTATAAACGGCAGATCAGAATAAGGCTACATTAACACGACCGATCCATTTTTGCGGTCTGCAAAAAACAGTCCGTTTTTTTTTCACGGGTGCATCCGTGTGGCATCCGTTTCCGTTCCGTAGACGGTCCGTATGTCATCTGTTTGTCATCCGTGTGCCTTCCGTTTTTTTTTGTGTACTGCAAAAAAACTGAAGGAGGGTAAATGCATAAATTTACCCAGGATCCATAGCTTCATCCTACATGAGGCGGTCACATGTTCACTCCAGTGCCATTTTCTACTGCTTTTCACAGCGTAGAGCACTCTGGTGATTTTCTTGTGCTTGTGCACTTCATATCAGTCTTTTCTGTCATTATAATGGCAGAAAGACACATAATGTCCCACTCTCCTGCATTTTGTAATTTTGCACCCTTTGGTGCCTTTCATGTGGCACTAAGGGGTGCTTACTGCTTAGCTTTGTATTTAGCCAAAAAAATGAAAAAAAAAATGACGTAGGGTTCCCCCTAGTTTTGTAGCCAGCTAGGGTAAAGCAGACGGCTGCAGCCTGCAGACCACAGCTGGCAACCTCACCTTGGCTGGTAATCCAAAACTGAGGGCACCCCACGCTGTTATTTTAAATTAAATAAATAATTAAAAAAAAAAACACGTAGGGGTCCCCCCAAAATTGGATCACCAGCCAAGGTAAAGCAGACAGCTGGGGTCTGATATTCTCAGACTAGGGAGGTCCATGGTTACTGGACTCTCCCCAGCCTAAAAATAGCAGGCCGCAGCCGCCCCAGAAGTGGCGCATCCATTAGATGCGCCAATCCTGGTGCTTCGCCCCAGCTCATCCCGCGCCCTGGTGCGGTGGCAAACGGGGTATTATATGGGGTTAATACCAGATGTGTAATGTCACCTGGCATCAAGCCCTGGGGTTGGTGAGGTCAGGCGTCTATCAGATACCCACATCACCAACCCAGTCAGTAATAAAAAAAAATAGACGACAAACACATTTTTATTTGAAAAAACACTCCCCAAAACATTCCCTCTTTAACCAATTTATTAGAAAGAAAAACAAATCCAGGTCTGGTGTAATCCAAGGGGTTGCCATGACGATCCACACTGTCCCAGTCAATGAAGAGCAGAATGTTCCCCATTGGCTGGGAGAGCAGTGCAGTGACCTGAGCTAACATCAATAGGTCAGCCCAGGTCACTGCAGGGCATGACAAGTGCTGCTGTCAGCGAGGTACATTACCTGCGCTGATCTCCAGCACACTGACAGCACCTGTCACTGAGTTCAATGACCGCCGCCTTCACAGCCAAGTATCGCGAGAGGCCCGTGACGTCACCGCTAGTCAGTCTCGGGTCGGAAGCGAGAGAAGGTGATGTGACAAGCGGCGGCCATGGAGGACAGTGACAGCGCTGAGGTCGGGATGGCGGGACTTCATCACCACAGGTAAGCCGAGCGGGGCCATGTGTGCAGAGTGTGTGTGTGTGTGTGTGTGTGTGTGTACGTGTGTACATGCCGCGGGCAGGAGGGGGCGGAGCGAGCTGAGCAGGGAAGTGTGGGCTTCCTGCACGTAACTAGGATAAACATCGGGTTACTAACCAAAGCGCTTTGGTTGGATACCCGATGTTTATCTTGGTTACCAGCTCCTGGCAGGCTGCCAGCGATGGCTCCTGCACACTGTAGCTGTAAAAAGCCCTGCTTTTTGCTGCTAGAACCGTTCTCAAACGTATCTAGAACTATCGAGCTTTAGCAAAAAGCTCGAGTTCTAGTTCTATCTAGAACAGCCCCCAAAATCACTCGAACCGCGAACTGGAGAACCTCGAACCGCGCTCAACTCTAGTGCTGAGGCAGGGCTATCTTCCGGCCAGCATACACTCCATAGACTGGAAGAACTTATTAACATAAAACGATAAAATATGATATTTCAAAAGCAAGGCATCTGCTATGAGGCAAACAGGTAAGACTATTTTCAGCATCCTATTACCTCTATGCTCATATTAACAGTTTGAAAAGGTCAAAATGGTGACAGATTCCCTTAAGGGGTACTTTGCACGCTGCGACATCGCAAGCCGATGCTGCAATGCCAAGCGTGATAGTCCCCGCCCCCGTTGCAGCTGCAATATCATGGTGATAGCTGGCGTAGCGAACATTATTGCTACGCCAGCTTCACATGCACTCACCTGTCCTGCGACGTCAGTCAGGCCAGCGACCCGCCTCCTTATTAAGGGGGCGGGCCATGCGGCGTCATAGCGATGTCACACGACAGGCGGCCAATAGCAGCGGAGGGGCGGAGATGAGCACGATGTAAACATCCCGCCCACCTCCTTCCTTCCGCATTGCCGGCCGGGACGCAGGTAGGAGATGTCCCTCGCTCCTGCGACTTCACACACAGCAATGTGTGCTGCCGCAGGAACGAGGAACAACATCGGACCATCGCAGCAAGGTAATTATGGTTTTCGCCGACGCTACACTGATGATACGATTACTATGCTTTTGCGCTCGTTAATCGTATCATCTAGGCTTTACACACTATGATGTCGAGAGCGACGCCGGAAGTGCGTCACTTTCAATTTGACCCCACCGACATCGCACCTGCGATGTCGTAGTGTGCAAAGTACCCCTAAGGCTGTGTAAATATTAAAGACTTCAAAATGTGTTGAAGTTCTCAGAATGTTACACACATCTATTCTTGGCAATTCATTCCTTGTAGTATTGCAATTCGCCACTAATCGATTTGCTGCAAATCTTTTATTTTTTCTAAATTTCACAAACCTGGTAAACTTGAATTTCAAAAAGTTCTATCATCTATTGTGATGACATTAATAAGTAATACTGCTTTAATTACAAAGAGGATGTTGTGACGATATGGACTCTCATGGGTTAAAGTTTCTTAACATTCAGCCAGACTATTGTTCTTATGTGTGCTAAGTCATGTTTGCTTAGCTATTGCTTTCCATACTTTTCCAGTAACCATTGTATTGTAGTTGTGTATTGATAATGTAATTACCTTAGTAGCCATTGTCTAGTCGGTGACTTGCCGACTCCATGTAGATATACTGAGTCTTTCTATGCACATCATTTAAATGAACATTATCCATGCAGCTTGAAATTCATCCAATGGGAGAGGCAATCTTGTCCAACCAATTGATGAGGACGCAGTGTATCCTAAGGGAAGGTTATGGCTATAAAAGGGACTTCTTTAAGCCACCAGGGTTGATGAAGGTTGATGGATGCTGATGGATCCAGTCTAAGCTCTTTGGAGCTGACTAGAGGATCAGGATATCTTATGGCTTCAATCTAGGGACTCCGGATCCGGTTGGAGACCATATCCACAGCCTAGGGATTTCGACTCCGGCTGCCAGGATTGTAACATCATACCAAGACTACCTAAGGAGGACACTCAGGTTGGGACAGTTCAGTCACCTGTTACAGACTTTGCAAACCTCACACAGCTTCCTAAATCTGGCGTTATTCCTTTCTCGGTGGGTGCCCGCCAAAAGCGGGGTGCTGCTGGACTGGAGTAAGCGGCCCTGGAACCTCTGAGGCATGGACATTCTAAATCCCTGGTGAGCCAGTGGAAGGGTGAGACTCTGTTGCCTGTTACATTTGTGTGTTTTGCTGGTTATGTGTTATGTGCCGGTAATAGTTTGGGGATCCAATAAAGTCTAATTATTGTGGTTCCCTCACCCTGTGTTGTCTGAGTAGTGTTATGCCCACGGTTAAGGAGGCCGGCGTTCAGTTGGGATGAGCCCTGAGCCACGCTGTCTTTCTAAAGGCGGCGGGTTTTAGTGGACAAGAGCACCCACTGAGCCCCGTGTCTCCACAGATGTCACCTATATATACTGCACAAAAAAATAAAGGGAATACTAACATACCATTTTGTTGTTTAAGTGTTCCCTTTATTTTTTTGAGCAGTATATATTGACTGTATTTGTGGATCATCCTATACAGTGACAAAAGGTTTCAATTCCTAATTCCACTTTACTGTTTTTACTTGAGTGTTTTTTTATTTTCCATATCATTATCTATTTATATAAAAATCTGCAGTCTTCACTTTCATCCCAAAGCCTAATTTTAGACTCATACCTCCTGTTCCATATACATGGCATTTCAGCAGTCTCATTATCGTTATAGTTAGGATTAAAATAACAGATTACATTTTTTTACAGTGGACAGCACAAGATGCACTATTCACAAAGCTGATGGTCACAGCTCACCTCTTCCCTCTCTATTTACAATGAACTTTGTCCATATTATAGTATTCCTAGAAATGTAAAAATCAATGAGTTAGAGGCATTAAATTTGAGCCTATATCATGTGTCTTCTGAAAAGTGAACTGTATTGAACAGGACATCTGAGCCAAATTGCAAGATTTATGGTTTTGTTTTGTTTTTTTTTATAGATTTTGATATTGCAAATTAAAATTAAAAGATAGATGTAACATAAAATTGAGATCTCAACAATAGGTAATGTTTGATGACACATTTCCTTCTGCTAAATGTTATACATTTCTTGAAACAGTGTAAGTGGAAAACTATACATGACAGGGTCATTTGATGTCCAGACAATGGTTTTGTGTGTTTTGGAATGGGTCAGTGATTGACAGAGATTCAAGTCATAAAATTATAATTTGACAATTTCTGTCAAAAACACATCAAACCATATCCCTTGTGTGGCCAATGGGAAGTTATGAAATTTTTATGCTTCCAGCAATTCTTACAATATAAAATAAAGGGACCATTTTTAAAAGATTATCCTGATAACAGATTTGACTGATATTACTATTACTTTATTGTTATATATAGTATATTATATACTTTACATGTTAATGTGTACAATAAATTAAATCTGAAAAAATATATAATTATGGCCTTGATAGCTACAGTATATTATTAATATATTCTTCTATCACATAATCCTTCATTAATAAGATTAAACACCTGGTTACGTAGAACAATAGGAGGCAGATCTTCGTAAGACATATTCAGAAGCAGAGAGATATGATAATCCAATTAGCTCATAAACGATCTGTGGCAGGTGAACACCAGGAGAAGAATTTTAGAATTATATCACAATGGTTTAAATAGCCTGATAAACTGCATGGAATTTTTCCTTGCATCTTTGATATTTGCTGGAGGTGTGGAGCTAAAATAAAGCTCTTATTTACATATATCTGGTGGGCAAGTCATCTAATAATACATTCTGGACGTCAGTCTTTATTCCTTTCAGTTTGGACAGTTCCAATTTTCCTCATTTAGAGTTCCTCAGTTCCTCATTTAGAGATTGTCCTATTCTCACTAAGTCATGGATCTATAAAACATACAAAAAAGGGTCTTCTGAGACATTTCATTACTACAGCCTATTGCAGTCATGGCGAACCTTTTACAGGCTGAGTGCCCAAACTGTAGCCCTAAATCCAATTTTTTTTCCGAAGTGCCAACCAATCCTATTATGTAAATAATTGATTTTAACTTTAGGCTATGTGCGCACACTGCGTTTTTTTGACGCTGCGTTTTTGTGCGTTTTTGGCCGCTAAAACCGCACAAAAACGCACCCGCGGCAAAAAAACGCACGCGTTTTGCCGCGATTTGGTGCGTTTTTTTGCTGCGTTTTTGCTCACTGCGTCTTTATGCGTTTTTTATCAGTGAACAAAAAAAAAAAGGTCTGATGTCATTTCCTTCATCAATGTGTTCTTCATTCTCCACTAGTGTATGCAGAAGAGCAGACAGCTGCAGAACTACAAGGCTCAGCATACTCCATCCAATAGTGTATGCAGGAGAGCAGACAGCAGCTGCAGAACTACAAGGCTCAGCATGCTCCATCCAGGACTGTATGCTTGAGGGAGAGTCAGAGGGAGCAGACCTACAAGGCTCAGCATCCTCCATCCAATAGTGTATGCAGGAGAGCAGACAGCAGCTGTCGAACTACAAGGCTCAGCATCCTCCTTCCAGGACTGTATGCAGGATTTCTTTGCCCCCCCAAACAAAAAAATGACGTGGGCTTCGCCATATTTTTGTATGCTAGCCAGGTACAGCAGGCAGGTACGGGCTGCCCCCAACCCCCAGCTGCCTATTTGTACCCGGCTGGGAACCAAAAATATAGGGAAGCCCTTTTTTTTTAAATTATTTCATGAATTTCATGAAATAATTAAAAAAAAAAATGACGTGAGCTTCGCCCACTTTTTGAGTCCAGCCGGGTACAACTAGGCAGCTGGGGATTGGAATCCACAGTGCAGGGTGCCCATGCTTTCTGGGCACCCCCGCTGTGAATTGCAGTCCCGCAGCCACCCCAGAAAATGGCGCTTTCATAGAATATTATGTATATTATCAGCTAGCCCTAAGCCCGAAATTCATGGTGTCATGCCAATATTAGACATGGCCACCATGAATTTCCAGTAAAGATAAAAAAAAAACACAACACAGAAAAATATTTTTATTAGAAATAAAACACAACACAATTAGTGACTCCATCTTTATTGAAATAAAGAACCCCCCTCCGCAGTAATCCTGGGTCAGGGTCCCGCGCCGTCCAATCAGGATCCAATATCATCTGATCGGTTTGCTGGAAGGCAAAGCGATCAGATGATGTGTCAGGATCAAGTGCCTGAATTACATCACACAGCAGCTGATTGTATAAAAGCCGATTATACAATCAGCAGATGCATCGGTGCAAAAAAAAAGAAAAAAATAATACTCACTTATGTGCTGATTACCAGCAGCTCCTGCAGCGATGGGGCGGGAGTCTGATCCCGTCCGATCGCTGCAGCAGCTGCCGGTAATCAGGGATGAAGTCTCCTGACGCATCCGCTGATACCGGCCGGGCGCCCGCGTCACCGCGATACTTACGATCACCTGATGCGTCAGGTGACTGCATCAGGTGATCCATCGCCAGGTCCTGCATCCATCGGAGGTTTCCCGGCCGTCTGCACACAGCCGGAGCGGGGGTGGCGATACCGTGAGAGGAGATGGGAGCAGGAATGGCACCGGGAGGCTGCAGACAGGTGAGTATAACTTTTTCTTTTTTTTTTCTACTGTTAACTTTTGTTTTCGCAGCCGCTTCCACCTCCTGCCTGTACATGGCGCCGCACGGCAGCATACATGCACAGGACGGGAGGTGGAAGTGGAGGTGACGGTACCGGGAGGATTCACGCTTCTGTATATACTGACAGAAGGAATCCTCTTCCTGTACATGTCACTTTACTACCCACCTCCTGCGTTTATAGCTGCGTTTTTGGTCTTCAAAACGCACCAAAACGCACCAAAATGCAGCTATTTGCGTTTCTCATTGCGTCTTTCAACATCCCATTGAAGTCAATGGATGAAAAGTGCAGTGAAAAACGCGGGAATAATTGACATGCTGCGTTTTTGTGGCACCACAAAAACGCAGCTGAAAAAAAACAGATGTGTGCGGACAGCAAAAATTAAAACTCATAGACTTTGCTGGGGAAGCA
This sequence comes from Anomaloglossus baeobatrachus, assembly GCF_048569485.1. Classification (NCBI taxonomy): domain Eukaryota; kingdom Metazoa; phylum Chordata; class Amphibia; order Anura; family Aromobatidae; genus Anomaloglossus; species Anomaloglossus baeobatrachus. The sequence goes on from NC_134355.1 coordinate 288,990,982, forward strand.
AAGTCCTGCAGTTTTGAGGCCAAAAACGCACCCGAAAAACGCGCAAAAACGCGCGAAAAACGCACTGTGCGCACATAGCCTTACCTTTGCTGTCTTCTCTTCTCTTCAGCAGGGGGCATCACGCTCATGCATGCTTACCACACATTGAAGCTGAGCCCCTGCCCTTTCCAGACACAGCAGTTGGATTGATCTTTCTGGAAAAAATTGCAGCATATTAGACAGAGATTTTAGTCTGGAATGCAATCAGATGTCACCCTGTAATCCACATCTACATTTCAAAGTCTGAACATCTTGAAATCCCATAAAGACGTACGAGTGGCTCCCCTCCCCATCATTGTGTAGTTCTGTCCCCTTCTTCGGCCTCTTCCTGGTAAACATGTCCCCCATCCTGATATATATTTCCTACATTCTGGTATATTTGTCCCTATCACGGCCCCATCCTGGTAAATGTCCTCAATCCTGGTAAATGTTACCCATTCTGGCATGTTCCCCCATGCTGGTAAATGTACCCCATCCTGACATATTGCCCATCCTTGTAAATGTTCCCCCATCCCGGCATGTACCCCATTCCTGGTAAATGTCCTCCATCCTGGAATATGTTCCCAATCCTGGTTAATTTACCCCCATCCAGGTAAATGTACCCCTTCCTGGTAAATGTACCCTATCGTGGCATGTTTTCTCCATCCTGGCATGCATGTTTCCTCCATCATGGCATGCATGTTTCCCCATCATGGCATGCATGTTTCCCCATCATGGCATGCATGTTTTCCCCATCCTGGCATGCATGTCTCCTCCATCCTGGCATGCATGTTTCCTCCATCCTGACATGCATGTTTCCTCCATCCTGGCATGCATGTTTCCTCCATCATGGCATGCATGTTTCCCCATCATGGCATGCATGTTTCCCCATCATGGCATGCATGTTTTCCCCATCCTGGCATGCATGTCTCCTCCATCCTGGCATGCATGTTTCCTCCATCCTGACATGCATGTTTCCTCCATCCTGGCATGCATGTTTCCTCCATCATGGCATGCATGTTTCCCCATCATGGCATGCATGTTTCCCCATCATGGCATGCATGTTTTCCCCATCCTGGCATGCATGTCTCCTCCATCCTGGCTGCATGTTTCCTCCATCCTGACATGCATGTTTCCTCCATCCTGGAATGCATGTTTCCTCCATCCTGGCATGCATGTTTCCCCATCATGGAATGCATGTTTCCCCATCCTGGCATGCATGTTTCCTCCATCCTGATATGCATGTTTCCTCCATCCTGGCATGCATGTTTCCTCCATCCTGACATGCATGGTTCCTCCATCCTGGCATGCAATTGTTTGAATTATTCTATGCTACTTGGCATTATAGTCTCATTATCATAGTTAATATGTGATTTTAATAGTACTTATATGAGGTTCTATATGTTAAAATATATTTTCTTTTTATATTCAATTTTAGCTTATAGACCAATGGCTAACAAAGATTTTGTTACAGGCGGAACGGCAGACATTGTTGCATCCGCCACGGTAATGGGGATCCACTGGACCACAGATCATGGGCTTACCTTGCAGGGGCATGACTAAGTGGTCACCTGGTCTTCTCTAGTGCCTCTGGTGGTGAGGTTAGATTTGTGCTGCAGATAGTGGCAAACTATCACTCCAAGACAGTCCATAGATCCACAGAAGCTGACACTAATGTAAATAGGCAATACAGAGTCGGCGCCACTGCTGGGACAGCATCAGGATAACTGGCAGCATGGAAACTGGCACTGGTACAGACAGAACTGATTCAGGTTCATGTACAGACAGGATGGCTGATACAGACAGGACAGGTTCAGATTAGGGTTCAGGTTGAGATTCGGGTTCTGGTTCAGACAGGACATGGATTCAGAAACACTGGTAGGTGCCGAGACACAGGATTGGATCAAGAACTCAGGCTGGTACCGGGACACAGGAACAGATCAGGAAATCAGGTTGGTAATGGGGCACAGGAACAGATCATGAACTCAGCTTGGTACCCGGACACAGGAATGGATAGAGGAACTCAGGCTCGTACTGGGACACAGGAATGAAATCAGAAACTCTTTCTGGTGCCGAGACACAGGAATGGATACAGGAACTCAGGCTGGTATCGGGATGCAGGAATGGATCAGGAACTCAGGCTGGTAATGGAACACAGGAATGGATTAGGAACTTAGGCTGGTACCAGGACACAGGAACAGGTACAAGAACTCAAACATTTTTTTACACTGTGCCTAAGAATTAACAGACAAGTAGTGGCTAACTATCTGCCTGTTGTGCCCTACACCAATCTCTCCTGTAACAGAGTGGTCACAGACCACTCATACCGAAGATTCAGCAACTTCTGCTGATCTAACATTGACACGGTAGCAGCTTCTCTTTCCCTCTGCTCTGTTGAAGGGTCATTACGCCTGACATCAAGCTTATTGACAGCCAGCTACACGCTGCCTAACTGTGGGAAGCCAACTGTCAATCAGCATGAGAGTCGTCAGTCACACCCCATCGACATAGCAGCCAGGGAGAGGAAAAGCTGCTCCGTTTATGCGTAACAGCTGAATCACTGGCAGAAACAGTCAATGACCACTTTGTGCAGGGGCTGTGTAGAACAAACAGGTAGTTACTTCTACAGTCATGGCCAAAAGTTTTGAGAATGACACCAAAATTATATTTTCACCTGATCTGTTGCCCTCTGGTTTTTAATTGTGTTTGTCTGATGTTTACATCACATACAGAAATATAATTGCAATCATATTTTGAGTACCAAAAGGTTACAGTTAGGTCCAGAAATATTTGGACAGTGACACAAGTTTTGTTGTTTTAGCTGTTTACAAAAACATGTTCAGAAGTACAATTCTATATATAATATGGGCTGAAAGTGCACACTCCCAGCTGCAATATGAGAGTTTTCACATCCAAATCGGAGAAAGGGTTTAGGAATCATAGCTCTGTAATGCATAGCCTCCTCTTTTTCAAGGGACCAAAAGTAATTGGACAAGGGACTCTAAGGGCTGCAATTAACTCTGAAGGCGTCTCCCTCGTTAACCTGTAATCAATGAAGTACTTAAAAGGTCTGGGGTTGATTACAGGTGTGTGGTTTTGCATTTGGAAGCTGTTGCTGTGACCAGACAACATGCGGTCTAAGGAACTCTCAATTGAGGTGAAGCAGAACATCCTGAGGCTGAAAAAAAAGAAAAAATCCATCAGAGAGATAGCAGACATGCCTGGAGTAGCAAAATCAACAGTCGGGTACATTCTGAGGAAAAAGGAATTGACTGGTGAGCTTGGGAACTCAAAAATGCCTGGGCGTCCACGGATGACAACAGTGGTGGATGATCGCCGCATACTTTCTTTGGTGAAGAAGAACCCGTTCACAACATCAACTGAAGTCCAGAACACTCTCAGTGAAGTAGGTGTATCTGTCTCTAAGTCAACAGTAAAGAGAAGACTCCATGAAAGTAAATACAAAGGGTTCACATCTAGATGCAAACCATTCATCAATTCCAAAAATAGACAGGCCAGAGTTAAATTTGCTGAAAAACACCTCATGAAGCCAGCTCAGTTCTGGAAAAGTATTCTATGGACAGATGAGACAAAGATCAACCTGTACCAGAATGATGGGAAGAAAAAAGTTTGGAGAAGAAAGGGAACGGCACATGATCCAAGGCACACCACATCCTCTGTAAAACATGGTGGAGACAACGTGATGGCATGGGCATGCATGGCTTTCAATGGCACTGGGTCACTTGTGTTTATTGATGACATAACAGCAGACAAGAGTAGCCGGATGAATTCTGAAGTGTACCGGGATATACTTTCAGCCCAGATTCAGCCAAATGCCGCAAAGTTGATCGGACGGCGCTTCATAGTACAGATGGACAATGACCCCAAGCATACAGCCAAAGCTACCCAGGAGTTCATGAGTGCAAAAAAGTGGAACATTCTGCAATGGCCAAGTCAATCACCAGATCTTAACCCAATTGAGCATGCATTTCACTTGCTCAAATCCAGACTTAAGACGGAAAGACCCACAAACAAGCAAGACCTGAAGGCTGCGGCAGTAAAGGCCTGGCAAAGCATTAAGAAGGAGGAAACCCAGCGTTTGGTGATGTCCATGGGTTCCAGACTTAAGGCAGTGATTGCCTCCAAAGGATTCGCAACAAAATATTGAAAATAAAAATATTTTGTTTGGGTTTGGTTTATTTGTCCAATTACTAATGACCTCCTAAAATGTGGAGTGTTTGTAAAGAAATGTGTACAATTCCTACAATTTCTATCAGATAATTTTGTTCAAACCTTCAAATTAAACGTTACAATCTGCACTTGAATGCTGTTGTAGAGATTTCATTTCAAATCCAATGTGGTGGCATGCAGAGCCCAACTCGCGAAATTTGTGTCACTGTCCAAATATTTCTGGACCTAACTGTATATTGACAGTTAGAATGAGTTAATGCAGCAAGTCAATATTTGCAGTGTTGACCCTTCTTCTTCAGGACTTCTGCAATTCTCCCTGACATGCTCTCAATCAACTTCTGGATCAAATCCTGACTGATAGCTGTCTATTCTTGCATAAGCAATGCTTGCATTTTGATAGAATTTGTTGTTTTTTGTTTGTCCACCCGTCTCTTGATGATTGCCCACAAGTTCTCAATGGGATTAAGATCTGGGGAGTTTCCAGGCCATGGACCCAAAATCTCTATGTTTTGTTCCATGAGCCATTTAGTGATCACCTTTGTTTTATGGCAAGATGCTCCATCATGCTGGAAAAGGCATTGTTGGGCGCCAAACTGCTCTTGGACAGTTGGGAGAAGTTGCTCTTGGAGGACATTCTGGTACCATTCTTTATTCATGGCTGTGTTTTTAGGCAAGACTGTGAGTGAGCCGATTCCCTTGGCTGAGAAGCAACCCCCGACATGAATCGTTTCAGGATGCTTAACAGTTGGCATGAGACAAGACTGGTGGTAGCGCTCACCTCTTCTTCTCCTAATAAGCTGTTTTCCAGATGTCCCGAACAATCGAAAAGGGGATTCATCTGAGAAAATGACTTTACCCCAGTCCTCAGCAGTCCCTTCCCTGTACCTTTTGCAGAATATCAGTCGGTCCCTGATGTTTTTTCTGGAGAGAAGTGGCTTCTTTGCTGCCCTCCTTGAAACCAGGCCTTGCTCAAGCAGTCTCCTCCTCACAGTGCGTGCAGAAGCACTCACACCAGCCTGCTGACATTGCTGAGCTAGCTCGGCACTGCTGGTAGTCCGATCCCGCAGCTGAAACAGTTTTAAGATACAGTCCTGGCTTTTGCTGGTCCTTCTTGGGCGCCCATGAGCCTTTTTGGCAACAATGAAGCTCTCTCCTTGAAGTTCTTGATGATGCGATAGATTGTTGACTGAGGTACAATCTTTGTAGCTGCGATACTCTTCCCTGTTAGGCCATTTGTGTGAAGAGCAATGATGGCTGAACGTGTTTCTTTAGAGATAGCCCTGTCCTCATCAACACCCACACCGGTGTTAATGGAACAATCACTAAAACAATGTTAGCTGCTCCTTTTAAGGCAGGAATGCAATGATGTTGAAATGTGTTTTGGGGGTTAAAGTTCATATTCTTAGCCAATATTGACTTTGCAAGTAATTGTTGTTAAGCTGATCACTCTTTATGACATTCTGGAGTATATGCAAATTGCCATTAGAAAAACTTAAGCAGTAGAGTTTGTAAAAATTAATATTTGTAGCATTCTCAAAACTTTTGGCCATGACTGTATTAGCTCTATTAGTTTTTAGACACATAGTAAAATTAAATCCTGGATAAACCCTTTAAAATATATTTTTTATGAATATGTATCAGGTTTAGGTACAAATATGGTTATGTCTGAATGTTTAGAAACAGTAAAGTGGACAAATTGCTTTAGCAAAATGGCCCTTTCATTCTATGGAGGATAGTTCATCAATGACTTTTCAAGTGCATGCAGTGTTTTGGATGCAGCGTGTTTTTGCTGCATCCAAAATGCTGCATTGTACAGTACAAGCACAGTGAATGGGATTTATAGAAATCTCATGCTCACTGTGCTTCTTTTCTCCACAACATAAACTGAACTGCGGTGCAGCTTTCTGAGCCACAACATGTCTGTTTATACAGGCGGGAGATGCAAGAGTTCTCTGTGGGGAGAACAGGGAGAATGTCCACAGTGCCCTGAACCCTGATTATGGGCATAGGCAGCTGTGGTCTTCCGCGGAGAACACTAGCGTTTCTGGAAGAGAAGACACGCTGCGCCCAGGACACAAAATGTTCAGATTATGCAAACCCACCCTTCCTTGAAAAGCTCTTTAAAAGAATGAATCTGCGAGCTGATGTAGCAATTCTTACAGGTCAGACCAGTCTTAATTAAGTTTATTTTGTTTCTAAACTTTTAAATATGTTTGAAATCTTATAACCCTTTTGACACATTGTTGAGGAGTCGAGTCCGGTTATGTGCTTATACTAAGGCCACCTGCACACATTGAGTATTTTGTAAGCCAAAACCAGGAGTGGAAGAATCCAAGGGAAATTATAATATTAACACGGGCACCACTTCTGCATTTTTTACCCTCTCCTGATTTTGGCTAACAAATACAAAGGTATAAAACTCACCAAATACTCAATGTGTGCACATGGCCTAAAGAGCAGAAACTGTCATCTTATGCATGACAATGTGGTGTGCAGAGCTATTTGTAATAGAAAAGCTATGGGTCCGCTTCACATAGATACATTAGCTAACTACTTCTGGAAAGTATATTGAGAGATTGATCGGGTCTTAGAATGACAAACACAGGCGTGGCTCATATGCTTCGTAATAGTAAGATCACAGACATCCATGCAAGCACCGTCCAGTGCATGTTACACAAGTCTGGAATGGTGGTCCAAAAAAAAGGTGAAAAAGCCTCGACTTCAATATCGTCATAAGAAGTGTCTGCTCAAGTTTGCCAAAAAGAGGACAGTATGATATTGGAAACAGTTGATTTTGAGCATTGAGATGAAAGTCAATAGACTAGACTCTGATGGGTGGAAATAGGTCTGGAAGAAACAAGGGAAAAAGGGGCTAAGGAATTGAAAAATTGAAGGAACTGTTCAGTGGAGGAAGCCTGATGGTATGGGGTTGCTTAACAGCCAAAGGCATTGGATACTTGACCAGAATTAATGGTAGTCACAATATGAGTATCCAAAAAGACAAGTTACTTCATACACTTGAGTACTATGGGTATGAAAAAAATGATATAGTGTTCCAACAGGACAGTGAACCAAAACACACGTCGAAATTGCCAAATAAATGGTTTAATGACAATAAAGTAGAGGTGCTGGAGTGGCTGCCACAGTCCTTAGACCTCAACCCAATCAAACACTTGTGAGTAGAGTTGAACAAAAGGCTGTGTACATATCCAAATGAGTCAACCAGTATGCACTAACAACGTGTAGAAGAGATCTCAGATCAAATTGTGTTCAACATACTTTAATGTGATTGAGAGCATGCCCAAAAGGATTCAAAATATATATATGACCCTTAAAAAGTTCAATTTTTTTTATTAAATTATGCTAAAATCCAAAACCCAGTTTATATCAAAATGTTTTAAAAAAAGAGAAAGGGAGGAGGGTAAAGTTCTCACCCTAAAATGCACCTCCCTCCTGTCCACTACCTACCGTGGAGGTCGGCACCCTAAATCTGATACGAATGTGGCACCCCCACTCAACGGTGGCTGTCCCTGTGGAAGCCCTAATAGGCCCTTGCACCAGTCATGAAAATCAAGGACAGATAGGCAGGATATGCTTTGTATATATAGTGGATAGGCTAGACAGAAACACACACATATCCCTCCAATATTACAGATATCGAATGAAGGATAATAGGTATATATAGAGGGGTCCTCAACTGTACATAGTCAGACAGGACCTCATCCTTTCTTTCAATCCGGTGAGGGGTCAGATCTTATGGATAAAGGTTCTGATACCCCAAGTGTGAACTAACCTCTGGTTGCAACACTCTATCCTCTAGATCAAGAGGTCTGAGGGAAAAAAAAAGTGCCAAGTGCATGATGCAAAAATGCTACTGTAATGTAATGTACAAGAATCCCAACTCACATCTCATGCAGAAAAAGTGCAATTGTTTACTAAAGTGTAAATGCTAGCATATAAAGTGCTGATACATATTGTGCAATGGGACTCTGAGCAACCATTTGGTAGGAATAGAGGTAGTCATAAAACACTTATCTTATGGAGGTAACATGCGTGTTTCAGCGATGCCTCTATAGTGCCTCAACGCGTTTCCCCATCAGTGGATCATCAGGAGGCTTGATAGGTGATGTGTCAGGCGTCAGCAGGATAGCATGATATCATGATAGCCCCCCCTTCTATCATGATATCATGCTATCCTGTTGACGCCTGACACATCACCTATCAAGCCTCCTGATGATCCACTGATGGGGAAACGCGTTGAGGCACTATAGAGGCATCGCTGAAACACGCATGTTACCTCCATATGATAAGTGTTTTATGACTACCTCTATTCCTACCAAATGGTTGCTCAGAGTCCCATTTCACGATATGTATCAGCACTTTATATGCTAGCATTTGCACTTTAGTACACAATTGCACTTTTTCTGCATGAGATGCGAGTTGGGATTCTTGTACATTACATTACAGTAGCGTTTTTGCATCATGCACTTGGCACTTTATCTTATAGGTGTAATCATTTGCTTACTACTGTGATAGTTTGTTGTTTTTTTTCTCTCAGACCTCTTGATCTAGAGGATAGAGGGTTGCAACCAGAGGTTAGTTCACACTTGGAGAATCAGAACCTTTATCCATAAGATCTGACCCCTCACCGGATTGAAAGAAAGGATGAGGTCCTGTCTGACTATGTACAGTTGAGGACCCCTCTATATATACCTATTATCCTTCATTCGATATCTGTAATATTGGAGGGATATGTGTGTGTTTCTGTCTAACCTGTCCACTATATATACAAAGCATATCCTGCCTATCTGTCCTTGATTTTCATGACTGGTTCAAGGGCCTATTAGGGCTTCCACAGGGACAGCCACCGTTGAGTGGGGGCGCCACATTCGTATCAGGTTTAGGGTGCCGACCTCCGCGGTAGGTAGTGGACAGGAGGGAGGTGCATTTTAGGGTGAGAACTTTACCCTCCTCCCTTTCTCTTTTTCTAAAAATTTTTGATATACACTGGGTTTTGGATTTTAGCGTAATTTAATAAAAAAAAATGAACTTTTTAAGGGTCATATATATATTTTGGTATGTAATGTGAAGCCCCTCAGGTGTTGTATCGGTGCATACCTTCAGGGACTCCACGTAGCTGGTGCTGGTCACAGGTAGGGAATCTTCAGTTTTGATCGTGACGCCACTCTCAGTATTGCGGTCAGTGGGGACCGCCACTGCAGGTTAGGGGACGCCTGGGGCTGATGGTGGGTGCAGTCGGATATAGTAGCCTCCTGAGAGTGAGGCAAGCCCCAGGGCCCGGTGTGAGTTTGTAGTACCACAAGTCGCAGAATGACTCAAACACAGTCCAAGAAGTCTTTTAACGTGTTTACTCACTGTTTGGAGGTCACGGTGAGATGCCCGGGCGACACTGTGATAACCAGGTGGAACCAGGAATTCCAGGAGGCCGTTCTGAGGGTAGCTGTCCACTCGCCTTCCTTGCACTCTTTCTGTTTTAGGAGGATCCTTTGCTTGAAGCGTGGTAGGACCCCTCCAGGGAAGCTGTTACCACCCTGCTCCCCTCTCTCTGGCTCGTCTGCCGGCAGCGTGGCCTTGGTGGGATGGCTTCTGGCCCTGTCCCCTTATGGGCCTGGTGTGCTGCTTGGCTCAAGCTCTGTGTAGTTGTGGTGAGGGCATGAAGTACCCCCCCAACCTGTAGGTTAAGCAGCTCTGGATGATCTGCTGCCTGTACTGGGGACCTAGTTCCCCTTGTGTGCTCGGATACCGGGATCTCCGTACTCAGCCACCCCTCTTTCTCTGGATGCTCTTCAGGCCGACCCACAGTACTCCGTTCTCCTCCGCTTTCAGCTACAGCACTCCTCAGGACCTGTCTGCACGGGAGCTTCTCTGCTCCCCCTCCATACACTTTAACTTCTTCCTCTCGACCCCCTCACTTCCTCTCTCTCTCTGCCCTGCTTCCTAGCAACCAGCCCCTGAACACACCCCTAGCTGGGAATTGAAAGTTAACTCCTTCTGGCTACCCAAGGGTCCCTTCTGGTGATGTGGGAGGCCTGATCACTATATGTTTGTGTGTGCACCTCATCCTGGCCTTTGGAGATTACCTGGAAGCATTGCTCCCGCATGGGTGCAATACTCTGTGGTGCCTGACCAGGTCAGGGGCGCCACATTCCCCCTTAGTTATCATCAGCACGTCCTCGGGCTGCAAAGACAAGAGAAAGAAAAAAGGTAAATACAAATTTTTCCCACACAGGGGCAATTATTTACATTTAAACATGCCAGGTACCATTCCACCACCAACCACCCACATGTCCGAACCCCACCCAAAAACCTCCAGGAGGTAGGTCACCGGTCCTTTTGGTAACCAGGTCTGGGCCATCACATTCCCCAGACCTTTCCTCCAATCTTCCTCTCCTGGGGAGAGTGGTGTAAGGTAGGCCCCATAAACAGGCGTACCCGCTTCCGAGTGTTGGAGGGCAGGCCCCATAAACAGGCGTGCCCCCTTGTTGGTGCAGAGCCATGCCCCTCAACAGGCAGACCCTGTGGTTGGTACCAAGAAGGCAACTTTTTACAATGCAAAGTTTGTGGTTAAAGCCAGTTCATAACCAGTGGTCTAACATTTTAAGGAAGTCTCACAATAGTCCTTGTGGGCACATTTCGCTTAAACGTTGCTTAACTATAACAGGTTAAACATTACACTTCATACCGTCACTTTCAACTAAACTGTACTTTGTCTATAGCGTAATGGGAGCTGACCAAAGTTGCTGCGGGTTGATCTACGCAGTACTATACTGTCATCTGTCTGAGGTTGTGTCCTCCCACCCGATGTATGTGTCTCAATGTGAATTCTGGGTGTACTGGGTACTGATACCAATGCGTGGTTTTCTGCTTCAGCTACATTTGGCACTTCTAGGTTCTGAACAGGTGCTTCTAGGTCTCCTACTTCTCTAGATTGAGTGAATGTAATGACTGGAATAACAACTGCTCCATTGTATTGAGGCCAACTTGCTGGAAAATCTCCAAGCGCAGTATGGATCATCCTTTCTTTTGGTTCCTGAACTGGCAAAGGGTTGGGAATTTCTTCAGGGATTCTTAGTTGTTCAGGACATTTCTTTAGGCGATCTCTAGAAACGACAGCTGTTGTTTTTCCTCCATCTTTGCTGATAAGGCATGTCTTTTCATTGCTAAGCGTTGATGGTAACACAGTATAGGGTTCTTCTTCCCAGTGATTGTCAAGTTTATGACGCCTTCTCTTTCCCTTGAGAACTATATCTCCTGGCATCAAAGGAACAGCAGGTGCTTTTCGATTGTAGGCCTTTTCTTGTTTCTCACGCTGCTGAGTCAGGCTTCGCTCCACACACTCTTGTACTTTCTTGTATAGGGCTTGGCGGTTGGAATCCCAATCAGCACCTTGTAGATGGTCTTCAGGGGTCTCAACTCCCATTTCCAGATCTACTGGCAACCTCCCTGGTCTGGCCCTCATCAGGTATGCCGGTGTGCAGTTCGTGGAACTCACAGGGATGTTGTTATACATGTCCACTAGATCGGGTAGTTTTTCTGGCCACTGACTTCGTTCCCCCAATGGGAGCGTCTTCAGAAGATCGAGAATGATGTGGTTCATCTTCTCACACATGCCATTGGTCTGAGGATGGTAAGGCGTAGTACGGATCTTCTGGCAGCCGTATAGGTTACAAAACTCCTTAAACACTTCAGCTTCAAAGGCTGGTCCTTGGTCAGTGAGCACTTGATCTGGATAGCCATGTGGTCGACAGAAGTGTGTCTGGAAAGCTTTGGCTGCGGTTTGACCTGTCAAGTCCTTGACTGGTACTACCACCAGGAATCTGGAGTAGTGGTCAACCATAGTGAGAGCGTAGTTGTAGCCTTGTCTGCTGGGTGCCAACTTTACATGGTCCAGGGCCACGATCTCCAGGGGCCGTTTAGTTTGGATGGGCTGGAGTGGTGCTCTCTGGCGGTGCTGGTCTTTTCTTCTAAGATTGCAAGGCCCGCAGTTTCGACACCACTTCTCTAGGGCAGATCTCATGCCCACCCAGTAGAATCTTACTTTAAGTAGGGCCTCCAGTTTCTTCCAACCAAAGTGGCCTGCACCATTGTGATAGGCTTCTAGCACCATCCTCGTATCCTTCTGTGGTACAATCACTTGCCACACCTTCTCATGCGTCCTCGGGTCAATGATGCTCCTGTAAAGTTTGTCTTGATAGATGAATAATCGACCCCTCTCCTTCCATAGGTACTGTGCCTCAGGTGGGGCTCCTTTGTCAAGGCTGGCGCCAGGCTGGCTGATCAGTTTCTTTACCAAGCCTACCGCTGGATCATTTTCCTGGGTCTCCTTCCAGTTGTAATGAGGTAGTGGGTTCAGGGTCACCTCTTGGCGGTTGGCACGCGACTGCCGACACTGTTTTGCTCCATGGCGATGGAACGCTGGCAGCTCAATCTCTTCCAGATCATCTTCATCTTCACCCTCGTCTGCTAGGTGAGGCATCCTGGACAGAGCATCTGCGTTGCCGTTCTTGCGGCCAGCTCGATACTTGACAGTAAAGTCATAATTCGCCAGTCGGGCTACCCAACGCTGCTCCATGGCACCCAATTTAGCAGTATCCAAGTGGGTCAGGGGGTTGTTGTCCGTGAAGACAGTGAATTTGGTGGCTGCCAAGTAGTGCTTGAACCGCTCTGTGATAGCCCATACCATGGCCAGGAACTCCAGCTTGAATGAGCTATAATTCTCTGGGTTTCTTTCGGTAGGCCTGAGCTTCCTGCTGGCGTAAGCAATCACACGCTCTTTGCCTCCCTGCACCTGTGAAAGCACTGCTCCCAGTCCCACATTACTGGCATCTGTGTACAGTACAAATGGCAGACCGTAGTCAGGATAGGCTAGGATCTCTTCACCCGTCAAGGCCCCTTTCATTTGTCTGAAGGAGTGTTCTTCTGCTTCTCCCCAGTGAAATGGCGGGCCGGAGATCTTTCCTCTCTTCTTTGGGTGGCCTACCAGGAGCTCTTGCAAAGGCGCTGCCATTTTCGTGTAGCCCTTGATGAACCTTCTGTAGTAGCCTACCAAGCCAAGGAACTGACGTACCTCCCGGACGGTAGTAGGTGTGGGCCATTCCTGGATGACTGTGACCTTCTCTGGGTCCGGTGCTACTCCTTCTGCACTGACCACGTGACCTAGGTACTGGACCCTTGGCTTCAGTAGATGGCACTTGGATGGTTTCAGCTTCATTCCATATCGGGATAGTGCTTCAAAGACTTCAGCCAGGTGTTTCAGGTGGTCCTCATAGGTCTTGGAGTACACGATGACATCATCCAGGTAGAGCAGGACGGTTTCAAAGTTGAGGTGCCCTAGGCAGCATTCCATAAGCCTCTGGAAGGTCCCGGGGGCATTGCAGAGTCCAAATGGCATGCTGTTGAACTCACAGAGGCCCATTGGGGTGGTGAAGGCCGTCTTCTCCCGATCTTCTTCTGCTACAGATACTTGCCAGTAGCCACTAGTAAGATCTAGGGTAGAAAAGTAGTTAGAGGCTTTCAAGGCAGCGAGGGATTCCTCTATCCTTGGCAAAGGGTAGGCATCCTTGTGTGTTATCTGATTTATCCGTCTGTAATCCACACACATCCTCATCGTGCCATCCTTCTTTCTTACCAGGACTAGGGGAGCTGCCCAGGGGCTGCAACTGTCCCTTATGACTCCTGCCTCCTTCATGTCCTTCAGCATGTCCTTTGTGCGCTGGTAATGGGCTGGTGGAATAGGCCTATGTCTTTCCTTAATGGGAGGATGACTGCCTGTGGGTATGTGATGTTGCACCCCTTTGATCCTACCAAAGTCTAGTGGGTTCTTACTAAAGACCTGCTCGTATTCCTGCACGACCCTGTAAACCCCATGTTTCTGGTAGTCGGGTGTAGAGTCAGTCCCCACGTGTAGTTTCTGGCACCAGTCCTCTAACTGCTTTTGGGAGGTCTCGCCCTCTTTTGAGTCAGCTTGTGTCAGGGGACCTACAGGTGTTATGGCGTCATCTGAGCATGTAAACAGTTTGGCTATGGTAGCGTACCTTGGTAGTCTGGCTTCCTCCTCCCCACAGTTCAACACTCGTACAGGCACTCGTCCCTTGTGTACATCAACTACCCCCCTGGCTGTCAGAATCGTGGGCCAGTGGTCTGAATGAGTGGGCTCTAGTACAGCCTGGTAATCTTGTCCTCTGAGACCTACCGCTGCTCTACACCACATCATCATTTCACTCCGTGGGGGTATCACAATGGGGTTAGCATCCATCACCCGTACACTACCAATCTCACCGCCAGTCTGTTTTACCTGTTGCTTCCTCAGAATGATTCGGATCTCCTTTTGCAAGGCTCTTTGCGACCTGCCGTCAGCACCTTCAACAATCTGGTGAAGCAACAACAACACTTCCCCCAGGCAATTTTCTATGACATTAGTGCCTAAAATCATTTGCGGGTTCCTTTCTCTAATATCAGTGTCCACAACAATCAGTCCTTGTCCCTTCATTTCCTGCCTTCCCACCTTTATGGTTACCTCTTTGACCCCGATCTGGTCTATAGGTTGTCCGTTGGCAGCATAGATGGTGAGGGAGGGGTCCGGTGGTCGGAGATCGTCGTCCGACCAAAACCTCCGATAAAGGACATACGGGATCGTGGTGACCTGAGAGCCGGTGTCCAATAACGCCGGGGTAGGGATCCCGTCCAGGACGATGGACAGGACAGGACGTCCACCCACGTACTGATCACAGCAGCGACTTGGGCCTGATCTTCTTAATCCTGAGGACTGGCCCTCGGCCCCAGGTTTGACTCGTTTAAAGGACAGGCCCTTGCATAGTGACCTGCCTTCTGGCAACGACGACAGATGGGTTGTCCAGCTGAGTCATAGCGATCACTGCTCCTGCCTCGGGTTGGGGGACCTCTTTTCCTCCGCATCCAAGGGACGTCCTCTGGGTTGTCAGCTAGCAGGATCCGATGAGGGACTTTGGTCTCTGAGGGCAACTGCATTGCTTTCAGGATTTGTGCGACGTCCTTAGTGAGCTGTTGCACTTGGGAGGATAGCGTACTTATGGTCTCTGCTGGCGCGTTGAGTCCTTTTGCAGTCATCAGGGCCTGCGTGGAGGATTCTGCTCCTGCAGCCGTGGAACTGGCAGGGTCTGTGTCCACAGGGGGTTGGAGTGCTTTCACTGCCCGGTCTTTCAGAATGGCAAAGTCCACGTCGGGGTGTTCTAGGGACCACAGCTTCATCTGCTTCCCATCCTCAGGAGAGCGCAGGCCCCGCAGGAATTGTTCCTTCATCATCCGGTTTCCTTCCTGGTCACTGACAGGGTCCACCAGCTTGAGAGCCCGTAGTGCAGCCTGCAGCCTGAGGGCATAGTCTCTTATACTATCTTGGGGCTTCTGACGGCAGTGATAGAAGTCCGTTCTCAGCTCTCCCTCCGTGCGGTGTTCAAAAGCAGCTGCTAGTTTGGCAAAGATGGTCTCAACAGAGCTCCGGTCATCATTGGCCCAGGACTCAGCTTCCAATTCTGCTGCTCCAGTCAATTGTCCCAGCACCACAGCGGCCCTCTGTTTACCAGTCATCGCGTGCATGTCTAGCAGGGTGTTGATCTTTTTCTTAAACCCGGTCAGCGTGTCTATTTTACCGGCGTATTGAGGCAGCCATTGCGCCCCTGGGGCATACAACAAGGACACTGGCATTATGGGGGCGACCTCGGCCGGCGCAGCTGCGACCGCGGCACCGGCACCAGGCGCTGCGGCGTCCAGCGCGTCAGGGGCTGGCATCGCTTGGGCTGCGTCGCCCTGACCAGGGGCATTACCTCCTGCAGCGTCCATTTTTCTTCAGAAATCTGCGCGCTCCCTTTCCACTTCCTGGGTCAGAACGCTCTCTGAATTGTGGGGATTCTGGGGCGGCCACACCTCTTCGTGGGCGGTGCTCTTCTCCCTCGCGCGGGCTGCAGCGCGCGCTTTTGAAGATGGCAATATGGCGGCGGTTCAATTTTTGCGGTCGGACCTCTGAGGCACACGGTCACCTGTCTGAACAGGTCTAGTCCTTATCCTGTTCGTGACGCCAGAAGATGTGAAGCCCCTCAGGTGTTGTATCGGTGCATACCTTCAGGGACTCCACGTAGCTGGTGCTGGTCACAGGTAGGGAATCTTCAGTTTTGATCGTGACGCCACTCTCAGTATTGCGGTCAGTGGGGACCGCCACTGCAGGTTAGGGGACGCCTGGGGCTGATGGTGGGTGCAGTCGGATATAGTAGCCTCCTGAGAGTGAGGCAAGCCCCAGGGCCCGGTGTGAGTTTGTAGTACCACAAGTCGCAGAATGACTCAAACACAGTCCAAGAAGTCTTTTAACGTGTTTACTCACTGTTTGGAGGTCACGGTGAGATGCCCGGGCGACACTGTGATAACCAGGTGGAACCAGGAATTCCAGGAGGCCGTTCTGAGGGTAGCTGTCCACTCGCCTTCCTTGCACTCTTTCTGTTTTAGGAGGATCCTTTGCTTGAAGCGTGGTAGGACCCCTCCAGGGAAGCTGTTACCACCCTGCTCCCCTCTCTCTGGCTCGTCTGCCGGCAGCGTGGCCTTGGTGGGATGGCTTCTGGCCCTGTCCCCTTATGGGCCTGGTGTGCTGCTTGGCTCAAGCTCTGTGTAGTTGTGGTGAGGGCATGAAGTACCCCCCCAACCTGTAGGTTAAGCAGCTCTGGATGATCTGCTGCCTGTACTGGGGACCTAGTTCCCCTTGTGTGCTCGGATACCGGGATCTCCGTACTCAGCCACCCCTCTTTCTCTGGATGCTCTTCAGGCCGACCCACAGTACTCCGTTCTCCTCCGCTTTCAGCTACAGCACTCCTCAGGACCTGTCTGCACGGGAGCTTCTCTGCTCCCCCTCCATACACTTTAACTTCTTCCTCTCGACCCCCTCACTTCCTCTCTCTCTCTGCCCTGCTTCCTAGCAACCAGCCCCTGAACACACCCCTAGCTGGGAATTGAAAGTTAACTCCTTCTGGCTACCCAAGGGTCCCTTCTGGTGATGTGGGAGGCCTGATCACTATATGTTTGTGTGTGCACCTCATCCTGGCCTTTGGAGATTACCTGGAAGCATTGCTCCCGCATGGGTGCAATACTCTGTGGTGCCTGACCAGGTCAGGGGCGCCACAGTAACACTTCCCTTGTCATTATTATCCAAAAGGATTCAAGCAGTGTCGAAAGCCAAAGTTGAATTTAAAAAGTAATAAAAATTAAAATTTTGAGTTTTTAGGAGCAAAACAGTAACAATAGAGAGACATAACAACAATCTACATAATTAATCATATGCTCATTAGTTGATAGTCAAATTTATGTATAAGATAGCCAAGATAATTGTCTATCAAATAACGGTAGTTTCACGCTCAAAGCTGTAGTGGATGGTGAGATATAGAGCCTGAAAATCAAATGTTCAAAGCATTCTTGCCCTATGCCCATCAGTGTTAGGTATCATCATGACTATAATAACCTAGAGTATTTATTTAACAAGTTATTTGGTATGAAATATGAAAAATAAAAAATAAACACAAAATGAAACACAAAACGAAGTTTTTTGTAAGTAAATTAGCAAATCCTTTTTTATGAACCTATTCAGATTTTATGTGACTTTAACGTGCCTATATGTTGGAAAACCCCCTAGAAGTTATAGAATTTAAAAACTTTTAATCCTTGTGGTGCTATTCCTTCAGAAGCTAAGGTAAAGCGGAATGAAAAACATAAAACATTACTTTATTTCCACTAAAATATGAACTTAGCTGCAATGTCTTCACTTTTACAAGGAATAATAGGTGAAAATGGTCCAAACTTTTAATGCACAATTTCTCCTGAACATGCAAATATCCCAAATGTGGTTAAAAACCGATGTTTAGTCATATGGCTGGGCATTGAAGTTAACAAACGCTCTTTGATTTTTGAGTGTAAATTTGGCTGGAGTAGATTGTGGACAACATGTTGCATTTGTAGAGACCCTGGGCTATTAACACATCAGAAAGCCCCCACCTCAGCTATATGGTGTTAGCAACTGCAAGAGTTCGGAGAAAAAAAACGCTATAAGGCTTTTCAAGTTCTTATTTTCATGGAATAATTTGTGTTGAGTGCATCATTTGAAAAGTCCTAAAGTGCTAAAACAGCAGAACTTCCCCTCCCCCCCCAAAAAAACCCCAACAACTTTATTTTAGAAACTACACTTTTCCATCAATTCATCTATAGTTGCAGTGATTATTTTATCCTCAAAGCTGTTTGCACTCTACAACATCCATTCCATGCTTTTTTTCTGAAAAAATTATAAAAATGCCAGCCTGATTCCCATATATTGTGCCCAGCTTTTTGTTCTGGAGACGTAAACCCCCTAATATGGTGGACTATAACCACCACAGCAATGCCAAACATATGGACTTCAATTTACGTACACTATGGGGTTCAGAAAGAAGGAGATCATTTGGATTAAGAGGGCAGCATTTGTCCTACCAGTAACATGGAAGCACTTAGGTTTCCACTTACAGATAATGAACCTGACAAGGGGCTCTTTTGTTGGATAAGCTGAAGTTTTAATAGGTAGCATTTTGGTGTACATAATATTTTTAATTGCTTTCAGCATGTGGTTAATATGACATTTTTCATGAGCTTTATGCTGAGTAGTAATGTCTAGTTTTCCATCTAAATCCCTAAAAAAGTAGACTCAAATGGAACCACTCACTATAATATCACAGATGGAGTCACTTTTAACTCCATTTTACCTCTGTGGTGTCCCATTGTTTTAGACATGCACATAACTGTTGTCGACCATACTTTTGTGTGATAAAAAGAGTCACAACACTGGAAGAAAGCTAAAGGACTTCATCTGCTTATTTATAGTTCAATGCGAAAGCCTAAATCACTTTTTTGGGGAAATTGTAAAGGTCCAGTCACACTAAACAACTTACCAGCGATCCCAACAACGATAGGGATCGCTGGTAAGTTGCTAGGAGGTTGCTGGTGAGATGTCACACTGCGACGCTTCAGCGATCCCACCAGCAACCTGACCTGGCAGGGATCGCTGGAGCGTCGCTACACAAGTTGCTGGTGAGCTCACCAGCAACCAGTGACCAGCCCCCAGCGCCGCGTGGAAGATGCTGCGCTTGGTAACTAAGGTAAATATCGGGTAACCAACCCAATATTTACCTTGGTTACCAGCGCACGCAGCTACACGTGCAGAGAGCAGGGAGCAGCGCACACCGCTTAGCGCTGGCTCCCTGCTCTCCTCATTACTGCACACATGGGGTTAATTACCCGATGTGTGCTGCAGCCACATGTGCACAGAGCAGGAGCCGGCACTGACAGTGAGAGCGGCGGAGGCTGGTAACAAAGGTAAATATCGGGTAACCAAGGACAGGGCTTCTTGGTTACCCGATGTTTACTGTGGTTACCAGTGTCCGCAGAAGCCGGCTCCTGCTGCCTGCACATTTAGTTGTTGCTGTCTCGCTGTCACACAGCGATCTGTGCTTCACAGCGGGACAGCAACAACTAAAAAATGGCCCAGGACATTCAGCAACAACCAACGACCTCACAGCAGGGGCCAGGTTGTTGCTGGATGTCACACACAGCAACATCACTAGCAACATCGCTGTTACGTCACAAAAGTTGTTCGTTAGCAGCGATGTTGCTAGCGATGTTGCTTAGTGTGACGGGGCCTTAAAGGCCCCGTCACACTAAGCAACATCGCTAGCAACATCGCTGCTAACGAACAACTTTTGTGACGTTGCTAGCGATGTTGCTGTGTGTGACATCCAGCAACAACCTGGCCCCTGCTGTGAGGTCGTTGGTTGTTGCTGAATGTCCTGGGCCATTTTTTAGTTGTTGCTGTCCCGCTGTGAAGCACAGATCGCTGTGTGTGACAGCGAGACAGCAACAACTAAATGTGCAGGCAGCAGGAGCCGGCTTCTGCGGAGGCTGGTAACCACAGTAAACATCGGGTAACCAAGAAGCCCTGTCCTTGGTTACCCGATATTTACCTTTGTTACCAGCCTCCGCCGCTCTCACTGTCAGTGCCGGCTCCTGCTCTGTGCACATGTAGCTGCAGGACACATCGGGTTAATTAACCCGATGTGTGCTGTAACTAGGAGAGCAAGGAGCCAGCGCTAAGCGGTGTGCGCTGCTCCCTGCTCTGTGCACATTTAGCTGCAGCACACATCGGGTAATTAACCCGATGTGTGCTGTAACTAGGAGAGCATGGAGCCTGCGCTCAGTGTGCGCTGCTCCCTGCTCTCTGCACGTGTAGCTGCGTGCGCTGGTAACCAAGGTAAATATCGGGTTGGTAACCCGATATTTACCTTAGTTACCAAGCATAGCATCTTCCACGCGGCGCTGGGGGCTGGTCACTGGTTGCTGGTGAGCTCACCAGCAACTCGTTTGGGCGACGCTCCAGCGATCCCTGCCAGGTCAGGTTGCTGGTGGGATCGCTGGAGCGTCGCAGTGTGACATCTCACCAGCAACCTCCTAGCAACTTACCACCAGCGATCCCTATCGTTGTTGGGATCGCTGGTAAGTTGTTTAGTGTGTCTGGACCTTAAGGGAACCCAAGGTAAGTGCTCAGTGTAGACCACAGGATTTATGTGAGCCAAGCCCTGTTATCATATCAGAATATACAAATAAACAGAAGTTCAACAATGTTTAGTATTTTAAGTCATTCATCGAGTAAGTAATCAGACAGTTTTATTCTTCTGGTCAATTTAATAATAGAGATACCAGATTTATATAGTTGTTTTAAATTTAAAAACTTAAAATAAAAATTATGCTTTGCAAAAATTGTTTTTTTAACACTATTTTCTGAAAACTATGTTTTTTGTGTGGCCAACATAGCTGTAGGAGGGCTTATTTTTTGCTTAACAAGCTGAAGTTTTTATTGGTACAATTTTCGGTGCATAATATTTTTTATTCAGGTTTTAGAACACAGAATGATTAAACAACAGCAATTCACTTATTGTTTATATTTATTTACTCCATTTATTATGTGGTAAAAGTGATAATACAGATTTACTCTTCAGGTCAGTATAATTATTGCTATTCCAGATTTATAAAGATTTTTTTATGATTTGCTGCGTTTGCACACTAATCACAATATTTTGCCAAAATATGATTATTTTTGCATCAACATATTTTGAAAGCGCTAACCAAATTTTTTTTACATATCACTTTTTCATTGATTTTTATTTTATGTGTGTGCATTGTTTGAGAAACAGCTACATTCAGGGGTGTTTTTTTGTATTTCTATTATTTTTTTCCAGTGCTCACCAAACAGAATAAATTACATCACAGTTTTATCGTTTCTGTTGTTCGAGATGCAGTGAGACATATTGTGACAGGGTCCTTCTCCCATATCACACAATTAACTGAGCGAGAAATGATGGAATAATCCAAAGAACATTTATTCCAAGCAAATCAAATGGTCCATAACATACAGGCATATGAAAAAGTTTAGGCACCCCTATTAATGTTAACCTTATTTCTTTATAACAATTTGGGTTTTGGAACAGCTATTTCAGTTTCATATATCTAAGAACTGATGGACTCAGTAATATTTCTGGATTGAAATGAGGTTTATTGTACTAACAGAAAATGTGCAATCCGCATTTAAACAAAATTTGACCGGTGCAAAAGTATGGGCACCCTTATCAATTTCTTGATTTGAACACTCCTAACTACTTTTTACTGACTTACTAAAGCACTAAATTGGTTTTGTAACCTCATTGAGCTTTGAACTTCATAGGCCGGTGTATCCAATCATGAGAAAAGGTAGTTAAGCAGGCCACTTGCAAGTTGTTCTCCTATTTGAATCTCCTATGAAGAGTGGCATCATGGGCTCCTCAAAACAACTCTCAAATGATCTGAAAACAAAGATTATTCAACATAGTTGTTCATGGGAAGGATACAAAAAGTTGTCTCAGAGATTTAAACTGTCAGTTTCCACTGTGAGGAACATAGTAAGGAAATGGAAGAACACAGGTACAGTTCTTGTTAAGCCCAGAAGTTTCAGGCCAAGAAAAATATCAGAAAGGCAGAGAAGAAGAATGGTGAGAACAGTCAAGGACAATCCACAGACCACCTCCAGAGACCTGCAGCATCATCTTGCTGCAGATGGTGTCAATGTGCATCGGTCAACAATACAGCGCACTTTACACAAGGAGAAGCTGTATGGGAGAGTGATGCGAAAGAAGCCGTTTCTGCAAACACGCCACAAACAGAGTCTCCTGAGGTATGCAAAAGCACATTTGGACAAGCCAGTTACATTTTGGAAGAAGGTCCTGTGGACTGATGAAACAAAGATTGAGTTGTTTGGTCATACAAACAGGCATTATGCATGGAGGCAAAAAAACACGGCATTCCAACAAAAGCACTTGCTACCCACAGTAAAATTTGGTGGAGGTTCCATCATGCTTTGGGGCTGTGTGGCCAATGCCAGCACCGGGAATCTTGTTAAAGTTGAGGGTCGCATGGATTCAACTCAGTATCAGCAGATTCTTGACAATAATGTGCAAGAATCAGTGATGAAGTTAAAGTTATGCAGGGGATGGATATTTCAGGAAGACAATGATCCAAAACACCGCTCCAAATCTACTCAGGCATTCATGCAGAGGAACAATTACAATGTTCTGGAATGGCTATCCAGTCCCCAGACCTGAATATCATTGAAAATCTGTGAGATGATTTGAAGCATGCTGTCCATGCTCGACGACCATCAAACTTAACTGAACTGTAATTGTTTTGGAAACAGGAATGGTCAAATATGCCTTCATCCAGGATCCTTGAACTCATTAAAAGCTACAGGAAGCGACTAGAGGCTGTTATTTTTGCAAAAGGAGGATCTACAAAATATTAATGTCACTTTTACGTTGAGGTGCCCATACTTTTGCACCGGTCAAATTTTGTTTAAATGCGGATTGCACATTTTCTGTTAGTACAATAAACCTCATTTCAATCCAGAAATATTAATGAGTCCATCATTTATTAGATATATGAAACTGAAATGGCTGTTGCAAAAAAACAAATTGTTATAAAGAAAAAAGGTTAACATTAATAGGGGAGCCCAAACTTTTTCATATAACTGTAATCCACCATACAGAGGGTAAAAATAGTCCAGAAACACGAATATAGTCCAGTAATGGCATAAATGTCCCAGGGATTAGTCACACTCCTCCAGTAGTTTTCTCCAGGGAAATCGAGGTTTCTCACAGACTCTATGGGGTGTTAGCTTCTCCCTCAGAGGATCAAACCTTCTCTTTTGTCGTTTGCAGCCTAACTGACCAATTCTTCAGGTAACCAGAGAGTTTAGGTGAATCCCAGGCCCCCTCCCTCAGACTTAGGGACAGAAACACCTGCAGACAATAAATAAAAATAAATCTTTATTTTTCTATAGCGCTAACATATTCCGCAGTGCTTCACATACATCAGGAACTCTGTCCCCATTGGGGCTCACAATCTAAATTCCCTAATTGTATGTCTTTGGAGTGTGGGAGGAAACCGGAGTACCCGGAGGAAACCCACGCAAACATGGGGAGAACAAACAAACTCCTTGCAGATGTTGTCATTGGTGGGATACAATACAATACATTGTACACACAAGCAATACAGAGAATGGACAGTGAACCATGCCTAAAATACAAACCTACACAACATGATAAACAACCCCACATATTGCACCATCACACAAATTATGTACCATTTTTTTGTTTATTTTTTTTATAATTCAGCAGCTGCTTTGTTACTAGCTAAACAGCTTTTTGTGTTTTTTTTCAGGATTATTTTTGTTGATTTTTTTAAAATATTTTTGCTAGCTATAATGAATTTCATCTCAATTTTTTGCTTAGTCCCACTATTACACTTGAATATTTTTTACTTTGTTGGACTCATATACTGCAATACTCATGTAACACATGAGACCTGTTTTACACTGGTAATGACAGCACCTAACAGATCACCATACCCGAGGTTATTATATGACATTGAGTTGTGATAGGGTTAAAGAGGAAACCTGTTATGAACTGGGGCCCCCATAGCCGCAAGCAGCCTGCTGCGGTTCCTGTTGCGTCCAGGCGCCGGCTGCCATTCTTGGCCGTGCCTCGGGTCGTCCAGTTGGCTTCTCCTTCCACCACATCTAAGTGTGGAGAGGTGGCTAGTGCGCATGCGTGCGCCGATTTACCCCAGCCAGAGCCTAAGTCTGGTGTTTTGCCTACTGAGCATGCTCAGGTCGTCAGTGTTTTTGGCTGCCATGAGGTCATCAATGATGTGGCGGTTCCGGATAGGCCGCTGGTGACGTCGTTGCTGACATGGCACTCTGCTATTGGACTTTGGTGGTTCCACCCTAGGTTTGGGGTAGACTCAGGTTATAAAAGAGGCTGGAGACAACATGGAGGTGCGCAGTCTTCATTTAGAGTTCATGGTGACATAAGCTTTGTTGGAAGCGGTAGGTAGGGCTAGGCTAACGGTGCCTGTCACGCCAAGATTTGTGGCTCGGCACATCAGGGTCAGGCGCCGTGCTTCCTTGCTGCCGTTCCAGTTGTGCTATAGCAGTCCAGTGGCGTTAACTGGACTGCGGCTGCTGTGTCACCTGTCCGTTTGTGCCTCCTATGCACACGGACAGCATACCTGTTGCGTTACTTGTACGGTTGTGTTCTCTACGCACACGGACAGCATACCTGCTGCGTCACCTGTCCGAGAGTGCCCTCTACGCGCATGGACAGCGTATTCCAGAACCTCTGTGGAGTTATCAGGGTTTTCCTGGATTGGGTGTGTGAACCCTATTTCTCTCCTCGGCTTCCCAGTCAAATGCTACTGGTGTGACTACCTGGTCTGACGTGTCCTTCACACACGTGGCCAGTCGAGTGGTGACCAGAAACGCTAATTGAAGGACCGCTCGGCCTAACGTGTCTTACACACGAGGCCGACAGGGCGCTGTCGCAGTGGTCTTCTCGGTCAACGCTAACTGGTTACCATCCGGCCTGACGTGTTCCCTACAAACGTGGTCGGAGTAGCGCTCGCTCCACCGAAACGCTAACTGGGTTGTCGTCCGGTTTGACGTGTCCCTACACACGTGACCGGTTCCCAGGTCTCCTGGGTTATCTCTGAGTCATCAGATCTATAGTCTCCGACTAACCCACAGGGTGCCAGCAGCTCCACTGCCATCTGGAGCACGGTGGGCCCTGACTGGCGATTGGGATATATACCCCCTGGTCCTAATCTGCCGGTCCCCCCATAACAAAACCCTATTCTACTGCTTTTAATTATTTAGATGTCGTTGTGATGATTGACAGCGGCATTTATGAGATTATGTTGCCCTGATCGGTTCTAAAACCAATTGAGACCAATGCAGCGGGGACTCAGCTTTCATATATAGCTGACACTTGTGGCATTTTTTCCATGCATTAGGTGCTATTCAGGTATAATTCAGTGGTATAAAAATGCAGCGCTAAGGAATAATGCCTCGTAATAACTGCTATTAAAATGCTCATCGGTGGTAGTTAAGGGGTTAATAAGTAACACAAATCACCAAATTACAAAACTTGCCAATTTTATTCTTTTGTTTCTACTTCCACTATATTAACATTTGCATATTGAACATGTCATCCATCACCATTTGAGATAACAGAGCTATCCTGATAGTATATAATTTAGCTTTCCGCTCTACAGGGGTTCATCCATTGTTGACTGTAAAAATGTATTTTGGAATATTTCCTAGCAACTCAGTAATCAGATGCTAATTCCAAAGAGTTATCCCCTAAAGTTTATTTTTTTTCTAAAAGACACTAGGCACATTAAAATATGATTTTATTATAATAGAAACCCATTCCCCCATAAATAAACCAAAATAATATAATGAATTTTACAAGACAGATTTAAGAAATAGAGTATTTTATCAAGTCTTATTACATATAACTGCCAAGGAGTCTCTTTTCTTTGTAATAATTTAAAAACGTAAAAGGAAAGAGATATGTTTTATGAAGCAAGAAGACTAACATCCCACATTAAAACACTCAGCGGGTGACCATTTACTGATACTGTTTTACATTACTAAATTTGCGAAAAAACATTTATCTTTACTATATAAGTCTTGCAGCAGTTGTCTGTTTTGTTATGCTAAATTGTATTGTACTATAATGCATAAAGCACAGCGGGTGAAATAAGAATTGAACACGTCACCAATCTTCTAAGTAAATATATTTATAAAGGAGCTATTAATATGAATTTCTCACAGATGTCAGTAACAACCCATCCAATTCATGCAGGCAAAGAAATTAAACCACTGATGTCCATAAATTTAGTGATGTGTAATAATGAAATATGGCACATGGAAAAAGTATTGAGCACATAAAGAGTGAGAGGTTGCAAAAAGCCATGAAAAGTTATGACACCCGCTGAAAACTATTAGTAATTAGAAAGCAATCCTCCTCTTAGTAAAAATTGAGACAGAGGAGTGAAAAGAATTCACTGGGCAACTTTTTTTTTTCATTTTCTGTTGCATGAGGTTTCAGATCTCATAGAATCATAGAATATTAGGCTTTGTGTCCACGGGAGAATGTAGCTGCGGATTTTTCTGCATCAAAATCCGCAGCTTTCCCGCAAAATCCGCATGTTTTCAAAGGTGCGGATTTGACACGGATTTACCGCGGATTTGCCGCGGATTTTTTTTTTTTCCAATTTTAAAGCCAAAATCCGGATGAAAATCCGCAACAATAATTGACATGTTGCAGATTTTTCCGGACCAAAATCCGCACGAAATCCGCTGCGGAAAAATCCGCAGCATGGGCACAGCATTTCCAAAATGCCATAGAAATGGCTGGGAAGTACCTGTGCTGCAGATTTTCGGGAAATCCGCGGCTTTTCCGCGAGAAATCTGCGGCAAAATCTGCGCATTTTCCGCAGCGTGGGCACATAGCCTTAGAGTTGGAATGGACCTCCTGGGTCATCTAGTCCAACCCCTGCTCAAAGCAAGATTCGCTAAATTATCCCAAACAGATGTCCGTCCAACCTTATTTTAAAGACTTCCATTGAAGGAGAACTCACAACCTCTCGTGGCAGCCTGTTCCACTCATTGATCACTCTCACTGTCAAAACGTTTTTTCTAATATCTAATCTGTGTCTCCTCCCCATCAGTTTCATCCCATTGCTTCTAGTCTTTCCTTGTGAAAATGTGAATAAAACTGACCCCTCTACAGTGTTACAGCCTTTAAGATATTTGTAGACAGCTATTAAGTCTCCTGTCAGTCTTCTCTTTTGCAAGCTAAACAATCCTAAATCCTGTAACTGTTCCTCATAGGACATGGTTTGCAGACCAGTCACCATTCTGGTCACGCTTCTCTGAACTTGCTCCAGTTTGTTGATGTCTTTTTGAAAATGTGGTGCCCAGAACTGGACACAATATTCCAGATGAGGTCTGTTCAAAGAGGAGTAAAGGGGGATAATGACTTCACGTGATCTAGACTGTATGCTTCTGTTAATACATCTTAGAATGGTGTTTGCTTTTTTTGCTGCTGCGTCACAC
This sequence comes from Anomaloglossus baeobatrachus, assembly GCF_048569485.1. Lineage (NCBI taxonomy): Eukaryota > Metazoa > Chordata > Amphibia > Anura > Aromobatidae > Anomaloglossus > Anomaloglossus baeobatrachus. The sequence goes on from NC_134355.1 coordinate 289,018,730, forward strand.
TGTTGACTCATGTTCAGTCTGTGATCTATTAGTATACCTAAGTCTTTTTCCCACATGCTTTTGGATAGCTCTATTCCTCCCATGCTGTATATGCTATCTTCATTATTCTTGCCAAGATGTATGACTTTGCATTTCTCCCTGTTAAAAACTATTCTATTAGTTGCTGCCCATTGTTCCAGCTTGTTTCAATCTTGTTGAATCCTCTCTGTCTCTTCTCTAGTATTAGCTATTCCTCCTAGCTTTGTGTCATCAGCAAATTTAATCAGTTTACCCTTAATACCTTCATCTAAATCATTGATAAAGATGTTGAACAACACTGGACCCAGGACAGAGCCCTGTGGTACCCCACTTGAGACAGTCTTCCAACTGGATGTGTAGCCATTTATGACCACTCTTTGACTCCGATCATTAAGCCAGTTACAAATCCATCTAACAGTTGCCTTGTCCATTTCACACTTGGTCATTTTTTTCAATAAGTATTGTATGAGATACTTTGTCAAATGTTTTACTGAAGTCAAGATATACTATATCAACTGCATTTCGCTGATTCACCAAGTCAGTGATTTTGTCATAGAAGGAAATTAAGTTAGTCTGACATGACTTATTTGTTACAAACCCATGCTGGCTCTGGTTAATCACTTCATTCTGATCCATGTACTTGCCTAAATGTTGTTGAATAATTTGTTCAAAGATCTTTGCTGGTATGGAAGTCAGGATCACAGGCCTGTAGTTCCCTGGGTCCACCTTCTTCCCCTTTTTGAAGATAGGGACAACATTTGCTTTTCTCCAGTCTTCTGGAACTTCTCCTTTTCTCCAAGAATTTTCAAAAATTATGAAGAGTGGTTCTAATATTTCCTCTGCTAACTCCTTCAGTACTCTGGGGTGTAATTCATCTGGACATGGGGATTTTAATACATTAATGTTAGCTAAGTATTCCCTCACTATCTCTTTGTTTATTGATGGCCGGGATTCTTCGAATCCTACAATAGAACGGTGAAGATCAGTTGATTTTACTTTTACTTTTTTCAGAGTAAACAGATGCAAAATAACAATTTAAAAGTTCGGGCTTCACAACATCATTTTTTACAACTTCACCATTTTCATCCTGTAAAATTCCTATAACATCTTTGACTTTTATTTTATTTTTGACAAACTCCAAAATCCTTTTTTATTGCTTTTGACATCTCTTGCTAGCCTTATTTCATTATCAGGTTTGGCTAATCTGATGTGTGCCCTGCAGGTTTTGCAGACTGTGTTATATTCTTCTTTAGATATGACTCCCTCTTTCCATTTAATAAACATTTCTTTCTTCCTTTTTAGCATGTGTTTAAGTTCTGTGTTCATCCAGACTGATTTCCTTAAATGTTTCTTATTCTTCCCTCTTTTAGGGATTGTTAACAATTGCACTTTGAGAATTTCATTTATCAAGATGTCCCATCCTTCCTGGACATTTCAGTCCTTAAGGACATCTGGCCATTGAATCCCTGCTATCCTCTTTCTGAGTCCCTTAAAATCTGCCTTTCTGAAATCCAGCCTTGAAGTCTGAGTTTGCACAGGTCTTCCTCCTCTAGTTATCCAAAACTCTATGATAGCATGGTCACTGCTTCCCAGGGTCCCAGCCACCCTTACCTCCTCAACCATTTCCTCCCTGTTTGTAAGGATTAGATCCAAGGTAGCAGATCCCCTTGTTTTCTCCACCTTTTGGAAGATAAAGTTGTCAGCAACAGAGGATAAGAATTTGTTGGAACAATTCTTTTTGCCTGAGAGAGATTCAGAACAAATGTCTGGATAGTTGAAATCTCCCATGATCACAACATGATATTTTTTTGAGAAGTTGGTCATCTGATGTATAAAGAGTTCATCCATATCCTCTGCTTGTTGAGGCGGCCTGTAGTACACGCCTACAATGGTGTTCTTTCCCTTGTTTACTCCTTGTATTCTTACCCAAGCAACTTCCACAGAACTCCCAGTCCCTGAAGCTTCAATCTCTGTGGAGATATAGGATTTTCTAACATACAATGCGACACCTCCTCCTCGTTTATTATGTCTGTTTCTTACAAATAAGTTGTATCCTTTTAGCCTTGTATTTCAATCATGTGTATCATTCCACCAAGTTTCTGTGATGCCAATGACATCATATTTCTGTTCCTGAGTTAGTAACTCCAATTCTCCTTGTTTGTTGCCCATGCTCTGTGCATTTGTATAAAAACATTTTAGTTTGTGATTGTTTTTTCTTTCCCCCATATTTTCATTATTCTGATTTTTTTTGTCTTAGTTCTTCCTTTCCATTACTAACAGCAGAGTTTTTAATAGTATTTTTCACCTGTATGGCTTTCCCTGGACTTTTTCTTCCCATCCCACGCTGTTCTAGTTTAAAGCTCTCTTGATGAGTGTAGCAAGGCGATTTCCGAATATTTTCCAGTCTTGGTAAGGTGCAGCCTATCTTTAGCAAGTAGTCCATCATCTTTTTCTACATATTTCTCCATCGCTGATTCCAAATCTGAAATTCGTTTTTTGGTGCATACTGTAGTTTTTTGGCAATTTTAATTTCTTTTTGTTTTGAGTATCATTAGTAGCATTAGCACATACATAGGTACAATCTGCTGACAGTTTTACAAACATCACTTTTACATAATTGTAGTTGTTTTGAAAAAAAAAAATTACCGTATTTTTCGTTTTATAAGACGCACCGGATTATTAGACGCACCCCAAATTTGGAGATAAAAAAAAGATAAAAAAAAAATAAATATGAGGTCTGTTTTATAATCTGGTGGTGTCTTACTAGGGAAAGGAGGCAGCATCGAAGTAGGGGTCACAGGAGGCAGGGGTGGTACTGGAGTACTGCAATACTGAGAGTAGTATAGAGGGGGGCCCAGATACTCACTGCAGCGCTGCTCTGTGCGGGGCCGGTGACGCTGCTCTGCTCTGTGCGGGGCCAGTGTGTGCGGGGGTCAGTGAGTCACTAGCCCTTCTGAAGATGTTGGCGGTTGGTGGTAAGCGCTTCAAATAATGACGACCGGAGTCGACCGGAGAGCTTGAGCTGAGAGCTCCATATGCGCATGCGCTGACCCTAGGCACCATTATTTAAAACCCTGACTGCCGCCATCTTCAGAATGACCGCTCGCCGCACAGAGCAGCCGCCAGCTGAGAAGAGTGGAGCAGCCGAGTGCTGAGCAGAATGGAGCAGCCAAGCAGAACGGAGCAACCGAGCACTGAGCAGAATGGAGCAGCCGAGCACCGAGCAGAAGGGAGCAACCATGCACAGAGCAGCCTCACAAAGAGCTGAGAGGCGCTGCCCGATGCACAGAACAGCGTCGCACAGACCAGCGCTGGCAGCACACCCCTGCCTCCTTTGACCCCTCTACACAACCCCCTGGTAAGCTACATTCAGATTTTAAGATGCACCCCTCATTTTCCTCCCAAAGTTTTGGGAGGAAAAGTGCGGCTTATAATCCGAAAAATACGGTATATTATCTGGTTAAAACACCCTCTTATTTTGTTTTTTAGATTGAATCATGGCTTTCTTGAACAGGCGTAAATGTAAGAATTGTCCTGACACCTTCTGTTATATATGCGGCTGTTATACTCTTCAACGACAAAAGCGCAATATTTCATCCTTTGTGACATGTGCATATATTGCCTATTTTCAAGACAAGAATTGGGCTCCTCATATTGTGTGTCATAATTGTGAGGAAATGCTTTGTGATTGGACAAAAGGAAAATACAAAGGAATGCCTTTTGGTATTCCCATGGTTTGGCGTGAACCTAAAGGCCACTTTACACGCTGCGATCTCGCTAGCGAGATCGCTAGGGGGCGTACCCGCCCCCGTCGGTTCTGCGTCATGGGCAAATCATTGCCCGTGGCGCACAACATCGCTCAGACCTGTCACACTACTTACCTGCCTAGCGACGTCGCTGTGACCGGCGAACCCCTCCTTTCTAAGGTGGTGGTTCGTTCGGCGTCACAGCGACGTCACTAAGCGGCCGCCCAATAGAAGCGGAGGGGCGGAGATGAGTGGGATGAACATCCCGCCCACCTCCTTCCTTCCTCATTGCGGGCGGCCATAGGGTAAGGTGAAGTTCCTCGTTCCTTCAGTGTCACACATAGCGATGTGTGCTGCTCCAGAAATTACGAACAACCTGCATCCTGCAACAGCAACGATATTTGGGAAATGGACAGCGTGTCAACGATCAACGATAAGGTAAGTATTTTTGATCGTTAGCGGTCGCTCATACGTGTCACATGCAACGACGTCGCTAACGAGAATGGATTTGCGTCATGAATTCTGTAACCCCAATGACATCTCCTTAGCATGTCGTTGCATGTAAAGCGGCCTTAAGGACCACAGCAGTGACTGTTATTTCTCTCTGATCCATACAAAGGGTATCGGCAAGAAAAAAATGCATTTGATCGCATATCCTACTATTGCTTCAGCAATACGACCTATCCCACAATCTGAGACACTCCTGATTCCAGTTTTTAATGGTTTTATTTCTTGTAAGGATGAAGAGAGTGAACATGGTGATTAAATATATTTTGATAAGACGCATGAGGAAATGAATGTAGAATCTGAAGGCTCGTCTTCTGATGCCAAGCAGTCATTAACCTCTCAGAAGTTTACCCAACCCAACTTGAATGATTTAGTAAGAGATTTGGGCCTATCAAAAAAAGCAGCTGAATTATTAGCCTCCAGGCTTCAAGAAAAGAATGTACTTCACCAGTCAGCTAAAGTATCCCATTTCAGGAAGCGGGAACAAATTTTTGTGGACTTTTTTTTCCGAAGACAAACATTTTGTTTTCTGTCATGATATCAGTAGTTTTCTCAGCCAGCTCGATGTTACTACTTACAGTCCAACAAAATGGTGGCTATTTCTTGACAGTTCTAAGAGGAGTCTGAAATGTGTTCTCCTACATAACAGTAATGTTTAAGTAGCGGTTCCAATTGGTTATTCAACTCATCTGCGAGAAGATTATAATGACATAAAAATTGTACTCGACTAACTGAAGCAAGAGGAGCATAATTGGATCATGTGTGTAGATCTGAAATGGTAAATCTCCTGCTAGGACAGAGAGGTTTCACAAAGTATCCTTGTTTTCTGTGTTTGTGGGACAGCCGAGCTCGGAAGAAACACTGGACACAGAAGGAGTGGCTGAAACGTGAAGCTCTGGAAGTAGGGATGCAAACTATTGTGAATGAGCCTGTAGTTGATCATTTTTCCCCCACTTCACATTAAACTTGGTTTAATGAAGCAATTTGTTTGAGCTTTGAATAGAGAAAGTGAATGCTTTCAACATATTATTCCTGCTTTTCTTGCTTTGTCTTTCAAGAAGATGAAAGCAGGTGTATTCGATGGACCTCAAATTCAAACCCTCATAAGATAAATAAGGAGGAGAAAGTAGCATGGCAGTCTTTTGTGGCAGCTACAAAGAACTTCCTTGGCAACAAAAAAAACAGAAAACCATGAACTTCTGGTTCAAAGGATGCTGTTGGTTTTCAGCGACATTGGATGTAACATGAGCATTAAGATTCACTTCCTTAACAGTCACCTTGATAAGTTTCCTGAAAATCTTGGAGCTGTTAGTGATGAGCAGGGAAAACGCTTTCATCAAGATCTGAAGATGATAGAAGAGTGTTATCAGGGGTAATGGGATAAAAATAGGATGGCAGACTACTTGCTGGAGCATCAAACAAGATTGTCCTTAACAAGTACACAAATGGAAGAGCTACAAATGCTAATTTTTGCCTGAATAGAATTTAAATAATTTTTGCGCAAATTTTATAGTTAACATAAGAGTTTTAATGTTTTATTTCGAAATTGTAGACAAATTCTGATGCAATCATTTCTTTTAGTGTATTATTGTATTTACTGCATTACATTATTACATTTTCCCAAGAAGACATTCTACTTCATTATGTTAAACCAAATGTTGAAATTTGTACAATAAGATGAAAACCTAAAATCTTGAATTGCAAAAAAACTGTAGCCTACAGAGAAAAACTAATCTCAGATTTGAGATCAGCACACTTGAATTAAGGAAGAACAAGTGTTTTTGGTGGATGCAACAAAAATTATGTTCCCTAGTGATCAGAAGAGCTGTCCAAGAACCAAGGACCACCTGTGGAGAGTTACAGAAATCAGTAGGTAAAATTGTTTTAAAGAAAACAATAAGAAGGTACACTCGACCACCAAACCACCATGGCCTATATGCATGCTCACCATGGAAGATTTCATTGCTGAAGAAAAAACATATTGCATAGTTACATAGATTGAAAAAAGACCTAGGTCCATCTACTGTAGTTTAACCTTCCTCCACCAATTATACATTTATGTCACTAAATCCTTTACAGTCGACAATGTTGTGTATACTGAGGAAATCATCCAGCCCTTTTTAAAAGTTCTTTTGGATGCGCAGTGTTCTATCTTTTATTATATTTTAAATATTTTATTTAATGGGGTTTACACACAGAACTACTTGATCACCAGCAGCTCCACATTCTAGATGTGGCCTTACAAGTGATTTATAGAGGGGTAACAATACATTGGGATCACGGAATCTAATCTCTTTTTTTATACACTCTAAAATCTTATTTGCTTTAGCAGATGCTGCTTGACATTGAGTGCTGCTACTCAGCTTACTTGTAACCAGAATACCCAAGTCTTTCTCCTGTTCTGTAGTCCCGAGTTTACTTCCATTTAATGTATACGGCAGCACCGCCCCTGGGTGATTAACCCTCTAGGTGTCCCGATTGATAGCTATCACGACATGTGGAAAGTTGTGAAGAGATGCATGGACCAATGACAGTGTCCTTTGCACTCTAAAGCCCGCTTAACACGTTGCAATATATCTTACAATCCGTCGTTGGGGTCAAGTTGTAAGTGACGCACATCCGGCATCGTTCGTGACGTATTTGCGTGTGACACCTATGTGCGATCAAGATTGAACGCAAAAATGGTGATCGCATACACATCGTATCTTTGTCTAGAATTGAATGTTTTGTTGATCGAATCTACTCAATTGCAGCGTGTGACATCCCTCATACGATGGTTTCCTCCCATAATCAGGACGTCATACTGTGAAGTGGTTGTGTCGTATCTTGTGGCGCTGATACGCCCATCCTATAATTGTTTGAAATTGTGTGCACATGCGTTTGGAAATGATCTCTCTATAAATAGTTTAACTCAATCTCATTTAGTTGCAGCCTGTATGTATGTGTGATTTGATATTGATTGTCCTCGTGCGCAACAGAGTTCTACTTTGGAATTCTGTCTGGTGTGTATAATTAATCAATTAAATGACGTAAATGTGTTAACGACATGTATGCTTGGAGAAAAATAAGGGCGTATACTTGCGATCACATTTGCATATATTTGAGGGGAAAAAAAAAACTGTTACGTCACTGAACACATGATCACACAAAACGAACACATAATTGTACAACTTAACACATAATACGAACGCACATCTGACACCAAATAAACTACCTACGTGCGATCTGAAAAGATTGCATATGCAACCGGGGTGTGTCACATCGCAAATGCGATTGTACAACTAATTGCAACGTGTAAAGCAGGCTTTATAGCTGTGATTGTATAGTTAATGTAACTATGAAATCATAGCACTGTATCAAATGCTGGAAACAGCAGCACAGCTTCATTTTATCTCACTGTCAGTGACAGCGTTAGGGATCGGAACTGTGCTACTCTTAGAAGTGTGATATTAAAGTGTAAAAAACACCCATTTCTCCCAGTGTCACCCCAGTCCCCCTGTCCCTCCTCCCTTCTTCTTTGTCTTTATATACATATAATTTTGCTTCATTTTTCTTATATCTATCCATGCACCTCTCATTAGATAGCCTTATTTAGGGGACAGCGTTAATTAAGGGGGTAATTAGTTTACAAATAGATAGCTATGGTTAGAATTAGGGTATGGGAATTAGTTTTAGGTAAAGGTTTAGGGACTTTGTGTTTTATTAAATAAAATGTAAAGAATAAAATGTTTCACACACAAATATATATATATATATATATATATATATATATATATACAAACTGCAATGGCTACTCATACGTAAAAGGCAGGATAGACTTACGCCATGATCTGTTTTCGTAGATAACAGTTGGCTGAGCTAATGGATTGCCGAAATGTTGCAAATTACTTCTTGATTGGCATGAGCAGCAGTCATATATTCTGCTTCTGTAAAAGATAATGCAACTAACACTTGTTTTCTGTTGGACCAAGAAATTAAAGTTTCTCCTAATTTGAACAAGTAACCAACCACTTGTTGTTTTCCGATCCCTTGACCCTACAGCACAATTGAGATCCACATAACCTCTGAGAGTCAGATCTCCTGATCAGGGCTGCCACTATAAATTTCAGGGCCCCATACTAGCAAATGTTCGGAGCCCCCTTGAGGCTTCACCCCAGCTCCGCCTCCACCCTAGCTCCGCCTCCACCCTGCAAATCCTCCATAGTCCCATCGCCACTCTTGGAAAAACTTCACTTCTGCACTACAACCTCACCAATCACACATTAACCCTTGGGATTGAACACCGTATCACACACGCAGCCATCAGATTTTGTTTTGGCCAAAAGATATTTTTAAGCCTGCCACCACAACAAGGTAGACTCTTTTGGCGGGGTCCTACTCTAACTTTTTTTTTTTTTTTTAAATCTAACTTTTTTGGTATATATTTATTTTTGCTATATCTATTTTTTTTTTCTTTAAGGGAATGTGTCACATATAGTTTTTAAACTAATTGAACCCAAATTGTAATAATGCTTACTTGTGGATTTAGATTTAACAACCCCTTCAAAGGGAATCTGTCACCAGGTTTTTAACACCTAATCTGAGTGCAGCATAACATAGGGGAAGAGATCCTGATTCCAGCGATTGTCACTCATTGGGCTGCTTAGTGTAGTTTTGATAACATCACTGGTTAATCAGCAGGAGATTATCATGACAGGGCTACTTGGCGTGCTGCAGGTAGTCCAGTAAATATTCATGAGCTCTGTAGAATTGTTAGATCTGCAGCAGAGAAAACATTGATTTTATTACAATGAAATCAAAGAGCCCAGTAAGTGACACATCGCTGGAATCAGGGTATCTGTCTCTACATTATGCTGCTCTCAGATGGGGGAGCAAAAACCTGCTGACAGATTCACTTTAAGGCTCTTTCAGCAGATAGATAGAATCATAGATAGATGGCTAGATAGATAGATAAATAGAATCATAGATAGATAGATGGATATGTGGCGCACCTGGGGCTTCAGTCACGACAGGGTACTGCACCTCACTTAAGGTGCAGTACTCATCCTGGATCCAGAGGAGATCGGTACCAGTTCAGGCCCCATCACACACAGAGATAAATCTTTGGCAGATCTGTGGTTGAAATCATGGACATATTGTTCCATTTGTAAACAGCCACAAACCTGGCACTCATTGTCCAAATTTCACTGTAACCACAGATCTACCACAGATCTGCCACAGATTTATCTCTGTGTGTGACAGGGCCTTTACACAACACAAACTCATATACACAACCAGGTTGCCCTCCCCATTAGGGACCAGGCTAGGGTTGGGTCTTAAGGTGGTCACCAAACATGGGGGGCAGCTACCCACTAGTGATAGGGAACCGGGGAAGAAGCAGCCACCAGGAGGAGTTAGGAGCTTACACAACAGTTAGAGTGTTCTCCAGCAGGAGAGAACAGGAGCGGGACCAGTGTGGTTAAGGGTACAGAGCCTTAGGGTGGAACAGAATTCACGTTGTATCACCAGAATCTGCAGGACAGGGGGATTGCATGTCCGTCTGACCACCACAAGATCCCAGAGCACAGTGCCACATAGGGTCCGGAGTTGTGATTACAGTCAAGCCCCACAGCGGCCCCGCATCACCTACACACTGGACAGGAGCTAACATTACACGAACCGGGGTCCCCAAACTGCTTCAGGCCACGGGGATCCATCTTTAAAGGAGCAAGAAGGAAGGGCCCATCGACCACCGTACCGGTTCTAACCTCTAACGGATCTGGGATCGGCTGGGGCCCATCACGGCTGGAACCACAGCAGCTGATTCAGCCTTTTGATTGCCGTCGTCCCGCGCTTCAGCCCCAACGGCCACTACTCTCCTCATCATGCTCCCCGGGGCCCCGCTCAACCTGTGGGGAGCAGAACCATCCTTGCTGCAACACCATCCGCCTCGGAGGACAGCGACAACAGCGGCCGCTAATCCCTGGCCACGTACTGCAGGTGGCGTCACAAGACTATCATCCTCATCATTCCCTCACTATCATCCAAATCCCCTTTTATTGTACACCTCGGGGCCACGAAGTCAGGCAGGGCCACCTGTGGCATCCCTTACCCGACATCACCGGCCCGGCGACGAGTAACATTTAACCCCTGCGCCATGGGTGCTACAGACAAATAGGAGATAAATAGACAGATAGAATCATAGATAGATAGAGGAATAGATAGATAGAGAGATAGAGGGATAGATAGATAGATAGATGGATGGATAAATAGATGGAGGGATAGATAGATAGATAGATAGATAGAGGAATAGATAGATAGAAATATGGAGGGATAGATAGCTAGATAGAGAGATAGAGAGATAGATAGAGGGATAGAGAGATAGATAGCGGGATAGATAGAGGGATAGATAGATAGTGGGATCACAGCAGGTGGGGGGATCACAGTAGGTGGAAAGATCACAGCAGGTGGGGGATCACAGCAGGTGGGGGGCATCACAGCTGGTGGGGGATCCCAGCAGGTGGGGGGCTCACAGCAGGTGGGGGCTCACAGCAGGTGGGAGCTCACAGCAGGTGGAAGCTCACAACAGGTAGGAGCTCACAGCAGGTGGGGGGATCACAGCAGATGGGGGGATCACAGCAGGTGGGGGGATCACAGCAGGTGGGGGGATCACAGCAAGTGGGGGGATCACAGCAGGTGGGGGATCACAGCAGATGGAGGGGCTCACAGCAGGTGGAGGCTCACAGCAGGTGGGGGCCCACAGCAGATGGAGGAAGGTGAGAGGTGGGAGAGTGGGCAGCAGATGAAGGGGAGGCAGCAGATGGGCTCAGTGGCAGTGGATCGGGGGCAGTGAGTGCTGCAGCTGGTGGCTGAAGGGTAGGGGCTGGGGCAATGGCAGCGACTGAAAGGAGACAGTGTCTATAACTTACCGATCACTCTTCTCAGCTTCCATGGATGGAGTGAAGCTGAGGGGAGTGGTCATCGGCCCCATACTCACAGTGATTGGAGAGATCGGTCACAAGGCCGGTCTCTCGAATCAGAACTGGGGGCGGGTGAAACTGAGGTCACCCAGCTCCAGCCAATGATCAGTTGTGAAGCTGCACTGATCATGGCTGGATTTCAATGTTTCAGCCATTGAAAATGGCTAAAACATTGAAATGGCTGAAATGGCTGGCTTTCAATGGCTGAAACATTACAGTGGCTATGATTGTGATTGGCTAAGCGGCATTCGTCAGCCAATTTCCTTAGGTCCGAGGGGAGACACTACCCCTTCTGAGGTCAGGCAGAGGGCCCCTCCTCCCCGAATCTTAGATATTTGCAAAGCGATCGCAGCCACCGGGGCTCCGGGGCTGCGATCTCGCCATAACGTACTGGGTACGTCATGGGTCCTTAAGTACCAGGGAGCTATGACTTACCCAGTACATCATAGGTTGCTAAGGCGTTAACACATTTTCAGGCTCTAGGGGCCCGCTCCTGCTTGGGGCCCCTGTGTGACTGCAGGTGCTGCACCGCAATATGTCTGCCAGTGCAACGTCTTCGCCCCCTGCCCATGGGGCCCGGTGAGCAGGGGATTGAAAGGGGAAGAGCCCGGGATGTCAGCCAGGCCCCCCTCTTTTCACCGGGCCCGATACAGGAGTTACAATAGTAATGCCCTGATGGCGGCCCTGCTCCTGATGCTGATATCTTAAGATTTAGTCTTTGAGTTTCTTTAAGATATTGAAGAATTCTCCTAATTGCATTCCAGTCTCCTTTGCATGGCTTGCTTACACATCAGCAGAGAATTCCAACTGTGGCTGTGATATCCGTACGAGTTGTGCTTGCTAAGTATACACCGTGTGCAGAATTATTAGGCAAATGAGTATTTTTATCACACGATAATTTTTATACATGTTGTCCTACTCCAAGCTGTATAGGCTTGAGAGCCAACTACCAATTAAGTAAATCAGGTGATGTGCATCTCTGTAATGAGGAGGGGTGAGGTGTAATGACATCAACACCCTCTATAAGGTGTGCTTAATTATTAGGCAACTTCCTTTTCTTTGGCAAAATGGGTCAGAAGAGAGATTTGACGGGCTCTGAAAAGTCCAAAATTGTGAGATGTATTGCAAAGGGATGCAGCAGTATTGAAATTGCCAAACTTTTGAAGAGTGATCACCGAACAATCAATCGTTTCATGGAAAATAGCCAACAGGGTCGCAAGAAGCATGTTGGGCTAAAAAGGCGCAAAATAACTGCCCATGAATTGAGGTAATAAACCGTGAAGCTACCAAGATGCTATTTGCCACCAGTTTGTCCATATTTGAGAGCTGCAACATTACTGGAGTATCAAAAAGCACAAAGTGTGCCATACTCAGGGACATGGCCAAGGTAAGGAAGGCTGAAAAATGATCACCTTATATAAGATTAAACGTCAAGACTGGGCAAAGAAATATCTTAAGACTGATTTTTCAAAGGTTTTATGGACTGATGAAATGAGAGTGACTCTTGATGGGCCAGATGGATGGGCCAGAGCCTGGATCAGAAAAGGGCAGAGTGTTCCACTCAGACTCAGATGCCAGCAAGGTGGAGGTGGGGTACTGGTATAAGCTGGTATCATCAAAGATGAACTTGTGGGACCTTTTTGGGTTGAGGATGGAGTGAAGCTCAACTCCCAGACCTACTGCCTGTTTCTGGAAGACAACTTCTTCAAGCAGTGGTACAGGAAGAAGTCGGTAATAATTCAAGAGAAACATGATTTTCATGCAGGACAATGCTCCATCGCATGCATCCATCTACTCCACAGTGTGACTGGCCACTAAAGGTCTAAAAGATGAAAATATAATGACATGGCTCCCTTGTTCACCTGATCTGAACCCAATAGAGAACCTGTGGGACCTCATAAAATGGGAGATCTACAGCAACGGAAAACAGTACACCTCTCGGAACAGTGTCTGGGAGGCTGTGGTGGCTGCTGTTGATTGTAAGCAGATCAAACAACTGACAGAATCTATGTATGGTAGGCTGTTGAGTGTCATCATAAAGAAAGGTGTATATATTTTGGTCACTAATTTTTTGGGGTTTTGTTTTTGCATGTGATAAATGTTTATTTCTAAATTTTGTGCAGTTATATGGTTTACCTGGAGAAAATAAACAAGTGAGATGGCAATATATTTGGTTGTTATTAAGGTGCCTAATAATTCTGCACAGTAATAATTACCTGCACAAACAGATATCCTCCTAAGATAGCCAATTCTAAAAAAAACCTACTCCAACTTCCAAAAATATTAAGCTTTGATATTTATGAGTCTCTTGGGTTGATTGAGAACATAGTTGTTGATCAATAAAAAAATCCTCTAAAATACAACTTGCCTAATAATTCTGCACACAGTGTAGAAGCGCCCCCACTGCTTAAGAGATATGATTACATCATCTACATATAGAACATACATCCACTCCTCCGCTACATTTTTTGTGTACAAAAATGGATCAGCTTGAGATCTTTTAAATCTTTCAACGATCAAAACTTTGTTCATTTTGGAGTGCCATGCTCTTGCCAACTGCTTAAGACCATAGAGAGATTTTTGCATTTTGCAAACAATTTGCTCTTCACCCTTTTTAGCATATCCTTTGGGTTGGGTCATGTACAACATTTCTTCAATGTCACCATGTAGGAAAGCTGTTTTGATGTCAAAATGTCTCACTGTCATCTGTTGAACTTCAGCTTCAGACATTAAAGTGCTGAATGTTGTCTGTTTTGCAACTGGAGAAAATGTAGCATCAAAATCTTCACCATAGGTATGCAAGTATCCTTTTGTGACTAATCTTGCTTTTAACCAGTGAACTTTACCTTTGGAGTCATATTTGTTTTTGTAGACCAACTTACATCTCATAGTTTTTTTTTCCTTTTGGTAGCTCAGTAAGCTGCCATGTCTGGGTATGATGAAGGAAGTCCATCTCTTCATTAGCAGCATTAATCAATTTCTGCTTCTTGTGGACAGGCAGTTTTTGCATCTCTTGCCATGACTGTGGATCTGGCTCAGAAAGTGTTCTGACCATATAAGAAAGGCGCTTAGGTGGGATACCTTTTGTTTGGCCTTTCTAATCTCCTGACTGGAGGTTGATTTGGTTCTTCTGTGTCTTCCTTGCTGGCTTCAGAGCTTATCCAGATTTCAGTGTTTTTTTTTTCAGTGTCTGGATTTGGTGATTGAGATTCTTGTTCTTGTTTCTTAAATTGAATAACTGGGGTAAGTTCATGGAATTTGAGCGATACAGAGTTCTCATCAATCACTACATCTCTGCTAATTGTTACTGTGTTGGTTTCCTGGTGCAGAATTCTGTAGTTTTGAGTTTCGCTATAACCCACCAGGACCCCTTACTTTGCATGTGATTCCCACTTGGAATGTTTTTCTTTGGGACCATACACAAACGTTTTGCTTCCAAATATCCTAAGGTGCTTCAGGTTAGGCTTCTCGCAGTTCCACAGTTTCATATGGAGTTATATTTGTGGTTTTACCTGGCAGTCTGTTTTGAAGATAGTAGGCTGTCATGATGGCTTCTCCCCAGTATGCTGTAGGTAGATTTACATCAACAACATACTTCTTGTACTTTCACAGAGAGTTTGGTTCTTTTGCACTGCAATGCCATTCTGTTCTGGGTTGTAAGGTATGGTAGTCTGGAACACAATTCCATTCTTTTTCAAAATAGTTTGCACTTTACCACTTGTATATTCAGTAATCATCTATACTGAGGGAGATAGTGCTTTGTGCTTTCTGATCCTTCTCACAAAATCATCTGGTAATGGATGAGGGACAGGTTCCTGAGTATATTTCCACGTACCTTCTCTTATGAGCAGCATTTTCACCTTGAATTTCCAGGATTGGTAATTCTGATTAGTCGGGCTTGGCACTGTGAACTTGATAGGATTGCTGCTAGTGAACATCTTCTCCGTTCCACACTGTTGCTCTGAGCTGCTGTTGCTTTGGGCTTCTTTTGCTCTGTGTTACTGTTCCTCTGTTTTGCTCTGGGCCCATAACCTGTTGGCAGCAGATTAGCAACGATATTCTCCAAGTGTGCAACACAGTAGCAGTTGTTTTATTCAGAAACAATCAGGAACAAATATGAAGCTTAGTAAATCAGCAAGTGATCAATTCTGTGTGACTTTATCTGGAGCTTCTGCAGCAAGCGTCCTCTCACATAGAACACAGGAAGGAGGAATACAGAATACAGTCACATGCTCTTCCTGTGACTTCCTGCCTTTTTTTTGTCCAATCTTTATTAACAGCAGATAAACTAGCAACTAAACACTCATATACAGGACTGAAGTTGTTGCACTAAACATATTCCAACAGTCTAAAGGTACCATCACACTAAGCAACATCGCTAGCAACATCGCTGCTGAGGCACGACTTTTGTGACGTAACAGCGATGTTGCTAGCGATGTTGTTGTGTGTGACATTCAGCAATAACCTGGCCCCTGCTGTGAGGTCGCTGGTTGTTGCTGAATGTCCTGGACCATTTTTTAGTTGTTGCTCTCCCGCTGTGAAGCACACATCACTGACAGCGACAGAGCAACAACTGAATGTGCAGTGAGCAGGGAGCCGGCTTCTGTGGACGCTGGTAACCAATGTAAATATCGGGTAACCAAGGAGCCCTTTCCTTGGTTACCCGATATTTACCGTCGTTACCAGTGTCCGTCGCTCTTACACAGCGAGTGCCGGCTCCCTGAACACATAGCCAGACTACAAATCGGGTAATTAACCCGGTGTGTACTGTGGCTAGGAGTGAAGGGAGCCAGCGCTAAGCGGTGTGAGCTGGTAACCAAGGTAAATATTGGGTTGGTTACCCGATATTTACCTCAGTTACCAAGCGCAGCATCGCTTCCACGCGTCACTGCTGGCTGGGGGCTGGTCACTGGTTGCTGGTGAGATCTGCCTGTGTGACAGCTCACCAGCAACCCGTGTAGCGATGCTCCAGCGATCCCTGCCAGGTCAGGTTGCTGGTGGGATCGCTGGAGCTTCGCTTAGTGTGACGGTACCTTAATAGAGAAAAGAAAAACACTCAGATAATATTGGTCATGTGATTTACAAAACCACAATGTACAGAGAACTAATAGCCTAGTGATAATTTTAGAGCATTCTGCGATTCCTACAGTTTGCAGAAAATGCAAATTGTCCCCCTCCCAGTGACCCCAGCCATTACAGACTTTACAAAGTCAAGCTCGCAATAAATTATTTGAATGAAAAATTTAACAACACAGGTCCCCTGAACAAAATTGTGTAGACGAGTTTCTTGTTCTTTTCAAAGTCAGGCTGCATTACAAGCAGAGAAAATTGTCTGGGACCTGGTGCATTCCTTTCTATATAAAGGGTATAAGATGTATATTGATAACTATTATACAAGTGTACCCATGTTCAGGTGCCTGTCTTCCAAAAAACCAATGGCCTGTTGACCCATATGCCGAAATCAAAGAGTGTTAACCAAGACATTTGTTGTCCAAATCTTAAAGCCAGTTAATATTAAGACTCTCTCTTATGAGAACATATTTTTTGTCAAATTTCATGACAAAAAGAGTCCTCACTAGAGTTGAGCGCGGTTCGTGGTTCGTGGTTCTCCAGTTCTAGGCTCGAGTGATTTTGGGGCATGTTCTAGATCGAACTAGAACTCGAGCTTTTTGCAAAAGCTCGATAGTTCTAGAAACGTTCGAGAACGGTTCTAGCAGCCAAAAAACAGCTAAATCATAGCTTGGTTTCTGCTGTAATAGTGTAAGTCACTCTGTGAATCAAACTATTATCACATTTCAGTGTATAGTGTGCGTGAACAGCGCCTTCAGATCACTGCTGTTTCTATAATGGCGATCGCCATTTTTTTTTTTTTTTTCTTGTCTTCCTTCCCTAAGCGCGCGCGTCTTGTGGGGCGGGCCAGCATGTCAGCCAATCACAGACACACACACAGCTAAGTGGACTTTGAGCCAGAGAAGCAACGGCATGTGTGATAGGATCTGCATGTCACATGTCCCTGCATTATAAAACCGGACATTTTCTTCACGGACGCCATTATCTGCCTTCTGCGTCTTGGGTGTCAGACATCACTGTCGCAGCTCCGTCATCCTGAGTCCTATAGCCGATACAGCTGTATGCGCTGCATACACAGCGTTAGACAGCATAGGGAGAGCACTTTATAGCAGTCCTTTTAAGGGCTCAAACCGGCAGGGTCAGAGTTAAGGTGACAGGTCCTGAAAACAGCGCCAGCGTCTGTGCAGCCAAGGTCAGGGATTTCCTCCCTGCATTTCACCATTAGGAGGGAATAGAAAGGCAGGCTTCCATTCCTCTACCCAGAGCACCACAATCCTGCCACTGTACCCTCTTGTCCTCTGCACACTCCAACTCATAACTAAGCCATTATACTAGCACACACTCAGTGTACCTAGTGGCATCCTATACGTGGCTATTGGACTTTGCTATAGTCCCACTAGTGCCAAGACATTTGCAGAGCACGTCTGCCTGCATTGCACACTACAACTAATTATAACTAAGCCATTATACTAGCAAACACTCAGTGTACCTAGTGGCATCCTATACGTGGCTATTGGACTTTGCTATAGTCCCACTAGTGCCAAGACATTTGCAGAGCGCATCTGCCTGCGTTGCACACTCCAACTAATTATAACTAAGCCATTATACTAGCAAACACTTAGTGTACCTAGTGGCATCCTATACGTGGCTATTGGACTTTGCTTTAGTCCCACTAGTGCCAAGACATTTGCAGAACGCATCTGCCTGCGTTGCACACTCCAACTAATTATAACTAAGCCATTATACTAGCACACACTCAGTGTACCTAGTGGCATCCTATACGTGGCTATTGGACTTTGCTATAGTCCCACTAGTGCCAAGACATTTGCAGAGCGCATCTGCCTGCGTTGCACACTCCAACTAATTATAACTAAGCCATTATACTAGCAAACACTTAGTGTACCTAGTGGCATCCTATACGTGGCTATTGGACTTTGCTTTAGTCCCACTAGTGCCAAGACATTTGCAGAACGCATCTGCCTGCGTTGCACACTCCAACTAATTATAACTAAGCCATTATACTAGCACACACTCAGTGTACCTAGTGGCATCCTATACGTGGCTATTGGACTTTGCTATAGTCCCACTAGTGCCAAGACATTTGCAGAGTGCATCTGCCTGCGTTGCACACTCCAACTAATTATAACTAAGCCATTATACTAGCAAACACTCAGTGTACCTAGTGGCATCCTATACGTGGCTATTGGACTTTGCTATAGTCCCACTAGTGCCAAGACATTTGCAGAGCGCATCTGCCTGCGTTGCACACTCCAACTAATTATAACTAAGCCATTATACTAGCAAACACTTAGTGTACCTAGTGGCATCCTATACGTGGCTATTGGACTTTTCTTTAGTCCCACTAGTGCCAAGACATTTGCAGAACGCATCTGCCTGCGTTGCACACTCCAACTAATTATAACTAAGCCATTATACTAGCACACACTCAGTGTACCTAGTGGCATCCTATACGTGGCTATTGGACTTTGCTATAGTCCCACTAGTGCCAAGACATTTGCAGAGCGCATCTGCCTGCGTTGCACACTCCAACTAATTATAACTAAGCCATTATACTAGCACACACTCAGTGTACCTAGTGGCATCCTATACGTGGCTATTGGACTTTGCTATAGTCCCACTAGTGCCAAGACATTTGCAGAGCGCATCTGCCTGCGTTGCACACTCCAACTAATTATAACTAAGCCATTATACTAGCAAACACTTAGTGTACCTAGTGGCATCCTATACGTGGCTATTGGACTTTGCTATAGTCCCACTAGTGCCAAGACATTTGCAGAGCGCATCTGCCTGCGTTGCACACTCCAACTAATTATAACTAAGCCATTATACTAGCACACACTCAGTGTACCTAGTGGCATCCTATACGTGGCTATTGGACTTTGCTTTAGTCCCACTAGTGCCAAGACATTTGCAGAACGCATCTGCCTGCGTTGCACACTCCAACTAATTATAACTAAGCCATTATACTAGCACACACTCAGTGTACCTAGTGGCATCCTATACGTGGCTATTGGACTTTTCTATAGTCCCACTAGTGCCAAGACATTTGCAGAGCGCATCTGCCTGCGTTGCACACTCCAACTAATTATAACTAAGCCATTATACTAGCAAACACTCAGTGTACCTAGTGGCATCCTATACGTGGCTATTGGACTTTGCTTTAGTCCCACTAGTGCCAAGACATTTGCAGCACGTCTGCCTGCGTTGCACACTCCAACTAATTATAACTAAGCCATTATACTAGCAAACACTTAGTGTACCTAGTGGCATCCTATACGTGGCTATTGGACTTTGCTATAGTCCCACTAGTGCCAAGACATTTGCAGAGCGCATCTGCCTGCGTTGCACACTCCAACTAATTATAACTAAGCCATTATACTAGCACACACTCAGTGTACCTAGTGGCATCCTATACGTGGCTATTGGACTTTGCTTTAGTCCCACTAGTGCCAAGACATTTGCAGAACGCATCTGCCTGCGTTGCACACTCCAACTAATTATAACTAAGCCATTATACTAGCACACACTCAGTGTACCTAGTGGCATCCTATACGTGGCTATTGGACTTTGCTATAGTCCCACTAGTGCCAAGACATTTGCAGAACGCATCTGCCTGCGTTGCACACTCCAACTAATTATAACTAAGCCATTATACTAGCACACACTCAGTGTACCTAGTGGCATCCTATACGTGGCTATTGGACTTTGCTATAGTCCCACTAGTGCCAAGACATTTGCAGAGCGCATCTGCCTGCGTTGCACACTCCAACTAATTATAACTAAGCCATTATACTAGCAAACACTCAGTGTACCTAGTGGCATCCTATACGTGGCTATTGGACTTTGCTATAGTCCCACTAGTGCCAAGACATTTGCAGAGCGCATCTGCCTGCGTTGCACACTCCAACTAATTATAACTAAGCCATTATACTAGCAAACACTCAGTGTACCTAGTGGCATCCTATACGTGGCTATTGGACTTTGCTTTAGTCCCACTAGTGCCAAGACATTTGCAGCACGTCTGCCTGCGTTGCACACTCCAACTAATTATAACTAAGTTACATTGTCAGGGATATTTATTCTTTATTATTCTGCTGTTAATAAAGCTAGACCAACACTGCAATCTTCACCACCTCTCAATTTTTACTACCACATTTTCAGTCCACAATCTTGTCGCAATCAACATGAGTGGCAAAATGACAGATGCTGGTGGAAAGGGGAAGAGGCGTGGTGGAAAAGGCAAAAAAGGTTTTGTCAGTGGGGAAGGTGGCAAAGCTCCATTATCATCTGCTGCAGATAGACCATCTACTAGCAAAAGTAAGATGTCTACTACTTATTGTGGACAATCCGATGTGCTCCCTTTTTTACGGACACGAACAAGAGGAACAAAGGTAGATGATGGGCAAAAAAGGAAAATGCTTGAATGGATCTCAAGTTGTCCAACAAGTGCCCTCTCAGCCACTTCAAGTACCGCATCCAAAAAACACCAGTCCTCTGAGTTGTCATCCCAATCACACTTGATTTCTCCCAGCTCTGAAGTCTCCATCAGCCCTGCACAGTATGGTGGAACTGAGATGGCTGAGTCTGCAGAGCTGTTCAGTCACACTATAGCCTGGGAATCAGAGGTCTGCTCCCAAGCTACAGTGAGTACAGAACAGGAAATGGTCTGCAGTGATGCCCAGAACCTTTGTGACTCTCATTCAGGCCGTGAGGACCAAGTTTCTGAGCATAATGTTGACCCTTTGTCACAAACTGTAACACCTGTGGTTATAGACAATGAGGAACATACTGATGAAGATGAGACGCAGATACCCGATTGGGATGACAACTTAAATATTCGGTCAGGGCAAGAAGAGGCTCGGTCTGAGGGGGAGGGGAGTGCAAACACAACAATTGATGATGACGTTCTAGATCCCACCTACTGTCAACCCCCAGTCAGGCACTCGAGGAGGTCAACAGAGGCGGTGGAGGAGGATGCAACCAACGACGAAGTTACCTTGCGCCTTCCTGGACAGAGTCGGAGCACTGGTAGCACGTCTACAACTGCATCCTCAGCCACCACTCTGCCTATGAGCATTATTCGGGGTGGATCAACAGGTCGCATGGCCTCTAAGCCTTGCCTAGCCTGGTCCTTTTTTCACATCGAAAAAGATCGCCCAACTCATGTGATATGTAACATTTGTCATGATTCTGTTAGTAGAGGTCAAAACCTCAGCAGTTTGACAACTTCTTCCATGAATCGTCACATGACTAAATATCATAAGTCCCGGTGGGAAGCTCACCGTGCTGCAATGCGGCCTAGCGGAGCGAACCATCCACCGCCCGCCCCTTCCAGTGCATCCGCGCGCTCTTCATCTTCTAGGACTGTGGGGACAGCTGTCACACCTGTTTTTCCACGCAAAACTTCCACCACTGTAACCGCAACAGGCAGTTTGCTTGTAAGGTCGTCAGTTGGTTTGGAAGGGGAAACAAGTGAGTGTGTACAGCTCTCTCAGACATCGATAGCACCAACGTTGGATGAAGGCAACATCATGTCTCCGCCTGCACTTTCCTCACAAACCTGCATTTTTCCAGGGACACCCTACTCAACACCGTCTACACACAGCAGCCAGATCTCTGTCCCTCAGATGTGGTCAAATAAAAGGCCACTTCCTCCGACCCATGACAAAGCTAAGAGGTTGACTCTATCCCTCTGTAAGCTGTTGGCTACCGAAATGCTGCCTTTCCGCCTAGTGGACACACAGGATTTTAGAGACCTTATGTCTGTCGCTGTGCCCCAGTACCAGATGCCTAGTCGCCACTACTTCTCTAAGAAAGGTGTGCCCGCGCTACACCAGCATGTCGCACACAACTTCACCGCTTCCTTGAGAAACTCTGTGTGTGAATGGGTGCATTTCACCACCGATACTTGGACCAGTAAGCATGGACAGGGACGTTACATGTCGCTGACTGGGCACTGGGTAACTATGGTGATAGATGGTGAAGGGTCTGCTGCACAAGTCTTGCCGTCCCCACGACTTGTGTGTCAATCCTCTGTCTGTCCAAGTTCCGCCACTGCTTCTGCATCCTCCACCTCATCTGGGTCCTCCACCTCCGCCCCAAGCCTGCCTGGTCAGGCCACCAGCGTTCTCACTGCGCAGAAGGAATCACGCACCCCTCATTACTATGCTGGCAGCAGAGCGCAATGGCATCAGGCGGTCTTTAGCTTGACATGTCTTGGGAATAAGAGTCACACAGCTGAGGAGTTGTGGTCAGCTCTGCGGTCCGAGTTTAATAAATGGTTGTCTCCACTCAACCTGCAGCCTGGTAAGGCCGTGTGCGACAATGCTGCAAACCTGGGTGCGGCCCTTCGCCTGGGCAAGGTGACACACGTACCTTGTATGGCTCACGTGTTGAACCTTGTCGTGCAGCAATTTTTAACACAGTATCCCGGCCTAGATGGCCTTCTGAACAGGGCACGAAAACTGTCTGCTCACTTCCGCCGTTCAAGCGCCGCAGCTGAGCGACTTGCATCGCTCCAGAAGTCTTTCGGCCTGCCGGTTCATCGCCTGAAATGCGATGTGGCGACACGCTGGAATTCAACTCTCCACATGTTACAGCGACTGTGGCAGCACCGCCGTGCCCTGGTGCAATACGTCATGACGTATAGCCTGGGCCAACGAGATGCAGGGGTGGGGCAGATCACCCTGATGGAGTGGTCTCAGATCAAGGACCTATGCACCCTTCTGCACAGTTTCGACATGGCGACGAATATGTTTAGCGCTGACAATGCCATTATCAGCATGACGATTCCAGTCATTTACATGCTGGAACACACGCTAAACACTATTCGGAGTCAGGGGGTGGGACAACAGGAAGGGGATGAGCTACAGGAGGATTCATATGCGCAAGACACAACAACATCACCAAGGTCCAGACGTTCATCATCACCAAGGCGCCAGGCATGGGAGCATGGGGTACAGGGATCAACAAGGGCGCATGATAGCAGGCGAGATGTTGAGGAAGGTGCAGGAGGACATGAAGAAATGGAGGACGAACTGTCCATGGACATGGAAGACTCAGCAGATGAGGGAGACCTTGGTCAAATTTCAGTTGAAAGAGGTTGGGGGGAGATGTCAGAGGAAGAAAGAACGGTTAGCACCTCTATGCCACAAACACAGCGTGGACTTGGTCCACATGGCTGCGCAAGACACATGAGTGCCTTCTTGTTGCACTACCTCCAACATGACCCTCGTATTGTCAAAATTAGAAGTGATGATGACTACTGGCTTGCCACACTATTAGATCCCCGGTACAAGTCCAAATTTTGTGACATAATTCCAGCCATAGAAAGGGACGCACGTATGCAGGAGTATCAGCAGAAGCTGTTACTCGATCTTAGATCTGCTTTTCCACCAAACAACCGTGCAGGTGCAGGGAGTGAATCTCCCAGTTGTAACTTGACAAACATGGGACGGTCTCGTCATCTTCAACAGTCTACACGTACCAGTAGGACCGTATCTGGTGCTGGTAACAGCAATTTTATGGAATCTTTTCATAATTTTTTTAGACCCTCCTTTGCAAGGCCACCAGAGACAACAAGTCTGACACATAGTCAACGGCTGGAGAGGATGATACAGGAGTATCTCCAAATGAACATCGATGCCATGACTGTGCAACTGGAGCCTTGCTCCTTTTGGGCTTCAAACCTAGAAAAATGGCCAGAGCTCGCAACTTACGCCTTGGAGATTTTGTCGTGTCCAGCTGCCAGCGTTGTCTCTGAACGTGTCTTCAGTGCTGCTGGGTGTGTGCTGACAGATAAGCGCACGCGTCTGTCCAGTGACAATGTGGACAGACTGACGTTCATCAAAATGAACAAGTCATGGATCCAGAAGGAATTTACAACCCCTGTGTCATCCTGGGGAGAGTAAATGCTTGTGGATTTTGAATGTGCTTGATGCAAATCTAGCTGTGAAGTGTACAACTAGGGCACAAGTGCTGCCACTGAATGGGTGGGTGTGTGGGGCCCAATTTTTTGAAAAAAAGGGAGACTCCGCTTGGAGTAACCCTTTCTTACATTGTTTTTAAAAGAAGCCAAGATGAACAGAGCTGGGATCAGGAAAGACTTTGCTACCTACCCCGGTGTCATCCTGGGGACGGATAAGAATGACGTATTTTTGAATGTGCTTGATGCAAATCTAGCTATGAAGTGTACAACTGGGGCACAACTGCTGCCACTGAATGGGTGGGTGTGTGGGGCCCAATTTTTGGAAAAAAGGGAGACTCCGCTTGGAGTAACCCTTGCTTACATTGTTTTTAAAAGAAGCCAAGATGAACAAGTCATGGGTCAGCAAAGACTTTGCTACCTACCCCGGTGTCATCCTGGGGATGGATAAGAATGGCGTATTTTTGAATGTGCTTGATGCAAATGTAGCTGTGAAGTGTACAACTGGGGCACAACTGCTGCCACTGAATGGGTGGGTGTGTGGGGCCCAATTTTTGGAAAAAAAGGGAGACTCCGCTTGGAGTAACCCTTGCTTGATGTGTTTTTAAAAGAAGCCAAGATGAACAGAGCTGGGATCAGGAAAGACTTTGCTACCTACCCCGGTGTCATCCTGGGGATGGATAAGAATGGCGTATTTTTGAATGTGCTTGATGCAAATGTAGCTGTGAAGTGTACAACTAGGGCACAACTGCTGCCACTGAATGGGTGGGTGTGTGGGGCCCAATTTTTGGAAAAAAGGGAGACTCCGCTTGGAGTAACCCTTGCTTGATGTGTTTTTAAAAGAAGCCAAGATGAACAGAGCTGGGATCAGGAAAGACTTTGCTACCTACCCCGGTGTCATCCTGGGGACGGATAAGAATGGCGTATTTTTGAATGTGCTTGATGCAAATGTAGCTGTGAAGTGTACAACTGGGGCACAACTGCTGCCACTGAATGGGTGGGTGTGTGGGGCCCAATTTTTGGAAAAAAGGGAGACTCCGCTTGGAGTAACCCTTGCTTGATGTGTTTTTAAAAGAAGCCAAGATGAACAGAGCTGGGATCAGGAAAGACTTTGCTACCTACCCCGGTGTCATCCTGGGGACGGATAAGAATGACGTATTTTTGAATGTGCTTGATGCAAATCTAGCTGTGAAGTGTACAACTGGGGCACAACTGCTGCCACTGAATGGGTGGGTGTGTGGGGCCCAATTTTTGGAAAAAAGGGAGACTCCGCTTGGAGTAACCCTTGCTTGATGTGTTTTTAAAAGAAGCCAAGATGAACAGAGCTGGGATCAGGAAAGACTTTGCTACCTACCCCGGTGTCATCCTGGGGACGGATAAGAATGGCGTATTTTTGAATGTGCTTGATGCAAATGTAGCTGTGAAGTGTACAACTGGGGCACAACTGCTGCCACTGAATGGGTGGGTGTGTGGGGCCCAATTTTTGGAAAAAAAGGGAGACTCCGCTTGGAGTAACCCTTGCTTGATGTGTTTTTAAAAGAAGCCAAGATGAACAGAGCTGGGATCAGGAAAGACTTTGCTACCTACCCCGGTGTCATCCTGGGGACGGATAAGAATGGCGTATTTTTGAATGTGCTTGATGCAAATGTAGCTGTGAAGTGTACAACTGGGGCACAACTGCTGCCACTGAATGGGTGGGTGTGTGGGGCCCAATTTTTGGAAAAAAAGGGAGACTCCGCTTGGAGTAACCCTTGCTTGATGTGTTTTTAAAAGAAGCCAAGATGAACAGAGCTGGGATCAGGAAAGACTTTGCTACCTACCCCGGTGTCATCCTGGGGACGGATAAGAATGGCGTATTTTTGAATGTGCTTGATGCAAATGTAGCTGTGAAGTGTACAACTAGGGCACAACTGCTGCCACTGAAGGGGTGGGTGTGTGTGGGGCCCAATTTTTGGAAAAAAGGGAGACTCCGCTTGGAGTAACCCTTGCTTACATTGTTTTTAAAAGAAGCCAAGATGAACAAGTCATGGGTCAGCAAAGACTTTGCTACCTACCCCGGTGTCATCCTGGGGATGGATAAGAATGGCGTATTTTTGAATGTGCTTGATGCAAATGTAGCTGTGAAGTGTACAACTAGGGCACAACTGCTGCCACTGAATCGGTGGGTGTGTGGGGCCCAATTTTTGGAAAAAAGGGAGACTCCGCTTGGAGTAACCCTTGCTTACATTGTTTTTAAAAGAAGCGAAGATGAACAAGTCATGGGTCAGCAAAGACTTTGCTACCTACCCCGGTGTCATCCTGGGGATGGATAAGAATGGCGTATTTTTGAATGTGCTTGATGCAAATCTAGCTGTGAAGTGTACAACTGGGGCACAACTGCTGCCACTGAATGGGTGGGTGTGTGGGGCCCAATTTTTGGAAAAAAGGGAGACTCCGCTTGGAGTAACCCTTGCTTACATTGTTTTTAAAAGAAGCCAAGATGAACAAGTCATGGGTCAGCAAAGACTTTGCTACCTACCCCGGTGTCATCCTGGAGATGGATAAGAATGGCGTATTTTTGAATGTGCTTGATGCAAATGTAGCTGTGAAGTGTACAACTAGGGCACAACTGCTGCCACTGAAGGGGTGGGTGTGTGTGGGGCCCAATTTTTGGAAAAAAGGGAGACTCCGCTTGGAGTAACCCTTGCTTGATGTGTTTTTAAAAGAAGCCAAGATGAACAGAGCTGGGATCAGGAAAGACTTAGCTACCTACCCTGGTGTCATCCTGGGGACGGTTAATTATGGCGTATTTTTCAATGTGCTTGATGCAAATGTAGCTGTGAAGTGTGCAACTGGGGCACAAGTGCTACCACTGAAGGGGTGGGTGTGTGTGTGGCCCAATTTTTGGAAAAAAGGGAGACTCCGCTTGGAGTCACCTTGCGGTGTTTTACATGATTTTAGAAGGGCGTGCCATGCCTATATCTGTGTGTCCTCCTCTTTTTCCTTGTCCAGCTGTTTTGTTTTCGCATGAGTATATGTCCTTGTCACTTTCCAATGTGTTTGAGTTGTTTGTCACCTTTAGGACACCTTTGAGGGTGTTTTCTAGGTGTTTTTCTGTGTTTGTGATTGCCTGCCATTGTTTCCTATGCAGTTCGAGTTCGGTTCGTCGAACGTTCGACGAACCGAACTCGAACGGGAGGTCCGTTCGGCGAACCAACCTCGAGCCGAACCGCGACCGGTTCGCTCATCTCTAGTCCTCACGTTAACATCAATTCAAGTTGACAGAACAGCAAAATTTCTGGACGTGGAGCAAGTTTTAATGTTCAAAGCCTCTTTGTGTACAGAACTGCAATAAATTTATGGGTGGCCTGAACCTTGTGCTCGAGATTCTACTGTGACGCCCGTCGCCCTGGCAAAACCAGGTAGTCACACAGTACAGGCCCCCGAACAACTCCTCTCCCACACAGGGTTAAACCAGCCGACAAAATCCTAGTCACCCCCTCAGGCAAGGACAGAAACACCAGAGGGCAGAACCAGGTGGAAGGAGAATGCCGACCTAGGGGTATGGAGAACTCGTGGTAGGAAAACAAGCAGTAAAGTTTGGAGTAGTAGTGGAGGAGGAGTGAGAAAGCTAAGCTCAGTCAGTTGAAGTGAGAAGTTCAAGTTGACAGACGTCGGGGTTGGAACCCCGGCGTACTGGCTAGGTGGCAGACAGTGGTCAGTGCCAGCAGTAGACGGGAAGACAGCTGCCGGAGATCCGAGGTGGACCGGGGCAGGGTTGTATCCTGCCGGTACCGACACCGGAGAAGCGACCCGGAAACCATGCACCAAAGGGGGTACTTGGACCCTGAAGCACCAACGGCCTAGCTAATTAACCAATTGAGGGTAGGATTTTAGGTCCTGTCCCAACCTAAGGGATACTTTGCACACTACGACATCGCAGCTGCGATGTCGGTGGGGTCAAATCGAAAGTGACGCACATCTGGCGTCGCTGTCGACATCGGAGTATGTGAATTCTTTTTATTACGATTAACGAGCGCAAAAGCGTCATAATCGTATGATCAGTGTAGTGTCCGACATTTTCAGAATTGCGCTGCAGCGACGGTACGATGTTGTTCCTTGTTCCCCTGCGGCAGCACACATCGCTGTGTGAGAAGCTGCAGGAGCGAGGAACATCAGCGTACCTGCGTCACCGCGGCTCACGCCGGCTATGCAGAAGGACGGAGGTGGGCGGGATGTTTAAGTCCTGCTCATCTCCGCCCCTTCGCTTCTATTGGCCGCCTGCCGTGTGACGTCGCTGTGACGCCGCACGACCTGCCCCCTTAGCAAGCAGACGGCTCGCCAGCCAGAGTGACGTTGCAGGGCACGTATGTGCATGTGAAGCTGCCGTAGCGATAATGTTCGCTGCGGCAGCTATCACAGGATATCGCAGCTGTGACGAGGCGGGGACTATCGCGCTCGGAATCGCATGCATCGGCTTGCGATGTCGTAGTGTGCAAAGTACCCCTAAGTCCTGAAAAGTAGACAACCACCCACCAAGAGGGATAGGGCATTCGCCAAGGCCCGGTAGATCCCACGTGTCAGCATCTGACAGGCACGGCTCCCAACCAAAGGACTGGGAGCGGACTCCTGCGTTACACACTGGGAAGTCCATCACAGAAAACACAAAGTGCAGAGGAAAGGGACATTGACCACCGGCCCGGGTGTGGGACCAGAAATACACCCCCGGCCGCAGCAGCCGGCCACCATCACCTTGGTTTACCAAAGGACTTCTGTGATTTATTTAACTGTGAGTAACATCCTCGGTTTGACCGGGTGCGCCGGCCCCTGCCATTATCATCCCCTGCACAGAGACATTTGGTCCCGGGGCATCATCCCTACCCACGGAGGGGTTAACACCCATCTGCCAGCCCATCGCCACCGGGAGTCCCACAACTGCAGCGGTGGTGCTACACCTCACCACACACCGTGGGTGGCATCACAGACAGGTTTCAACAACACCCGTACAAATACGTCCCCTTTTATTCAAAGTGTCCGCGCGTCCGGTAGAGTCCCTCGAGCCATACTGCAGATCCGGATCCGAGCAGCACGGCTGCTGGCGTGGAGGCGGCACACTACAGCTCTACAGTGCTGTTTTCAAGTCTTACATATGGTATCAAAAACTTGCAGTACACCTAATCCAAGTGACCAAATATAATGTGTTTGTGTTGCACAAAAAAACTAGTAACCATGGAACTTACCTTCAGTTAAAAAAAGTAATAAAACATCTGATATTTAGAGACCAAGGGAGGTTAAGGGAGAATTATATAGTGAGGCCAGCAGAATTGGCCCCAGTCAGCATTTTCCCTCTCTAGTACCACCTGTAACCATAACAGGCCAACCCCAAAATAGATGCAGTGTGTGCTACAAAGAGTGATTAAGAGGGAAAACAATTACCAGTGTGACATATGCCCTGATAAACCCGGTCTCTGTATTAGGGAATGTTTCAACCTCTACCACACATCCCTAGAATACCTGGATTTATTATTTGTTTTTACCCTTGTCATTTTCTGGCATTTTCTCTTTATTCACTTTTATTTATTCATCGCCCATTTATAATAAGAATGCAAAAAAAAATGCAAAATGAAAAAGTTTCTGCTGACTATACCCCTAGATGAATACTGTGAGGGGTATTTGCTGAAATGGTATATATTTTTTTCTGCTAGTTTATGACTACGTCCTGCCATCTAAAGCGGTCCTGAATCTTTCACTGTTTAGAGTATAGACACAGCAGTTTTTCATGGAGAATACCTAGTACATTTTCCTGGTCTATAAACAATAAATATTTATACAGTATATATATGAATTTATGACCTAAAAAGCCACAGGGTTCCCATCCCTCTATAACTCTTTAAATTTTGGGGTCCATTTCCTAACCTCTCACTACTATGTATAAAAATGTGTCTGTGTCTGTGTAGCTGTATGGCTCAAAAGACTCATTACACCCAGACATAAATCCCACTAGTGGGGGAGGGAATCTTAGGAGGAAAAAAACCATCTAAAATATGGGACATATATTTGACTAAGTTAATCAGTCACTGAATGAGATATGACATCAATTGATTATATCAATACACAAAATAATGTGCTAAAAAGACATAAAAAAAAGTCCCACTCTGTAAAGTACAGTGAAGTCTAAACTTTGGACACACCTTCTCATTCAAAGAGTTTTCTTTATTTTCATGACTCTGAAAATTGTAGATTCACATTGAATCATCAAAACTATGAATTAACACATGTGAACTGAAATACTTAACAAAATAGTGTGAAACAACTGAAAATATGTCTTATATTCTAGGCTCTTCAAAGTAACCACCTTTTGCTTTGATTATTGCTTTGCACACTCTTGGCAATCTCTTGACGAGCTTCAAAAGGCAGTCACTGGAAATGGTTCTCACTTCACAGGTGTGCTCTGTCAGGTTTTATAAGTGGGATTTTTTGCCTTATAAATTGGGTTGGGACCATCAGTTGTGTTGTGCAGAAGTCTGGCGGATACACAGCTGATATCCTACTGAATAGACTGTCAGAATTTGTATTATGGCAAAAAAAAAGAAGCTAAGTAAAGAAAAATGAGTGGCCATCATTACTTTAAGAAATGAAGGTCAGTCAGTCTGAAAAATTGGAAAACTTTGAAAATGTCCCCAAGAAGGTGTGTCCAAACTTTTGGTCTGTACTGTACATACAAAAGTCATAGCATCAGCTTACCCATTGTAGATAAGAGAAATCCCCCTAGAGACCCCTAACAACCTATTCAGATGACAAACCTGAAAAGGAACCAGACGTACAGTCAAAGGTCTGGCTTTAGGTTTCAGCACTGAACACCTTGTGTCTGGTACAGACCCTGAGCGTTTCTGTTCAGGTTTGTTCTTCCCTAGTTGAAAGGGCAAATTACAGATATTAATTTTTGGCAGAACATCGCCTAACCTTTGTTTGACCCATAGACATCTTCTAGCCGAGTTTGCAGTAGCCATGGATTTGGAGAAGCACTTTAAACTATGAAGCGACGCACCATGTAAAAAGTCTGTAGCTGTTTTGAGAAGAGGAAGTTTATCTGTAATCTCCTCAAGCATTGCAATGGATAATACCTGTCAGTGCTGTACTGTCAGAAGACTTGTTAGACCATGGTGCTGGCATTGTCTAACAGGCTTGCCATAGCCAGGTAACCCGGAGGTCATCATTTGGTTTTGGTTACCGAGGCAATGATTAGAACCCTGTGATCACGTGCACTCCCTCTCAGAGCCCCAAAATGCAGAGATTGCTTTTGAGCACAGCATTTAACAGGTTAAAAAGCCAGGGAGTATCACTTACTTGGTTGCAATCGCGCGTGCACAGCTTCATAGGTGGTAAACCCCTATCTGACCATGATGTAAATATACATCCAAGGTCATGAAGGTGTTAAAGAGATGTTTCAAATGTGACACTTAAAAAAGTAACATTTGAATATATATATATATATATATATAAAAAAAATTCAATCTTTTCATCTTCCAGTGGAGACAATATGTACATTATCAAAACCTTTATTAATAGTAACAATACTCATGTCGTTTACATGATTGAGTGCAATAGCTGTCATTTGTACTATGTAGTTTGCAACAAACGTAATCTCAAGGTCAGAACAGTGGAAAATTTTACAGCTGCGATTCCTTATCCCTTCCGTAATATAATATATTATTTCACATATCTCCTACCATGTTCATACTTATTTACTTTCTTGATCATAAATGTTTACTAATTTGTTTTCTTTTCCTCTTTTCTTCATCACGTGGGCTTTTCTCTAACTTTATATTTCCTGGAATCCTGTTATAAATTTCTTCTCAATTCAACAATTTGGTGTCATGATTATAAGACTCCTATGCAGACTTGGAATACAGACCATGTGTCAGTATTTGCACACACTTCAGAGACAAGTATCTCTGTGGTTTTGCTGCAGCTGCAAGGGGGGGAATGGAGAATCTTGGGTTACTTCTCTAAGCTTCTTTCACCTGTTGAGAGGGGGTTCGAGGTGTGCGCAAGACTAGAGATGAGCGAACCGGCCGTGGTTCGGCTCGAGTTCGGTTCGCCGAACGGAGGTCTCATTCGAGTTCGGTTCAGCTACCGTTCGACAAACCGAACTCGAACCACATAGGGAACAATAGGAGGCAATCACAAACACATAAAAACAGATTATAAATGTACACATACAGTTAATAAACATTGCCATGACACTTACCGGTCCCCGCGATCCCTCCTGCACTCTGTCTCCTGCCGCTATTCCATTCGATGATCGCTGAATCCTCCCGGTAACCAGCACTGCCGGCAGTGATGCAGGACCTATCGTGACGTGAAAAATAGCCATGTGACCAGTCACGGGTCTGTTATCTCATTGGCTACAGACTGGTCACATGAATATGACGCATCATGTAGGACCTGTCATTGCATCTCTGTTACACGGTGCTCTAGCTCGACTCCCCACTCTGCTTCCCCGTTCCCTTAAGGTACCATCACACTAAGCGACGCTCCAGCGATCCCACCAGCAACCTGACCTGGCAGGGATCGCTGGAGCATCGCTACACGGGTTGCTGGTGAGCTGTCACACAGGCAGATCTCACCAGCAACCAGTGACCACAGCCCCCAGCCAGCAGCACGCGTGGAAGCGATGCTGCGCTTGGTAACTAAGGTAAATATCGGGTAACCAACCCGATATTTACCTTGGTTACCAGTGCACACCGCTTAGCGCTGGCTCCCTGCACTCCTAGCCAGAGTACACATCGGGTTAATTTAACCCGATGTGTAGTCTGGCTATGTGTGCAGGGGGCTGGCACTGGCAGCGTGAGAGCGGCGGACGCTGGTAACTACGGTAAACATCGGGTAACCAAGGAAAGGGCTTCTGGGTTACCCGATGTTTACCGTAGTTACCAGCGTCCGCAGAAGTCGGCTCCTGACCGGCTGACACAGCCGGCCAATCACGGAAATCACCGTTGTCATAGCAACGCGCTTGGTAGCGGTGACGGGGACGTCCCGCTACCAGCACGCAGCGGCACCGGAATCACGTGATCGGAGCAGCGTTGCTATGGCAACCCGTGCCACCGCTTACAGCCGGGAGCCTGTGGTCACTCTCACAGAGTGATTTCTGCGCGGAGCACGGCGTCTTCCCCCATGCAGATGTGCTGTCTGATGGAGCAGACAGAGCTGCATGTGTTGAAGGGGAAAAAAGACAGAAGAGCAGGATCGTGGAGGGGTGACAGGGGGTAATAAAGATGGAGTCTCTAATGTGTCTGTGTATTTATTTCTATTAAAGTATTTTTTCTCTGTGTGGTGTCTTTTTTTAACCCTTTATTGGAGATTCTTAATGGCCGGGTCAAACGTGCCTGACATTAAGAATCTCTGGCTTAATATTGGCTAATAAAACAAAGCCAGTATTAACTCATGATTACCCAACAAGCCACCCGGCTCCAGGGCTGTTGGAAGAGTTGGATACAGTGCCAGATGATGGCGCTTCAATGAGAGCGCCATTTTCTGGGGCGGCTGCGGACTGCAATTCCCAGCAGAGGGGCCCAGAAACCTCGGGATAACCTGTGCTGTGGATTCCAATCCCCAGCTGCCCAGTTGTACCCGGCTGGACACAAAAATGGGGCGAAGCCCACGTCGTTTTTTGTTTTTTTTTTTAATTATTTCATAAAATTCATGAATTAATTAAAAAAAGGGCTTCCCTATATTTTTAGTTCCCAGCCAGGTACAAATAGGCAGCTGGGGGTTGGGGGCAGCCCGTACCTGCCTGCTGTACCTGGCTAGCATACAAAAATATGGCGAAGCTCACGTCATTTTTTTTGTAGTTTTTTGGCAAAAAAAATAAAAAAATGCTTCCTTGGATTTTCCATTGCCAGTGAAGGTAACACCAAGCAGTGGGGGTTAGCAGCCAGTAGCTGCTTGGATTACCCTTAGCTATCAATACAAAAAATGCAGCAGGAACCCATATTTATTTTTTTTAATTATTTATTTAAATAACCAAAAACAAAAAGGGCTTCCCGGTATTTTGATTGCCTGACATGACAGTGTTGTAAAAATAAATCTTTAAAAAAAATGACGTAGCGCTCCACGGTATTTTTGATTCTCAGTGCAGATAAAGCAGACAGCTATGGGTTGCCACCCCCATCTGCCTGGCGTTACCTTGGCTGGCAATCAAAATACAGGGAAGCCCATTAATTTTTTTTATTTAAAAAATAGTTAAAAAAAAAAAATGATGTTGGGTCCCCCCATTTTTGATAGCCAGCTAGGGTAAAGCAGACGGCTGTAGCCTGAAAACCACAGCTGGCTGCTTTACCGTGGTTGGGGATCCAATGTGGAGGTCACCCCATGCTCTTTTTTTATAATTATTTTATAAATAATAATAATTACAAAAAAAAAGTAGGGTCCCCGCCAAATTAGATCACCAGCCAAGGTAAAGCAGACAGCTGTGGTCTGGTATTCTCAGGGTGGGAAGGTCCATAGTTATTGGGCCTTCACAGCCTAAAAATAGCAGGCCACAGGCACCCCAGACGTGGCGCATCCACTAGATGTGCCAATCCTGGCGCTTCACCACAGCTCATCCCGTGCCCTAGTGCAGTGGCAAACGGGGTAATAAATGGGGATGATACTAGTTGTAAAGTCACCTGACATCAAGCCCAGCAGTTTGTGATGTCATGGTGTCTATCAGATACCTGACATCACAAACTGTCAGTACTAACAAAAAAAAAATCGACAAGAAAAATTTATTTAAAAGAAAACTCCCCAAAACATTCCCTCTTTCACAAATTTATTGTAAGGAAAAAACGGGAACGTATCCCCCATTTTCTAGGAGTGCAGACCCTCCATGTGAGGAGTGTGAGTGCAATGAATCTCCACCCACTCTCCCCGGGTCCACAGCAGCAGAGTCCAAGTCGTAACGGTTGCTACCAAAGCTGCAATGCCCTGCTCATGAGGTAAGGGCATGCCTAATCAGGAGAACAATTCTACATTTCCAAATCTTGGTATTTGCTGATATTATTGCTATTCCACCTACTATATATTGGGGATAGGATCTTGGAGATGGAATACCCCTTTAAGTACAGTTATCCAGCTGAATGAATACTAAACAACAGAGCTCGCTATTTAGATGTGTTTTCTTGTGACGTATAATGGACTCATGTTTGGTAGTCGTTCAGCAGGGCAACTATAAAATCAAACGCCTCCATTTGGAAATGTAGTATATAGCTCTCCTGATCAACTGTGTTCCTTACCTCATGAGCAGGGCATTGCAGTAATAATAATAATTTATTCATTTTTTTAGCGCTATTAATTCCATAGCGCTTTGCATACATTGGGAACACTGTCCAAATTGGGGCTCACAATCTAAATTCCCTATCTGTATGTCTTTGGAGTGTGGGAGGAAACCAGAGAACCCGGAAGAAACCCACGCAAACACGGGGAGAACATACAAACTCAGATGGTGTCCTTGGTGGGAATTGAACCCAGGACTTCAGCGCTGCAAGACTGCAGTGCTAACCACTGAGCCACTGTTCCACCCTTTTAGCTTACAGATGCATAACCACCACTCACTGTGTCTGAACACAAGAACTTGAGCTGACAGCCGCTCTGTGCATGCGGCAGCGTCTATTGTGAAGGAGAGGGCCACGGGGGATTAACGCTGCACAGGTACCGTGGGACACCTGGGAACACCGGTGGGGTTATAGGGGGTGACCTGGCAGGGCCTGGGGAGGAGTTTTCTGTCGCATGTGTCATGGCACATGCGACAGAAATCAGAAGAGTAGGGTGAATGCGGCCGGCGCGCTGCTGTGCGCGCGGCCATCTTGGATTTCTGGGAGGGCATCAGGGGGGGCACTTTGGCAACACCGGGGGACCGGAGGGGTCCGGGTAGGAGATTTATCATGTTTGTTTATGCCAGATGGGAGATAAATAATTTTTTACCGACACTGTCATTTACTGTAACGTGATCATCGGTGTACGGTGTATACCTGTGATCACGTGAGCGGGGACCGGAAAAACCGTCCTGAATCAGGATCTCCAGGGTCTCAGCTACGCCTGAAACCCCGGAGATTTTCTGACGCTGGGGGGCGCTATTCACTTATTTCTGCCTGCTGTTTATAAATGACAGATCAGAATAAGGCTACATTAACACGACCGATCCATTTTTGCGGTCTGCAAAAAAACAGTCCGTTTTTTTTCATGGGTGCATCCGTGTGGCATCCGTTTCCGTTCCGTAGACGGTCCGTATGTCTTCTGTTTGTCATCCGTGTGCCTTCTGTTTTTTTTTGCGTACTGCAAAAAAACTGAAGGAGGGAAAATACATAAATTTACCCAGGATCCATAGCTTCAACCTACATGAGGCGGTCACATGTTCACTGCAGTGCCATTTTCTACTGCTTTTCACAGTGTAGAGCGCTCTGGTGATTTTACAGTGCTTATACACTTCATATCAGTCTTTTCTGTCATTATAATGGCAGAAAGACACATAAAGTCCCACTCTCCTGCATTTTGTAATTTTGCACCCTTTGGTGCCTTTCATGTGGCACTAAGGGGTGCTTAGCTTTGTATTTAGCCAAAAATATGAAAAAAAAAATGACGTAGGGTTCCCCCTATTTTTGTAGCCAGCTAGGGTAAAGCAGACGGCTGCAGCCTGCAGACCACAGCTGGCAGCTTCACCTTGGCTGGTAATCCAAAATTGAGGCACCCCACGCTGTTATTTTAAATTAAATAAATAATTAAAAAAAAACAACACGTAGGGGTCCCCCCAAAATTGGATCACTAGCCAAGGTAAAGCAGACAGCTGGGGTCTGATATTCTCAGACTAGGGAGGTCCATGGTTATTGGACTCTCCCCAGCCTAAAAATAGCAGGCTGCAGCCGCCCCAGAAGTGGCGCATCCATTAGATGATCATTAGATGCGCCAATCCTGGTGCTTCGCCCCAGCTCATCCCGTGCCCTGGTGCGGTGGCAAACGTGGTAATATATGGGGTTAATACCAGATGTGTAATGTCACCTGGCACCAAGCCCTGGGGTTGGTGAGGTCAGGCGTCTATCAGATACCCGACATCACCAACCCAGTCGTAATAAAAAAAATAGATGACAAACACATTTTTATTTGAAAAAACACTCCCCAATACATTCCCTCTTTAACCAATTTATTAGAAAGAAAAACAAATCCAGGTCTGGTGTAATCCAAGGGGTTCCCATGACGATCCACACTGTCCCAGTCAATGAAAAGCAGGATGTTCCCCATTGGCTGGGAGAGCAGTGCAGTGATCTGAGCTAACATCAATGGGTCAGCCCAGGTCACTGCAGGGGATGACAAGTGCTGCTGTCAGCGAGGTACATTACCTGCGCTGATCTCCTGCACACTGACTTCAATCATCTTCACAGCCAAGTATCGCGCGCGGCCCATGACGTCACCACTAGTCAGTCTCGGGTCAGAAGCGAGAGAAGGTGATGTGACAAGCGGCGCCCATGGAGGACAGTGACAGCGCTGAGGTCGGGACTTCATCACCGCAGGTAAGCCGAGCGGGACCATGTGTGCAGAGTGCCAGGTGGGCGGAGCCTAGCGGGGTAATGTGTGCAGTGTGCCAGGTGGGCGGAGCCTAGTGGGGTAATGTGTGCAGAGTGACAGGTGGGCGGAGCCTAGCGGGGCAATGTGTGCAGAGTGGCAGGTGGGCGGAGCCTAGCGGGACCATGTGTGCAGAGTGACAGATGGGCGGAGCCTAGCGGGGCCATGTGTGCAGAGTGCCAGGTGGGCAGAGTCTAGCAGGACCATGTGTGAAGAGTGACAGGTGGGCGGAGCCTAGCGGGGTAATGTGTGCAGAATGTCAGGTGGGTGGAGCCTAGCGGGACGATGTGTGCAGAGTGCCAGGTGGGCGGAGCCTAGCGGGTTAATGTGTGCAGAGTGCCAGGTGGGTGGAGCCTAGCGGGGCAATGTGTGCAGAGTGCCAGGTGGGCGAAGCCTAGCGGGGTAAAGTGTGCAGAGTGCCAGGTGGGCGGAGCCTAGCGGGGTAATGTGTGCAGAGTGCCAGGTGGGCGGAGCCTAGCGGGGCAATGTGTGCAGAGTGCCAGGTGGGCGGAGCCTAGCGGGACCATGTGTGCAGAGTGACAGGTGGGCAGAGCCTAGCGGGACCATGTGTGCAGAGTGCCAGGTGGGCGGAGCCATGTGTGCTGGCGGCGGAGTGCGAAGTGGGTGGAGCCTAGCGGAGTCATGTGGCGCTGAGGACGTCAGTGTCGTGGACTGCTTGGCTGAGGACAGGTGAGTGTGAGTGTGTGTGTGTGTGTGTGTACATGCCGCGTGCAGGAGGGGGCGGAGTGAGCTGAGCGGGGAAGTGTGGGCTTCCTGCACGTAACTTGGATAAATATCGGGTTACTAACCAAAGTGCTTTGCTTGGATACCCAATGTTTATCTTGGTTACCAGCTTCTGGCAGGCTGCCAGCGATGGCTCCTGCACACTGTAGCTGTAAAAAGCCCTGCTTTTTGCTGCTAGAACCGTTCTCGAACGTAACTAGAACTATCAAACCTTAGCAAAAAGCTCGAGTTCTAGTTCGATCTAGAACACCCCCCAAAATCACTCGAACCGCAAACTGGAGAACTGCAACCGCGCTCAACTCTACGCAAGACACCTGGTGGGAGTGTATTTCTCGATAAAAATAACCAAACATATAATCGGGTTCAATCGAATTATTCTCCAAACGCCACATTCCACACTAAAGCTCCTCTTTGAGAAAAATATGCCAAGTGTATCACATCAGAGATTTGCCCATTGGTTACTCTCATTGTCTCCAAATCAAATTGAGGTAGATTATAAGGCCAAATATGTTCTTCCTCAATTGATGCAATATGAGGGACAATCCCATGATTGCCTACAAACGTTCCAAGAACCAAGTCCATCTCTCTTCAGACGTCAGTCGGAAGACACAGATGAACCTGTGGAACGGTTCTAGATTTTTTCTAGAAGGACATTTTTACACAGGATATAGAATTTTCTATTCCAAGAGAGGACAAGTGGTAAGGCACAAATTACCAAGTCATTTCTCAGCTCAAAGGGCAGAGATAGAAGCGGTAAGAATGTTCCTACAGCTGAATGAAGCTGATGACTAGATTCCAATGGTAATTTACAGTGATAGCTCCTATGTTGTCAGGTCCCTAACCGATTATCTGCCTATCTGGGAGAGAAGAAGTTATGTGGATTCTTCCAACAAGACCTTGGTGCATAGCGATACTCTAAAAACAATTTTTGAAATAGCATCAAGGGCCCCAAATAGGTTTGCTATAGGGAAAGTCGCTGCACATAAAAAATCTGATGAGGAGTTATCTGTAGGTAATGCAACCGCAGATGCTCTAGCCAAAGAAGCTGCCCTGACTGGAGAAGAAGTGTTTGACTGTGAATCTTTTGAGATTTCAGCGGTTCAAAGAACAGATACGTAAATACCTTCATTTGCAGAAGAACAGAGAAAAGATCCTTTTCTTGTTACTTCTCAGGATGATCAAAAATCTCCTTTTATCTGTGAAAATGGGGTTTTGTGTCACAATTCAAATGGAGAATTGTGTCCCGTTGTACCAAAACATCTACAGGTAGAATTCACTCGATATAACCATGAGAGCTTAGATCACTTAGGCCAACAAAAATTGTTAGTCATTCTCAAAGAGAAATTTTATTGGGAAAAAATGGACGAAACAGTTCAAAGTGTTGTACTATCATGTCTCATTTGTGCCCAAATAAATTCAAGACCTAAAGGACAGAAGCCACCACTTCTACGAATCGCATCTGCAGATGGTCCATGGTCTATATTACAAATAGACTACATTGGTCCTTTACCCTCAGGTAAACATGGTCTCAGGTATGCATTGATTGTGGTAGATGTGTTCTCAAAATGGGTAGAAATTTTACCTGTTAGGAAAGATGATGCTTTGTCCACAGCAAGGGAATTGGTACAACATGTCTTTTGTACTTGGGGGATCCCAAGGATGATTCCCTCCGATCGAGGAAGCCATTTCACAGGTAAAATTATGCAAACTGCTTGTGCTATTCTAGGGGCACGACAACAATTTCATGTCCCCTATAATCCACAATCTGCGGGAATTGTGGAAATAATGAATAGGACAATCAAATCCAGAATTTCAAAGATGCTTTTGGATGAGGGTAACACCTGGGTTGATAAGGTACCCTTCATACTGATGAGTATAAGAGGTTCAATCTCCTCTACAACTCAATTCACTCCTTTTGAGTTGATGACAGGAAGAAATATGCCATTGTGGTTTCCACATGAGCCATTTTTATCCACGCCACAAAAAGATGCCATCTCAAGGTCCAAATAGTTGAGATCGCTACAGGAGAACCTGAAAGCGATTCTGCCATATGCGGCGTCAAGAATGCAGAAAATGGAGCCACCCTATGAGTCCAAATTCAAGAAAGGTGCTCTAGTGATGATCAAAACCTTTCGCAAGAGTGGTCCATGGGAGTGTAATTGGAAAGGTCCCTTTGAAGTCCTTGAGACTATGGGACAAGTCATGATTCCTGTGCAACGAGCATCCAATGTGGTGAAAAATACCCGCAGACAACAAAAAATATGCGTTCACATTGACCAGTGCAAATTATTTGTAACACAATAATGATACTGTATTTCTTTACAGGAAGAAATGGATTCCGATAAGAACTGGAATAAGAAACCTAAAGACTTTGAAGGAAAGATGACATCAAGCCTTCCGGAAAAAGAACATTTTCCCAAGCGAAAAAAAAGCTTCTATGTGATGGGAACTACTTTCCTGCTACTTTGTTTTATTTCAATCATTGTCTACAAGGAAGACATGTTACATCAAGGAACAATCACCAATGATGTGAATGAGCGGACTAGAGAGGTTCAACATTCACGAAGACAAAGAGGATCAGATACACAGTACTTACTAACAGAGAACATCACGGATGATTCTGTGGAGATAACAGAAAATATCTGCATGGGATATGGAGCAAAATGTTGCATTGAATTGCATTTTGTACACAACACAGATATAACATTACATGCTATAGCAGGACCTAAAACTAAATTCACACAATTACAAAGAGACTATGTACATAATAATAAGACAGGTACATGGGAATGTTCTCCTACTGATGTACTATACTGGAACATAGAGATCAGAGGTGATGAACCTGCTGTATGGTCCGGTGATATTACAAATTATATGATTGCTAGGAGAAAGTTTCTAAGATCCAAAACAGAAATTTTGTTAAAAACTCAGGTTTTTGGGAAAATGCTGGATCCTTCATTACTCTCCATTACATAAGGAGATAAAGATTGGGTAAAAACATGGAATTTCTAGATAACACGGGAACCTGTACAAGTTTGCGTATCTGTAGTGTTTACCATTACTAACACTATAACCCCAGAGATAAGGGTTTCACCACAGACAGTACATAATAAAGAAAATACATCTCCTATAATGTTAGAATGTAACACAAGGTTGACATTGCCTCCTGAGTCTCTGTTGACATGGACCAAAAATTCATCATTTTTGGGAAGTTTTTTAAATAGTCCAACTAATGTCATTCACAGAGGTCAGATTGGTAATATCAGATGGATGGATGATAATTTCATTTTTTCCATAGAAAATCCATCTTCCAAGGACTCTGGAATTTACCAGTGTTGTGTTGTAACAAGGAATCATTACAGACAATGTAAAGACATTAGTGTGAATATTTGGTCAGCAGCAGATAATGCATGCACAAACACAAGGTTTATGCCATCTACTAATTTTCAAATCAATCAATTTCAGTCTAAGCCTTTATTAAGGGATGGAGAATTTATGACAATGGTATGGACTTTCAACATGTCTCATTGGAAAATCTCTACCAGGTTTCCTCAGTGTCAATCACATCTCACTAACATGGAGATGTGGATAAAACAATGGTTTGGGAGAAGAACAACAGACTAGAAGTAAGAGGGGAGTATTGGAGGAATTCTGGGAGGAATAGGGACAGTGGGAAATTTGACTAATGCCATGAATATACAGACACTTACGTAAGATTTGGATAATATTGGTTTTATCGGAGGAAAAGGGGTAAAGATTCAGAAAAGCTTGAATCAACTCCTTGAAAAGATGGTTATGAATACAGCTGCTGTATTAGGATCTTCTGTATCACATCTACAGGATGCTACACTAGCTCTCGTGGAAAGTACTCAAGAAACACAAGTAGCTAAAGCGTACCTGGAGGTACAGATTGAGCATTCCACCAATCTGAAAATGATTGCTCAGGCTTTACAGAGTGGAATTACTCCACTGGGAATACTGCGAAATGTACCTGCAGAGTATAATTTTGCATTAAATCATACGGATTTATGGGTAAATAAGTGGTTAGGATGTGAACAAAACATTTGTGTTGGCACATCACTAATCCCGGTGATTGGAAGAGAAGGAACTATTGTTCCTGGACAAGTTTGGGGGATACCTGTGAGTAACACACAACAAGTGTTCTATCAACTGCAGTACACAGATTTTGCATTTGATGGAGTAAACACTGAACAATTAGACATTTATTCATGTTTACATTTTGTTTCTAAGGTGATGTGTTTACCTGGACAGGATAAAGTGATCTATCATTCATGTTTCCATAATCATTCCTCTTGTCATGCCAGAATAGAGACTGTACAGACAAAATACATGATCTGGTGACTCCAGTAAGTCCAAATAAGATTTGTTTCCAGGTCATGTCTGTGACAAAAGCGGTTTCTGCTTTCTATTCTACTTGTGTACATAAGTCAAATTTACCTATGGGATTGTATTGTATAGAAGGAAATGTGAGATCTCTTTCAAAGAAGGAAGGAAATTTTAATATCACTTCTATAGGAAAGAGAAACCTAACGGCATTTCCAATACAATTCAATTTATCACAAATTAATGATTTCCCTTGGGATATGTGGACAAGTGAAATAAAGAAAGATAAGGGTTTGTTAGATTTATTAACGAAACAGTTAAAGGAAGCAGAAATTATATTCCGGCATGAACAAGGTGAATTGAATGATATCGAACATAAATGGAACGAGATGTCAGGTAGAACTTGGTGGAAAAGTTTTGGGAAGTCAGTACAAACCTGGTCGCAGTCATCAGTCCAGACAGCGGTGAGAAATGTTTTATTTAACCCTATTATAATCATATTTTTATTAGTTTTGGTTTGCATTATTTATCAAGTTTTTGTGATGTGTAGAATTCAGAAGATATATAAGAATATAAAAATAGAAATGAAGAAGGAGGATACTATTCTTAGAGAAATGTTAAGATATAAGACTATGATTTTTTGACAGAAAGCTTTAAGTTGGTTGGTTTGTCAAATCAGGTATTGGCCTAGAATCTTCAAAAGGAATGTATGTGATACGAATGATGACACAAACGAGTTAGGGGTTTCCAAGGAGTCCTCAAATCTTCATAGGGGGTATTGTAAAATACTGAGTATATTATGAATATTTTCGTCATAATAACTCTAAATACAGGCCTTTAGGTTTGAATGAAGTGTGTGTTTGAGAAACCTCTAGCTAGCACCTGATGCGAAAAAAATCTCTGACTGGCTGACAGCTCAATGCTATATTCATCTGGTTTCTTAAGCCATGGTCTGAAATTAGCCATAAGGAATGTATATGCATTACACTAGGCTAAAGGTCAACTAGCCTTGGTTTTGGAAAACATGTTCTGCGCATGACATATTCTATAAGTAAGTGACCACGTGAACAATGACTTAATGTAAATCCAAGAAAGGAGATAAGGGTTCTGAAGACATATTAGAACCATGTAAAGACACAAGTGAGGAATGGAGGCTGTATGAGAAGGGTATATAACTTGGACCACGG
This sequence comes from Anomaloglossus baeobatrachus, assembly GCF_048569485.1. Lineage (NCBI taxonomy): Eukaryota > Metazoa > Chordata > Amphibia > Anura > Aromobatidae > Anomaloglossus > Anomaloglossus baeobatrachus. Next base: position 289,062,825 of record NC_134355.1, read on the forward strand.
CATACAGAAGTAGAATGTCCACCATTCTCAACCCAGATGGAAGAATGCCGTGACATCACAGCTATGTAAGATAATCGTCTCTTTCTCTTTCTTTTTCTCTCTTATAACTCAATTTTAATCAAACCAAGCATTATTTTTCTGTAATGATTTTTAACCTTTATTGAATAAACTCATATGTTTTTGCACTTCCTTTTCTCTCTAAACAATCATTATACTGGCTAAGTGGATTACGCCAATCCTATTTTTAACAGTGTCTCCCATGCCGAAATTGGATTTTATTTCTCTTTTCCCGTTAACTAATAAACAAAAATCCATAGAATTCAGAGAGTTTAGTTTTTTCCTCATGACTAAAGCTTTTGCAAACCTAATCAATTATATACAGTATAATTCACTCCACATTTAAGTTAGCAGCTAACACAATGATATACTAAATATATAAAATGGCATAGGACAGGTTTATTCAAAGAATAACTGTCACATCACATCCTACAAAAGTAAAAGTCAATTATTAGAGATCATGACAGTTACATTCTCTGCAGCCAAAAGATTAAAAGTCTTTTAAAGCTTTGTACACTACAAAATCATCAGCTGTAAAAGAGAATATTCCCCCTTTGAGTGCAGTTAATGTGTACATTGTGGCATTTCATGTTAACAAAGAGGAAAAATCTTTTTAAACTAAATTCAGTAGTATATGGTAACGGCAAGTTTGTCACATTTTATTTAAACATATACTTAACATTACGAATGTAGCGCCCCACAGGGAAGGTGTTTTAACCTTCTCGTTGCCGGGACTGAGGTGCAGATCCTCTGCATTGTCACGGGATGGCCTAGCCCGGTTCTGTTGCCCCGAGGCGTATAGAATGGAGGATTGGAGAGTGGCAGGGAGGATGGAGGTAGTAGTTGGAGGTTAGGAAAGTCTATTAGATGATTTTGACGCCACCTGTGGTACGCGGCCAGGGATGGGAGCTACCGCTGCAGGGTTTCTCACCAGGGCAGATGTTGGGTGCAGCCGGGATGGTGTTGCTCCCCACAGGCGGAGCGGGATTACCCTGGGGAGGATGGCGGGGGTAGTGGTAGTCCCCGTTGGCGCTGCAGTGCTGGGCGACAGCACCGGTAAAGGAGAGGCAGAGGCAGGGTCTGCAGTTCCAAGTCTTTTTATCCACAGGTAGTTAAAGCGCTGCCCCAGAGTACCGATCTCTGCCATGATGGGCTACAGCCAATTCCGGATGGTTGGCAGTCCCTGTCAGTGCCCGTGAAAGTCTTTTAGTGAAGTGTCCCTCGGTTGCTATCTGAAACCCGGGCCAAGACTCCTCTTCCAAGCCACGGGCCCATGAAGAGAGAGAAACACTAACTCCTGTTGTCAGTGCTAGGTGTTATCCTAAGCTGTGCCCAGGAAGGTTCTGCTTTAAGTGTCAAGGTTGCGCCTACTTCTACCACATGTGGTGCCGCCCCCAGTGGTTATCCTAGCGACTGGGGAAGTCCCATTCTTCGTGATGGCTTACTCCCCTGTCTGCCCTAGTCCAACCCCTCCGTGAGTAAGCACCTTACTGTTGTATGTGTGTGTTTTGTGAAGTCACCGGCAGGTTAACCCCCTCCTGACCTGGGATAGATATTACCCCAAAAAAGTGGTGTAATATTCTGTGGCGCCTGAAGCCCAAGGGCGCTACATTCCCCGGTTGCAAATGGCAGCACTCTGGGGCTGCAACATTTTGCAAGGAATCACCACATTTTTGTTATGCATTAAACCAAACAATATTTCCTCCCTTTTTTGGAGACATAGCAAATAAAACATTTCAAAATTTCAATTTTTTCAGACAGGTCAGCAGATTATATCACTTTTCAAAGTGCAACATAGTAAATCAACATTAGCCTTAACTTTTTATTATGCAAGAAAACATTTACTATCACTCGTTCTTTACTGCTGCTTCTGGTGAAGATGGCTGTACCAGGGAACTATTCTTGGCTCCCTGGTTCTGGACACTTATGGGACAGCCTCTTGAAAAATGTCCCGATTTACCACAACAGCGACAGATGGGCTGCCCACAGTATACCGGTCAGGAACTTGGAACAACGGGTGCTTGCCGCGTCGCCGCCTCGGAAGGTCATCAGCACTGGAAGCCAGTTCAATGGATACTGGTAGCTGTTTCCCCTGCTTGGACTGCACTACATGAGTTAAGGCAGGCACACACTTGATCAGTTCCTGAATCTGGAGTCGCCAATCATTGGGGGTGGACCCTTCTGCATGGCTTGAACTTTGGCATCCACCTTTGGCTTTGTAGTGGACACAGGATTGGGCCGAGATGGTACACACAGCACTTGGGTGGCCTGGTCTTTGAATTCGGCAAAGCTGATGTCTGGGTGTTGCATGGCTACGATGCACAGCTGGATCCGGTGGGCATCTGCAGCAGCCCCTCCAAAAACTGGTCGGTCAGTAGTCAATTTTCATCCCTCACCTCTGCTGGTGCCACCCGCTTGACTGTTTTCATTACCTCCTGTAGATTTAAGGAATAATCCCATATGCCCTCCAGGGCCCTTTGCTTGCATCCATAAAACCGCATTTTTATCTCAGACGGTGTACGGGTATCAAAGGTTACCTTCAGCTTAGCTAAAATGTCCTTCACCACCCTCTTGTCAGTCTCCGGCCAGGACCTGACCTCCCTCCGGGCTGCTCCGGTTAACTGAGCAATGAGGATGTTAGCTTTCTGGTTCTCTGTTAGAGCGTGGATACGGAAAACACCATAGAGTCGCTCCTTGAAGTCAGACAATGTGTACGCTTCTCCAGAACACTGTGGCAGCCAGGTCACTCCTGGAAGGTAAGGCATGGTAAACGGGATCACCGAAGCAGCGGTTACTGCAACAGGGACAGCCTCTGCTTCCTCCTCAGCGGACATACTGTATTAGTTTTTGGTCTTTGCTTTCTGACTGGCTCTGCAGTGGAACTCCTGTTTGTGCCTTTTGTTGTGGGCTCCACCCACGAAGACATGCCCTCCCTGTTCCCATGCTTTGCAGTAATGGCGTCTGGTGATTTTGTTAATACGCCACACACAGTTCATAAGCAGAAAGTTCAAGAGACACACAGTACCCGATGGTTACGGGCACGAATATCCTGTTCATGATGCCAAATGTAGCACCCCATGGGGCAGGTGTTCATTGTCGGGCCGGGGGTGCAGATCCTCTGCATTGTCACGAGGTGACCTGGCCTGGTTCCGTTGACCCGAGGCGTACACAATGGAGAATTGGAGGGTGGAAGGGAGGATGGAGGTAGTAGTTAGAGGTTAGGAAAGTCTACGAGATGATCGTGACGCAACCTGTGGTACATGGCCAGGGATGTGGGCCAGGATGGTGTTGCTCCCCCTGTGGCACCTGAAGCCCAGGGGTGCCATACGAATATCTGAGCTATATACTGTTGTCAACATCGTTTGTGTGGTTGATGTTTTGAAGCTCCCTCTGGTGGCCAGGAATATTAGTGGAGCTAAATCTGAGCCATTGACTCAGACAGGTGTTGTTGTTAATTGAGACTTAGGGAAGTCCTATTGCAGGCAAGTCTGGTCTATATAGGAGAGCACTTTCAGCCCGGCTGACGCTGGTTATAATTATATATTCCTTGTCTCTGTTCCTGGCCTGGAGATTTGTCTTTCCCTGTATCCCTGAGCAAGACTTCTGCAGATAAGTTTGAGTTTTGCCTTGCTTTCTTGTTTACACCTTAGGGTGTTGTTTTTCCTTGTTTTGTTGTGTATCTGTTTTCTTTGCAGGTGAAGTTCTGTTTCTCTTGTGTTGTGAAAATGGAGGTTTCCCCTGTGCCGGCTTTCCTGCAGGAAAAGGGATTTTTATCCCTGTCTGATTTGATGATTTGCTCTTCTGTATTTTTGTGTTCTTTTTTGGTATTTTGTCTCTCTCATTGTTTACAAGAGTACCTGGTATAGTGGGGGTGAGGTCGTATGACCTCCAGGGCCTTTTTTACTATCAGGAGTTTGGTATTTTTCTATAGGGATTTTGCACTTATCACAATCAGTTCCTTTCCTGTGCTTTGTATCAAGTTAGTCAGGCCTCGCCTTTGCTAATTCTATTTTTCTGAGTATTGTGTTTTTCTATATCACCGTAATCTTTATATGTGGGGGCTACCTACTCCTTTGGGGACTACTCTGAGGCAAGGTAGATTTCCTCATTTCATTCTGTGAGGTGTAGCTAGTTTCTCAGGCTGTGACGTGGTGTCTAGGTTTTGAGGAACGCCCCACGGCTACATCTAGTGTGGTCTGATAGTCAAAAGATTGCGGTCAGCCCAAGTTCCAACTATTACTGTTTCTTGGTGTTTTTTCACCAATGGGAGTTTTTTGTAATCTTCCGCGGTTACCGGATCATAACAATATACAGTATGAGTTTCATACTATGTCTATGTATATACTGTATGTATAGGTTTAAAATGATCTATGAAGCCAAATATTGCATATATATATTATTTGTGTACACAGCTATAAATGTAACCCCTTTACGGCATAGGAAGTATATATTCATCCTAGGTCGCCTCCTTCCCTTTGATGTGGGCTAACGTGCTGAGCCCAGATCTTTCCCCACACGTGTCTGCTGATCTGATTGGAGATTCACCCGCTCCTGTTAGCCCTTTAGATCGTGCTGCTATGCTCACAGGGCCACCGATATTGGCAGGGAACAACACAATCCTCGCTACCATTGGCGGCCCCATGATGCAATCATGGAGTGCCAATAGGTTGTCATGACCTCGCAGGACAGAGCACCGTCATTCATACAGTAAAAGAACCTCATTTCTGCTCATCAGAGTGATGCTGAATCGGATATTGCAGGCAAAAAGTCCCCTAAAAGGACTAGTAAAATCAGTAAAAAATATAAAAACAGTTTTAAAAATATGAAAAAAACCAAACCTACATGTTCAAATTAACCCCCTTTTTCTCGACTGAAAATAAAACAATAAAAAAAATTAAAAAATGCACATATTTGGTATCGCCGCTTTCAGAAATGCTATCAAAATCTAAAAATCAATTAATCTGATCAGTAAAAAGCATAACAAGTATAACACACTTCTTACAAGTATGTCGCACACTTCACATAAGTACACTGCCCACAAGTACAGAACACACATTACAAGTACAATGCACACATCACACAAACACAAAGCACACATTACCTAAGTACACTGCAAACATCACACACAAGAACAGAGCACACATTACACAACTACAATGCACACTTCACACAAGTACATCAGAAACATGACATAAGCACATTGCACACCTCACACAAATACACCACACACATGACATAGGTACACTGCACACCTCACACAAGAACACCACAGACATGACATAAGTACAATGTACACCTCACACAAGTACACCACAGATATGACATAAGTACAATGTACACCTCACACAAGTACACCACATATATGACATAAGTACACTGCACACCTCACACAAGTACACCACAGACATGACATAAGTACAATGTACACCTCACACAAGTACACCACAGATATGACATAAGTACAAAGTACACCTCACACAATTACACCACAGATATGACATAAGTACAATGTACACCTCCCACAAGTACACCACAGATATGACATAAGTACAATGTACACCTCACACACGTACATCACAGACATGACATAAGTATAATGTGCACCTCACACAAGTACACCACAGATATGACATAAGTACAATGTACACCTCACACACGTACATCACAGACATGACATAAGTATAATGTGCACCTCACACAAGCATACCACATACATGACATAAGTACATTGCATATATATATTAGTGCTCACTTCAGTTATCCTATTCAGTTATAAGTACATTGCACACTTCACACACGTACATCACAGACATGACATAAGTATAATGTGCACCTCACACAAACACAGAGCATGCATTACATAAGTAAACTGCAGACATCAAATAAGAACAGGGCACACATTAAAAAACTGCAATGCACACTTCACACAATTACACCACAGATATGACATAATTACACTAAACACATCACACAAACACAGAGCATGCATTACATAAGTACACTGCAGACATGGTAGCACAAGACTCACTCCCCATTTAAATAAATTAAATACCCCAATAAATACACAAGACACTTTAATTTTTGGAAGAAATAGGCCGTGATGTTTAATAAGGGATTACTAAAAATTTCCAATAAATATAAATGCAATAAATAAATTCCAAATAAAATAATAATCACCATAGAAACCATAAATTAAGACCAAATCCACCCAGCACTAGCTGGGCGATTATCCCCTTAAAAAACATCACGACAACGCCTAACACTCAGATCCAAAGGGCGGGTGGGTGGGTGCTTCTTTCTTCGTGATCTTGCGGCGACTAACAGCTGACGCCGCAATCCAGGTACTTAAATACAGTCTCCTTTCCCGCACTTTTCCGCGGCGACCAATCAAAAGCTCTTAAAAGCCTGCAAAATTCAAATATGCAAAAACCGGATTAAACCAGCTCAAGGCAGATTGCCTCAGCTAACTTTTATTAACTCTTTACCAACCACCACCTGAATATTAACCTTTACCACAGCAAATACTTGAAAATAAATATTCAAATTCAAATGAGGGGGTCTGTGCGACCATGTGTCCCCCAAGCTATACAGCTAGTGGGGGGCCCTGACATGGTAGCACAAGACCCACTCCCCATTTAAATAAATTAAATACCCCAATGAATACACAAGACACTTTAATTTTTGGAAGAAATAGGCCGTGATGTTTAATAAGGGATTACGAAAAATTTCCAATAAATATAAATACAATAAATAAATTCCAAATAAAATAATAATCACCATTGAAACCATAAATTAAGACCAAATCCACCCAGCACTAGCTGGGCGATTATCCCATAAGCCATGACACGCAGAGTCATGGCTCCCCCAAAAACACCACAGTCATTTTTCAATAATTGATTGGATTCCCACATTACCGTATTTTTCGCTTTATAAGACGCACTTTTCCTCCCCAAATTTTGGGAGGAAAATGGGGGGTGCGTCTTATAAAGCGGTAGCGGGGGGGGTCCTGTCTGAGGCGATCGGGCGGCCGGGTGCCTGTGGCTGCATGCAAGCGGCCGGGTACCTGTACTTGCGTGCAGCGGCAGCCGGGTACCCGTGGCTGTGTGCGGGCGGCAGCGGGTGCTGTGTGGGGTCGGCAGCCAGGTACCTGTGCTTGCATGCGGTGGCAGACGGGTACCCATGGCTGTGTGCGGGCGGCAGCCGGGTGCTGTGTGCGAGCGGCAGTCGGGTGCCCGTTCGGGCAGCAGCCGGCTGCCGCCCTCACACAGGTACCCGGCTGCCGCCCTCACACAGTCACCCAGCTGCCGCCCGCACACAGCCATGGGTACCCGGCTGCCACCGCACGCAAGCACAGGTACCCGGCGGCTTGTACGCAGGGTGGGCGGGCAGCCTGCTGGCTGCCACTCTGTGCATGTGGGGCGGGCGGCTGTGCAGCTTACCAGTTGTCCGCGGTCCCACTTTCAAATGATGGCGCCGGTGGAGCTCTTGGACGAGAGCTCCATCTGCGCACGCGCTGCTCCGGGAGTCAGCGCGTGCGCAGATGGAGCCCTTGGATGAGAGCTCCATCTGCGCATGCGTCGCTCCGGGCACCATTACTTGAATCGGGACCGCGGACACACTCCACCACTGAGCCGTCGCCGCCGCTCCCACCACTGAGCCGTCGCCGCCGCTCCCACCACTGAGCCGTCGCCGCCGCTGCCACCACTGAACCGGGACCGCAGACACACTCCACCACTGAGCAGTCCCTGCCACTGCCACCACTGAGCAGTTGCCGCCGCTCCCACCACTGAGCCGTCGCCGCCACTCCCACCACTGAGCCGTCGCCGCCGCTGCCACCACTGAACCGGGACCGCGGACACACTCCACCACTGAGCAGTCCCTGCCGTTGCCACCACTGAGCAGTTGCCGCCGCTCCCACCACTGAGCCGTCGCCGCCACTCCCACCACTGAGCCGTCGCCACCGCTGCCACCACTGAACCGGGACCACGGACACACTCCACCACTGAGCAGTCCCTGCCACCACTGAGCAGTCGCCGCCGCCGCTGCCACCACTGAACCGGGACCGCGGACACTCACTGCACCGGCCTGCTGCACGGCTCACCCGCCACGGCTGCTGCCGCCACCACGGACCCCACGGATCCTGCCACCGCAGACGCCACTGCGCCTGCAACCACGGACGCCACGGCACCTGCAACCACGGACCCCGCTGCCACTGACCTGCCGCGCCTGCTAGCACAACCTGTGCCTCCTGTGACCCCGCTTCACCACCACTGCTGCCCCCCTCCGGTAAGAGAACACCGGAGTATAAGACGGACCCCATTTTTCTTTTTTTTTACCATTTTTTATGTCTAAGTTTGGGGTGCGTCTTATATTCCGGTGCGTCTTATAAAGCGAAAAATACGGTAAATATATCCAACCCAATTTCTGATAGGTGGACTAAATCACCCCTGTAGATACCAGGTACCAAACCTTCAAGGTCAATGTGCCTGAATGCAAAACCTCCCACTTTTAACATATATTTACACATTACCCTATTTACTCTCTTTCTTACCCTTTCCAACAACAGCAATTCTTTGCTGGCCCAAGCTAAACGAGGGACAATTTCTGAAAATATAAAAACAGTCCCGGGAAACCAACTTTTAAATAAGAAAAAATCCGAACGCATCTCTTCCAAGAGAGCAAGCATCCTGATTTTCCCCAAATCATTACCCCCTGCGTGTATAACAATAGCATTAGGGCTAGGCCTTTGACACATTAAGCTTTTTAAAACATTTTTTAGATCCCTCCATACTAAACCTCTATAGCCAAACCATTTTACATTTAACTGGTAAGCATTGAATGATAAGTTCTTAGAATAAATTCTTTGAGCTGCTCTCTTCTCAGCCCAAAAGACAAACAAATGTCCTATAATCCAAATCACTAAAGGACCTAAGAGAACAAGATAAAATTAATTTAAAAACATATTTGGTCTAACATACAACTTATACCTTTTTGATTCCCACCTCCCTAATTTCATAATTTCCTTAGGTTCCATACCCATTCTAGCAACTTCAGAAGCTGCCCCGATCCTGAATGAATGAGATGAAATCTTCTTATTACCAAGGCCCAGAAGTGCCAAGCACCTCTTCAAAATAGCTTTAAATTGAAAAATTAATGTTGGAGAAAAATCTTTGTGCAACAACAACAGGCCAATTTGTGAAGACCTTACTCCAAGCCAATTTATAACATTTTGCACTGGGCAGACTACATTACCAGGTAGCTTCTTCAATTTAATGAAACACCCCTTACCTGATTGATCCGTCTTCGATCTTCGGATAAAAATTAACAAGGATGAATTAACAATTCGAACATCCTCTAATAATAAACCCGACTGTACTGATTTATTCGGCGAAACAAGTTCACCAATTCTGAATGCACCAAAAAATGCCAGGACAAAAGCCATCCTAAATAGACATGTTTCGTAAACATCCCTGCACACAGTACTAAGGGATGACCAAAGCTTCTTGAGCAAAGAAAAAGAAACTGGATGTCTCTTATCTGGCTGACCCAATGCTCTCTTATAACCTTTCAAAAATTGCTTTACGGGAAAATAATTTACTAAAGGGGGCTTCCCAGCCAGTTTTAGGAAAAAAGATTCTCCTGCCAAAAGCTTTGCAATTGACGCCAACCACCATTTTTTCTTTCCCAGACTATCAATCAATAACATCACTGTTCTCAAATTATCATTATAATAATTAAGATTCATGGAATCACAGAAACCCATCCAGACTCTCTATGCAGCTGAATAGTCAGCCCATGTTCTTGAAGCCACTGAATTCCTGATAAAAACTGGGATCAGTTCCAAATTAGTTCCCACAGGTGTGGAGGACAAGGAATTCCATCTACTTCCGCATCCGGAACTAGCAAGCGAAAGGCATCCAGCTGCTGACGAGAAAGAACTTTAGCTGCTTCACTGCTAACCTTACTAACCAAGCGAGCTTTCAGCCATATGTTCCTCTTTAAACAAAATAAGACCAAATGCCTCAATAACTTAGCCGCCCAAACACACTTAGAGGACAAGGTATTAATAGCAAAAACGACTCCTTGATTCTCTGACAACAGCAAAATTCTCTTGTCCTTCAAGTAAGACCCCCACACAAACAACGCAACCACAATAGGAAACAATTCTAAAACTACCCTATTATTTACAACCCCATTAATAACCCAAGAACTGTCCCAAACCCCAGCAGACCACAAACCTTTAAAACAACAACCAAAACCAATGCTCTCAGATACACCTGTGAAAAACCTTAACTCATCCGATGATGCAAAAGAAAATTGAATGTAGCTACGCCCATTAAAAGACTTCAAAAATTCATACCAAATTGACAAGTCTTCCCTTAGATTTCTTGTCAAACAAATATGAGCTCTAGGTGAATGCACACCTTTTGTTGCTTCATACAAACCCCTGGAAAAAACTCTTCCCGTTGGGATCACACGTATAGCAAAGTTCAAAAGACCTAAAACTGACTGAAACTCTTTCAAAGTCGTCTTATTTTTTACCGATAACAAATGCAAAGCCGACCTCAATTTAACTACCTTTTCTTCCGGTAGCCTACACTCCATCTTCCCAGAGTCTAGAGTGACACCGAGAAATTCAAGACAACAACACGGACCTACCGTTTTCTCTTCCGCCAACGGAATACCGAAATTACAACAAAACTCCTGAAGTCTATTCAATATCTGTAAACAAATATCATCAGACGCACCACCCACAAACAAAAAGTCATCTAAATAATGCAAAATCCCACCCTTAACAAAGCCAAAACTAACACACCAATGAATGAACGTCGAAAAAGCTTCAAAATAAAAACACGACAATGAGAAGCCCATAGGCAGGCACATATCAAAATAAAACCCGTCGTCAAATTGAAATCCCAAGGAATTGAAACCTTCGGGACTAACTGGCAAAATCCTGAAAGCAGATTTGATATCTGCCTTTGCCAACAATGCATTAACTCCCTGACTCCTAACTAAATCAACCGCCTGGTCAAAGGAAGCATAATTAACTGATGCTTTTGACTTGTCTACTTCATCATTCAAAGAAGCCCCTCTCGGAAAAGAAAGGTGATGTATTAACCTAAAATTTCCTACTTCCTTCTTAGGAACAATACCAAGAGGTGGCAAACGAAAATTTTCAAATGGCGGGGACTGAAAAGGTCCTGCAACCCTACCTTGTTTGATCTCTTTAAAGATTTTTTCTTTAACCACCTCTTGGTACTTATCCACTGAGGATAAATTATCAACCCACACACAACCCTCACCCAAAAATTCAGGAACCGGAAAACCCTTATCAAAAACCCTGTGATATTAACCTAGCTTTCTTCCGATCTGGGAACCGATCTAGCCATGGCTGCATGTTTCCCAGGATCACTGGCGTCCATGCTCTTGGAAAGCATCTCTTTTGCTCCACTTTGCTGTTGGGATTGTGCAATCTGCTTGTAGCACTTTGACATGGGATGAGTGCCCCCACAGAAGAAGCACTCATGCCAAAACCTGCAGTTACTAAGCCATTTGCACAAACCCTCATTGTAAGCAAAACAGACTCCTTTTTTTGACACTACTCTGCTGCGCTGAGTAAGGCTGCCTAGCTCCCTGATTTCTCAAAGGGAGCATCAAATTTATCCACAAACCCACATCTCCCCCCCCCCATCTCATGGAAGGATGAACAGCTAACTTCTGTCTAAAAGATTCATCATAGTTAAGCCAAGCCATACCGCCAAAGTTGCGATATACCTCTAAAATACTGTTTAAATGTTGAAATAGGCCACCACAGTAGCCCAGAAACCTTTCACCCAGCACAGTAGAATAAATGCAAAAAGCCTGTAACCAATTATTAAAAGATTTAGGCATACTTCTCTTTCTATCATCTCCTTTACTTTTTTCATCTCTTTTCTCACCCCTACCCAGCTCCTTGCTGGATGGGAGCAATGAAAAGAGATCCACAAATTCATTATTCCAAATGCGCTCCTTTAAGGCCGCATTTAAGTAGAAACCTAAAGGGGACATCTCACATATTAGGGCTTCCTTTAAGCACGATTCAGCAACCCCCCTAGACCTGCTTAAAACAGGAGGCTCACTAACCATGCTTAAAGGGGGCCCCACTTCCTTAACCTGACCCTCTATAACTTCCTTAACAACCTGTTTAATTACATTTCTAAAATCAGATAACATATTAAAGTTCATAGAAATATCAGAATTTGAATTCTCACCATTCCTCGCATTCCTTTCCGAGTCGGGTCTGCTGCCAGGATTTTCAGTGCTCCCAGCCTCTGCCTGAGGCGAGCACGGGGACCTCCAGACCTCAGCGTAGCCGATTTCTTCATCACCATCGTCGGATGAGCCAGGTCTCCCGTCCCACGGCGCAGCTGTGGCCTCTTCCGGACTTGTACTCCGCTGCTGCGGATAGTCCTTTGCTCTTTTGCCGGTCACAGCTGCTCCCTGAGCCGCCGCTGCGCTTTTACGGCAGCGACGGCTAGATAAGTCACTCTGGCGCCGCCATCTTGGCTCGGAGCGCGTCTCCTCCTGATGACGCGCCCTCTCGCGAGATCCCGCTCTTCCTCTCACTGTGGGTGGCGACTTCCTCTTCTGCGATGACCGCTTCCGACTGGCTGAAGATGGCGGTGAGTACACCTCATGACTCTTCCTTTTCCTCTTCTCCTGGTCGCCGCTCCCGCTACCAGCCGGCTCCGCAATCTTCTCCTGTTGCCCCGCTGCCTCAGAAGACCCAGGAACGGCACCCACGTCCTTCGCTGGCTCGGCCTCTTGACACGGCGACAGCAGGCATCTCCGCAGCCAATCTTCTCCTCCCGACTTCGCCGCTTTCTTCAACAGCTGCTCCACGAGACTCTCCATCTGCTTCTTTCTTCGTGATCTTGTGGCAACTAACAGCTGACGCCGCAATCCAGGTATTTAAATACAGTCTCCTTTCCCGCACTTTTCTGCGGCGACCAATCAAAAAGCCCGCAAAATTCAAATATGCAAAAACCGGATTAAACCAGCTCAAGGCAGATTGCCTCAGCTAACTTTTATTAACTCTTTACCAACCACCACCTGAATATTAACTTTTACCACAGCAAATACTTGAAAATAAATATTCAAATTCAAATGAGGGGGTCTGTTCGACCATGTGTCCCCCAAGCTATACAGCTAGTGGGGGGCTCTGACATTACACAAGAACAGAGCACACATTCCAAAACTACACTGCACACTTTACAAAAGTAAACCACAGGCTTGACATAAGTACACTGCATACCTCCCACAAGTACACCACACAATTGACATAAGTACACTGCACACCTCACACAAATACACCACATACATGACATAAGTGTAAGGGGGTGTAAGGCTCGGCTGCCCCTGACCTGTGTGCCTACTGTGTATAAAATGTAATGTTTAAAGTTAATGTTTTGGTGTAATGTGTTTAAGCGGCCACTAGGTGGCCACAATGTTTAAGCTGCTTCCCTGGTACTCCTGGGCAAGGGGGAGTTAGTGAGTGGGGAGGGGCTTAGTTTGAAAAAGAGCAGTTAAGTTAGTGTGAGGAGAGTTCCTGAGGGACAGGAACAGACTGCGTCTGCGAGAGACGTGGTGGAGGAAAAACCCCAATAACTTTAATTTGGTGTGACCTTCTGGGTCGAATCAGAGTGCCGGACACGCAGTGCGTCCCAGGTGGTGGCCATTCCCTGGCAGATACCTAATGAATCCCCTCGATCAGTGAAAGGTCAGTGGGTTCTTGAGAGAAGAGTAGGACCTGACTGACCGGAAAGACTGTTGATTCTTCCGTGAACAATGGGGCTCAATGGGAGGAAGAGGAGCTTAGGGACCCCAATGGGAGCCCAAGTACCAGGAAAGTGGTCAGCCGGCAAAATGTATAAATTCAGAGTGGCTCCAGTCGCTAATGGCAAAAACCAAAGAGGAAAGCTGGGGCGTATGTCCAAAGAATGGTATTTATTAAGGATGATGTCCCCTGTAACTAGAAAGCGATGTGCCCACCACTGGCGAGACGTTACAAGTACACAGATGTTTTTGTTCAGAAAAGTCTGTGTTATTGTGTGGTGTTTGAGGGCACTGGGAAGTGGTCATGATGATGGAACAAGCCCTGGCCTCCAGCCTGCAACTAGGTGCCCCACACCACAAATCCCAGCAACCCTTCCTCTGTACTAGAGGGGCAGACGCGGTGCAGAGAACTGTCCCAGGGCTGCGCTGCAGCAAACTGACAGCATCTGTCACGACTACCACCATACCCCGCCGCCCATCTAACATAAGTACACTACATGCTTTACACAAGTACATCACAAATGTGACACTCTGGACTATCAGGTCGTCACAGGGTATTGTGCAATCTGCCCTTCTGCACAGTATCCAAATCCTCCTTGGTTACGGATCCCTGGCCTTCGGTGTTGCTAAGAGCAGAGCCAATCAAAATCCTAGGAACACTCTGCACCACACCCACAAGACACACCATTGGGGGACTGAAGGGAATAGGGCCACCCACTTTGGGGGTTGGTAGGGGAGAGTCACAGGTGTTAGGAGGAGAAGTGAGAAGTATGAGGAGCAAGAGAGAGGAGGTCAGGAGAAGGGCTCCTTGTAAATACTAGGTGGCAGACGTTGGTCTGGGCCTGGTAGGAGCTGGAACCCCGGTCGCAGGGGATCGTGTCAAGGGTCAAGTGCCAAGTAGGGCAGCCGATGGCCTTGAGCCATCTCCGGGCAGGGGCCAGGGCACAACGGGGTACGTGGACCCTAGGCCGGGTAGTAGCTTCACGCATCCTGGTAATTTACCTGACGAGGGTGAAGTCTTCAACATTCATCCTCCACCCACTCCAAAACTGGGGTACTAGCACAACGAGGGGATAGGACTTTCCCAATACATAGTCCAGAAAATCGCAAGCGTGATCCCTGAGAGCAAGCTCACTCCGTTAGCAATACGCGTGAGCGGGACCCGACTAGTTCCACACTACAGGGTCCAAATAGTGAAGAAAGTGCCACGGAAAAGGTCACAAGCTAACAAGCAACACCAAGGGGCATGGATCCACGCGTGCTCCCTCCCTGCTGCAGCGATGCTCAGAATTCTGGTTTACAAGTTGTCAGTGTCAGTATTCTTGGACTGAGTGAGTACGCAGAAAACCCTTTCTTCCCCAATGGCACCCCTTCACTACCCTCACCGGGCCACCGGGGCAAACACCCTACCCACAGAGGGGTTAAACACCTTGCTTCCATACCACCACCACCGGGCGCCCCCAACAGCAGCAGTGGTGCTCCATCTTGCCTCGCACCGTGGGTGGTGTCACGAACTTCTAATCCCCCTGTACATATCCCCCCTTTTAAATTCGAGTGTCCGCGCGACCCCTCCCCGGGTCCGGAGACCCCTCGAACCACCGCGGTTCCGGCTCCGAGCAGCTCGGCCGCTGACACGGGGGCGGTACACAGACATGACATAAATACACGAAGAATAGAGCACAGATTACATAAGTACACTGCACACATCACACAAGTACAGAGCACAAAATATAAAAGTATACTGCACACTTCATACATGCATCGAGCACAATTACATAAATGCACTGCACACCTCACACAAGTACACCACACACATACAGTTAGGTCCAGAAATATTTGGACAGTGACACAAGTTTTGTTATTTTAGCTGTTTACAAAAACATGTTCATAAATACAATTATATATATAATATGGGCTGAAAGTGCACACTCCCAGCTGCAATATGAGAGTTTTCACATCCAAATCGGAGAAAGGGTTTAGGAATTATAGCTCTGTAATGCATAGCCTCCTCTTTTTCAAGGGACCAAAAGTAATTGGACAAGGGACTCTAAGGGCTGCCATTAACTCTGAAGGTGTCTCCCTCGTTAACCTGTAATCAATGAAGTAGTTAAAAGGTCTGGGGTTGATTACAGGTGTGTGGTTTTGCATTTGGAAGCTGTTGCTGTGACCAGACAACATGCGGTCTAAACTCTCAATTGAGGTGAAGCAGAACATCCTGAGGCTGAAAAAAAAGAAAAAATCCATCAGAGAGACAGCAGACATGCTTGGAGTAGCAAAATCAACAGTCGGGTACATTCTGAGAAAAAAGGAATTGACTGGTGAGCTTGGGAACTCAAAAAGGCCTGGGCGTCCACAGATGACAACAGTGGTGGATGATCGCCGCATACTTTCTTTGGTGAAGAAGAACCCGTTCACAACATCAACTGAAGTCCAGAACACTCTCAGTGAAGTAGGTGTATCTGTCTCTAAGTCAACAGTAAAGAGAAGACTCCATGAAAGTAAATACAAAGGGTTCACATCTAGATGCAAACCATTCATCAATTCCAAAAATAGACAGGCCAGAGTTAAATTTGCTGAAAAACACCTCATGAAGCCAGCTCAGTTCTGGAAAAGTATTCTATGGACAGATGAGACCAAGATCAACCTGTACCAGAATGAAGGGAAGAAAAAAGTTTGGAGAAGAAAGGGAACGGCACATGATCCAAGGCACACCACATCCTCTGTAAAACATGGTGGAGGCAACGTGATGGCATGGGCATGCATGGCTTTCAATGGCACTGTGTCACTTGTGTTTATTGATGACATAACAGCAGACAAGAGTAGCCAGATGAATTCTGAAGTGTACAGGGATATACTTTCAGCCCAGATTCAGCCAAATGCCGCAAAGTTGATCGGACGGCGCTTCATAGTACAGATGGACAATGACCCCAAGCATACAGCCAAAGCTACCCAGGAGTTCATGAGTGCAAAAAAGTGGATCATTCTGCAATGGCCAAGTCAATCACCAGATCTTAACCCAATTGAGCATGCATTTCACTTGCTCAAATCCAGACTTAAGATGGAAAGACCCACAAAGAAACAAGACCTGAAGGCTGCGGCTTTAAAGGCCGGGCAAAGCATTAAGAAGGAGGAAACCCAGCGTTTGGTGATGTCCATGGGTTCCAGACTTAAGGCAGTGATTGCCTCCAAAGGATTCGCAACAAAATATTGAAACTAAAAATTTTTTTTTGGGTTTGGTTTATTTGTCCAATTACTTTTGACCTCCTAAAATGTGGAGTGTTTGTAAAGAAATGTGTACAATTCCTACAATTTCTATCAGATATTTTTGTTCAAACCTTCAAATTAAACGTTACAATCTGCACTTGAATTCTGTTGTAGAGGTTTCATTTCAAATCCAATGTGGTGGCATGCAGAGCCCAACTGGCGAAAATTGTGTCACTGTCCAAATATTTCTGGACCTAACTGTACGTACACTGCACACCTCACGCAAGCACAGTGCACACAAGTAAACATACAAAATGTTGTCAAACACTAAGCATGGGAAGAAATGAGCAGAGGTAGGTAAACTTAGATTGGTAAGTTCACACAGGACTAGTACAGCATATAAATGTAGCGCCCCCGAACCCACTGCATCCTTTCACCGATGTAGGGCTTACCCCCAGGGACCTGAATACTCAATGCTGGTACCATTCTATACACATAACATCCCCAATTCCCTCACCCAGATAGGGGAGACTGACAAGTTAGGGACCCAATGGATTGCCACCTATGGGTGGAGCTGATCTAGTCCACTAGCCAACACCCGAGAAGGGAGGAGACAGACAGTATTCAGTTGGTGGAGACCAGTGAAGGATTTGGCTGTGTCTAATAATAGGGTTGTGTAACGGTGACCTGACGGGTACAGTAGAGGGGATATCAGAGAGGGTACAAAGAGGTACCCCTGGAACCAAAGCATCGACGGTGCACAGGGCCCTAGGTTAGGTGGATGCTCTAAGCAGCCTAACAAATACCTGCACAGAAAGGGAACATTCACGGACCTGACTGACCCAAGAATCCGAGGGCACCAGCAGTAACGATTGAGCCAGGGACCGGAACAGAACTCCGACCGACAGGGTTCGCACTGCCCGTCGTACGAACGAGAGCCTGACAACAAACAGGCGGGGACCACCAGACACTATAAGCTACGGGGTTCCACACAAGTAACACAGAGGTGCGGGGAAAGAAGCCATCAGGGTACCACACCGGCAATGGGAATACAGGGACCCAAGGTCTGAACCATCCATCCAGCGTTGCCTACCTCAGTGAGTAAAAAACAGAATTGCACTGCATTCTTATCGTGTAGTCTCCGTTCTTCCACGCCGCACCCCATAATCTACACTCTGGGGCTCAGCCCTACTTGCGGAGGGCCCAACATCCCAGCTGCCATCACCACCAGCTCCAGCGGCATAAACTGTTCAGCGGCGGCTCCCTCTACTTAGCCGCAACCCGCAAGTGGCGTCACGATACACAAACTCTTTCAAAAACCCTGTAAATATCTTCCTATTTAAAAGCACCCCCAGGGTCACGAAACCGGGCAATGGCCACAGTACACCCATGACACAGCATACTCGTATGCGAGTACCCCATAGCCCTGAGTGGTGCATACACATTTTTCTGAAGACCCTGTCGATTAAGGGAAAGTCTTAGAAAATGTGTATGACTGCCGACTTCACACAAGTACACTTGTCAGGCACCGCTCTCAAAGTTTAGAGGCAGTGAATTGGTCACAGTGATCCCAGAGCGCCGAGTTGATTAGAATTAAGTTTCTCTACCACACATAGTAATGACCAGTCCAAAGATTTTTCCTCCACTTCTTCTGAGTATCATACCTTTATTATTTTTCCATCCATAGACATATGAGAGCCTGTTGTTTGCTTGATGATTTGTATTTCTAAATGCTGCCATTCAGTTTATCACACAATGAACAGGAAAATAGGAAAAACTTCCAAGCGTGGTGAAATTGCAAAAACCTAACTGCAGCTGGCCCCACATTGTATCAATACAAAAGTAGCTGTCAGTTAGAGCTGGGACGTGTATACAGCTGCCGCTCACTATGTACTGAGCAGTGTCTGAATTTGCATTGGCCACACCTCTATGGCATATCCTCTCAGCAGCAGGATTTACAGTGCAGGTCACAAGGCATCAGAATGCTACTAACCTGTAGATTAACCCAATGTCTACAGGGGTAGCTTTTTTATACAACAGGTTCACTTTCATCACATCTATAGTCTATGTGAATATCACATTTTTATTCATGCAATTGTGACGCCCTGGCCTATCAGGTCGTCACAGGGTATTGTGCAATCTGCCCTTCTGCATGATATCCACCTCCTCCTTGGTTACGGGTCCCTGACCTTTGGTGTTGCTAAGAACAAGCTAATCAAAACCCTAGGAACACTCTGCACCATACCCACCAGACACACCAGTGGACAGCCTGAAGGGAATAGGGCTAGCCACTAGGGGGGTTGGTAAGGGGAGGTCAGGAGTGTCAGAAGTGGAGTAGTTGAGTGGTGACTCTCAAGTGGAAAGGTCAGGAGCTGGGCTCCTCGTTTACTCGGTGGCAGACGTTGGTCTGGAGCTGGACCCCGGTCGCAGGAGATCGTGACAAGGGGCACGGACTGTCAAGGAGGACAGCTGGCGGCCTTGTGCCACCACTGGGCAGGGGCCAGGGCACGACGAGGTACGTGGACCCTAGGCCAGGAGGTAGCTTCAGGCGTCCTGGTAATTTACCTGATGAGGACGGAGCCTTCAAGATCCATTCTCCACCCGCTCCAAAATTGGGGTACTAGCGCAATGAGGGGGATAGGACTTTCCCACTGCCTAGTCTAGAAAATCCCAAGTGGGAACCCTGAGAGCAAGCTCACTCCGTTAGCCATACTGGTGAGCGGGACTCACTTTAGTTCCAAGCTAAGAGGGACCAATTGTAGAAAAAGGTGCCAAGGTCAAGGTCATAGGCTAACAAACACCACCAACGGGCACGGGATCCAGGCATGCTCCCTCCCTGCTGCAGTTGCATCAAGAACTTTGGTTTACCAAGGTTGTCAGCGTCAGTGTTATTGGACTGAGTGAGTACGCAATTAGCCCTTACTGGCCCGACGGCACCTTCCTGACATCATCACCGAGTCCCGGGGCATTCCCCCTACCCATGGAGGGGTTAAACACCTGGCTGCCCCCACCATCACCATCGGGTACTCCCAGCCACAGTGGTGGTATTTCACCCTTACCACACACCACGGGTGGTGTCACCAACTTTCCACACCATCCCCTGTACATGGCCCCCCTTCAATTTGAGTGGCCACATGACCCCCGGGTCCAGAGACCCCTCGAGCCACCGCGGATCCGGATCTAAGCAGCCCGGCTGCTGACGCGGGGATGGCACACAATCATTGATTCTGCTCAGCAGCACGTTCATTTAAACATGATCCATATCCTTATTATTCAACTTCACATAAAGTAGGACTTCTATTACCTGCCGACGAGACTGCAGCAGCTGACCTTTTAGGGGTTTATACAGGTATTGTGCCATACACAACCCCACCAGCTGAAAATATATTTCACCCCCTACCTTTATATGTAGTATGTTATCACGCTATGTGTACATGTCTCTTTGTATTCCAAACAAGAGAGTTTACATCTCATGTGCCGTAATATAGTTCCCTCAGAAGAGATGGGCGACATATATTTTTCCTCAGTCATCGTGGCCCTATTAATAGGAAACTGAAGTTATGCATTTCTATCTTTTGTGGTATGCTCTGGAAGACCATAGCTGTTGGCAAACTGGCTTCAGAATCAGCAAGACTGCAGATGACTATTGATAAGTGAGCGTGAGCATTACTGCTCAATAATCAAGCATCTGGGTGCTTGGTTGCACTCAGTACTTAATCAAGCATCACAGGTACTCAAGCACTATGCTTGAATCCCCACCCTATGTCTTTTGTGGCTGTTAGAAAGTCAATCAACATTTGAGGATTGTCTGCCATACACGGTAATACTGTAGCCATGTTGGCTAGTGGCATTACTGTGATTGGCCGGCCATATCGGGTCATCAGGTCTTAAATAAGTCCCAAGGGCGCAATGTTCAGCACACTTCATATCAAGAAGAGTTGGTCTAGGGGTAAAAGCAAGAGTAGAGCGGGGATCTAGGCAGGGTTTATAGAAAAACTTCTATATTTATACTGCTGTTGAAACCTAAAACCAAAAGTCCTTTTCAAGGTTAAATACTGCCCTTTCTTGTAGTAACAGTACTGTTACCTGCAATCATTGTAGGGATAGTTGCTTGAGGAGGCATAGTTTGGGATTATAACAGGCATATAGGCAGGGCATATAGCAAAACAGTCCTTCTATACTTACACTGCTGCTGCAACCTAAAACCAAAAGTCCATTTCAGGGCTGAATTCTGATCTTTCTTGTAGTAGCACTCCTTTTACTTGAAGTCACTGTAGGGATAGCTTCTAGAGAAGCGATAGTTTAGGATTAGAGCAAGGATAAAGGCTGGGTTTATAGCAAAACAGCCCTTCTATTCTTATACTGCTGCTGAAACCTAAAACAAAAGGTTATTTCTAGGGCTAAATAGTGTATTTTCTTGTAATAACACCACTGTTACCGACAGGCCCTGTAGGGATAGCTGCTGGAGGAATGATAGTTTGGTATTAGAGCAGGCATATAGGCATGGTTAATAGCAAAGCAGTTGTTCTATAATTATACTGCTGCTAAAACCAAAAACCAAAAGTCCTTTTAAGCTGGTCAGACACTTGTGACGCAAGTAACGAGCTTTATGGAAAGTCAATGATTGGCCTGTTCAGGGCTCCGCCCACATACAGCCAGCAATGCACAGAGCATTTCCAGCGAGAGGGGATTTTTCTTTATCACACTATGTCTGAGAACGTTGGTTAGTCCCTCAGGAGAGCCATTCAGAGACTGAGACTGGCTCTCTCTATTGGGTGGCTGCACACATCAAGCAGTGAAGCAAGCCTGTGCATTGTGGTCAGTGTTTCACGACTGAAATATCTGGGCACCTGAAATACTTGACCGAGTTCCGAGAGTACTGTAGCACACTAATCCTCATCGAATAATGAGAAGGGCTGAGCACAATCGCCCATCACTAGTATCTACCTAATTTAAAAAGCACAAGGCATAAGGTAAGGGACATGAAAGTGGATGTGCTTCTAATGGTGCATTCAGAGGCTAAGACAGTGGGCCAGGTGAAGCTCTGCTTGCTGTGTAAGCACAACTACCATGCTCATCCCCAAGACTTATCTTCTTGTCTCAATTTGCAGGGGAGCACAGGAAACCACTGTTGAAGCCACAACAGTGCAAGCAGGTGGTCAGTTGGATGGCTGGTAACATGCTTCCAGTATGTTTACCAGCAACACTCTGACTTTCACATGGTCCAGTCTCACTAGTCAAGAGTCTTAACCACATAATCCTCAGTCTGATCTTCCTTCATCCAACCATGGCGAGTCCCAGGAGACAAGTGAGCCCACACTTGGACACTCTGAAAAGCTCTTTACCTATCCATTTATAGATTCTGGCCTCTTACCCTGCACATTTCAAGATGGACATAAGAAAATCATGTGTAGTGATGCCCAAATATTGAAGCAGCCACGGTCACAAGAAGAGCAGCAGTGTCTCAAAAGGTAGATGATGATGAGACACAGTTGCTAACAAGTGATGCTTACGAAAATGTCATTAAAACACCCGACTAGGTGGGCCGAATGCCTGAGTCCACAATTAATGTTTGCGGGTGACACCACTGCCTTTTCCCCTGTGCTACACACTTGTCAGTCCCCTGTCCAGGACACAGGCACAGATGCCTCCAGCCCTGCACCTGTCATTCAGAAGCACCATCAGCAACCACGTCCAGTTCTTTGTCCCAGTGCAGACTTCAGCTGTGCCTTTACCCAGGCCTTGAAATGCAAATGAATATACCCACAGTAGCAAATGCTAAACAGTCACATTTCCAGACTGCCTGACCTGGAAATGTTGATATTTAGGCTTGTGGACAATGAGGCTTTCCACAACCTCATGATAGCAAAAATTGTTTGATATTCCGTCCCCATCCGCCACTATTTTTCTCAGTGTGCCATTTTGCACCAGTTCCATAACATCACCTGTGCACCAACAAATGCAGTTTCTGGGAAGGTCCAGATAATGAGAGACATGTGAACAAATGCTTGTGGTCAGGGACGCTACATTTCCCCGACAGCACACTGGGTGAACCTTGTGGAGGCGAACCTTGGGACAGCCCCCATGCTACTGACGCTGAGGATTGTGGGCCCCATCAGATTTTTCTCCACCTCCAACACGAAATTCCTTCATCCCCTCCTTCTCATCCTCCATCTTCAAATTGTCAACTAGGAGCACGTCGTCCATATCAGTCGGGAGTTGGAAGCACTGTAGCTCTACCTTCGTTGAAGTAGTAACAGTGTTTCTTGAAACCCGACAGGTGGCAACCAGCAAACTACCACAGAGTTGTGAAAACCTGAACCTACAACCGTGAATGGTTATGTGTAATAATTGCCATAAAATGATGGTGACTCTGAAGCTTGGCAAGCTCGCATACATGCCATGCCTGGTCCGCGTGCACAACTTTGTGGTTCAATGCTTTCTGAAAACCTGCCCTGATTTGCCTGAGCAACTTGTGAAGGTATGCTGTGTGCGCGACAATTTCCACAAGTCAACTACTGCTGCCACTGGTCTGGAAGTGCTGCAGCAGCGCTTCCAAATGCCAGCTCTTCAACTGGTATTTGATGTGCCCACGTG
The DNA here is from genome assembly GCF_048569485.1 of Anomaloglossus baeobatrachus. Taxonomy (NCBI): domain Eukaryota; kingdom Metazoa; phylum Chordata; class Amphibia; order Anura; family Aromobatidae; genus Anomaloglossus; species Anomaloglossus baeobatrachus. The sequence continues at coordinate 289,086,498 of NC_134355.1, forward strand.
CTGAAACTCCACAATGCAAATGTTTGCAAGGTTTTCAGAGCTGTAGAGGACAGTAGTGAATAACAGTGTGCCGCCGCCGCACCAGCAGCCTGCTGCCACTGCTCAGATCCGGATTCGCGGTGGCTCGAGGGGCCTCTGGACCCGGGGCTCAGGGTCGCGCGGCCACTCGGAATAAAAGGGGCGTTATTTACAAGGGATTGTAAGGACAGTTCGTGACGTCACCCATGGAGTGTGGTAAGGTGTAGTACCAACGCTGCAATGGGGAGTACCCGGTGGCAATGGTATGGGCAGCCAGATGTTTAACCCCTCAATGGGTAGGGGGAATGCCCCGGGACTCGGTGTTGGTGACAGGGAGGTGCCATTGAGACGGTCAGGGATCACTTTAGTACTCACTCAGTCCAATAACGCTGACACCGAAAAACGTGGTAAAACAAAGTTCTTAGAACCGCTGTAGCAGGGAGGGAGCACTCCTGAATCCCGTGCCCGTTGGTGTTGATTGTTAGCCTGTGGCCTTTTAGATGGCACCTCACTTCTAATTGGTCCCTCTAGCATGGGACTATCAGGTCCCACTCATCAGTATGGCTAACTGGGTGAGTTTACTTTCAGGGTTCACGCTTGGGATTTTGTGAACTATGGAGTGGGAAAGTCTATCCCTCTCGTTGCGCTAGTACCCTGATTTTGGAGCAGGAGGAGAACGGATCTTGAAGGCTCCGTCCTCGTCGGGTAAATTGTCAAGACGCTTGAAGCTCCTTCTTGACTTAGGGTCCACGTACCCCGTCGTGCCTTGGCCCCTGCCCGGTGATGGCACAAGGCCGCCGGCTGTCCTCCTCGACAGTCCGTGCTTGTAAGGTGTTAAATACTGTTTGTATAGAGTCTAGTGCAAGGGTACAAGGCAAACACAGACACAGGTTTGCTAAACAGTTCATGTATTACTTCATACAAGTAAGTGCACAAAACATGAAGGGTTAAACAGTTGCAGGGTGCAGAGGCTGGGAACAAATTAATCAGGAATGGATCCTCAAAGTTCAGCAGAAGTGTCAAAGTATAACTCAGTCTCTCTTACTGTACTTGTAAACGTCCATGGCAGAGCAGAAGGGTTCCTGTGTGGACACGAGTTCCAGGGATCCAAAACAGAGGATGGCAGAAAAGTAGTTCTTCCAAAGACTTCAGGAGATCAGGTTACAGGCAGGCTGCTAACAGGATTCAGAAGCACTGGTCCATCAGCTGAGATGACTTAAGCAGGTAATTGGCAGGGAACAGGGCGGGAACATAGAAGCTGAGGAATCCATATTGACTGAGGGCAAAAGTGAGGGCAACAGAACAGGAAGCAAGATGGCCTATGAAGAAAAAACAGATTAAAGTAAAATGACAAAACAAGGCAAAAAGTCAGAAAACCTCACAGTGCCCCTTGTCACGATTCCCTGTAACCGGGATCCAGCTCCTACCAGGCCCAGACCAACATCTGCCACCTAGTAACCAAGGAGCGCGGCTCCTGACCTCCTATCACTTTGAGAGCTACTTCTGTTCTCACTGTCTTCTGACACTTCTGACCTCCCCTTAACCAACCCCCCAAGTGGGCGACTCTATTTCTTTCAGGTCAGCCACTGGTGTGTCTGGTGGGTGTGGTGCAGAGTGTTCCTAGGATTTTGATTAGCTTGTTCTTGGCAACACCAAAGGTCAGGGACCCGTAACCAAGGAGGTGATGGATACTGTGAAGAAGGACAGATTGCACAATACCCTGTGACGACCTGATAGGCCAGGGCGTCACATTCCCCCTTGGTTAAATGTAGCACGTCCCCAAGCTACAGGACACCAGAGGTTTATTTTTATTTTTTTTTTAATTGTAGGAAAAAGGTAGAAAAGGTTAACATTTTTTTTCACATTTTCATCCCACGCAAGGGAGTCTTGTCATTTAAATGTTACTAACTTTTTAAAGAGTTCATCTCCGCAGCGGTGGGATGCTACCGGTTTCAGTGGTAGCAGAGACTCAACCTGTTCCGTTGCAGCCTCTACACAAGACAGTCCAGTCCCAATGTCCCGGATCTCGTTAACCCGCCACCCAAACAACCTGACCTGTTGCATACCTATGGTGGGTCCATGACCAGGTTAAGGTCCCGGGCGTTGTGTTAGACAACTTTGGTGGGCACAGGAGGAGCAACTATATACAAAACACAAGTTCGTGTTGGTCACGCCAGTCCTTTGACCGTGATCCATTTTTACTAAATATAAAAACTTAACGGAGTCCATGTACCGGGTGTACACATCTTTAGAAATTTTCTAGCAAATCTGATAATTTTTCATTCTGTTCATTAAAACTGGTTAATTAAGCACTTATTTACTAACATTTCTATATGAAAAACAATAAACTGTGGAAAATAACAAACAAAAGCACCGATACCTAAAAATCCTATGACAATCGTTAAACTACTGGTATTTTTAGCATTTTTCAACACTCTTCTCTGTACTTCTGTGGAGGCTGAACAAAGTTAGCACGGGTCGATCTTCTTAACTCTGGACCCTCATCCCCCTCTGGTGGCATGGCAACACCCTCCACAGGTTCCTTGCCCTCAGTGTTAGGTGTTGTTGGTAGGACCCTACGTGTGCGTGGAAAGGGTATAGGCGCTACTCTGGGTGCTGGAGTGGGTGCAGTGTCAGTAAGCCTTTCCTGTTCTGGTTCTTCCATGGGTCGTGGGAATGTTAACACATGGAATATTACTGCTCCATTCTGCATAGGCCAATCTGCTGGAAGATCACTAAGAATAGTATGGATCACTCTTTTTCGTCCTTCCACCACTGGAGTCTGGGGCTGAGGTTCATCTGCCACTCTTAAGGATTCTTGGCACTGTTTCAGATGGTCTCGGGATACCATAGCTGTGGTCCTTCCTTGATCCTTGCTTATTAAGCAGGTCTTTTGGTTATCAAAGTTGGATGGCTGTACAACATATGGCTCCTTTTCCCACTGATCATCTAACTTGTGCAGTTTTCTCTTTCTTTTTAGCACAATCTCGCCAGGGGCGAAGGGGGTTGCTCTTGCTTGTTAAAGTTTTTTTGGTAGCTTTTCAGGCCACTGGTTCAGAGGAAGGGTTTTCAGCAGATTTATCACAAGGTGGTTCATCGTCTTACACATCCCATTCGTCTGTGCACGATAGGGTGTGGTGAGTATATTCTTGCACCCATACACACTTCAGAACTCCTTGAAGATTTCAGCCTCAAATGCAGGGCCTTGATCCATAAGGACTCGGTCGGGATACCCATGCAGCCTACAGAAGTGTGCCTGGAATGCCTTCGCCGCAGTACTGGCAGTCAAATCTTTAACGGGCACCACCACCAGGAACTGTGAGTAATGGTCAACCATTGTGAGCGCATATGTGTACCCACTTCTGCTGGGGGTCAACTTGACATGGTCCAGAACCACAATCTCTAGGGGCTGCTTGATGACAATCAGCTGAAGTGGTGCTCGCTGCCTTGTGCCATCCCGCCTTCTCAAGGCGCAAGGGCCGCAATTTCTACACCAGGTTTCTATGGAGTCTCTCATTCCTATCCAGTAGAAGCGACTTCTCAGCAACATCTCCAGCTTCTTCCATCCAAAGTGCCTGGCTCCATCATGGTACGCTACCAGCACCACCGGGACATACGCTCTGGGCACCACGATCTGGCAGATCCTCTCGTGTGTCTTGGGGTTGATTAGGCTCCTGCATTGCTTGCCTTGTTGAATATAAAGCTGACTCCGGTCTTGCCACAATTTTTTGGCTTCCTCTGGGGCGCCTGGTTCAAGACGGGCATCAGCTCTGGCCAGCAACGCTTTGACTAATTTGATTGCAGGTTCCCTGTCCTGGGCTTTCCTGCCAGCCATGGTGAGGCAAAGGGTCACAGGTCATTTTTTGCTGATGGGCACCTGGTCGAGGCCGTTCCACAGACCGGGGCTGATGGAACTCTGGCAATTCAAATACTTCCAGGTCATCTTCATCTCCCCCATCATTGAACAGATGGGGCATCCTGGACAATGCATAGGCGTTGGTGTTCTTGCGATCAGCCCTGTACTTTTAAACAAAATCATAATTTGCTAACCTTGTGACCCAGCGTTGCTCCAAGGCTCCCAGCTTCGCCGTATCCAGGTGAGTCAACGGATTATTGTCTGTGTATACCGTGAACTTGGCAGCAGCAAGGTAATGCTTGAACTTTTCGGTCATGGCCCATACGAGTGCCAGGAACTCCAGCTTGAAGGAGCTATAATTCTCCGGATTCCTCTCCGTGGGCTTCACCTTCCAACTGGTGTAGGCGATCACCTTCTCCTTGCCCTTCTGTACCTGTGACAGGATGGCCCCGAGTTCCACATTACTGGCATCGATATACAGCACGAACGGGAGACCGTAATCGGGATAGGCCAAGATTTCGTCCCGGTTAGGACAGACTTCATCCGTTCAAAGGAATCGTCTTGCTCATTACCCTATTGGAACGGAGGCCCAGATGATTTGCTGTATACAGACTGACCTACCAGAAGGTCCTGCAAGGGGTCTGGTACCACACCTTCGGCACTCACCACATGCCCTACGTACTGTACCTTTGGCTTCAGCAGGTGACACTTGGATGGCTTGAGCTTCATCCCATATTTGGACAGGGCGTCAAACACCTCAGCCAGGTGCTCCAGGTGTGCTTAGTATATCTTGGAATAGACAATGACATCGTCCAGATACAGCAGGAATGTCTCAAAGTTGCAGTGCCCAACCAGCACTCCATCAGACTCTGGAACGTCCCCAGTGCATTGCACAGCCCGAATGGCATGCTGTTGAACTCACACAAGCCTATCGGGGTAGCAAACGCTGTCTTCTCCCAGTTTTCCTCGGCGACAGCCACCTGCCAGTACCCACTGGTGAGATCAAGGGTGGAAAAGTAAGTAGCGGACTTCAAAGCGGCTAATGATTCCTCAATTCGGGGCAAAGGGTAGGCGTCTTTGTGTGTGATTTTGTTAATCTGTCGGTAGTCTACGCAAATCCTCATGGTACCATCTTTTTTTCTCACAAGTACTAGTGGGGCGGCCCAGGGACTGCAACTGTCATGGATCACTCCGGCTTCTTTCATGCTTCTGAGCATGTCTTTGGTAATGGGCAGGTGGTATGGGCCTATACCTCTCTTTGATAGGTGGGTAAGTGTCTGTGGGTATGTGATGTTGTACCCCTTTAATCCGCCCAAAATCCAATGGGTGTTTGCTAAAGACCTGCTCATACTCCTTGACAACCCTGTAGGCCCCCTGTTTATGATGTGCAGGTGTAGAGTCGGTGCCCACGTGTAACTCCTGACACCACTTTTCTACCGGGTCCTGGGGGCTGTTACTAGGCTAGTTTGAGGAACCTGTTGCATGGATGTCATCTGCATTAACTACAAACAGCTTGGCTAGGGTGGCATATCTGGGTAGTGTGACTTCCTCCTCTCCACAATTCAATACTCACACAGGCACTCTCCCCTTTTGGAAGTTGACCTCCACTCTGGCCGTGAACACGGTGGGCCAGTGCTCCGAGGGTAGGGGCTCTACCACTGCCTGGTAATCCTGTCCCCGGGAGCCTACAGCTGCCCTGCACCATATCATCATTTCACTTCGTGGGGGTACTACAAGAGGGGCCACATCCATGACCCGCACACCACCTATCTCACCTCCAGAGAGATTTACCTGTTGCTGCTGCAGGAGAGCTCAGATCTCACGTTGCAGGACTCTCTGCCGCCCTGCTCCCACAGTCTCAGAGAGCTGTTGAAGAAAAAACAGTACTTCTCCCATACAGTTCTCAATGACATTTGTACCTAAAATGATCTTCGGGTTCCGATCACTAGGGTCCTTTTGTACCACTATGAGGCCTTGCCTCAGCAATTCTACTCGGCCCACCTTATAGGTCACCTCCTTGAGCCCGATTTGAGTCACAGGTAACCTGTTGATGGCATAGATGGTAAGGCTGTCATCTGGTGGGGTAAGTTCATCAAGCCAAAATTTCTTATATAGTACACAGGGAATAGTCGTTACCTGGGAGCCGGTATAGAGAAATGCAGAGGTCGGGATCCCATCCAGGGTGATGGAAACGATGGGCCGCCCCCCTACATACCGCTCTCTCCAGTCTGCTGGGCCCTGGGAGTTTATTCTTGGGGATTGGCCCTTGGCCCCAGGGGTTGCCTGTTTAAAGGACAGCTCTTAGCGTAGTGGACGGTTTTATTACATTTTTAACAAACAGGTGGTCCATACCGGTCACTGCTCCGTCCCTTGTATGCCGAGGTCCGCCTCCTCATGCATGGGACGTCCTCCGGACAGTCAGCCAGTTGGATCTCCCTCGACGGGGTAGCCTTCGACTTGAGCTTCATCACTTCCAGAATCCTTGCGACGTCGTTACTCAGTTGCTGTACTTGGGCAGACAAATCACTTGTTCCGCTCCCGGACGTTGTTAAAGGAGCAGGCTCCGGCAGTGCCAAGGCAGGGGGCTTTATTTGCATCGGAGACGTCCCAACTTGCCAGGATGGGAGTGGAGAGTAATGAGTCTCTGGGGGCTGCAGGGCTTTGATTGCCCGTTCTTTCAAAGTAGCAAAGTCCATAGCGGGATGTTCGAGTGCCCACAGCCGGAGCTGTTTGCGGTCCTCCACTGACTGTAAGCCTTGCAGGAACTGCTCCACCAGCATCTTGTTCCCCTCTGGCTCTCCAATGTCGTTGGTCAGTCTTAGGGTCCACAACGCCACTTGTAGCTTCAAGGCGTAACCCCTAATGCTATCTTGGGGCCGTTGTTTGCAGCTGTAGAACCGCAAACTCAGTTCCGCTTCGGTGTGGGTCTCAAAGGCAGCTCCCAGTCTTCTGAAGATGGCGGGCACTGAGATCCGATCCGCCTCAGTCTAGGTCTCCACTTCTAATTCAGCAGCGCCCGTTAGCTTCCCGAGCACTACAGACTAGAGTTAAGCGTGGTTTGCGGTTCGAGGTTCTCCAGTTCGCGGCTCAAGTGATTTTGGGGGCTGTTCTAGATAGAACTAGAACTCGAGCTTTTTGCTAAAGCTTGATAGTTCTTCATACGTTCGAGAACGGTTCTAGCAGCAAAAAGACCAGCTAATTACTAGCTGGCTTTCCGCTGTAATAGTGTAAGTCACTCTGTGACTCACACTACTATGAAATTTCAGTGTATAGTGTGCGGGAACAGCGCATTCACATCACTGCTGTATGGATAATGGCGATCGCCATTTTTTTTTTTTTCCTTGTCTTCCTTCCCTAAGCGCGCGCGTGTAGTGGGGCGGGCCAGCATGTCAGCCAATCGCAGACACACACACTGCTAAGTGTACTTTTAGCCAGGGAAGCAACGGCATGTGTGATAGGATGTCCATGTCACATGTCCCTGCATTATAAAAACGGACATTTTCCTCCAGCACGCCATTATCTGCCTTCTGCGTCCTTGGTGTCAGTCACCGCTGGCGCAGCGCCTATCTCCGATACTGCTGTGTACGCTCTATACACAGCGCTGTACACAATAAGGATAGCACTTTCTATCAGTCCTTTTAAGGGCTAATACCAGCATGGTCAGAGCCATAGGTGACAGGTCCTGAAAACAGAGTTTAACAGCTACACAAGATAACAGCGTCTGTGTAGCTAAGGTCAGGGATTTCCTCGCTGCATTTCCCCATTAGGAGGGATAGAAAGGCATGCTTCCTTTCCTCTACCCAGAGACCCACAACCCTGCCACTGTACCCTCCTGCCCGTTGCACACTCAAACTCATTGTTACTAAGCCATTTTACTAGCAAACACTGAGTGAACTTAGTGGCATCATAACAGTGGCTGTTGGACTTCTATATTGTCCCACTAGTGCAAAGATATTTGAAGCACGTCTACCTGCATTGCACACTCAAACTCATTGTTACTAAGCCATTATACTAGCAAACACTGAGTGAACTTAGTGGCATCATAACAGTGGCTGTTGGACTTCTGTATTGTCCCACTAGTGCAAAGATATTTGCAGCACGTCTGCCTGCATTGCACACTCAAACTCATTGTTACTAAGCCATTATACTAGCAAACATTGAGTGAACTTAGTGGCATCCTAAACGTGGCTGTTGGACTTCTGTATTGTCCCACTAGTGCAAAGATATTTGCAGCACGTCTGCCTGCATTGCACACTCAAACTCATTGTTACTAAGCCATTATACTAGCAAACACTGAGTGAACTTAGTGGCATCATAACAGTGGCTGTTGGACTTCTGTATTGTCCCACTAGTGCAAAGATATTTGCAGCACGTCTACCTGCATTGCACACTCAAACTCATTGTTACTAAGCCATTATACTAGCAAACACTGAGTGAACTTAGTGGCATCATAACAGTGGCTGTTGGACTTCTGTATTGTCCCACTAGTGCAAAGATATTTGCAGCACGTCTGCTTGCATTGCACACTCAAACTCATTGTTACTAAGCCATTATACTAGCAAACACTGAGTGAACTTAGTGGAATCATAACAGTGGCTGTTGGACTTCTGTATTGTCCCACTAGTGCAAAGATATTTGAAGCACGTCTACCTGCATTGCACACTCAAACTCATTGTTACTAAGCCATTATACTAGCAAACACTGAGTGAACTTAGTGGCATCATAACAGTGGCTGTTGGACTTCTGTATTGTCCCACTAGTGCAAAGATATTTGCAGCACATCTACCTGCATTGCACACTCAAACTCATTGTTACTAAGCCATTATACTAGCAAACACTGAGTGAACTTAGTGGCATCATAACAGTGGCTGTTGGACTTCTGTATTGTCCCACTAGTGCAAAGATATTTGCAGCACGTCTGCCTGCATTGCACACTCAAACTCATTGTTACTAAGCCATTATACTAGCAAACACTGAGTGAACTTAGTGGCATCATAACAGTGGCTGTTGGACTTCTGTATTGTCCCACTAGTGCAAAGATATTTGCAGCACGTCTACCTGCATTGCACACTCAAACTCATTGTTACTAAGCCATTATACTAGCAAACACTGCTGCCAGTTTAAGAGCCATAGTTGCATTGTCAGGGATAATTATTGTTGTTTATTCTGCTGTTAATAAAGCTAGACCACCGCTGAAATCTACACCACCTCTCAATTTTTACTAATACATTTTAAGTGCACAATCTTGTTGCAATCAAAATGAGTGGCAAAATGACAGATGCTGGTGGAAAGGGGAAGAGGCGTGTTGGAAAAGGAAAAAAAGGGTTTGTCCATGGGGAAGGTGGCAAAGCTCCATTAACATCTGCTGAAGATAGACCATCTTCCAACAAAAGTAAGATGTCTACTACTTACCGTGGACAATCCGATGTGCTCCCTTTTTTACGGACACGAACAACTGGAACAAAGGTAGATGATGGCCAAAAAAGGAAAATGCTTGAATGGATCTCAAGTGGTCCAACAAGTGCCCTCTCCGCCACCTCAACTACCGCATCCAAAAAACACCAGTCCTCTGAGTTGTCATCCCAATCAAACTTGCTTTCTCCCAGCTCTGAAGTCTCCATCCGCTCTGCACAGTATGGTGGAACTGAGATGGCTGAGTCTGCAGAGCTGTTCAGTCACACTATAGCCTGGGAATCAGAGGACTTCTCCCAAGCTACAGTGAGTACAGACCAGGAAATGGTCTGCAGTGATGCCCAGAACCTTTGTGACTCAGATTCAGGCCGTGATGACCAAGTTTCTGAGCATAATGTTGACCCTTATTCACAAACTGAAACACCTGTGGTAATAGACAATGAGAAATATACTGATGACGATGAGACGCAGATACCAGATTGGGATGACAACTTAAATATTCGGTCAGGGCAAGAAGAGGCTCGGTCTGAGGGTGAGGGGAGTGCAAACACAACAATTGATGAGGAAGTTCTAGATCCCACCTACTGTCAACCCACAGTCAGGCCCTCGAGGAGGTCAACAGAGACGGTGGAGGAGGATGCAACTGACGACGAAGTTACCTTGCGCCTTCCTGGACAGAGTAGGAGTACTGGTAGCACGTCTACAACTGCATCCTCAGCCACCACTGTGCCTCTGAGCACTAGTCGGGGTGGATCAGCAGGTCGCATGCCCTCTAAGCCTTGCCTAGCCTGGTCCTTTTTTGACATAGCAAAAGATTGCCCAAATTATGTGATCTGTAAAATTTGTCATGATTCTATTAGTAGAGGTCAAAACCTCAGCAGTTTGACAACTTCTTCCATGAATCGTCACATGAATAAATATCATATGTCCCGGTGGGAAGCTCACCATGCTGCAATGCGGCCTAGCGAAGCTAACCATCCACCGCCTGCCCCTTCTAGTGCCTCCGCGCTCTCTTCATCTTCTAGGACTGTGGGGACAGCTGTCACACCTGGTTTTCCACGCACAACTTCCACCACTGTAACCACAACAGGCAGTTTGCTTGGTAGGTCGTCAGTTGGTTTAGAAGGGGAAACAAGTACGTGTGTACAGCTCTCTCAGACATCAATAGCACCAACGTTGGATGAACGTCGACATCATGTCTATGCCTGCACTTTCCTCACAAAGCTGCATTTTTCCAGGGACACCCTACTCAACACCGTCTACACACAGCAGCCAGATCTCTGTCCCTCAGATATGGACAAATAAAAGGCCATTTCCTGCGACCCATGACAAAGCTAAGAGGTTGACTTTATCCCTCTGTAAGCTCTTGGCTACAGAAATGCTGCCTTTCCGCCTGGTGGACACAGGATTTTAGAGACCTTAAGTCTGTCGCTGTGCCCCAGTACCAGATGCCCAGTCGCCACTACTTCTCTAAGAAAGGTGTGCCCGCGCTACACCAGCATGTCGCACACAACATCACCGCTTCCTTGAGAAACTCTGTGTGTGAACGGGTGCATTTCACCACCGATACTTGGACCAGTAGGCATGGACAGGGACGTTACATGTCGCTGACTGGGCACTGGGTAACTATGGTGATAGATGGTGAAGGGTCTGCTGCACAAGTCTTGCCGTCCCCACGACTTGTGTGTCAATCCTCTGTCTGTCCAAGTTCCGCCACTGCTTCTGCCTCCTCCACATCATTTGGGTCCTCCACCTCCGCCCCAAGCCTGCCTGGTCAGGCCACCAGCGTTCGCACTGCGCAGAAGGAATCACGCACCCCTCATTACTATGCTGCCAGCAGAGCGCAACGGCATAAGGCGGTCTTTAGCTTGACATGTCTTGGGAATAGGAGTCACACAGCTGAGAAGTTGTGGTCAGCTCTGCGGTCCGAGTTTAATAAATGGTTGTCTCCACTCAACCTGCAGCCTGGTAAGGCCGTGTGCGACAATGCTGCAAACCTGGGTGTGGCCCTTCGCCTGGGCAAAGTGACACACGTGCCTTGTATGGCTCACGTGTTGAACCTTGTTGTCCAGCAATTTTTAACACACTATCCCGGCCTAGATGGCCTTCTGACCAGGGCACGAAAACTGTCTGCTCACTTCCGCCGTTTAGCCGCCGCAGCTGAGCGACTTGCATCGCTCCAGAAGTCTTTCGGCCTGCCGGTTCATTGCCTAAAATGCGATGTGCCGACACGCTGGAATTCGACTCTCCACATGTTACAGCGACTGTGGCAGCACCACCGAGCCCTGGTGCAATACGTCATGACGTATAGCCTGGGCCAACAAGATGCAGAGGTGGGGCAGATCACCCTGATGGAGTGGTCTCAGATCAAGGACCTATGCACCCTTCTGCAGAGTTTCGACATGGCAACGAATATGTTTAGGGCTGACAATGCCATTATCAGCATGACAATTCCAGTCATTTACATGCTGGAGCACATGCTAAACACTATTCGGAGTCAGGGGGTGGGACAATAGGAAGGGGAGGAACTACAGGAGGATTCATATGCGCAAGACACAACAACATCACCAAGGTCCAGACGTTCATCATTACCAATGCGGCAGGCATGGGACCATGGGGGACAGGGATCAACAAGGGCGCATGGTAGCATTCGAAATGTTGAGGAAGGTGCAAGAGAACATGAAGAAATGGAGGACGAACTGTCCATGGACATGGAAGACTCAGCGGATGAGGGAGACCTTGGTCAAATTTCAGTTGAAAGAGGTTGGGGGGAAATGTCAGAGAAAGAAAGAACGGTTAGCACCTCTATGCCACAAACACAGCATGGACTTGGTCCGCATGGCTGCTCAAGACACATGAGCGCCTTCTTGCTGCACTACCTCCAACATGACCCTCGTATTGTCAAAATTAGAAGTGATGATGACTACTGGCTTGCCACACTATTAGATCCCCGATAGAAGTCCAAATTTTGTGACATAATTCCAGCCATAGAAAGGGACGCACGTATGCAGGAGTATCAGCAGAAGCTGTTACTCGATCTTAGCTCGGCTTTTCCACCAAACAACTGTGCAGGTGCAGGGAGTGAATCTCCCAGTTGTAACTTGACAAACATGGGACGGTCTCGTCATCTTCAACAGTCTACCCGTACCAGTAGCACCGTATCTGGTGCTGGTAACAGCAATTTTATGGAATCTTTTCATAATTTTTTTAGACCGTCGTTTGCAAGGCCACCAGAGACAACAAGTCTGACACATAGTCAATGGCTGGAGAGGATGATACAGGAGTATCTACAAATGAACATAGATGCTATGACTTTGCAAATGGAGCCTTGCTCATTTTGGGCTTCAAATCTTGAAAAATGGCAAGAGCTCTCAACTTACGCCTTGGAGATTTTGTCATGTCCAGCTGCCAGCGTTGTCTCTGAACGTGTCTTCAGTGCTGCTGGGTGTGTGCTGACAGATAAGCGCACGCGTCTGTATAGTGACAATGTGGACAGACTAACTTTCATCAAAATGAACAAGTCATGGATCCACAAGGAATTTACTACCCCTGTGTCATCCTGGGGAGAGTAAATGCTTGTGGATTTGGAATGTGCTTGATGCAAATCAAAACATCCTGTTTGCAACTAGGGCACAAGTGCTGCCACTGATGGGGTGTCTGTGTGGCCCAATTTTTTGAAAAAAGGGAGACTCCGCTTGGAGTAACCCTTGCTTACAGTGTTTTTAAAAAGGAGCCAAGATGAACAAGTCATGGTTCAGCAAATACTTAGCTACCTACCCCGGTAACATCCTGGGGACGGTTAAGGATGGCGTATTTTTTAATGTGCTTGATGCAAATCTAGCTGTGAAGTGTACAACTGGGGCACAAGTGCTGCCACTGATGGGGTGTCTGTGTGGTCCAATTTTTAGAAAAAAGGGAGACTCCGCTTGGAGTAACCCTTGCTTACATTGTTTTTAAAAATGATCCAAGATGCACAGAGCTGGGATCAGGAAAGACTTTGCTACCTACCCCGGTGTCATCCTGGGGACGGTTAAGTATGGCATATTTTTGAATGTGCTTGATGCAAATCTAGCTGTAAAGTGTACAACTGGGGCACAAGTGCTGCCACTGATGGGGTGTCTGTGTGGCCCAATTTTTTGAAAAAACGGAGACTCCGCTTGGAGTAACTCTTGCTTACAGTGTTTTTAAAAAGGAGCCAAGATGAACAAGTCATGGTTCAGCAAATACTTAGCTACCTACCCCGGTAACATCCTGGGGACGGTTAAGGATGGCGTATTTTTTAATGTGCTTGATGCAAATCTAGCTGTGAAGTGTACAACTGGGGCACAACTGCTGCCACTGAAGGGGTGGGTGTGTGTGGGGCCCAATTTTTGGAAAAAAGGGAGACTCCGCTTGGAGTAACCCTTGCTTGCCGTGTTTTTTAAAAGGAGCCAAGATGAACAAGTCATGGTTCAGCAAAGACTTTGCTACCTACCCCGGTGTCATCCTGGGGACAGTTAAGAATGGCGTATTTTTGAATGTGCTTGATGCAAATCTAGCTGTGAAGTGTACAACTGGGGCACAAGTGCTGCCACTGAAGGGGTGGGTGTCTGTGGGGCCCAATTTTTGGAAAAAATGGAGACTCCACTTGGAGTAACCCTTGCTTGCTGTGTTTTTAAAAAGGAGCCAAGATGAACAGAGCTGGGATCAGGAAAGACTTACCTACCTACCCCAGTGTCATCCTGGGGACGGTTAAGGATGGCGTATTTTTGAATGTGGTTGATGCAAATCTAGCTGTGAAGTGTACAATTGGGGCACAAGTGCTGCCACTGAAGGGGTGGGTGTGTGTGGCCCAATTTTTGGAAAAAAGGGAGACTCCGCTTGGAGTCACCTTGCGGTGTTTTACATGATTTTAGAAGGGTGTGTCATGCCTATATCTGTGTGTCCTCCTCTTTTTCCTTGTCCAGCTCTTTTGCTTTCGCATGAGTATATGTCCTTGTCACTTTCCCATGTGTTTGTGTTGTGTTGTGACTTGTTTGTCACCTTTTGGACACCTTTGAGGGTATTTTCTAGGTGTTTTTATGTGTTTGTGATTGCCTGCCATTGTTTCCTATGCGGTTCGAGTTCGGTTCGTCGAGCGTTCGACGAACTGAACTCGAACGAGACCTCCGTTCGACTAACCGAACTCGAGCCGAACCACGACCGGTTCGCTCATCTCTACTACAGATGCCTGCTGCTGTCCGTTTAGGGCAAACATATCAAGTACATTACATATTTTCCTATGGAATCCCTGCAGCGCATCAGGCCGGCCATCATACTGTGGGAGCCAGGCGGCGCTCGGCAGCTAAGGCAAGGTTATGGGCATTATGGGGACAACCGCCCCGGGTCCCAGTGCCGCAGCTCCTACGGCCGGAGCGGCGTCCGCCACACCAGCATTACCCTGGTTGGGTGGAGGCAGCGCCGCCACACTTCCATCGTCTGGCGCCGACATCTTCGTGCGTCCCATTGGTTTTTGCTTTGTATTCCTTCGCGCGCTGTGACCCTCTGGGAATTTCCGGTTCCGGCCTCACACTCAGGACGAAGGGAGGGGCTTCTGCTTCACGCGCTTTTGCGGGGAAGATGGCGTTTTGGCGTGAAAAAATGGCGGAATATGGCGGAATTGGCAGGAAAAGGAATTTTGACTCGCAGTTTTCGGCTCTAAGGCGCACGTCACCCAGGTAAGTGGATCCTGCTCGACTCCTGTTCGTGACGCCAAAGTTTCCAAGGTGTGCCGACCCCGCACCAGTAGCCTGCCGCCGCTGCTGGGATCCGGATCCGCGGTGGCTTGAGAGGTCTCCGGACCCGGGGTCGGGGTCGCGCGGCCACTCGGAATAAAAGGGGGGTTATGTACGAGGATTGTAAGGACAGTTCGTGACGCCACCCATGGTGCGTGGTAAGGTGTAGTACCACCGCTGAAATGGGGAGTACCCGGTGGCGATGGTATGGGCAGCCAGATGTTTAACCCCTCCACGGGTAGGGGCAATGCCCAGGGACTCGGTGTTGGTGACAGGGAGGTGCCGTTGAGACGGTCAGGGATCACTTTAGTACTCAGTCCAATAATGCTGACACCAACAACCGTGGTAAACCAAAGTTTTTAGCACCGCTGGTGTTGCTTGTAAGCCTGTGGCCTTTTCTGTGGCACCTCACTTCTCATTGGTCCCTCTATCATGGAACTATTGTGTCCCGCTCACCAGTATGGCTAACTGGGTGAGCTTGCTCTAAGGGGGCGGGTCGTGCGGCGTCACAGCGACGTCACACGGCAGGCGGCCAATAGAAGCGGCGGGGCGGAGATAAGTGGGACGTAAACATCCCGCCCACCTTTCTCCCTTCCGCATTGCCGGTGGACGGCGGGCACAGGTAAGGAGATGTTTGTCGATCCTGCGGCTTCACACACAGCGATGTGTGGAGCTGCAGGAACGACAAACAACATCGTACCAGCATTCATCTTCTCTCCTAGGCTTTACACGTTGCGACGTCGTTACCGGCGCCGGATGTGCATCACTTTCGATTTGACCCCTGACGATATCGCAGTAGCGATGTCGCAACATGCAAAGTACCCTTAGGTAGTGGTACATGTTAGTGCCTGAAGTGCTGAAATTAATATGAATGGGAGTCACACCGCTGCAGAGTTGTGGACCACTATCCAGGCCGAGTTTCTCTGAGGCCCCCTTTACACGTCCGTGAAAAACACGCACGTGTGTTAGGGGTCGTTTTTCGGGTCCGTGTCCATTTTTATGGTCCGTTTTTATGGTCCGTGTGGCATCTGTGTGAATTGCGTATGCTAGCCGTGTTTGTGTGTAGAACGTCCGTGTGTGCGTGTGGAATGAACGTGTATGTGTACGTGGAATGTCCGTGTGTGTGATGCACAATGTCGTTTATAAATGTCAGCTGACAGCCGACAGAGTTGCGCGATGAGAATGAACTCGGGTGAACTTCACTTGACTTCATCCTCATGCCGTGGCTCTGTCTGTGTTGAGTACTGATTAGCGGTCACCTGTGAAGGATTCATCGGTGACCACTAATCCCCCGAGTGACTGAAGTTTCCCCCCCTCTCTCATACTCATAGTTCCCCGATCCCCTGGATCCAGTAACAGCGGGAACCTCAGTGACAGCTCAGCTGATCGCGCGGCACTCTTCATTTGCTGCGTGGAGGTGTCAGGAGCGGCGGTATCTTCTGCAGCTCCGGTCACCTCCATGCAGCAGAGCTGGAAGCGATGCTGGACCATCCTGGATGACGCCGGACATGGAGGGCTTTTTCGGGCTGATTAAATTGTTGAACCAGGGTATATGTTTGTGTTTTTTATTTCTAATAAAGGATTTTTTCTGGTGTGTGTGTTTATTTACTGTAACTTACAGATTAATCATGAAAGGAATCTCGGGGAGACGCCTGACATGATTAATCTAGGTTTTAGTGGCAGCTATGGGCTGCCATTAACTCCTTATTACCCCGATTTGCCAAAGCACCAGGGAAAATCGGGAAGAGCCGGGTACAGTTCCAGAACTGTCGCATCTAATGTATGCGGCAATTCTGGGTGGCTGCTGACTGATATTGTTAGGGTGGGGGGCTCCCCATAACGTAGAGCTCCCCATCCTGAGAATACCAGCCTTCAGCCGTATGACTTTATCTGGCTGGCATTAAAATTGGGGGGGACCGCACGCCATTTTTTTTAATTATTTATTTATTTATTTTACTGCACAGTATAGACACGCCCACCGGCTGCTGTGATTGGGTGCAGTGAGACACCTGTCACTCAGCGTGGGGGCATGTCTCACTGCAACCAATCATAGGTGCCGGTGGGCGGGGAAAGCAGGGAATACGAGATTGTTTAATGAGTGGCCGGCTTTTTCAAAATAGTAAAAGCCGCAGCAGCAGTGTGAATGCCGTGCAGCGCCGTGCCGGGGATCGGGGAACGGTAAGTATGAGAGAGGGGGGAAACTGACCGACAGACTGTGAGAGAGGGACAGACAGACAGAGAGACCGACAGAGAGACAGAGAGACCAACCGACGGACTCAGGGAGATTGACCGACATACACAGAAATAGAATAGAAAGAATGGCCGACATCACTAGAAATAAAAACACCAAACAGACACGGACTATAGGTAGATGCATACGTGTTTACTAACGTGTGCGCACATACCCATAGACTTTCATTGTGTCCACGTGTGCGTGCTCCGTGCAGATAACGGACATGCATCCGTGCAAAACGCAAACACATACGGATCACGGACACGCACACATGGACATAATGAAATAACGCACGTGTGACCACAATCATAGATTAACATTGGTGCATGTTTGTCCGTGTCTCCGGTATATACGGAGCGGAACAAATACGCACGTGTTTCATGGACGTGTTAAGGGGGCCTAACGCTGTTTCTACTGAACCTGGAGCCAGAGAGGGTCGTGTGTGATAATAGTGTGAACCTGGTGATGAACCTGCACCTAGGCAATATCACACAGGTGCCTTGCTTGGCTCATGTCCTCAACCTAGTTGAATAGCAATTTCTAGGCCACTATCCTGGCACGGTCGCGATGTACTTACTTCCACCGTTCACACCCTGTGGCTAATCAACGCAATACAAAGGTCTTTCGGCCTACCGGTTAACCGCTTCATATGCGATATGCCAACATGATGGGATTCTACTCTACACATGTTGCAGCGACTTTGGCAGCAGCAGCAGCATACCTCCCAACATTTAAAGATGAGAAAGAGGGATAAAGTATGCGACACGCTACGTGCGCCGCGGCAATTTTAAGCCATGCCCCTAACCACACCCAGTTTTCAATCTGTCACGCCCACATCCGATCCTTTTCAGCACTACTGATCACATTATTTAAGGCTGAATGCCCACGATCAGTATTTGCAGCATTTTGGATGTAGCATGTTTTTGCTGTGTCTAAAACACTACATTGTACAGTACAAGCACAGTGGAGGGATTTCTAGAAATCTCCTGCCCATTGTGCTTGTTTTTTCTGCAGCAAACACTGACCTGCGGAGCGTCTTTCCAGACTGCAGCATATCAATTGTTTACTGCAGTTGCATGCGTCCTCCGTAGGGAGAACACAGCAGGAGACCGCAGCTCACGGTACCCTGATCATGGGCATAGGCAGCTGCGTGCTCCTGCAGAGGAGACGTGTAGCCCCGCAGGTCAGGACCCGCTGCCTCCAGGACACAGCGAGTCCTGATCGTGGGCACAGGCAGCTGCGTTCTCCTGCGGAGGAGACATGAAGCCCCGCAGGTCAGGACCCGCTGCCTCCAGGACACAGCGAGTCCTAATCGTGGGCACAGGCAGCTGTGGTCTCCTGTGGAGGAGACGTGCAGCCCCGCAGGTCAGGACCCGCTGCCTCCAGGACACAGTGAGTCCTGATCGTGGGCACAGGCATACGCACATATACGGTACATATTTGAAGACAAATTCCCTAAAATACATATAAACAGACAAATCTATACACAGTCATCTGCACTGACATACATAGATATATACATCATACATATACACACATTGGAGGTAATAACATGGGGAAGCCGGCAGCAGCCGCACTCACCTACCCTGCTTGTCTCTATCCAGCTCCTCCTCGGCATGTGATCACTTGGCAACACTTTAACAGACCTAGCCACGCACAGTGCACACTGACACCACTGTGTATGTATCACAAGGGAGGATGGGGGTTTTACAGTGCCTACAAGTAGTATTCAACCCCCTGCAGATTTAGCAGGTTTACACATTCGGAATTAACTTGGCATTGTGACATTTAGACTGTAGATCAGCCTGGAAGTGTGAAATGCACTGCAGCAAAAAAGAATGTTATTTCTTTTTAATTTTTTTTTTTAAATTGAGAAAAGTTTATTCAGATGGTCATTTATTATTCAACCCCTCAAACCACCAGAATTCTGTTTGGTTCCCCTAAAGTATTAAGAAGTATTTCAGGCACAAAGAACAATGAGCTTCACATGTTTGGATTAATTATCTCTTTTTCCAGTCTTTTCTGACTAATTAAGACCCTCCCCAAACTTGTGAACAGCACTCATACATGGTCGACATGGGAAAGACAAAGGAGCATTCCAAGGCCATCAGAGACAAGATCGTGGAGGGTCACAAGGCTGGCAAGGGGTACAAAAGCCTTTCCAAGGAGTTGGGCCTACCTGTCTCCACTGTTGGGAGCATCATCCGGAAGTGGAAGGCTTATGGAACTACTGTTAGCCTTCCACGGCCTGGACAGCCTTTGAAAGTTTTCTCCCCTGACAAGACCAGGCTTGTCCGAAGAGTCAAGGCTAACCCAAGGACAACAAGGAAGGAGCTCCGGGAAGATTTCATGGCAGTGGGGACATTGGTTTCAGTCAATACCATAAGTAACGTACTCCACCGCAATAGTCTCCGTTCCAGACGAGCCCGTAAGGTACCTTTACTTTCAAAGCGTCATGTCAAGGCTCGTCTACAGTTTGCTCATGATCACTTGGAGGACTCTGAGACAGACTGGTTCAAGGTTCTCTGGTCTGATGAGACCAAGATCGAGATCTTTGGTGCCAACCACACACGTGATGTTTGGAGACTGGATGGCACTTCATACGACCCCAAGAATACCATCCCTACAGTCAAGCATGGTGGTGGCAGCATCATGCTGTGGGGCTGTTTCTCAGCCAAGGGGCCTGGCCATCTGGTCCGCATCCATGGGAAGATGGATAGCACGGCCTACCTGGAGATTTTGGCCAAGAACCTCCGCTCCTCCATCAAGGATCTTAAGATGGGTCGTCATTTCATCTTCCAACAAGACAACGACCCAAAGCACACAGCCAAAAAAAACAAGGCCTGGTTCAAGAGGGAAAAAAAATCAAGGTGTTGCAGTGGCCTAGTCAGTCTCCTGACTTTAACCCAATTGAAAACTTGTGGAAGGAGCTCAAGATTAAAGTCCACATGAGACACCCAAAGAACCTAGATAACTTGGAGAAGATCTGCATGGAGGAGTGGGCCATGATAACTCCAGAGACCTGTGCCAGCCTGATCAGGTCTTATAAAAGACGATTATTAGCTGTAATTGCAAACAAGGGTTATTCCACAAAATATCAAACCTAGGGGTTGAATAATAATTGACCCACACTTTTATGTTGAAAATGTATTAAAATTTAACTGAGCAACATAACTTGTTGGTTTGCAAGATTTATGCATCTGTTAATAAATCCTGCTCTTGTTTGAAGTTTGCAGGTTCTAACTTATTTGCATCTTATCAAACCTGCTAAATCTGCAGGGGGTTGAATACTACTTGTAGGCACTGTATATACTCTCTCTCTCTCTCTCTCTATATAGTATATATATATATATATACAGTATATACAGCACAGGAGGGGCTAGGGCTACAGTATATACAGCACAGTAGGGGTTGGGGGCTACAGTATACACAGCACAGGAGGGGCTGGGGGCTACAGTATATTCAGCACAGGAGGGGCTGGGGGTATAGACAGTGCTTGAGGGGCATACATATTAGGCCTGTTTCAGATGTCAGTGATTCTGGTATGTATGTGCTAGTTTTTATACGTACCAGAATCACTGACCTATGCAGACCCATCATAATCAATGGGTCTGCACACACATCAGTGATTTTTCACTGACCGTGTCTCCGTGCGGCGTATATGCGTATCCGTGATTGCCGCACAGAAACATGTCTGTTTTTTTCTGGCATCACTGATGTCCCACGGACCACACTATGGTGTTATCCGTGAAACACGTACCAGAAAAACACGGACATTTAAAATAAAAAGCTTTTTCAACTCACCTTCTCCAGCGATGCTGAGTTCGGCAGCTGCTCTCTGCTCCTTCCTGCCCGGCTCATTATGGCATGCATATTCATTTATGCAGCCAGAGCCGACCTGGAAGTAGCTGCAGAGGTGGGAGAGCGGTGGCTGGATGCTGAATCGCGGGACTCTTCAGCACCACGGAGAGCAGGAGCAGGGGCAGGTG
Source organism: Anomaloglossus baeobatrachus (assembly GCF_048569485.1). Taxonomy (NCBI): domain Eukaryota; kingdom Metazoa; phylum Chordata; class Amphibia; order Anura; family Aromobatidae; genus Anomaloglossus; species Anomaloglossus baeobatrachus. The sequence continues at coordinate 289,107,759 of NC_134355.1, forward strand.
AGTATTTGTCCATGTGCAATCACAGAGTACGGATCACGTATCATGGATTGCACATGGACAACCACTGTGTGCCGTGAATCACGGAGTATGAAGGGACATATGCGTGTTTAACACGTCAGTGAAGAACGTCTGTGTTTTTCACTGAGGGGCATACACGTGACTAAGGGGTACACACATTACTGGGGGAAATACACTTTACTGTGGGGCATACAAATTACTGGTAGCATAGATATTACTAAGGGGCATATAGCTCTGGTGTTGGGGTTTATACAGCTCTAGGGGCAAATACAGCTCTGATGGGGGGGCTGGGGGCACACAGATCTGGTGAGGGGGGGTGGCTGGAGGCATATAGCTCTGGTGAGGAGAGGGCTGGGACATACAGATCTGGTGAGGGGTTCTGGGATACATCTGGTGGGAGGGGGCTAGAGGCATACAGAGCTGGGGGGTGCTGGGGGGCATATAGATCTGATGGGGGGCTGGGGTGCATACAAATCTGGTGTGGGGGCTAAGGGGCATACAAATCTGGTGTGGGGGCTGAGGGTATACAAATCTGGTGTGGGGGTTGGGGGGCATACAGATCTGGTGAGGGGGGTGGCTGGAGGCATATAGCTCTGGTGAGGAGAGGGCTGGGGCATACAGATCTGGTGAGAGGGGGCTGGGGGATACAGATCTGGTGGGAGGGGGCTGGAAGCATACAGAGCTGGGGGAAATATAGATCTGGTGGGGTGGCTGGGGGGTATACAAATCTGGTGTGGGGGCTGGGGGGCATACAAATCTGGTGAGGGGGTGGCTGGAGGCATATAGCTCTGGTGAGGAGAGGGCTGCTGGGACATACAGATCTGGTGAGGGGGGCTGGGGGATACATATCTGGTGGGAGGGGGCTGGAGGCATACAGAGCTTGGGGGGTGCTGGGGGGTATATAGATCTGGTGGGGGGCATACAAATTTAATGAGGGGGCCATACAGATGTGGTGAGGGGGGTGACTGGAGGCATATAGCTCTGGTGAGGAGGGGGTTGGGGCATACAGCTTTGGGTAGGTGGGGGGTCACATACAGCATTCCTTGGTGTTCAGCTCCTCTTCCTGCAGTCTCTTTATCTGTGGACAGAGCTCAGCATGTTGCTCGGTAGCTCCGCCCACAGATGCACTTCCGTACACAAACAGCCCAGCAGTGAGCAGTGAGTGCACGCTGAGCTGCAGGTGCCGATTTAAAGTGCCGGCAGCCAGAGTGCTGCTGCCGCCCACCCATAACAGCATGGGGGATGATCAAAAGAAATTGGGTTAAATGCTGTGCTAAAAACCACAATCCAAAGATATATCGTGAATTCCTTTTTTTTATTTTCACAGGTCAACGCGTTTCAAAGGCATCTCCGCCTTCTTAATCAGGACAAAAGTTAGAAAAGAACAGCATAACACATGCTGCATGCAGAGGATACATATATACAACTGAAGTAGCCACGTTTAAAGAGATGACATCAGCTGGCTGATGACTAAGAGTCACATGGGGAGGGCAGGAAAATATAGACAAAAAAAAAGGGGAAAAAGAAAAAAGAAAAAAAGAAAAGAAAGAAAAAAAGGGAGAGAGGGGAGAGAAAAAGAAACAAGAGCAAAAGAGCAAGGAGAAGAAGGAGAAATCAAAAAGGAAAAAATTAGTAAAAAACTGGAGTATGAATAATTAATATTAATAAAAATATAATAATGTGAAAAATTGCTATTTTTTGATTATTTATCAGTGTAAGTAATAATAAAAAAACACACCTATGGGGGAAGTGTTATTTGTGAAAATGAAAAATCATGGTAGAACATTATAATTGTCCCTTGAAAATCATATTATTAGGGGCAATGAACTGACTGGTTCCAGAAAAACCATGTAGGGTTATAAAGAGGGATTTATGAAAATCATATTTAAAGATTGATTATTTATTTTTATTATTCACCAAAAAGGTTTTTTTTTTTTTTTTGTTGAACGCGAGAATACTGTAGCAGAGTCATAGGGGAAAAAGACCTGTGCTGTGAAGGAGGTGACGAGAGTTCAACAGCGTGAGAAAAAATATACTGCGCATGCGTAAAGAGGTACTGCTGCAGAGAGAACCCGAGGGGAAAGGTGAAATGAGTTCATAGCGTGGGGAAAAAAACCCAAAACTATTTGCGCATGCGTGGGACTCTGTCTACGAAGGAGCCATCCTGAAATGCGGTGTAGTGAGTTCATGGTGCAAAAGAGGGGGAAAAAAAAGGGGAGTGGAAGGGGAGAAATTAGAAAGGTTGATAATGATGAAGGGGGGTGACTAGGATTTGGTGGCTGATGGAACCCAGTGTGGGATGGTGTTATGTGGGGTGTAGTATTCTTCTGTGACCACCTGGCGGCACATTCCCCCTTGGTTGAATACAGCCCGTCCGCGAGCTGGCCGACCACTGACATTTATTTTTCTAAAAGGAAATGGAAAAAGGGGTAAAACAGGGTAAAAACATTTCTTCCCTTTATGGGAGGCACTTTTTCTTAAACGTTGCAGTAAAACATAAACATTACATTCTCTTCTTTTTCACCCGCCAACCAAACAACCTGTCCCATGGTGCCACCGCTAAGAATGGTGGGCACCCCTTTTCCTAGTCCACAGGTGTTTCGGGTAATGCCTACACGGGCCGGGTAAAAAGTTCCTTACCCAACAATCCATCTCAGGGGCCCCATGTCCTGGGGACCCCTGGCCTGGAGGTTAGCCACCGGTAGAGTTGAACGCGGTTCGTGGTTCGAGGTTTGCCAGTTTGCGGTTCAAGTGATTTTGGGGGGTGTTCTAGATCGAACTAGAACTCGAGCTTTTTGCTAAAAGCTCGACAGTTCGAGTTACGTTCAAGAACGGTTCAATCACAAAAAGCAGAGCTTTTTACAGCTACAGTGTGCAGGGAGCCATCGCTGGCAGCCTGCGGTAAGCTGGTATCCAAGATAAATATCGAGTATCCAAGCAAAGCGCTTTGCTTGGTAGCCCGATATTAACCCTAGTTATGTGTGCAGGGAGCCGACACTTCCCCGCTCAGCTCCGCCCCTCCTGCACTCGGCATGTACACACACACACACACACTCACACTCACCTGTCCCCAGCCATGCAGTCCCCGGCACTGACGTCCTCAGCACCACATGGCCCCGCTAGGCTCCACCCACTTTGCACTCCGCCGCCCGCACACATCGCCCCGCTAGGCTATACCCACTTGGCACTCCGCACACATTACCCCGCTTGGCTCCACCCACCTGGCACTCTGCACACATTACCCCGCTTGGCTCCACCCACCTTGCACTCCACACACATGGCCCTGCTCGGCTTACCTGCGGTGATGAAGTCCTGCCCTCCTGACATCAGCACTATCACTGTCTTCCATGGCCGCCGCTTGTCACATCTCCTCCTCTCGCTTCCGACCCGAGACTGTGACTAGCGGTGACGTCACAGGTTCCCGCGATACTTGACTGTGAAGGCGGCGGTCATTGAAGTCAGAGACAGCTCTGCTATCAGAAGTGCAGGAGATCGTCACCGCAGGTAATGTACCTCGCTGACAGCAGCACTTGTCATGCCCTGCAGTGACCTGGGCTGACCTATTGATGTTAGCTCAGGTCACTGCATTGCTCTCCCAGCAAATGGGGAACATTCTGTTCTTCATTGACTGGGACAGTGACTATGGTATGGATCGTCATGGGAACCCCTTGGATTACAGCAGACCTGGATTTGTTTTTCTTTCTAATAAATTGGTAAAAGAGGGAATGCTTTGGGGAGTGTTTTTTCAAATAAAAATGTGTTTGTCGTCTATTTTTTTTATTACGGACTGGGTTTGTGATGTTGGGTATCTGATAGATGCCTGACCTCACGAACCCCAGGGCTTGATGCCAGGTGACATTACACATCAGGTATTAACCCCATATATTACCCCGTTTGCCACTGCACCAAGGCACGGGATGAGCTGGGGCAAAGTCACAGGATTGGCGCATCTAATGGATGCGCCACTTCTTGGGCGGCTGCGGCCTGCTATTTTTAGGCTGGGGAGACCTCCTTAGTCTGAGAATATCAGACCCCAGCTGTCTCAGCTGTTAAAAAATGAATGGGCTTCCCTGTATTTTGATTGCCAGCCAAGGTAACGCCAGGCAGATGGGGGTGACAACCCGTAGCTGTCTGCTTTAACTGCGCTGAGAATCAAAAATACCGCGGGGCGCTACGTCATTTTTTTTAATTATTTATTTTTACAGCACTGTCATGTCAGGCAATGAAAATACAGGGAAGCCCATTTTTTTTAGTTATTTAAATAAATAATAAAAAAATATATATATATGGGCTCCCACTGTATTTTTTGTATTGCTAGATAAGGGTAATCCAAGCAGCTACTGGCTGCTAACCTCCACTGCTTGGTGTTACCTTCACTGGCAATGGAAAATCCAGGGAAGCATTTATTATTTTTTTTTCCCAAAAAACTAAAAAAAAATGACGTGAGCTTCACCATATTTTTGTATGCTAGCCAGGTACAGCAGGCAGGTACGGGCTGCCCCCAACCCCCAGCTGTCTGTTTGTACCCGGCTGGGAACTTAAAATATAGGGAAGCCCTTTTTTTAATTATTTCATGAATTTCATGAAATAATTAAAAAAAAAAACCACGACGTGAGCTTCGCCCCATTTTTGTGTTCAGCCGGGTACAACTAGCAGCTGGGGATTGGAATCCGCAGCACAGGTTAGCCCAAGGTTTCTGGGTGCCTCTGCTGCGAATTGAAGTCCGCAGCCGCCCCAGAAAATGGCGCTCTCATAGAAGCACCATCATCTGGCGCTGTATCCAACTCTTCCAGCTGTCCTGGTGACGGTGGCTTGCTGGGTAATTATGAGTTAATACTAGCTTTCTTTTACTAGCTTCTTATGATCCGGAACCATGAAAGACCACCACAAATCATTGGCAAAAGGTGACAAGAGCATTGGCAACTAATCTGGCCGCCATCCCCTTACTAACCATCACAACTAGAAGTAGCCGAGGGGTAAACTAACATCCTGTGCACCGCAAACTCAGCCGGAGAACTAACTATCCTAAAGGTAAGAAAGATGAATAACTCTCTGCCTCAGAAAATAGACAAGAATAGCTAGCCCCCCACATTCAAAGACTGCGGTGATATAGGAAAAACACAATACACAGGTAGATGACAGGATTAGCAAAAGGTGAGGCCCCCGCTGACTAAAATAGGAAAGGACAGGAAAGGGACTGATGGTGGCCAGAGAAAAACCCTGCAAAATACCAACTTCCTGATAGTACAAAAAGGCCCTCAGATCGCACGATCTGAACTCCGTCTTATACCAGGTGCCCTTGTCATACCAATGAACAGAAAACAAGAATCATAACAAAGTCAAGAAGCTACAAACACATGGACCCAAAGGAGCTATACTCCACACAGAACTGCAGGGAGTTCCTCAACAATCCACTAAGGGGGAAAATCCCTGCAAGCAAATAAACTGAAACCAACCACAGCAAATGATAAACCCAGATAAACAAAAGAACCAGACAATAAATAAAGAGCAAGCACTTATCTGGGGAAGATGTGGTGTAGAGCAGGATTAAGCAGGCTGGAGATACAAAGAACAACTGACATCCGGCAACAGACTGCAATCAGACCAGGATTTAAATAAGCAGAGAGTTAGCAAAGGAAACACCCACTGCACAACACACCTGGTCCAAGTCCAAACCATTCCTGGCCACCAGGGGGAGCCTCCCAGCAGCCAAAACATAACTAACATTCACAACACTAGCTAGTATTAAGCCAGAGATTCTTAATGTCAGGCAAGTTTGACCCAGCCATTAAGAATCTCCAATAAAGGGTTAAAAAAAAGACACCACACAGAGAAAAAATACTTTAATAGAAATAAATACACAGACACATTAGAGACTCCATGTTTATTACTCCCTCTCACCCCTCCACGATTCATGGTCTTCTGTCTTCTTTCTCCTTCAAACCATGCAGCTCTGCTACATCAGGCTTCACTGCATGGGAGAAAGACGCTGCTGCCCCGTGCAGAAATCACTCAGTGAGAGTGACCACAGGCTGCCGGCTGTTAGCGGTGACTTCACTGCTCACAGCCGGGTTGCCATAGCAACGGTGCTCCGATCACGTGATTCCCGGTGCCGCTATTCATCGGTTGTGACAGCCAGTCCTTGCATGTGGGCTGACTCTGTAAAGAGCGCCCCATGCAGGAACGGGGAGTGGTCCGTGTGCCAGAGCATGTCGCTGGTATACGGCGATACACAAACGATCACCGCGTACTGGAGAGATGCACTGACAGGACCTAGTACAAGGACATGACGTCTAGCCATGTGACCAGTCTGTAGCCAATGAGATAATAGACACGTGACTGGTCACATGGCTATTTTGACATCATGATAGGTCCTATCATCACTGCTGGTTATCGGGAGGATGCAGCAATTACCGATGGAAAAGCGGCGGGAGACAGAGTGCAGGACGGATTGCGGGCACCGGTAAGTGTTATGGCAATGTTTATTAACTGTATGCGTACATTTATAATGTGTTTTTATGTGTTTGTGATTGCCTCCCATTGTTTCCTATGGGGTTCGAGTGGTTCGCCGAACTGGTTCGCCGAACCGAACTCGAACGCGGCCTCCGAACGCGGCGAACCGACTCGAGCCGAACCGCGGCCGGTATGCTCATCTCTAGCCACCGGTTGCAGTAGTGGCTAGGCCTCGGCCTACTCTACCGCAGGCCCTTCCTCCAATCTACCTCTCCAGAGGCAGTGTAGGTGGTGAAAAATAACAAGAAGGTAGGTCGGGGTATTTACAGGACCCAAGAAAGTTTTTGGGGGGACCTCACCAGTCCTGAGGTCTTGGTCCATGATTAACGGGAAAACGGGGTAACATTAACACAATCAGGTTAGATACACAGTTGATTGACATTTGTTCATATTCACAACAGACAGACACCCTTCACTACACTCTGGTCTCCCTGTACCTGAGTGGTGGCTGACCTAAGTTAGGGCGTGTGGACCTTCATAGCCCTACGGGTCCACCTAAGTTCAGCAGGATAAGGTGAGTTACGGGTCCCTTACTCCTAAGGTCGGGCACAGCTGATAGGGACGTACGGGGGCGTGGTGTAGGTGTGGGTGAGTCCCTGGGTGCAGGTGTTGGTGCGGTACTGATAGACCCTTCTGGCTCTGTATCTTCCATGGGTTGTGGGAACATTATAACGGGAACAATCACTGCTCCATTCTGCATGGGCCAACCAGCTGGGAAGTCACCCATGATGGTGTGGATCACCTCTTTTTCCTTCTCTGTGCCTGGAGTGGGAGTAGGACCTTCCTCTACTATTTTCAGGGGTTCCGGACACCTCTTCAGGTGGTCCCTGGAGACGGTGGCCGTAGTCTTCCCTTGATCACGGCTGACAAGTTAAGTCTTCCGATTCTCCCAGTCAGTGGGTTGAACTACATAGGGAGTTCTCTCCCACTGGTCATCCAGCTTGTGCAGTCTTCTTTTTCTCTTTAGTACCACATCCCCAGGTGCAAAGGGGGCAGCTTGTGCCTGTTTATTAAAGCGCTGCTCTTGCCTTCCCCTGCTCTGACTCAGATTCTTTTCAACATACTCTTGGATCTGCCGGTACTGCATCTGATGTTTTGTATCCCAGTCTGTGGTCAGGGAAATGGTCTCGGGAACCTCTATGTCCATGTCCAAATCCACCGGCAGCCTTCCAGGCCTCACCCTCATCAGGTACGCTGGTGTACTTTTGGTGGAACTGCTAGGGATGTTGTTATACATGTCCACAAGATCGGGCAGTCTTTCAGGCCACAGGTTCCGTTCTTCTAAGGGTAAGGTCTTGAGCAGATTGAGGACCAAATGGTTCATCTTTTCACACATCTCATTAGTTTGGGCATGATATGGCGTGGTACTGATCTTCTTGCACCCATACAAACTTCAGAACTCCTGGAAGATCTCGGCTTCAAAGGCAGGAGCTTGATCAGTAAGCACCTTCTCCGGGTAGCCGTGCGGCCGGCAGATATATGCCTGGAAGACCCTTGCTGCCGTGCGAGCTGTCAGATCCTTGACAGGTACCACCACCATGAACCTGAAATAGTGATCCACTATTGTGAGAGCATAGGTATAACCACTCGGGCTCGGTGCGAGCTTCACATGACCAGAGCGATGAGTTTCAGTGGCTGGTGGGTGACGATTGGCTGTAACGGGGCTTTCTGGCTGGTGCCGTCCTTTTTTCTTAGCACGCTGGGAGCACAATCCCTGCACCATGCTTCAATGGATTCTCTCATCCCAGCCCAATAAAAGCACTCTCTCAGCAGCATTTCCAACTTCTTCCAGCCGAAGTGTTCAGCTCCATCATGGTAAGCCTCCAGGACCATGGGTACGTATGTCTGCGGCACCACAATCTGGCAGATCCTCTCATCATGCACCTCTCATCATGCATCTTGGGATTAATGAGTCCTCTATAAATTTTACCTTGTTGCATTTACAGCCGGCTCCTTTTCCTTCCAAAGCCTCTGGGCTTCTGCTGGGGCAGTGGGCCCCAGTCTGGCATCAGCTTGAGAAATCATCTCCTTCATCAGCCTGACTGCCAGATTGTTATCCTGAGCTTCTTGCCACCCATGGTGGGGCAGGAGGTTGAAGGCTGCCTTCTGCTGACCACTGTATGGTCTGGTGTCTTCCAGACTGTCAGGTTGATGGAATGCAGGCAATTCAATCTCTTCCAACTCATCTTCATCCACTTTGTCGTCAGGTAAGTGTGGCATCCTGGATAACGCATCTGCATTGGTATTCTTTCGACCAGCCCTGTACTTTATGGTGAAGTCATAATTCGACAGCCGAGCCACCCAGCATTGTTCTAGGGCTTTAAGCTTCGCCGTGTCAAGGTGGGTCAGGGGATTGTTGTCTGTGTATGCAGTGAATTTTGCAGAAACGAGGTAATGCTTGAACCTCTCTGTCACTGCCCAGACGAGGGCCAGGAACTCCAGCTTAAAGAAACTATAATTCTTAGGATTCCTTTCCGTGGGACAGAGATTCCTGCTTGCATAGGCTATCACCTTCTCCTTGCCATTCTGCATCTGAGACAGGACAGCACCCAAGCCCACGTTACTGGCATCAGTGTATAAGATGAACGGAAGATTGTAGTTGGGGTAGGCCAGAATCTCTTCTCCGGTCAAGGCCGACTTCATCTGCTGAAAGGATTCTTCCTGTTTCTTATTCCAGACAAATGGGGAACCAGAAGTCTTGCCATGCTTGTGTTGCCCCACCAGGAGATCTTGCACAGGAGCTGCCGTCTTTGTGTAGCCTTTGATGAAGCGGGGGTAGTAGCCCACCAGACCCAGGAACTGCCTCACTTACCTAAGGATGGTAGATCTTGGCCAGCCCTGAATGGCTGTGATCTTCTCTGGGTCCGGGGCTACACCTTCGGCACTAACCACATGCCCCAGATATTGAACTTTTGGCTTCAGCAAATTTGGATGGCTTCAGTTTCATCCTATATCTGGAGAGGGCTTCGAATACTTCGGCAAGATGTTCCAGGTGCGCCTCATACGTCCAGGTATAGCAGGACCGTTTCGAAATTGCGATGTCCCAAGCAACATTCCATCAGCCTCTGGAAGGTTCCTGGCGCATTACACAACCCGAAGGGCATGCTGTTGAACTTGCAGAGACCCATCGGGGTGGCGAAAGCGGTCTTCTCCCGGTCCTCCTCTGCAACAGACACCTGCCAATAACCACTAGTAAGGTCAAGAGTAGAAAAGTAATTTGCAGTCCTCAATGCAGCCAGTGATTCTTCAATATGGGAAAATGGGTATGCATCTTTATGAGTTATTTGGTTGATCTTCCGGTAATCCACACACATCCTCATTGTGCCATCCTTCTTTTTCCCTAGGACAAATGGAGCGGCCCAGGGGCTACAACTATCATGGATGACCCCTGCCTCCTTCATGTTCCTCAACATGTCCTTGGCACACTGGTAATGTGCGGGTGGAATGGGCCTATACCTCTCCTTAATTGGTGGATGCGCACCTGTGGGGATGTGGTGTTGGACCCTTTTGATCCTTCCAAAGTCTAACGGGTGTTTACTGAAGACTTGCTCATACTCCTGCACTACCCTGTAAACCCCTTCTTTGTGGTATGCAGGTGTGGAGTCAGTGCCTACATGTAATTCTTGACCCCACTTTTCTAGCTGCTCTGGTGGACTATCACTGGTCGACTGGGATGCAGTGATGGTGGAGGCTGTTGTCTGGATGGCATGGGTGTCTACTGTAAACAACTTAGCAATAGTGGCATATCGGGGTAGCTTAACCTCTTCTTCTCCACAATTCATCACTCTCACGGGCACTCTCCCCTTCGGGACATGAATTATCCCTCTGGCTGCCATTACTGTTGGCCAGTGCTCTGATGGCAGAGGCTCTACTACTGCTGGGTAATCCTGTCCATGGGTACCTACTGCTGCCCTGCACCAAATCATCACCTCACTCGGCGTAGGCACTACTAGAGGCGCTACATCCATCACTCGTACACCACCGATCTCTCCACCAGACAAGTTCACTTGTTGCCGCTGCAGGAGGGCCCGGATTTCACGTTGGAGAGCCCTCTGCCGGCCCACTCCTGCAGTTGCAAGCAGCTGTTGTAGCAAATGCAACACTTCTCCCATACAATTCTCAATAACATTAGTCCCTAGGACCATTTTTGGGTTACGGTCGCTAGGGTCATTCTGTACCACAATGAGTCCTTGATGCTCTAGCTCCACTCGCCCCACCTTCAGAGTCACCTCTTTGAACCCCACTTGGGTCATGGGGAGTCCATTGGCCACAATGATTGTAAGGCCAGAGTCTGGTGGGGTGAGATCATCATCAGACCAGTAGCGCTTATACAGTACATAAGGTATGGCTGTTACCTGGGAGCCAGTGTCCAAGAGGGCATAGGTCGGGATACCGTACCGTCTACTACAAGGGAGATGATGGGTCGACCTCCAACATACTGCTCACGCCAATCAGCTGGGCCTTCTGGGTCTATTCCTGAGGGTTGGCCCTTGGCCTCAGGGGTTGCTCGTTTAAAGGACACCGGCGAGAATAGTGGCCAGTCTTGTTGCATTTGTAACAAACAGGTTGTCCATACCGGTTGTTGCTCCTTCTCTGCATCCAGGGGACGTCTTCCGGGCTGTCAGTGAGCTGAATCTTTTCTGGAAGCTTGGTCTTTGGCTGGAGCTGTAAGGTCATGAGGATCCTGGCGACGTCCTTGATTAGGCATTGGCCTTGGGATGACAGGTCGTCAGGAGCTCCGGAGGGTGCTGCGGTGCCGGCAGGGCCAACAGTGGAGGTTTCACTGCCACGTGAGAAGTATCAGCTGGCCAAGATGGTGATACGGGGTCACCAGCTTCCGATGTTTGCAAAGCTTTAATGGCCCGGTCCTTTAGGACAGCAAAGTTCAAGTCCGGGTGCTCCAGGGCCCACAGCCATAACTGCTTATGGTCCTCGGCTGACCCCCAACCCCTGCAGGAACTGTTCTACCAGCATCTTGTTGCTCTCTGGTTCACTAATGGAGTCTATCTGCTTCAAGGTGAGCAAGGCAGTCTGCAGTCTCAAGGCATAGTCCCGGATGCTGCCGGCAATTGTAAAACTGCATCCATAATTCCGCTTTTGTGCGAGTTTCAAAAGCTACTTGCAGCTTGTCAAAAATGGTGGCTACCGAGGTCCGGTCCTCATCGGCCCACGTCTCTACTTCTTGCTCGGTGGCACCGGTTAGCTGTCCTAGCACCACCGATGTGCGCTGCTTGCCAGTCATGGCGTACATATCAAGAACAGTACATATTTTCCTTTTGAATACCTGCAAGGCATCGGGTCGTCCATCATACTGAGGCAACCAAGCAGCGCCGGGCACATAAGGTAAGGTTATCGGCATAATTTGGGTGACAGCCGGGACCGTCAGGGCTACCGCTCCTGTGTCCGGAGCAGGAGCTGCCGCTTCTCTGTCATTCAGATCCGCCTCAGGTGCCGCCGCTCCAGCGGGGCCCGCTGCTCCACCATCATTCTCGGGCGCCGACATCTCTATGGTTCTTCCCCCTTGGTTGGCTGCCCTTTCGTTCTACCAGGGCTAACACTTCTGGAGCTAGGCTTGAAACCTGCTCCCGGCCTGGTGAATTAGAGAAGGGGCTTGCAACCGTCTTCTAACTAGGGTCCAGGTACCCCGCCAGTGCACGGTTTCGGGACCGGATCTCCACGGTTGGTACCGGCGGGCTCCAACCCTGTCCCGGTCCACTCTGGATCTCCTGCAACTGTCGCGGGCGGGGAGGAGGGTGTCAGCACACCGCGCTCACCTCTTCTGCTCGGGTCCGGCAGCTGCTCCTGGTGGCTCGAGCTGTGGGCCGGATCCCGGGGTTTCTCGAGCGACACTCCTCGCCCGTGAGTGAAAGGGGGTGTTTGTTGGGTGAAGGGATTGTTATAGTTCGTGACGCCACCCACGGTTGTGGTGATTGCACCACCGCTGCTCAGTGTGGAGGTCCCGGGGATGGTGATGCGGAGCAGCCAGGTGTTGTGTTGCCCCTCCGTGGGTAGGGGTTGGTGATCCCGGGGCCCGGTGATGAGATGTGAAGTGTAGGGCCTGGAGGGCGCAGGGATGCGGGGGCAGCGCTGTGCCTAGCGGCACTATGGTACTCACTCAGCCTGACACACGGACACAGTTTGTACGGTAAACCAACGGCTGGTAGGACGGTCCCACAGACGGCTGCACCTGCACTCCCGGTAGGTGACGGTGATGTCTCTCTTCCTTGCACCTATGTTGACTGATGGTAGCGGTGGATTCCCTCCGGTTACCCGCTCCCCGGCTGCAATCTGGGCCGGAGGAGCTCTACACTTTGCCCGCAGGCGCTGGCCCTGGGGAAACTGGTGCCCTGGCGGTGGCGGTGTCTCCCTGGTTCAGGTTGGGCTGTTGCCTTCACTCGGGACTTGGTTGTTGGGGGAGCTGCGTCCCCGTCACTGACGGATTTGGCAAATCTGGCGACTCCTAGCCTTGCCGGGGTCCGAGAGGCCCCTGCCCTGGTGCTGACTGTCCTTCGGAACACTGCTCCAGACCACCGGGCACACAGCCAACGGGGTCCTTCCAGGAACTTCCAAACGGTCCCCCTCCAGACAGTCACCGCCGTTGCTGACCTTGCTGTTCTGGCCCTCACAAAGCTGGACCCTTCAGGCTGTCTTTCTCTTCTGTCACTTTACTTGCTTTTCCTCCTTTCCTACTTTCACTTTCACTTTCTAAACTCCTCTCCTCCCTGAGCTGAACTCTGTTGTTTACTCAAGCTCGTCCCTGAGCTATCTGCCTGGTCTCTTCCTGCCTCCAGAGTTGTGAGCTCCTCGGTGGGCGGAGCCAACCGCCTGGCCCACCCCCTGGTGTGCATCATCAGACTCCTGGAGGAAGGCAACAAGGATTTCTGGTTAGCTGTGATGTGCCTACCTGGAGTGTGGGGTGTGGTGGTGTTGTGACCTGTGTCCCCTGGCTTGCCCAGGGCGACACATTCCCCCTTAGCAAAATGCAGACCGTCCGCGGGCTGCCGTCCTACACCGGTTTTTTTTTTCTGTAAAAAGGGGATAACAGGGTTAAGCAAACATGAATACATTTTTAATCAAAAACTCTTCCCAAGACGGGAGGCACATTTACTTAAACGTTGCAACGGTATACGGTCACGGTTTCCGCTCTCTCCCACCCAAGCAACCTGGCCCTGATGCTGCCCCTAAAGCCCAGGCAGCACCCCTTGACCCACAGTCCAGCACAAGTTACCCGAGCCGGATCTGTCCTTCCCCTCCAGAGGGTGGCCACCGGTTCCTTTGGTGGCTGGGCCCTGGCCTGCTCTGCTCAGGGCCCTCCCTCCAACCTGCCTCTCCGGAGGCGGTATAGCGGAAACGGTAACGGTACCCAACATATTTGCAAGCCACTTAACGTTTGTGGTGCCCTGCAAGTTCACGGGCTTGTCCATGGATAGTTCCCATGCAAAACTTTAAACGGTCCCCCACGGGGACAACGGTGTCGGCTCCTGCCGGTTGCAAATCAACACACAAATCAGGTGAAGTACTCGGTATCATTTTCATTTTCCTTATCATTTCAAACTTTTTTAAACTTTTTCAAACAAACACACAAAGTGGTGGTCCCAACGGGGACTGCTGCAGCGGGCATCCACTGCCCTACTCGTACTTCTCTGCTGAGGCGGACCCATCCTCTGCCACTGGCATATCAAACATGCACTGACATGCCTGCGGTGACAGGGGCACCCGGTACCCATTTCCACCGGCACGCGGGGTATGGACAGCCACGGGGTCTCCTACATAGCGGGAACGTTCACTTGCCTCTTCAAACTCAGCAGCAGACCCGGGACTAGGGCCGGAGTCGTCATCTCGTGCTTCTGCGTCAGGCGGGTTGCCGCCAGCTGTCGCAGCCTCCTGGCCTCCAACATCCAGCACTTCAGCCCCTTCTGCGGTAGCACAGAGCAGCAGGTTAGGCGAGCTGACCTTAAGGCGCCTCATAAGTAACGGCAAGGGCGATGCATAGGCCGAGACTAGGCCGGGCCCCTCAGCCGCAGCGGCCGGTCCTGGTAGGACATAGGGACGTGGGTCACCAGTCGGTTCTGCTACATCCATTCCCCCTCCGTATCTCGGGGCAGTTGTAAGCAGCTCCTCCACCTCGTTGGTCCACTGCTCCATCATCCGGAAGATCTGATCCTGCTGACGCTGGTGGAATTGCATCACCCGGGCCTTCATCCAGGCCACGGTCTCGGGCTCAGGGTCTGGCACAGTCTCTATTGGGACTTCTGGCACCACGCTGTAAAGGGGTCGCGGTTCCAGCGGTTCCCCCTGGTATACTTCAGGGACGTCCCGGACGTCTGCAGACGGCTGGTCCGCCAGAGCGGCCGGGCAGGGTATCGCTACCGGATGGGCAGGTAGCGGGCCTAATGGCGGGGCGGCAGCAGCTACTACGGGTAGCAGGGAGAGAGGCAGGGTGAGCGGAAGCCGGCCGGGCCCCTCAGCTCCAACGGCCGATCCCTCAGGAATACAGGGGCGTGGGTCGCTTACCCGCTCCTCCAAATCCTCTTCTGCCTCGCGTCTCCACATAGCAGCCACCACATCTGCCATGTCGGTCTCCCACTCCTCCAGGAGGAGTTGCATATGGGCCTGCAGACGATTACTCAGCGGGACAGTCCGGTCCCTCAACCACGTCGCCGTGCCGGGCGCGGGGGCTTCCTCGTTGGGAGTTGGGTTGTACATCTTGGCAATCGTGCCTTCCAGGAACCCAGTGTTGCTGCAGAGTCCTGGCGTCCCTGCTTTTATAGCCGCAGCTACATGCGTTCAGCCGCCATCGCGTCCCCCTTAGCTCTTTCCGGCCCCTCCTCTCTCGGGGCGGGGTCTTGGCCTTCGCGCCTCTACTGCTCGAGAAGACGCTCGAGCGGGAACTTTTTGCGCCAAAGATGGCGGCTTCTGAAATTTTTCTGCCGGATGCCTCCGGCGGTAACAAGGCGCACCTCTACCTGACGGCAGAGCGGTAAGATCCTGTTCGTGACGCCAAGTTGTCGCGGGCGGGGAGGAGGGTGTCAGCACACCGCGCTCACCCCTTCTGCTCGGGTCCGGCAGCTGCTCCTGGTGGCTCGAGCTGTGGGCCGGATCCCGGGGTTTCTTGAGCGACACTCCTCGCCCGTGAGTGAAAGGGGGTGTTTGTTGGGTGAAGGGATTGTTATAGTTCGTGACGCCACCCACGGTTGTGGTGATTGCACCACCGCTGCTCAGTGTGGGGGTCCCGAGGATGGTGATGCGGAGCAGCCAGGTGTTGTGTTGCCCCTCCGTGGGTAGGGGTTGGTGATCCCGGGGCCCGGTGATGAGATGTGAAGTGTAGGGCCTGGAGGGCGCAGGGACGCGGGGGCAGCGCTGTGCCTAGCGGCACTATGGTACTCACTCAGCCTGACACACGGACACAGTTTGTACGGTAAACCAACGGCTGGTAGGACGGTCCCACAGACGGCTGCACCTGCACTCCCGGTAGGTGACGGTGATGTCTCTCTTCCTTGCACCTATGTTGACTGATGGTAGCGGTGGATTCCCTCCGGTTACCCGCTCCCCGGCTGCAATCTGGGCCGGAGGAGCTCTACACTTTGCCCGCAGGCGCTGGCCCTGGGGAAACTGGTGCCCTGGCGGTGACGGTGTCTCCCCGGTTCAGGTTGGGCTGTTGCCTTCACTCGGGACTTGGTTGTTGGGGGAGCTGCGTCCCCGTCACTGACGGATTTGGCAAATCTGGCGACTCCTAGCCTTGCCGGGGTCCGAGAGGCCCCTGCCCTGGTGCTGACTGTCCTTCGGAACACTGCTCCAGACCACCGGGCACATAGCCAACGGGGTCCTTCCAGGAACTTCCAAACGGTCCCCCTCCAGACAGTCACCGCCGTTGCTGACCTTGCTGTTCTGGCCCTCACAAAGCTGGACCCTTCAGGCTGTCTTTCTCTTCTGTCACTTTACTTGCTTTTCCTCCTTTCCTACTTTCACTTTCACTTTCTAAACTCCTCTCCTCCCTGAGCTGAACTCTGTTGTTTACTCAAGCTCGTCCCTGAGCTATCTGCCTGGTCTCTTCCTGCCTCCAGAGTTGTGAGCTCCTCGGTGGGCGGAGCCAACCGCCTGGCCCACCCCCTGGTGTGCATCATCAGACTCCTGGAGGAAGGCAACAAGGATTTCTGGTTAGCTGTGATGTGCCTACCTGGAGTGTGGGGTGTGGTGGTGTTGTGACCTGTGTCCCCTGGCTTGCCCAGGGCGACACACAACCGTACTCCCGTCGCCTTTGGACACGGTCCACTGCTTGCCACCTAGCCAGTAAACCAGGGCCACTACCCTGGCTACCCTACACTAGGCACAGCCTTGACTTCCACAGTCTGTCACTGTTACAGACTTCTCTCCACACTGAACTTGACTTAGGAACTCCACTTAGACTACTGTGCTCCCGCCCCCGTATCCTCAAGACCCCTAGGTGGGCGCTCCCAATCCGCCTGGTCCTGCCCACTGGTGTGTTCTTCTTACCCAGGGGGGGTGGCTAGGATTTGGTGGCTGATGGAACCCAGTGTGGGATGGTGTTATGTGGGGTGAAGTATTCATCTGTGAATACTGGCAGCGCCATGGCGTCACATTAACACTGACGATGCCGTGTCATCAGCATCACTATTCCGGTCATCTATATGTTGGAGCACACTTTGAATAGTCTGTAGAATGAGAATGTGGTCCAAGAGGAAGAGGACAAAGCAGAATAGGATGAAGAAGGGATACCTTTTTCTGTAAGGTCCAGACAGTCATCGCACAGGAGGGTGACATTGGAGGGTGGAGTCTATCATTCGAGGTGGGATCATGGTAACAGACAAGCTGGTAGTGAAGGTGCAGGAGCTAAGTAACAAATGGAGGAAGAAGAGATGATGTGCACAGAAAACTCAGGAGATGAAGAAAATATTGATCTGGTCTCTGTTGTATGGGGTTGGTCTGAGGGAGTGGAGGAGGCAAGCTTGAAGCATTACCTTACCATCAACACAACATGGACTTTGACCTCAAGGAAGCATCTGACACAAGAGCGCCTTCTTGCTGCACTGTCTGTAACATGATGTCGGTTATGCTAGGATTAGAAATAGTGCTGACTACTGGGTTGCCACTCTGTTAGATCCATGGTACTTGAGTCAATTCAGCAAGATGCTACCCACCGGAAAGGGATGCGCAGATGCTGGAGTATCGAAATAAATTTGTAGACAATCTTAACAGTAATTTTCCACAAGACAAAAGTGAGGCATTCAGTGTGCATCACAGTTCTAGAATTCAAACAATGGGAAGTTGCGTCAGCATAACAGAAACATTAGCAGCAGCAGCAGCAGTTCAAGTGGCCGAAGCAATTTCTGTGAGGTTTGGCACCCATTTTTAGACCATTGCATGCACTAGCTGAACAGAATACAAGTCTGATACATTGTGAATGAATAGAAAGAATGGTGCAAGAATATTTAGAGCTCAATATCAATGACATAAGGGGGGTCAAACCCTTTTGCATTTTGGTCTTCAAAAATGGAAACAGTGGCCTGAGCCTGCGAGTCATGCTTTGGAAGTTTTGGCCGATCACGGCAGATTTCTCAGAAGGTGTCTTCAGCAGTGCTGGCAGTGTACTGATGGATAAGAGAATCTGGCAGTCCCCTGAAAGTGTAGACCACCTAACTTTCATCAAGATGAACAAGTTGTGGATGTCCAATGACTTTGTCACCCCAGTCCCAGAATGTGAAGACTAGGGGCTGGTGTTAATGTCAGGGGACTGGGAGCACCATCCCTATGCCTGTCAGTCATCTTGCGGTCTCTGCTGAAGGAAAAAATGCTGGTTCAGGCCTTGTTACAGGCCCATATAATAATAGATTCACTGCACTCAATATGTAAATTTGCAAGAAGGTGAAAAATCATTTATTTTAAACAGGTGATCAAGCAACATCCAACGACGTTTCGACCCACCTGGGTCTTAGTCAAGTCGCTAGGTGAAGAGATACAAAACATATGATCAAAATACAGCAAAAATTATATACAATAACTACTATATACATATTAAAGAGATATATACAGGATATATACAAACTATGTACAGATCAAGACAACTGGTCATAAAGTACTGTCATGTTTAATTTGTTGTATAGGCTATAGTAGCTAGGTGGCATTTTAAATATAGTATATGCAAAAAAGATTTTTTTGCAAGAAAACAATGTAAACATAAATATAGCAACCTCAGTATTAATAAAACAGACAAAATTCCTGTTGGTAAAAAGGGGGGGTTATTACATGCTGGTATGGAACAATTTAGGAAAAAATAGAAAGAAACGTATACAATTGTATAGTACACCGGCTAAGATACGGTACCTGTATAATAGGTGACTGAAGGGTGAGGGATGATGTGCACTGAAGCATGGAAGTATATGGAAAAAGTGCCTTTTTCCATATACTTCCATGCTTCAGTGCACATCATCCCTCACCCTTCAGTCACCTATTATACAGGTACCGTATCTTAGCCGGTGTACTATACAATTGTATACGTTTCTTTCTATTTTTTCCTAAATTGTTCCATACCAGCATGTAATAACCCCCCCTTTTTACCAACAGGAATTTTGTCTGTTTTATTAATACTGAGGTTGCTATATTTATGTTTACATTGTTTTCTTGCAAAAAAATCTTTTTTGCATATACTATATTTAAAATGCCACCTAGCTACTATAGCCTATACAACAAATTAAACATGACAGTACTTTATGACCAGTTGTCTTGATCTGTACATAGTTTGTATATATCCTGTATATATCTCTTTAATATGTATATAGTAGTTATTGTATATAATTTTTGCTGTATTTTGATCATATGTTTTGTATCTCTTCACCTAGCGACTTGACTAAGACCCAGGTGGGTCGAAACGTCGTTGGATGTTGCTTGATCACCTGTTTAAAATAAATGATTTTTCACCTTCTTGCAAATTTACATATTGAGTGCAGTGAATCTATTATTATATGACTTTAGGGCATCGCCCTCTTTTCACGTGCACCGCCATTTTCTTTAAATTGAGTGCAGACCATTGTTATATCATCATTGTTACAGGCCCAGTCACACGCATCCATGTTGTGGCGTTCAACTATTTGTAGTCTGTTCCAATTGTTGCCACTTTTCCTATTGTCTGACCTTAATTTTTGGAAATGTGGAGACTCCAACTAGGGTCTTAAAATTGTCTTTTGCCTGTACTGACAGTGGTGTGGGAAGAAGAGGCCTTATCCTGTCACAGATTCACCTCTTAATTTCAAAAATGGAATTGCCAGGCCACATCCTGTGTGTTGCATGGACTAAACCTGCCTGCTGTGCAAAGACACTATGGGGAAATGGGGGGGATTAATTCCAATGTCCCGTTGCCTGCCTGAAATGTTTTTAAATGTCCACACTTCAAGATGGGTCTCCAAGTTTTGTGTTGTTCCTACTGGCAAGTATGGGAGCAAGAGGCCTAATCCTGTCACTCATGCACCTCTTGATTTTAAAAAAGGAAATGCCAGGCCGTATCCTGTGTGTTGCATGGCCCATACCTGACTGCTGTGCAAAGACCCTATGAAGCAATAGAGGAGGGGACTTGACGCCAATGTCCTGCTGGCTGCTTGGAAAGTTGTTAAATGTCAACACTTCAAGATGGATCTCCAAGTTGTGTCTTGTCTGTACTGGTAGGGGTCTGGGAGTACCAGCCTTACACCTGTCTTTCCTCCACCTCAATATTTCTTATGTCAATAGTTTAGGAAGTTAATGGCTTTGCCAAAACACTGGGGTTCTACTGTAAAACATATTTGTACTATTTTGGAAGCCTCTTGACCCTACTAAAGGTGTTTTCTTCACCTTACATTTTGACCTTTCATTGAATCCATTGAGGTTTGAAAATGTACTGATTGTTCGGCAAACATTGGGAAGTTTGCTAAAGGTCGGTGAACTAAACTTTGAAAGGTTCGCTCATATCTAATAATGAGGCGGATAAGAATATTGCCTGCACTAAAGAGGGTACTATTGACACCATGGTCATCCCATATGTTAAGCGTAGATGGGCAGAAGAGGCGAAGGAGAGGGACAATGCTGGTAGCAGAGGTCATAGTTTATGGCCATCCAAGGAAGAGAGATAAGGAAGACACACATCAGGTCCAACAGAGGCAGGAGAATACTATCAAAGGTTGGACACAGTTTCATTAGACACACCCAGCACCCAGGTCTGATGTATGGGGTAGTCTGAAAAAAAGGGAAAAGTTATTCAAGATGGTGAAAGAATACCTAGCCAACCGAAACAGCATCCTCTGTCATTCATCTGTACCACACAACTATTGATTATCCAAGCTGGACATGTGACATAAACTGGAGATGCTTGGCTGCCCTGCTGCTAACGTTTTGTCAAAGCAGGTTTTTAGCATCACTGAGGCCAAAATAATTGATAGGCGCATCTGCCTGTCAACTGAAAATGATGACAAGTTGACTATTATCAAAATAAGGAAGGCCTGGATTGACCCAGAATTCTCAACCCCCACCTGATGACAGCAGTGGAACCTAAACCCAATTCAAATGTTCCTTTTTTTCTGGTTTATGCCTGTGCACCCCTTCCCAGCCAAAAAAGGGTAGTATATGGTTCATGTTTTTTTCTTTTTTTTTCCTCCTCTACCTCATTCTCCTACACCATATCAACAGGTTCATTGTGCGGCCCTTACACTTAGTTTTTCCAGGATGTATATTATTAGTATTACCTCCTTCATAATGTTTTTAAGATGTGTATCAGGCCTTGAACTTAATCCATAGGCTTTCCATGTCTAGGAGAACCACTTCTTCAAAGTGGGATAAAAAGGTTTTCTGATGCCCTCCTATATTTGTCTTACAGGGTGTATTGCATTGCCTCTTTCCAATTATTGGTAGCACTTGCACTTAGTGCATAGGATTTTCCAGTTTAGGAGCCCCACTTCTTCAAAATGAGACAAAAACAGTGTTCTGAGGCCCTCCTCTATGTGTATTCAAGGGTGTATTGAAATCCCTTCTAATGTTTGGCAGCTCCTGCACTTAGTGCATTGGCTTTCCAAGTCTAGGAGTCCCTCTCTTTTAAAATGGGAAAAAATGGGTATAGTTTTATTTCCTCCACTACTATTTTATCTACTGTACTCATAGGCGACCAGGAAGTACAGTGAGAGATGGCCCAGCTATTAAGGGGTGCAGGAGGCGTTTTGTTCCATACATTTTAATTTTGCTCTCTATACAACTCATTATACAAGAAAGAATCCTAACATTTGTCCTCTAAAATCCAAATTATTTTCAGTTTTATATGTTTTATTGTCAGTCTGTAAAAGTGGAGTATTTTCTGCACCAAATCTACAAGTCACAAACAAGCAACGTGAGTATGACACTTCAGGATTCTCATTGACTTTGCTGGCATCCAGTTTCCTTTCAGATTTTGTGACAAATCCACACTCAAAAACTCAGCTTAAAATGCAACGTGTACACACACCATAATACCTTAGCAGCGATCTGGGGCATCAGACATGTGTCCTGGTGTCTTTTGCATGCTGTTCCCAATCCATTTGAATACCATCCATTTCAGTGATTTTCCTTTTTCCCCCCAGCCCTCATGGGGGGTGTTACGAACCGGCGCCGCCATAGCCGCAAGCAGCCTGCTGCGGTTCCTGTTGCGCCCAGGCGCCGGCTGCCGTTCTTGGCCGTGCCTCGGGTCGTCCAGTTGGCTTGGCTGTTCCTTCCACCACGTCTAAGTGTGGAGAGGCGGCTAGTGCGCATGCGTGCGCCGATTTACCCCAGCCAGAGTTTAAACCCGGTGTTTTGCCTAGTGAGCATGCTCAGCCTGATTGTGTTATGTCTGAGACTAAGTCATCAGTTCAGGCTACTGAGCATGCTCCCACAATTAACCCTAACAGCCTCTTTGCACAGGTACTTGGACTTTGTGCTGTGTCTAAGTGCTGGGATGTGCCTACTGAGCATGCTCAAACTGATAGTCTGCTTTCTGAGCCTGTTGCTCAGGCTACTGGGCATGCTCAGGCACTTAGTGCACCAGAGGCTAGGTCCGGTAAGGACCTCACTGAGCATGTCCGTGAGGTGGCAGGCCCTGATAGGGCAGAAGGTGTCAGGTGTCCTGATGACGTGGCAACTCCGGACTGGCTCGCAGAGGCCCGCCCCTATGATCTGGCACCTCAGTATTGGTCGTCAGACAATGACTGGTGAAGTGTTTGGGGCGTGGCTGCCATGAGGTCATCAATGACGTGGCGGTTCCGGATAGGTCGCATGTGACGTCACTGATGACATTGCACTCTGCTATTGGACCTTGGTGGTTCCACCCTGGGTTTGGGGCGAACCCAGGTTATAAAAGGGGCTGGAGACAACATGGAGGGGCGCAGTCTTCACTTTTGCTCAGTCAGAGCACACCTCCATGTTAGAGCCTCATTGCGGCATAAGCCTATGTTGGGAAGCGGTAGGTAGGGTTAGGCGAACGGTGCCTGTCACGCCAAGATTCGTGGCTCGGCACATCAGGGTCAGGCGCCGTGCTTCCCTCCTGCCGTTCCAGTCTTGGTATAGCAGCCCAGTGGCGTTAACTGGGCTGCGGCTGCTGTGCTTCCTGTCCGATTGTGCCCCCTACGCACACGGACAACACACCTGCTGCGCCACCTGTCCGATTGTGCCTCCTACGCACACGGACAACGCACCTGCTGCGCCACCTGTCCGATTGTGCCCCCTACGCACACGGACAACGCACCTGCTGCGCCACCTATCCGGTTGTGCCCCCTACGCGCACGGACAGCGTACCCCAGGACCCCTGTGGAGTTAACAGGGTGTTCCTTATCCTCCTCGGCTTCCCGTCAACGCTACTGGTGTACCCATTTGGCCTGACGTGTCCTACACACACGTGGCCAGTCAAGAGGTGGCCAGAAACGCTAATCGGAGGACTGCTCGGCCTGACGTGTCCTACACACGTGGCCGACAGGGCGCTTTCGTGGCGGTCTTCCGGTCAACGCTACCTGGTTACCACCCGGCCTGACGTGTTTCCTGCACACGTGGTTGGTGTAGCGCTAGGTGCACCAAAACGCTAATCGGGTTGTCGTCCGGTCTGAGGTGTCCCAACACACGTGACCGGTTCCCAGAGTTCCTGGGTTATCTCAGAGCCATCCAGCTCTATAGTCTCCGCCTAACCCTCAGGTGCCAGCAGCTCCTTTGTCATCTGGAGCGCGGTGGGCCCCGACTGGCGATTAGGATATACACCCTCTGGTCCTAATCTGCCGGTCCCCCCGTAACAGGGGGGCCTTCTGGGATAATGCTTGAGTTTTCCCTTTGACTTCCATTATACTTCAGCATTTCAGTGCTCGCTCATTACTACAGAAGACACATTCTTTCCTTAGCAGATAATGACACATCTATAACACAAATTAGTGTTGCCACATGCCAGTGCCTCTTCTCATTGTGTAATAGTATTATATAAGACTGCAAGTAGCATCTACTACTCTATCTGCACTGAGAAAGTTATCATTGCTTTATCTGTGGTGTTACATAGGACTGCAGGTCACATATATTACATTATCTGTATTCAGAGAGTTATCACTGTTACCTAGTGTGCTTCATAGGACTGCAGGTAATATATACAACATTATCTATTCTTAAGGTACCGTCACACATAATGAGATCACTAGCGAGATTGCAGCTGAGTCACGGCTTCTGTGACGCAGTAGCGATCCCGTTAGCGATCTTGTTATGTGTGACACCTACCAGCGATCAGGCCCCTGCTGTGAAATCTCTAGTCGTTGAAGAATGGTCCAGGCCATTTTCTTCAGGACCCATCGTTGTGTTTGACACTGTGTGACAGAGTCCCAGTGACTGCTGAGATCGTTATGCAGGTCGCTACTGCGACCTGTATTGTTCCTGCATCGCTGGTAAGATCTGACTGTGTGACATCTCACCTGCGACCTCCCAGCGACTTACCTGCTATCAGGTCGCATCGTTTTCGGGATCCCTGTTAAGTCATTGTGTGTGACTGGGCCTTTAGAGAATTATCATTGTGTGTTATCTATGGTTTTACTTAGGACTGCAAGTAAAATTTACTATATTATCTGTACTTAGATTTATCACTTTGTGTTATCTGTGGTATTACACAGGACTGAATGTAACATCTATACTACATTATCTGTACTGAGAAAGATGCAATTGTTTTATCTTTCGTGTTACATAGGACTGCAGATAACATCTGTTACATTACACTGGGGAACAATTTGAAAACAAATTTGTTGAGTTAGGTTTTTGAGCTGATTTATACTAAAATTGGCATACTGATTCCAAAAATGTAGTAAGTTTTTTTTCTATCACGTCAACTTTTTCCTCCTCAACTTACCTGCCATAGAAGCACAATTGCACTGATTTCTGAAATAAGACTTGTTATCTGAGTACAATTCGACTCATATAGAGCTACGTGGCAACTTCTAAGAGTAGTCACAACTGAGACAGTGTGGTGAGAGGTGTGTGCAGCTCCCAATACGTCATAATTATCAATATCTTTACACAAAAAATGTATCATAGTAGGAATAAATAGGATTTGTGATAGCTTTTCTCTTTACATTGGGCGCTTAGTTGGAATTTATATATCTTTTATGATTTTTTTTCTTTAGTTTTCAAAGCTTGTAACTTTCCATCTCAGTGTTTTATTTAGTTATGTACATGTAAGGGCCCAGATGTTCCCTGCTATCCACCCCCACACAGTATCCACAGCTGATGGACAGTCCACAGACACGGTCTTGGGGATAACAGTTGATTTAATATAGCAGGAACAAAGCAAATCAATACGGAATATATGTTTCACAGTCTCTCGTGGGTAGGCTACGGCAAATACAGCTTGGAGTTGAATGCTGAAGTGCAATTATGGTACTGGAGCTTTTATTGCACGATTTGTTTCAGAATTAATACTGGTATGCTTTAGGTTCAGAGTCTCTTGAGTTTAGAGGGTAGATATGATAAGATTGTACAGACCTGGAGTCCTGGGGTTAATTTCACTGCTAGTTCAGACACGTGCAGTACTTGTAAGCAAATGAAGACAGTTGCCCAGCGTGCTACGGGGAGCGGACGGCTGGTGCTTGGACAATGGCATGAAAGCCACTAATATTGCAGTGGGGCGGGAGACCCTCAAACTTCCCCAATCTGCGTGCAGTAGGGTCTGGTATATAGTCAGTATGCCCTACTGTCTGAAGAGATGCACAATGTCAGGATAGGAAGCCTTCAGCATATTGGCTGTAAAAATCAGGAAATGATGAAATTCTAGGCCTCGGGCCTAGGAGGAGTCTTGTGGTGAAGAGATTCTCCACATAATGTCTTCCCTCAGAGGAGACTCAGCCAGAACCAGCTCATTCCAGTTGTTTCTAGACAGAGGCTGGAGAATAGCTCCACCTATTGAGCCATGTGACCAAGAACTAGCCAATAGGATAACACCCAATGAACACTTCAGATTCTTACAGTTTTCACCAGTTGATGGTGCTAGAACACAACAAATGAAAAATGCTTTACTTATAACATATATTACTCACAGCAATTTGGGCTGTAGTGTGTACATCGCCCAGGCCAAAAGCTAATGCTCTACCAGGATACAGCTAAACCCCCACTAATGTGGAAGCATCACAGGTGCAGGAGAAGCAGATCACACACACACCTCCATGGAATGGAGGGGAGGCGAATGCTAGATAATAAAACTGCACACAAGTGGCTTGCATAGAGCGCTGTTCACATGCAGATGGCACAGTCACAAACCCGCAGCCTATTAGGTGACGCCCTTCTATTAGATCAGGCGGGCTGCCAAGCCGTACCCCACTGTGTATCATGCACGGACAGACACTCTACAATGCAAGGCCCAACAGAAAGGGGCCTGGCTGTATCCTGTACAAACAAAAAAATGAGGTTTTTGTTGGTATTTATGGCCATAAAACGTAAGCCTACACCCTCGTTACGGGACCTCATGTCTGTAGGTCCCTACACTAAATATAAAAATAGCAACAAAAAGAGGACAATGTCCTCCAAAAATTAAGTATTACTCACAGCAAGTTGGGCTGTAGTGTGTACATCGCCCAGGCCAAAAGCTAATGCTCTACCAGGATACAGCTAAACCCCCACTAATGTGGAAGCGTCACAGGTGCAGGAGAAGCAGATCACACACACACCTCCATGGAATGGAGGGGAGGCGAATGCTAGATAATAAAACTGCACACAAGTGGCTTGCATAGAGCGCTGTTCACATGCAGATGGCACAGTCACAAACCCGCAGCCTATTAGGTGACGCCCTTCTAATAGATCAGGCGGGCTGCCAAGCCGTACCCCACTGTGTATCATGCACGGACAGACACTCTACAATGCAAGGTCCAACAGAAAGGGGCCTGGCTGTATCCTGTACAAACAAAAAAATGAGGTTTTTGTTGGTATTTATGGCCATAAAATGTAAGCCTACACCCTCATCACGGGACCTCATGTCTGTAGGTCCCTACACTAAATATAAAATTAGCAACAAAAAGAGGACAATGTCCTCCAAAAATTAAGTATTACTCACAGCAAGTTGGGCTGTAGTGTGTACATCGCCCAGGCCAAAAGCTAATGCTCTACCAGGATACAGCTAAACCCCCACTAATGTGGAAGCGTCACAGGTGCAGGAGAAGCAGATCACACACACACCTCCATGGAATGGAGGGGAGGCGAATGCTAGATAATAAAACTGCACACAAGTGGCTTGCATAGAGCGCTGTTCACATGCAGATGGCACAGTCACAAACCCGCAGCCTATTAGGTGACGCCCTTCTATTAGATCAGGCGGGCTGCCAAGCCGTACCTCACTGTGTATCATGCACGGACAGACACTCTACAATGCAAGGCCCAACAGAAAGGGGCCTGGCTGTATCCTGTACAAACAAAAAAATGAGGTTTTTGTTGGTATTTATGGCCATAAAACGTAAGCCTACACCCTCGTCACGGGACCTCATGTCTGTAGGTCCCTACACTAAATATAACATATAGCATAATATTACATATAAGTAAATGTACTTAAAGAAACAGACACAATCTGGACCAGACCACTACATACTCCCCCTCTGAAGGTGAGCCGTCCTCGGCGATTGTGCGAGTGGAGGACTGCTAAGAAAGGACGGAAATATATATTTAAGGCACAGTAACAATAGGCAATGAACAAATGCAAAACATGAATGTGGTAGTGCCAATATGAGATAGAGTCTCTTTCCGCAATATACTATCGTCCATATGAAAGGCTCTGGAAAGGCACTCTAGTGGTCCAGTCTATAAGTCCATGGCTGTATACAGAAAATTGTGCAAATAATAAACAAGGTGCTTGGAATTACTCAGGTGCAGATGGCTTAAACATTACTAAACTGACCATCCAGCTAAATAAATAAACACAAGATTATATACTCATGGAAAAGGATATGACCTTTTAGTCTCTGTAGCGGGCTGGAAGTGTTCCTTTTGTGCTTCGCTCTGAACGCCTCAACACTTAATCTTCCTCTTGAGCAGGAAAGATATTGTTTGCTGGCTCAGGTGAAGTTGGCAGAGGAGCAGCAACTGGAGCAGGAACCGAGACGGGGACATATTGATAGCATGGAAGGATAAATTGAGTGTTGTAGAGGGACTCTTCCACAGTAGGTTGTCTGGCTGGTGTTTCCATTGCAGGAATTGGTGTGTAGACCGGCAAGACTTGTAGAGGAGGTTATGACATCACCAGTAGATCCTCTTTGGTGTATAGCTTCATGCGGTTCCTGTGCACTGTCTGTGGGGCCATTCCGGGTTTATTCACTTCATAGACATCTGACTCAGGATATGGGATAGCTGTAACTGTGTATGGCTCTGTTTCCCAGAGTGAGTCGAGTTTTCCTGTACGGTGGTACTTCTTTAGCCATACCTTGTCTCCAACTTGAAGTGGGGAAGCATTAGCTCTTTGATTGTAGCTCTCTTCTTGTTGACGGTGAGCTTCACCCATGCGGCAATCAACAATCTGTTGAGCTTCGTGTATTCTTCGCTGATGCTCTGAGACCCAATCAGTTTTTGGCAAGGGATTGATCACGTCAGGGACTTGGATTCCAAGAGAACGATCTTTTGGGAGCTGACCTTGTCTTCCAAACATCAGATAATATGGCGAGTAGCCTGTAGAACAGTGGACAGTATTGTTGTAGATTTCCACTAACTCGTCAAGCAATTGATGCCATTCAGCTTGTTTGGTAACAGATGCTGTTCGCAGCATATTGATGAAGGTCTGGTTGACTTTCTCACAGAAGCCATTCCCTTGGGGATGATAGGCGGTTGTTCTCAGCTATTTGCACTCATAAAATTGGCAGAGTTCTTGAAATAATTGTGACTCAAAAGCAGATCCACGATCTGTGAGGACTGCTTCAGGGCAACCGTAATGTCTCACATATTCACGGTAGAAGGTGATAGCTGTAGTCCGAGCTGTAAGGTGTTTTACTGGCACAACAGCAACCCACTTAGTATAGTGATCCACCATGGTTAAGGCATACGTGTAGCCTGAACGAGTTTGTGCTAGCTTCACATGATCAAGAGCGACTAGCTCGTTTGGTTTCTGAAAAATGGATTGGATGAAGAGGAGCTCTGGCATCTTTCTTACCAACTTTGGTGAGGTTGCAAGCTGGACATTCACTACACCAATTTTCTATGTCTGACCGCATCCCAATCCAATAGAAGCGTTGGCGTATGGTGGCTTCAGTTTTGTGCACGCCAAGTGCCCAGACTGGTCGTGGTAGGCATCAAGAACAATTCTGGCATCTGGCGTGGGATTAGAATCTGATGTAGCCTTTCACCTGAAACCGTGTCTAAGGTATTGCGCAGGATCAAGCCCTTCTGAATGAAGAGTCTTTTGCGCTGTCTCCAGAGATGATTAAGCACAACATCAGGACATCTTCTGCTTCGTCTGAAAGGTATTCTCCTAGTAGTCAGGTAATCATAGATCTCACCTAGGACACGAGACTCATTTGAAGAGTTTTCCATCTCGATGGATCTTGGAATAGGTCAGGTTTCTGTGGAGAAACATCATCAGTTTGTGTAGCAGCAACAGCATTTTGTGTAGCAAACCTTTGATAGAAGGGAGGCATCTCAACATCTTCCCACAGATCTTCCTCAGGAGGCTCTTCTCCTTCGGGCAAACAGGATAACATATCAGCATTGATGTTGATCTTGCCACTGCGATACTTAATTGTTACGAGGGGGACCCGGGGAAGCGTGCCAAGATGGGAAATGGACTGCTTCCGCCGGTCAAGGTCCACTGTGCGGTGTAAGGGACCGCCGCTATGGTGGGTGAAGAGTGAGCGGGTTGCTGCTAGCGATCGTCTGGAATGTCACAGACGATCTATGTACACCGATCTGCCCTAACCCCTGAGGGTTGTATGGCACAGATCTCACGGCTCGGTGTACCTGTTGCACGGGGAAGCACAGAGGTGCCCACGCACGTGTGCCAGTGGAAGTCACGAGAATATGGCACGAGGGTAGCACAGAGGTGCCCACGCACGTGTGCTTTCAATAACCAGGTGAGTCCAATGGAGACTTGAGGAGCTCACCTGGGACAGGAACACGGCCTGTTGACGGGGGTACTGCCGGAGCAGCAAGGCAGGAACACGGCCTGCAAACGAGGTACTGCCGGAGCAGCAAGGGCCAAGCCCACAAGAGACAGTAATGCCTGAGCAGTGGCGTGGCAGCACGCTGCCAGACATCCAAACATAGAAGGACGGTCGCGCGCCGCCATGATGGCAGGGGGAGCTTTTAAGGAGGTGCAGCTCCACCCGAGGGCGGGCGCGAGGCGGAGATGACGGACTTGACCCAATCAGGGTCCACGACGTCCCAGCCTGGCCAGTCAGGATTCACCACGTCACCAGCCTTGTCATCAAGCCGTGTGACGTCAGTGAGCGAATCAGGACCCACCACGCATTGCACATGCTCACCCTCCTGCCTCTGGGAAATAGAGGCGGGATCCTCGGTCTCACAATGTGCAGAGATAACGGGAATCTCACTGCTTCCCTGAGCAGTAAACCTCTGCACATTGCGCAGCCTCGCAGACCTTCGGGGCCGCTGAGCAGGAGAGTCTGCGGCAGGCCAGGAATGGGAGACCGCTTCACTCCTTGTAACAGGAGAACCACTAGGTGTCACCCTTCTGCTGCCTCTCTGAGAAGGTATCTCCTGCACACTGCGCAGTCTGGCAGACCTTTGGCGCTGCTGAGCAGGAGTGCTTGTTGCAGGCAAGGAATGGGAGACTGCCTCAGTCCTTGCCTCAGGAGATCCACGAGATGTAACATTACCCCCCCGTCTAGGCCCCCCCCCTGTCCGTGCTCGAAGGCCGCTATCAAACCCGGGGCGCGGATATGATCCTCCAACTCCCAGGATCTATGCTCCGGACCACGGCCGGCCCACTCCACGAGGTAGTACCTCTTACCCTGTATGACTTTTGTCTCCACAAGTTTTGCCACCTCAGGGTCGTCGGACGGGGAGTCGGTTTGAGCCGGCAGGGACCCCGAGAATTTATTAAGTCGTACGGGTTTCAGGAGGGACACGTGAAAGGTGTTGGCTATAGCCCAGCGTGGAGGGAGCTGGAGTCGATATGCCACTGGGTTTACCTGCTGTAGTACTTTAAACGGACCCAGATACCTAGGGGCGAATTTGGCTGCCTGTACCCGTAGGTTAACATTCTTAGAGGACAGCCATACTAGGTCACCAGGGGCGAAGGATGGTGCAGGGCGGCGGCGAACATCAGCCGTTGTTACCATCCGGTCTTTGGCCCTTTTAAGAGCCTCTTGGGTGTCATCCCAGATCTCCCGGGCCTTGGTCGCCCAATCCTCCACTCTAGTATCGGGTGACGTAATGGGCATCGGAACCGGGATTCTGGGATGTTGTCCGTTATTGAGTAGGAACGGAGTCTGGGCAGAGGATTCATGGACCGAATTGTTAGTGGCAAATTCGGCCCAAGGAAGGAGGTTAGCCCAGTTGTCGTGGTGTGCGGATATAAAATGGCGGAGGTAAGTTACCAAGGTCTGATTAGTCCTCTCCACTAGTCCATTGGTCTCGGGATGGTATGCGGAGGAGATGTTCAGCTCTATCTGCAGGAGCTTACAGAGCTCTCTCCAGAAGCGAGACGCGAACTGGGGACCCCGGTCGCTCACCACCTTGTCAGGCATGCCATGCAACCTAAATACATGCCGAATGAACAAGGTGGCGAGAGCACGTGACGTCGGGAGTCGTGGGAGAGGCACCAAGTGGACCATTTTAGAGAAGTGGTCCGTGATGACCCATATGACCCTGTGCCCTGCTGACTTGGGCAGATCTCCCAGGAAGTCCATCCCTACCACTTCCCAGGGACGATCCGGCACTGGCAGTGGGTGAAGAAGACCTGACGGTCTCTGACGGGACGGCTTATTCCGAGCACACGACATACAGGCTCCCACATATTCCTGTATGTCCTGGGGTAGTCTCGGCCACCAATAATGCCTGGTCACCAGGTCTCTGGTCCTTTTGACCCCGAAGTGACCCCCGACCTTGGAGGCATGGGCCCACGATAGCACCTCGTTCCGTAGTTCAGGGGGAACGAGGGTTTTGCCAGGTGGCACCTGGTCCAAAGAAGTGGGAGTGACCATCCTCAAGCTGTCCGGGGGTAGTATAAGACGAGGCTCCTCCTCGTCCTCCTCCAACACAACCATACAACGTGACAAGGCATCGGCCCGTACGTTCTTCTCACCGGCCAGGTGGCGGATAATAAAGCGGAACCGGGAGAAGAATAAAGACCAACGGGCCTGCCTTGGGTTCAGGCGTTGTGCTGTCTGGAGGT
Source organism: Anomaloglossus baeobatrachus (assembly GCF_048569485.1). Lineage (NCBI taxonomy): Eukaryota > Metazoa > Chordata > Amphibia > Anura > Aromobatidae > Anomaloglossus > Anomaloglossus baeobatrachus. Next base: position 289,140,115 of record NC_134355.1, read on the forward strand.
ATGTGAGGTTTTTGTGGTCAGAAAAAACCTCAAATGGATGCTTCGCACCCTCCAGGAGATGCCGCCATTCCTGGAATGCTAGTTTCATCGCCAGTAACTCCCTATCCCCTATGGAGTAGTTCCTCTCGGCCGGAGAAAAGGTCTTGGAGAAAAAGAAACACGGATGTTTCCTTCCTCGTTCGTTTTTCTGGTACAGGACTGCACCTGCACCGACCGAAGAGGCGTCTACCTCCAGTAGGAAGGGTTTGGAGATGTCTGGACGATGAAGGATGGGAGCTCTGGAGAAGTGAGTTTTGAGAGTGTGAAATGCCTCTACCGTTTCTCGTGTCCATGCTTTGGGATTAGCGCCCTTGCGGGTAAGGGCAATGATGGGTGCTGCCACCGTCGAGAAGTTGGGAATGAACTGGCGATAATAATTGATAAACCCCAAGAATCGCTGGATCGCCTTCAGCGAGCGGGGCTCAGGCCAGTTCATCACTGTCTCCAACTTCCCCGGATCCATTGCTAACCCCTGACTGGACACTATGTACCCCAGGAACGGCAAGGATTCCTGTTCAAAAACGCACTTTTCCAGCTTAGCATATAACGAATGGGTGCGGAGCCTCTTAAGTACTCGGATGACATCCCTCCGATGGGTGGTAAGATCGGGGGAGAAGATAAGAATGTCATCCAGGTATGCAACCACGGAAAGATACAAATCCCGGAAAATGTCATTCACAAAGTCTTGAAATACGGCGGGGGCATTGCAGAGTCCGAAGGGCATTACTAGATACTCGTAGTGACCGTCCCTGGTGTTAAAGGCGGTCTTCCACTCATCGCCCTTTCGGACTCGCACTAGATTATACGCCCCGCGTAGATCCAGCTTTGTGAAGACCTTTGCCCCGCGGAATCGATCAAATAGCTCAGTAATGAGGGGCAAAGGGTATTTGTTCTTGATTGTGATTGCATTTAATCCCCTGTAATCGATACAGGGGCGCAGATCCCCTTCCTTCTTCTGCACAAAAAAGAACCCTGCACCAGCCGGTGAAATAGACTTGCGAATGAACCCCTTCGCCAGGCTGTCCTGAATATATTTGGACATAGCCTCCGTCTCTGGAGCAGAGAGTGGATACACTCTGCCCCTAGGGGGCTCGGAGCCTGGCTTCAGGTCTATTCGGCAATCATATGGCCGGTGGGGAGGAAGGGTATCTGCGGCCCTTTTGGAAAAGACATCCCTGTAGGCCTCATAAGGTGTCGGTAAACCCGGCCCCTCAGTATTCCCTGAGGACCCAACCGACCTAATGGTAGCGGGTGGTTCGGTAGTCACGAGGTGCTCTCTACAGGATCCTGCCCAGGATGAGATCTCCCCTGTTGCCCAGTTGAGTATAGGAGCATGCTGTCTCAACCAGGGAAGACCCAGTAGGATCTCATCCGTCCCCCCTGGAAGCACCAGGAAGGACACCTGCTCATGGTGTCCCGGTGGTACATCCATCCTGAGAGGGATGGTGATCTGGGTGATAGGATCGAGTAGTATGGACCCGTCGACTACCCGGACCCTGAGTGGCTTGGGCAACAGAACCAGGGGAACTGAGTATCGGGTTGCCAGGGAGGTCGAGATGAAATTGCCTTCAGCGCCTGAGTCCAAGCAAGCCAGGGCAGAGAAGAGAGTAGTGCCGAACTGCAACTGGGCGCTGATAGTCAACCTAGAGGGAGAAGTAGCGTCTAGAGTCCCCCCTCTGATAGAAACTAGACGCTGTCTTTTCCCGACGGTTTGGGACATAGGGTAGCTATGTGTCCCTTCTGCCCACAGGAAAAGCAGATGACACAAGACCGAGAACCTGGGGCAGAGGAGACCACCTTGGACACTTCCATTGACTCCACGGAGTCGCCTACAGGACTGGCTGGGGGACCTGTCTGATGGAAGACGGGAGTCAGACGCTTTTTAGGCCGAGAAGACGTGGGTGCTGAAGAGACCTCGAGCCTTCGCTCCGCCTGGCGGATGTCTATGCGAGAGGCAACCTGAATCAAGGACTCTAAAGTGGCAGGCACCTCACGTGTGGCCAGTGCGTCTTTGACAAACCCTGCCAGGCCCTCCCAAAACACAGGGACAAGGACCTTATCCGGCCAGTCCAGCTCTGCGGCCAGTGTCCTAAAGTGTACAGCAAAGTCCCCGACTGAAGTAGACCCTTGCCGAAGTCGTAGGAGGCGCAGCGCGGAATCGTGGGTGACTTGAGGCCCGAGGAACACCATTCTCATGGCCCCAAGATAAGCTGCTAAGTTATTCACCACACGATCTCCGCGCTCCCACAACGGCGTGGACCACTTCAGCGCTCTCCCTGTGAGCAGGGACTGGACGAAGGCTACCTTCGCCTTCTCGGTAACATAAAGAGTCGCGGACAGCTCTAAGTAGGTGGTAACCTGGTTTATAAACCCACGGCACTCAGAGCTGTTGCCGCTAAAGTGCTCTGGAAGCGCAAGGCGAGGAGACCTTCCGCCCAATAGCACAGCCTGGGTAGCCGCCTGGGTGGCGACTGTCGTCAGAGTAGTCTTATCGGAGGAAGACTGCTCCACTGCTGCCAATCGTGACTCCAACTGCTGCACATAACGCAGCAACTGCTGCTGCTCTTCAGCCATAGCCAGACCTTTGGCGCGACCGTAATGTTACGAGGGGGACCCGGGGAAGCGTGCCAAGATGGGAAATGGACTGCTTCCGCCGGTCAAGGTCCACTGTGCGGTGTAAGGGACCGCCGCTATGGTGGGTGAAGAGTGAGCGGGTTGCTGCTAGCGATCGTCTGGAATGTCACAGACGATCTATGTACACCGATCTGCCCTAACCCCTGAGGGTTGTATGGCACAGATCTCACGGCTCGGTGTACCTGTTGCACGGGAAAGCACAGAGGTGCCCACGCACGTGTGCTTTCAATAACCAGGTGAGTCCAATGGAGACTTGAGGAGCTCACCTGGGACAGGAACACGGCCTGTTGACGGGGGTACTGCCGGAGCAGCAAGGCAGGAACACGGCCTGCAAACGAGGTACTGCCGGAGCAGCAAGGGCCAAGCCCACAAGAGACAGTAATGCCTGAGCAGTGGCGTGGCAGCACGCTGCCAGACATCCAAACATAGAAGGACGGTCGCGCGCCGCCATGATGGCAGGGGGAGCTTTTAAGGAGGTGCAGCTCCACCCGAGGGCGGGCGCGAGGCGGAGATGACGGACTTTACCCAATCAGGGTCCACGACGCCCCAGCCTGGCCAGTCAGGATTCACCACGTCACCAGCCTTGTCATCAAGCCGTGTGACGTCAGTGAGCGAATCAGGACCCACCACGCATTGCACATGCTCACCCTCCTGCCTCTGGGAAATAGAGGCGGGATCCTCGGTCTCACAATGTGCAGAGATAACGGGAATCTCACTGCTTCCCTGAGCAGTAAACCTCTGCACATTGCGCAGCCTCGCAGACCTTCAGGGCCGCTGAGCAGGAGAGTCTGCGGCAGGCCAGGAATGGGAGACCGCTTCACTCCTTGTAACAGGAGAACCACTAGGTGTCACCCTTCTGCTGCCTCTCTGAGAAGGTATCTCCTGCACACTGCGCAGTCTGGCAGACCTTTGGCGCTGCTGAGCAGGAGTGCTCGTGGCAGGCAAGGAATGGGAGACTGCCTCAGTCCTTGCCTCAGGAGATCCACGAGATGTAACACTTAATATCAAAGCAGAAATTCGCTAATCTTGAAGCCCATCTCTGTTCAAGAGCACCTAGCCATGCAGTATTGAGTAGAGATGAGCGAACCAGTCGTGGTTTGGCTCGAGTTCGGTTCGCCAAACAGAGGTCCTGTTCGAGTTCGGTTCGTCGAACGTTCGACGAACCGAACTCGAATCGCATGGGAAACAATGGCAGGCATTCACAAACACATGAAAACACCTAGAAAACACCCTCAAAGTTGTCCAAAAGGTGACAAACAACTCACAACACAACACAAACACATGGGAAAGTGACAAGAACAAATTCTCATGCGAAAACAAAAGAGCGTAACGAGGAAAAAGAGGACGAGACACAGATATAGGCATGGCACGCCCTTCTAAAATCATGTAAAACCACCGCAAGGTGACTCCAAGCGGAGTCTCCCTTTTTTCCAAAAATTGGGCCCCACACACACCCACCCATTCTGTGGCAGCACTTGTGCCCTAGTTGTAGACTTAACAGCTAGATTTGCATCAAGCACATTCAAAAATACGCCATTCTTAACTGTCCCCAGGATGACACCGGGGTAGGTAGCAAAGTATTTGCTGAACCATGACTTGTTCATCTTGGCTCCTTTTAAAAAACAATGTAAGCAAGGGTTACTCCAAGCGGAGTCTCCCTTTTTTCCAAAAATTGGGCCACATAGACACCCCATCAGTGGCAGCACTTGTGCCCTAGTTGCAAACAGGATGTTTTGATTTGCATCAAGCACATTCAAAAATACACCATTCTTAACCGTCCCCAGGATGACACCGGGGTAGGTAGCAAAGTCTTTGCTGAACCATGACTTGTTCTTCTTGGCTCCTTTTAAAAAACACAGCAAGCAAGGGTTACTCCAAGCAGAGTCTCCCTTTTTTCCAAAATGTGTGCCCCACACACACCCATCCATTCAGTGGCAGCACTTGTGCCCTAGTTGTACACTTCACAGCTAGATTTGCATCAAGCACATTCAAAAATACGCCATTCTTAACTGTCCCCAGGATGACACTGGGGTAGGTAGCAAAGTCTTTGCTGAACCATGACTTGCTCATCTTGGCTCCTTTTAAAAACAATGTAAGCAAGGGTTACTCCAAGCGGAGTCTCCCTTTTTTCAAAAAATTGGGCCACACAGACACCCCATCAGTGGCAGCACTTGTGCCCTAGTTGCAAACAGGATGTTTTGATTTGCATCAAGCACGTTCAAAAATACGCCATAATTAACTGTCCCCAGGATGACACAGGGGTAGGTAGCAAAGTCTTTCCTGATCCCAGCTCTGTTCATCTTGGCTCCTTTTTAAAAACACTGTAAGCAAGGGTTACTCCAAGCGGAGTCTCCCTTTTTTCTAAAAATTGGGCCCCACACACACCCACCCCTTCAGTGGCAGCAGTTGTGTCCCAGTTGTACACTTCACAGCTAGATTTGCATCAAGCACATTCAAAAATACGCCATTCTTAACTGTCCCCAGGATGACACCGGGGTAGGTAGCAAAGTCTTTCCTGATCCCAGCTCAGTTCATCTTGGATCATTTTTAAAAAAAATGTAAGTAATGGTTACTCCAAGCGGAGTCTCCCTTTTTTCAAAAAATTGGGCCACACAGACACCCCATCAGTGGCAGCACTTGTGCCCTAGTTGCAAACAGGATGTTTTGATTTGCATCAAGCACATTCAAAAATACGTCATTCTTAACCGTCCCCAGGATGACACCGGGGTAGGTAGCAAAGTCTTTCCTGATCCCAGCTCTGTTCATCTTGGCTCCTTTTTAAAAACACTGTAAGCAAGGGTTACTCCAAGCGGAGTCTTCCTTTTTTCTAAAAATTGGGCCCCACACACACCCACCCCTTCAGTGGCAGCAGTTGTGTCCTAGTTGTACACTTCACAGCTAGATTTGCATCAAGCACATTCAAAAATACGCCATTCTTAACCGTCCCCAGGATGACACCGGGGTAGGTAGCAAAGTCTTTTCTGATCCCAGCTCTGTTCATCTTGGATCATTTTTAAAAACAATGTAAGTAAGGGTTACTCCAAGCGGAGTCTCCCTTTTTTCAAAAAATTGGGCCACACAGACACCCCATCAGTGGCAGCACTTGTGCCCTAGTTGCAAACAGGATGTTTTGATTTGCATCAAGCACATTCAAAAATACGCCATAATTAACTGTCTTCAGGATGACACCGGGGTAGGTAGCAAAGTCTTTCCTGATCCCAGCTCTGTTCATCTTGGATCATTTTTAAAAAACACAGCAAGCAAGGGTTACTCCAAGTGGAGTCTCCCTTTTTTTCCAAAAATTGTGCCCCACACACACCCACCCATTCAGTGGCAGCACTTGTGCCCTAGTTGTACACTTCACAGCTAGATTTGCATCAAGCACATTCAAAAATACGCCATCCTTTTCCGTCCTCAGGATTGCACCGGGGTAGGTAGCAAAGTCTTTCCTGATCCCAGCTCTGTTCATCTTGGATCATTTTTAAAAAACACAGCAAGCAAGGGTTACTCCAAGTGGAGTCTCCCATTTTTTTCCAAAAATTGTGCCCCACACACACCCACCCATTCAGTGGCAGCACTTGTGCCCTAGTTGTACACTTCACAGCTAGATTTGCATCAAGCACATTCAAAAATATGCCATACTTAACCGTCCCCAGGATGACTCCGGGGTAGGTAGCAAAGTCTTTCCTGATCCCAGCTCTGTTCATCTTGGATCATTTTTAAAAAACACAGCAAGCAAGGGTTACTCCAAGTGGAGTCTCCCTTTTTTTCAAAAATTGTGCCCCACACACACCCACCCATTCAGTGGCAGCACTTGTGCCCTAGTTGCAAACAGGATGTTTTGATTTGCATCAAGCACATTCGAAATCCACAAGCATTTACTCTCCCCAGGATGACACAGGGGTAGTAAATTCCTTGTGGATCCATGACTTGTTCATTTTGATGAACGTTAGTCTGTCCACATTGTCACTGGACAGACGCGTGCGCTTATCTGTCAGCACACATCCAGCAGCACTGAAAACACGTTCAGAGACAACGCTGGCAGCTGGACATGACAAAATCTCCAAGGCGTAACTGGAGAGCTCTGGCTATTTTTCAAGATTTGAAGCCCAAAATGAGCAAGGCTCCATTTGCAAAGTCATGGCATCGATGTTCATTTGGAGATACTCCTGTATCATCCTCTCCAGCCGTTGACTATGTGTTAGACTTGTTGTCTCTGTTGGCCTTGCAAAGGAGGGTCTAAAAAAATTATGAAAAGATTCCATAAAATTGCTGTTACCAGCACCAGATACAGTCCTACTGGTACGGGTAGACTGTTGAAGATGACGAGACCGTCCCATGTTTGTCAAGTTACAACTGGGAGATTCACTCCCTGCACCTGCATGGTTGTTTGGTGGAAAAGCCGAGCTAAGATCGAGTAACAGCTTCTGCTGATACTCCTGCATACGTGCGTCCCTTTCTATGGCTGGAATTATGTCACAAAATTTGGACTTGTACCGGGGATCTAATAGTGTGGCAAGCCAGTAGTCATCATCACTTCTAATTTTGACAATACGAGGGTCATGTTGGAGGTAGTGCAGCAAGAAAGCACTCATGTGTCTTGCGCAGCCATGCGGACCAAGTCCACGCTGTGTTTGTGGCATAGAGGTGCTAACCATTCTTTCTTCCTCTGACATCTCCCCCCAACCTCTTTCAACTGAAATTTGATCAAGGTCTCCCTCATCCGCTGAGTCTTCCATGTCCATGGACAGTTCGTCCTCCATTTCTTCATGTTCTCCTGCACCTTCCTCAACATTTCGCCTGCTACCATGTGCCCTTGTTGATCCCTGTCCCCCATGGTCCCATGCCTGCCGCGTTGGTGATGATGAACGTCTGGACCTTGGAGATGTTGTTATGTCTTGCGCATATGAATCCTCCTGTAGTTCCTCCTATTCCTGTTGTCCCACCCCCTGACTCCGAATAGTGTTTAGCGTGTGCTCCAGCATGTAAATGACTGGAATTGTCATGCTGATAATGGCATTGTCAGCGCTAAACATATTCGTCGCCATGTCGAAACTGTGCAGAAGGGTGCATAGGTCCTTGATCTGAGACCACTCCATCAGGGTGATCTGCCCTACCTCTGCATCTCGTTGGCCCAGGCTATACGTCATGACGTATTGCACCAGGGCTCGGCGGTGCTGCCACAGTCGCTGTAACATGTGGAGAGTCGAATTCCAGCGTGTCGCCACATCGCATTTCAGGCGATGAACCGGCAGGCCGAAAGACTTCTGGAGCGATGCAAGTCGCTCAGCTGCGGAGCTTGAACGGCGAAAGTGAGCAGACAGTTTTCGTGCCCTGGTCAGAAGGCCATCTAGGCCGGGATAGTGTGTTAAATATTGCTGGACAACAAGGTTCAACACGTGAGCCATACAAGGTATGTGTGTCACCTTGCCCAGGCGAAGGGCCGCACCCAGGTTTGCAGCATTGTCGCACACGGCCTTACCAGGCTGCAGGTTGAGAGGAGACAACCATTTATTAAACTCGGACCGCAGAGCTGACCACAACTCCTCAGCTGTGTGACTCCTATTCCCAAGACATGTCAAGCTAAAGACCGCCTGATGACGTTGCGCTCTGCTGCCAGCATAGTAATGAGGGGTGCCTGATTCCTTCTGCGCAGTGAGAACGCTGGTGGCCTGACCAGGCAGGCTTGGGGCGGAGGAGGAGGACACAGATGAGGTGGAGGAGGCAGAAGCAGTGGCGGAACTTGGACATATAGAGGATGGACACACAAGTCGTGGGGACGGCAAGACTTGTGCAGCAGACCCTTCACCATCTATCACCATAGTTACCCAGTGCCCAGTCAGCGACATGTAACGTCCCTGTCCATGCTTACTGGTCCAAGTATCGGTGGTAAAATGCACCCGTTCACACACAGAGTTTCTCAAGGAAGCGGTGATGTTGTGTGCGACATGCTGGTGTAGCGCGGGCACACCTTTCTTAGAGAAGTAGTGGCGACTGGGCATCTGGTACTGGGGCACAGCGACAGACAGAAGGTCTCTAAAATCCTGTGTGTCCACCAGGCGGAAAGGCAGCATTTCGGTAGCCAAGAGCTTACAGAGGGATAAAGTCAACCTCTTAGCTTTGTCATGGGTCGCAGGAAATGGCTATTTATTTGTCCACATCTGAGGGACAGAGATCTGGCTGCTGTGTGTAGACGGTGTTGAGTAGGGTGTCCCTGGAAAAATGCAGGTTTGTGAGGAAAGTGCAGTCGGAGACATGATGTTGCCTTCATCCAACGTTGGTGCTATCGATGTCTGAGAGAGCTGTACACACGCACTTGTTTCCCCTTCCAAACCAACTGACGACCTACCAAGCAAACTGCCTGTTGCGGTTACAGTGGTGGAAGTTGTGCGTGGAAAACCAGGTGTGACAGCTGTCCCCACTGTCCTAGAAGATGAAGAGCGCGCGGATGCACTGGAAGGGGCAGGCAGTGGATGGTTCGCTCCGCTAGGCCGCATTTCAGCACGGTGTGAGCTTCCCACTGGGACCTATGATATTTATTTATGTGACGATTCATGAAAGAAGTTGTCAAACTGCTGAGGTTTTGACCTCTACTAACAGAATCACGACAAATTTTACACATCACATAATTTGGGCGATCTTTTTCTAGGTCAAAAAAGGACCAGGCTAGGCAAGGCTTAGAGGGCATGCGACCTGCTGAGCCCCCCCCGACTAGTGCTCAGAGGCAGAGTGGTGGCTGATGATGCAGTTGTAGACGTGCTACCAGTGCTCCGACTCTGTCCAGGAAGGCGCAAGGTAACTTCGTCGTCGGTTGCATCCTCCTCCACCGCCTCTGTTGACCTCCTCGAGGGCCTGACTGTGGGTTGACAGTAGGTGGGATCTACTGTGTTTGCACTCCCCTCACCCTCAGACCGAGCCTCTTCTTGCCCTGACCGAATATTTAAGTTGTCATCACAATCTGATATCTGCGTCTCATCGTCATCAGTATGTTCCTTATTGTCTATAACCACAGGTGTTACAGTTTGTGACAAAGGGTCAACATTATGCTCAGAAACTTGGCCCTCATGGCCTGAATCAGAGTCACAAAGGTTCTGGGCATCACTGCAGACCATTTCCTGGTCTGTACTCACTGTAGCTTGGGAGCAGACCTCTGATTCCCAGGCTATAGTGTGACTGAACAGCTCTGCAGACTCAGCCATCTCAGTTCCACCATACTGTGCAGGGCTGATGGAGGCTTCAGAGCTGGGAGAAAGCAAGTTTGATTGGGATGACAACTCAGAGGACTGGTGTTTTTTGGATGCGGTAGTTGAGGTGGCTGAGAGGGCACTTGTTGGATCACTTGAGATCCATTCAAGCATTTTCCTTTTTTGGCCATCATCTACCTTTGTTCCTGTTGTTCGTGTCCGTAAAAAAGGGAGCACATCGGATTGCCCACGGTAAGTAGTAGACATCTTACTTTTGCTGGTAGATGGTCTATCTTCAGCAGATGTTAATGGAGCTTTGCCACCTTCCCCACGGACAAACCCTTTTTTTCCTTTTCCAACACGCCTCTTCCCCTTTCCACCAGCATCTGTCATTCTGCCACTCATGTTGATTGCGACAAGATTGTGCACTTAAAATGTGGTAGTAAAAATTGAGAGGTTGTGTAGATTGCAGCGGTGGTCTAGCTTTATTAAGAGCAGAATAATAAAGAATAATTATCCCTGCCAATGCAACTACGGCCCTTAAACTGGCAGCATAAATTGCTAGTATAATGGCTTAGTAACAATGAGTTTTAGTGTGCAATGCAGGCAGACGTGCTGCAAATATCTTTGCACTAGTGGGACAATACAGAAGTCCAACAGCCACGTTTAGGATGCCTCTAGGTTCACTCAGTGTTTGCTAGTATAATGGCTTAGTAACAATGAGTTTTAGTGTGAAATGCAGGCAGACATGCTGCAAATATCTTTGCACTACTGGGGCAATACAGCAGTCCAACAGCCATGTTTAGGATGCCACTAAGTTCACTCAGTGTTTGCTAGTATAATGGCTTAGTAACAATGAGTTGGAGTGTGCAATGCAGGCAGACGTGCTGCAAATAACTTTGCACTAGTGGGACTATACAGAAGTCCAATAGCCACATTTAGGATGCCACTAAGTTCACTCAGTGTTTGCTAGTATAATTGCTTAGTAACAATGAGTTTTAGTGTGCAATGCAGGCAGACGTGCTGCAAATATCTTTGCACTACTGGGGCAATACAGCAGTTCAACAGCCACGTTTAGGATGCCACTAAGTTCACTCAGTGTTTGCTAGTATAATGGCTTAGTAACAATGAGTTTTACTATGCAATGCAGGCAGACGTGCTGCAAATATCTTTGCACTAGTGGGACTATACAGAAGTCCAAAAGCCACGTTTAAGATGCCACTAAGTTCACTCAGTGTTTGCTAGTATAATGGCTTAGTAACATTGAGTTGGAGTGTGCAATGCAGGCAGACGTGCTGCAAATATCTTTGCACTAGTGGGACTATACAGAAGTCCAATAGCCACGTTTAGGATGCCACTAAGTTCACTCAGTGTTTGCTAGTATAATGGCTTAGTAACAATGAGTTTTAGTGTGCAATGCAGGCAGACGTGCTGCAAATATCTTTGCACTACTGGGGCAATACAGCAGTTCAACAGCCACGTTTAGGATGCCACTAAGTTCACTCAGTGTTTGCTAGTATAATGGCTTAGTAACAATGAGTTTTAGTGTGCAATGCAGGCAGACGTGCTGCAAATATCTTTGCACCACTGGAGCAATACAGCAGTCCAACAGCCACGTTTAGGATGCCACTAAGTTCACTCAGTGTTTGCTAGTATAATGGCTTAGTAACAATGAGTTTTAGTGTGCAATGCAGGCAGACGTGCTGCAAATATCTTTGCACTACTGGGGCAATACAGCAGTCCAACAGCCATGTTTAGGATGCCACTAAGTTCACTCAGTGTTTGCTTGTATAATGGCTTAGTAACAATGAGTTTGAGTGTGCAATGCAGGCAGACGTGCTGCAAATATCTTTGCACTAGTGGGACTATACAGAAGTCCAATAGCCACGTTTAGGATGCCAGTAAGTTCACTCAGTGTTTGCTAGTATAATGGCTTAGTAACAATGAGTTTTAGTGTGCAATGCAGGCAGACGTGCTTCAAATATCTTTGCACTACTGGGGCAATACAGCAGTCCAACAGCCACGTTTAGGATGCCACTAAGTTCACTCAGTGTTTGCTAGTATAATGGCTTAGTAACAATGAGTTGGAGTGTGCAATGCAGGCAAACGTGCTGCAAATATCTTTGCACTACTGGGCCAATACAGCAGTCCAACAGCCACGTTTAGGATGCCACTAATTTCACTCAGTGTTTTCTAGTATAATGGATTAGTAACAATGAGTTTTAGTGTGCAATGCAGGCAGACGTGCTGCAAATATCTTTGCACTACTGGGGCAATACAGCAGTCCAACAGCCACGTTTAGGATGCCACTAAGTTCACTCAGTGTTTGCTAGTATAATGGCTTAGTAACAATGAGTTTTAGTGTGCAATGCAGGCAGACGTGCTGCAAATATCTTTGCACTAGCGGGACAATACAGAAGTCCAACAGCCACGTTTAGGATGCCACTAAGTTCATTCAGTGTTTGCTAGTATAATGGCTTAGTAACAATGAGTTTGAGTGTGCAAAGGGCAGGAGGGTACAGTGCCAGGGTTGTGGGTCTCTGGGTAGAGGAAAGGAAGCCTGCCTTTCTATCCCTCCTAATGGGGAAATGCAGCGAGGAAATCCCTGACCTTAGCTACACAGACGCTGTCATCTTGTGTAGCTGTTAAACTCTGTTTTCATGGACCTGTCACCTATGGCTCTTATCCTGCCGGTATCAGCCCTTAAAAGGACTGATAGAAAGTGCTATCCCTATGCTGTACAGCGCTGTGTATGGAGCGTACATAGCAGTATCGGCGATAGGAGCTGCGCCAGTGATGTCTGACACCAAGGACGCAGAAGGCAGATAATGGCGTGCTGGAGGAAAATGTCCGGTTTTATAATGCAGGGACATGTGACATGGACATCATATCACAAATGCCGTTGCTTCTCTGGCTAAAAGTCCACTTAGCTGTGTGTGTGTCTGGGATTGGCTGACATGCTGGCCCGCCCCACTACATGCGCGCGCTTAGGGAAGGAAGACAAGGGGAAAAAAAAAAAATGGTGATCGCCATTATACATACAGCAGTGATCTGAATGCGCTGTTCCCGCACACTATACACTGAAATGTCATAATAGTGTGAGTCACAGAGTGACTTACACTATTACAGCGGAAAGCCAGCTAGGAATTAGCTGTTTTTTTTGCTGCTAGAACCGTTCTCAAACGTATCTAGAACTATCGAGCTTTAGCAAAAAGCTCGAGTTCTAGTTCGATCTAGAACAGCCCCCAAAATCACTCGAGCCGCGAACTGGAGAACCACAAACCGCGAACCGCGCTCAACTCTAGTATTGAGATGAGCGAGAGGATTATTGTCCGTGTAAACGGTGAAGGGTGTAGCAGTGAGGTAATCTTTGAACTTCTCTGTGACTGCCCACACAAGAGCTAGCAGTTCTAACTTGAACGAACTGTAATTGCTATCATTTTTCTCTGCACCTCTCAAGCTTCGGCTGGCATATGCAATGACGCTCTCTTTGTCACCCTGGACTTGTGATAGTACCGCTCCGAGGCTTTGGTGGCTGGCATCCGTGTAGACACGGAAAGGATGATGGTAGTCAGGGTACGCCAGAATTGGAGGTGAAGTCAATAGACTTTTCAACATCTGAAAGGCAGTTTCTTGTCGCTCAGACCAATTAATTGGAAGTCTTCTGTCGTAGTTTTCTATAGTGCAACCTCGTAGGAGCTCTGTAAGGGGTTCTGCTATTTGCGCAAAATGAGGTATGAAGCGGCGGTAGTAGCCCGCAAAACCTAGGAAACTTCGGATTTCTTTGACGGTTCTTGGGGTGTTCCAGTTGTTCACAGCTGAGATCTTTTCAGGGTCAGGCTGGATACCTTCGGCACTTACAACATGACCCAGGTAGTTGACTTTCGGCTTGAGCAGATGATATTTTGATGGTTTTAGTTTCAGGCAATGTTCAATAAGTACCTGGAATACTTCTGCAAGGTGGCATAGGTGGTCTTCATAAGTGCGAGAGTATACGATAACATCATCAAGATATAACAGAACGCTCTGGAAGTTGAGGTGACCAAGACATATTTCCATGAGTCGCTGAAATGTAGCAGGGGTGTTGCATAACCCAAACGGCATACCGTTAAACTCAAAGAGTCCTATTGGGGTGGTGAAAGCTGTCTTGTCTCTATCCTCAGGAGCCATGGGTACTTGCCAGTAACCGCTGGTTAAATCAAGAGTGGAGAAGTATGCAGCTGAGCCAAGAGCGGTGATGGATTCTTCAATCCGTGGAAGAGGATAGGCATCTTTGTGTGTAGTAACATTATTCAACTTTCGGGAGTCGACACAAAATCTGATGTTACCATCCTTTTTCTTCACCAGGACGATGGGTGCAGCCCATGGGCTTTGACTTTCTCGGATGACTTCAGAATCTTTCATCTCTTTTAACAGCTTCTTTACTTGTTGATAGTTAGCAGGAGGTACTGGACGATGTCTTTCTTTGATAGGAGGATGATCACCTGTGTTGATCTTGTGCTGGATCAGAGTAGTCTTGCCGAAGTCAAGGGGGTGTTTGCTGAAAGCTTGGCTGTGTCGCTTAGCAAGTTTAGTTACACCATTGATGTATTCGATAGGAGTGTTAGCATCTCCAACATTAAGTTCATTCCACCAGAAGGTAGTGGGTGTATTAGAGCCTTTGGGAGTGGCTTTTAATGACTTTTGATGAGCAAGTGTCTCTTCATCTATGATGTCTTCTGGATCAAGACTATACAGTTGAGCAACTGAATTAAACTTGTATAGCTCGATAGGAATATCACTTAGGTTGACTAGCCGTACTGGTACTCTATCATTTGAGACGGTGACAATACTTCTGGTAGCTTTTACCAGGGGCTGTCCTTCAATCTGGATGGAGTCAAGAAGAGCTACATAGTCCTCATTGTCAATTCCTGGTCGAGCTCGACACCAGACTAGAGTCTCGCTGTTGGCTGAGAGGGTAACTGGTCATGCGTCGGTGATTCGTATATGGCAGATCTCACCTTTACTGTTGGCAAACTTTTGTTGGGCGCAGAGCACTTTGATAGTCCGCTGAACAGCTTGCCTGTAAGGGGAAGAAGCAGAAGGGAGAGAAGCATGCAAGGCAGTGAGCAATTCAGTAAACACATGGCGAATGACATTCATTCCTAACACTACTGCTGTTGTATCTCCCTCAGCCTCAGTAACAATTACAGCTTGACCTGGTAACTTGCGATCACCAATTTGGATTGTGGGTTACCAGTAGCCTAGCTGGGAAATAGGTTGACCATTACTTGCAATTAAGTCTAACTTTGCTTTACCCACTGGATTCAGGAGATCAAAGTCCCAATTGTTTTCAAAGGCTCGTCGCTCAATTGTGTTGACTTGTGAACCAGTGTCCACTAAAGATTCTAAAGGTACACCATCGATCCATATGGTTATATACGGGCATTTGGAGATGAACCGGGAAATCCATTGTGATTGTCCCTTTGTGCCTTTGTATTCACCTCCCGAGGGATGGCCCTTGGCCTCCAGGGTGTCCCGTTTAACTTATAACATTGATACTTGTAGTGTCCAAGATGCTCACAATAAGTACAGTACACACAATCACCAGATGGAGGCCTTCCAGGAGGGGGCCTATCAGGACTTGACCTACTAGAATGTGGCTCTTGGGACAATGTCCGATTTACAGATGATTCACATGATGCAGGGGGTTGGCCTTTTAGCTCCTTTAAGGCTTGGCATACGGATTCAAGGACTTGGACAAGTGCATCCATGGTAGGAGGTGCATGAATGAGAGTAGGGGCTTGCACAGACTGTGTGGCCTGCATAGGGGAAACAGGTGAAAGAGGAGATACAGTAGAAGTTCCAGCAGCAAGGTCTGAGTAACGAGGCGCAAGAGCATAGCTGGTACAAGGTGAGTCAATACCCACTACTCTCAGGGCTAGAGCTTTAAAGTCTAAGAAAGTCATGTTTGGATTTTATGCTGCTAGCATGTGGAGTTGACTTTGTACTAGCCTGGAGTCTACACCTTCTATGAATCTGTCGGTGATTATGTTTTCTGCAGCAGTAGGATCTATAGTGTCTATTTGCTGTAAGGCCCTGTATGCAGACTGAAGGGCTAGTGCGTAGTCCCTAAGAGTCTCACCTGGTCCCTGACGTCTGTTGTAAAATTTGAGACGAACCTCGGTGGGTGATTGGCGTTCAAATTATTTTCTCAGGCAGGTAAGGATCTGTTCTACATTGGTTTTCTCAGTAGATGACCAGGAACGGACTTCCTCAGCAGCTGGTCCATCAAGCTGTCCCAGGAGAAGTTGTACCTGCTGATGGAGAGTAAGTGAGAAAAGCTCAAGAGTATGCATCATCTTTTCTTTGAACCCAGCAAGTGTATGAGGATCTCCTCTGTAGCTTGGGAGACTAGAGGTTCCAATGAAGAATAGCATGCCGGTAGCCATGACAGGGGCTGGAACTGGGTTGGCGGCATTAGCCCGTTCCACTGGAGCACTAGCTGATGAGGATGAAGATACAGAGTTAACAGACTCGGCCTGGCCATTATGAAGAGGTTCAGACATTTTGGTGATGATGCAAGTACTGTCTCTTTAAGAATAATGATGACACTGTAGCTTTAAGGGATGCACTGTTATGCACCAACACAGTCTCTGAGATGGAAGGCTCCCCCTCTTGAAAATAGCACTGCGATGAATTAGGATTTGCACTTATTTGAGTAACTTGAAAGGCAGCAGAGTAGAAGAGCTGGTGCAGGTGCTGTTAACCCCAGCATGAAACAGGAAACAGTCTTTGGCAGTATTCACTGGCAAGATAGAGGTTAATGAGCAATGCTGAGACTTGTAGTGCAGTAAGAGAAGATAGGCACAGAGGAATGATCCTGTTCGTGACGCCAAATTCGACCTTTGTAAGGGCCCAGATGTTCCCTGCTATCCACCCTCACACAGTATCCACAGCTGATGGACAGTCGACAGACACGGTCTTGGGGATAACAGTTGCTTTAATATAGCAGGAACAAAGCAAATCAATACGGAATATATGTTTCACAGTGTCTCGTGGGTAGGCCACGGTAAATACAGCTTGGAGTTGAATGCTGAAGTGCAATTAGGGTGCTGGAGCTTTAAGTGCACGATTTGTTTCAGAATTAATACTGGTATGCTTTAGGTTCAGAGTCTCTTGAGTTTAGAGGGTAGATATGATAAGATTGTACAGACCTGGAGTCCTGGGGTTAATTTCACTGCTAGTTCAGACACGTGCAGTACTTGTAAGCAAATGAAGACAGTTGCCCAGCATGCTACGGGGAGCGGACGGCTGGTGCGTGGACAATGGCATGAAAGCCACTAATATTGCAGTGGGGCGGGAGACCCTCAAACTTCCCCAATCTGCGTGCAGTAGGGTCTGGTATATAGTCAGTATGCCCTACTGTCTGAAGAGATGTACAATGTCAGGATAGGAAGCCTTCAGCATATTGGCTGTAAAAATTAGGAAATGATGAAATTCTAGGCCTCGGGCCTAGGAGGAGTCTTGTGGTGAAGAGATTCTCCACATAATGTCTTCCCTCAGAGGAGACTCAGCCAGTACCAGCTCATTCCAGTTGTTTCTAGACAGAGGCTGGAGAATAACTCCACCTATTGAGCCATGTGACTAAGAACTAGCCAATAGGATAACACCCAATGAACACTTCAGATTCTTACAGTTTTCACCAGTAGATGGTGCTAGAACACAACAAATGAAAAATGCTTTACTTAAAACATATAACATAATATTACATATAAGTAAAAGTACTTAAAGAAACAGACACAATCTGGACCGGGCCACTACATACATATTTCCTTTGTTTCAGATCATGTCTGCTCCTTCTTCCTCTCATCGTAAATGCCTAAACAACCCTGACTCCTTCTGCTATATTTGTGGTGTTTTCACCATTCCAGTTCAAACGGCAAACATCAGTGCATTTGTCAAACAAGCATATTTTGCATATTTTAAAGTAAAACTCGGAGATCAAGATAAGCCATGGGCCCCTCACATAGTATGCAAGCAGTGTGTCGAGAGTTTACGGATGTGGACCAAAAGAACATGTGAAAAGTTGGCATTTGGTATCCCCATGGTGTGGAGAGAGCAAAAAAGTCATTCCCCAGACTGTTACTTCTGTTTAGTGAAAACATCAGGATTTAACAGGAAAAATAAAAGTAAAATAGAATATCCAAATCTACTGTCAGCTATCAGACCAATGCCTCATTCAGCTGAAATTCCAGTGCCAGTTTTTGAACAGCTACCATCTCTAGAAGTTCTGAGTGATGTTGAGGAACACAGTGACAGCAATGATGCAGAATTTGAAATTCACAAGGATTCAGTTCGTAAGGGATTTGATCAGCACAAGTTAAATGATTTAGCACGTGAATTGGGCTTATCAAAAAAAGCTTCAGAATTACTAGCATCAAGGCTGAATGAGAAACAGTTACTTGAACAAGGAGCGAAGGGATCATACTTTCGTACTAGAGAAAGTACATTTTTGCAGTACTTTCGGTGTGACAGCGGTTTTGTGTTTTGCCATAATATTCCTGGTTTACTACAAGAATTAGGGCTTTCAATGTACAATCCAAATGAATGGCGACTGTTTATTGATAGCTCAAAGCGGAGTCTTAAGTGTGTCCTTCTACACAATGGCAATTTATTTGGTGCCGTTCCTATTGGGCATTCTGTCTCTCTTCGTGAAGAACATAGAGATGTAAAGAGAGTTATTGAGTTATTGAAATATGACACACTGTTAAAAATATACTCTTAAATATATTTTTCTTCAAATACGTAAAAGCGCATGAAAGAAAGAACTTCAAAAATGCAAAAAATAAATGTATTTTATCTATTTAAAATGGTTGCCAAAATTCAGTTACAGAAAGGAAAAATAATATACTTCATTAGCTTACGTAAAAGTTCAATTAGTCCATACTGATCAATAGAAAATCTTCATCCATCTCTCCTTGGATTCTGAATGGTAAGGAAGGGGTGATATACCATAGCTTTTCAGCATGTGTTCATTTTGCAGCCTGGAAGGCTTCTGAGACAGTAGGCGACGTGCAGGAGCAGGAGTAGCCCCCTCCATCGTGTCATGTTATGACAACTGTTCAAACCATATAGGGAAATTACTGCTGGACGCATGTCACATGGTGTAATCTCTAGAAGCTTCCAGATGGTATATATATATATATCCTTCCATGTTAGCACTTATGTATATTCAATGTGGATATCTTAATATTTATTCCTTATAAGAACTTTATCAATAAACTATGCCCTCCAACATAAACAGAACTGTGAACATATATGTCCTACTATAAAATGTTTGATAACTAGATGTATTAATTTTAATGTTTTTACACACACACAATTGGATCATCTGTGTTGACCTTAAAATGGTTTGCTTCTTTCTTGGTCAGCAACGTGGGTACACAAAGTATCCCTATGTGGGATAGCAGAGCTCGAGAAAAGCATTGTGTTGAGTCGAATTGGCCTCCAAGATCTGGTCTTAAACCTGGAGATCCTAACATTCTACATCAGCCACTTGTTGACAGGAAGAATATACTATTCCCACCTCTGCACATAAAACTAGGTCTCATGAAGCAATTTGTAAAAGCATTAGCAACCGACGGCAACTGTTTTAAGTACATCATGTTGGCACTTCCTGGACTGTCCATTGAAAAAATCAAGGCTGGTGTGTTTGATGGTCCACAAATTCAACAGCTCATCAAAGATGAACATTTCACCGGGACTATGTCAGATCTTGAGAAGAATGCTTGGTTATCATTCAAAGACGTCGTCAAGAACTTTCTTGGAAATACATGTGCATGTAATTACAAAGAAATTGTTCAGAAACTATTGGAGAGCTACAAAGCGCTTGGTTGCAACATGAGTATTAAACTACATTTTCTGCATTGCCATCTTGCCAACTTTCTGGAAAATCTTGGTGCTGTTAGCGATGAGCAAGGTGAACGATTTCACCAAGATTTGAAGGTTATGGAAGACCGTTACCAGGGTAGATGGGATGTACATATGATGGCTGACTATTGCTGGAGCATCAAACGTGATTGTCCTCAAGTTAAACACTCCAGAAAAAGCTATAAATGTACATTTTTACCTTAAACACTTGCATATATATATATATATATATCCTTTGTAAAAAACATGATAGTGTTAAAAAACATATTTGTCATGCCTATTTCTTATATATTTCATTTTTTGTTCATATTTGTACTATTTAAAAAAAACAAACACTTTTTAGGTACAGTAGTTTACATATTTTTGAGAAGACAAAAATCCTATAGTTCAAAAACTTGACGTGATAGAGAAAAACTGAGATCATTTCTGGATTCAGCATCCAAAAATGAATTAAGAACAGTTGTCAGACCTAACTCCTAAAAAATTGCGTTCCCCAGTGTTATCTGTACTCAGAAAGTCATCACTGTGTTACCTGTGGTGTTACATATGACTGCACATACAGTGGTGTGAAAAAGTCTTTGCCCCTTTCCTGATTTCTTATTCTTTTGCACATTTGTCACACTTAAATATTTCAGATCACCAAATTTAAATATTAGACAAAGATAACACAAGTAAGCAAAATATGCAGTTTATAAATGAAGGTCTTTATTAAGGGAAACAAATCCAAACCAACAGGGCCCAGTATGAAAAATTGATTGCTCCTTTCCCCTTTAAATTAACTGTGGTTTATCATATATTTGGGAAGCTGAGCTCAATTTCCCCAGCCACACCCAGGCAAGATTACTGCCACACCTGTTCTCAATCAAGAAATCACTTATATAGGACCTGCCTGGCAAAGTGAAGTAGACCAATAGATGCTTAAAAGCTAGACATCATGCCGTGATTCATATAAATTCAGGAACAAATGAGAAACAAAGTAATTGAGATCTTTTACTTTGAAAAAGATTATAAAGCCATTTCTAAAGTGTTGGGACTCCAGCAAACCACAGTGATAGCCATTATGCACAAATGGCAAAAACATTGAACATTGGTGAACCTTCCCTGGCGTGGCTGGCCAACTAAAATTACCCTAAGAACGCAGCAAGAACTCATCAAAGAGGTCACAAAAGAACTCGAAATAACAGCCAAAGAACTGCAAGCCACACTTGCCTCAGCTAAGGTCAATGTTCATAACTCCACCATAAGAAAGGAACTGGGCCAAATGGACTGCATGGCAAATTTCCAACACAAAAACCACTGTTGAGCAATAATAACATAAAGGCTTGTCTTAGGTTTGGCAGATAACATCTTGATGATGCCCAAGTCTTTTGGCAGAATAATCTGAGAACTGACGAAACAAAAGTTTAACTTTTTGGAAGGTGTATGTCCCATTATATCTGGCGTAAAAGTAACACAGCATTTCAGAAAAGGAACGTCATACCAACAGTAAATCATGGTGGTGGTAGTGTGATGGTCTGGAGCTGTTTTGCTGCTTCAGGACCTGGAAGATTTGCTGTGGTAAATGGAACCATGAATTCTGCTGTCTACCACAAAATCCCAAAAGAGAATGTCCGGCCATCTGTTTGTGACCTCATGCTGAAGCCACTTGGGTTATGCAGCAGGACAATGATCCAAAACACATCAGCAGGTCCACCTCTAAATGGCTTAAGAAAAACAACTTTAGAGTGGCCAAGCCAAAGTCCTGACCATAATCCAATTGAGATGCTGTGGCATGACCTTAAATAGTTGGTCATTGCTCCTAAGCCATCCATTTCTGCAAAGATGAGAGGGTTAAAATTCATCAAGAGTGTTGCAAAAGTCTCATTGCCAGTTATCGCAAACACTTGATTGCAATTGTTGCTACTAAGGGTGACCCAACCAGTAATTAGGTTTAGGGGGCAATCACTTTTTCACACAGGGCCTGGTATGATTGGATTTCTTTTTCCCTTACTAATAAAGACTTTCATTTATAAACTGCATTTTGTACTTGTGTTATCATTGTCTAATATTTAAATTTGTTTGGTGATGTGAGACAATTAAGTGTGACAAACATGCAAAAGGATAAGAAATCTGGAAGGGGGTAAAAACTTTTTCACACCACTGTAACATCTACTACATTACCTGTATTAAGAGAGTTATCACTGTGTAATTCTGTAGGGCTACATAGGACTGATTATATGTAATATCTACATTACCTGTGCTCAGAGAGGTATCACTGGATGTTATCTTTGGTGTTTAATTTTTTTTAAGGGTGGGGCAAAAAACGTCTTGTGGAATGGGCCCCTGATCTTTTCTAATCCTAGCAATCCTCCATTTCGGTGGTCTTGTGCTTTGAACGTATTTGCATGTTACCATTGCAAGGACATAAAGCAAATACCTTTTGAGACCATTAAAGCAGGGGGAAATTAACTGGTATATGTTTTTTTTGTTTTATTTGGCAACTTCCTACTATAGACTGTACTTGGTTTGGGTTTTTTTTTTAAGTCTAGGACAGCCCCTTGAAGCAAGAAGATTAAAGATATAGCAAAACAGGGTTTGTTTGCAGCCTGTACTCATGGTGACACATCAGTTTGCAAAAGAACTTTAAACACAAAACTGAGTATTTTGAATTCATTATATTTATGTTAGATGTACTTGACCATAAAAATTACTTTGTTGCGAAAGTAAAAAAGCCTAAAAAATGTAAGAAAAATAAATGTGATGTTTTGAATCAATGCTCAACATAAAAAAAGAAAGTGCTATTCTGCAGTTTAAAATCATTAGGTTTTAAATTATACAGTTTGATTTGTGTATAAAATGATATGCCGTTTTATAATGTGTACTTTATATCCTAGTACAGCAGTAATAAGATACAGTATGTGTTTTACCTATTGTGTTCCCAAGAATTGCGTACCCTTATGTACCAGACTGTAAATGACAATAAATTACCATTACATTTATTTTGAAAAGAATATGAATACGTATATATTACCTGCAGCTGAAAGTTATCTGATCTTTTTTTTCAGGCTTATACACAATCATTATTATTTGTCAAGTTAGAGAAGCAATTCAATGCTATGAGCATGAAATCATTAATGATTTACCTTACAGAACCTTTGAAGAACAAAAAAATATTACACAGTATTTGAAATTGATTCATTAATATTCAAGAAAATAGCACAGTGCAAAAAATGTGTATACCTTCAGAATGGTTGGAATGCCTTATATGTGTAGTGGGATTTCTGTCCCTTGCTATCAAACTCTGCATCCTTTAGCCACAGTTTATGCCCCCTGCTTGTCCTATTCCCAACTAAACCTTATTTTTGCTTTCTAAGTTAAACCTGGTCTTTATGTGGTAGACGTTTGAACAGCCATTTTCAGTAAAGCTGATTGAACCATTTGAAATTCAAATTCATCGAATTCGACAAAGTGAACAAAGCCGTATTTTTGTCCAATTGACCTCAAGGTAAGTGAATATGAAAGTCACCATTGTTAAACAATAGGCTAATTAACAACATACTGTATCATTGTACTTGTTATGCTGGGTTTACACACTGCAAAATCTCAAACGACATCGCTGTAACGTCACCGGTTTTGTGACGCAATAACGATGTTGTTTGCGATGTTGCAGTGTGTGAATCACATCAGCGACCTGGCCCCTGCTGTGAAGTTGCTGATCGCTACAAATCGTTCAGGACCATTCCTAGGTCCTTTTTTTCCCGCTGTGCAGCATACATCCGTATGTTTGAAACCTTTACAACGACATCACTAGCAACTTCGAGCCCAGCCTGTAGGCGTGCTATAGGGTTCCCTTTCCCGCCCCCGTACCTCCAATTGGTGGTCGCTGTAGCGTTTCTGATTGGTGGCTTTGAGTGAATAGAAGGCAACTTATTTCTGTTCTGTAGAACAACCTTGCTGGTCTTTGGGGATGTGCGGTGACTCTACACTGGTTTATCTATCAATCCAGCTTCTCTACAATACTCACCATCTACAAGGTAAGTTACTGGGTCTCAAATATGTATGAATTTTTTTAGCGATTCCTTTTTTCCCCCTTTCACATTTGAGGTCTCTGTAGCGATTCCGTTGTTGCTACTTTATAGGAATCTGCGATCAGGCTGCCAAATCATTTTAGGTCTCTGTAGCGATTCCGTTGTTGCTACCTTATAGGAATCTGCGATCAGGCTGCCAAATCATTTGAGGTCTCTGTAGCGATTCCGTTGTTGCTACTTAATAGAAATCTGCGATCATGCTGCCAAATCATTTTAGGTCTCTGTAGCGATTCCGTTGTTACTACTTTATAGGAATCTGCGATCAGGCTGCCAAATTATTTGAGGTCTCTGTAGCGATTCCGTTGTTACTACTTTATAGGAATCTGCGATCAGGCTGCCAAATCATTTGAGGTCTCTGTAGCGATTCCGTTGTTACTACTTCAAACTACTTAATTAACTCTGCGATTATGCTTAATTTACTGTACATTTTGCATGGGCGGCCATTTTAGTATGGGCGGCCATTTTCTGCCACGTCCTACAAACACTAGTGCGGTTTGACTTGTTTTTTTTGGTACTATGAAAAGGAAATGGAGGCCTACTGTACATTCCCTTTAGCGTGGGCGGACATTTTAGCATGGGCGGCCATTTTCTGCCTAGTATTTGAGCGTGCTGGTCTGCAATACTATACAGTCAATATATATTACGGTAAGCATCATTTTTTTAGCGATCACATTCAGATTTTTGTAGCGATCACATTCTGATTTTTGTAGCAATCACATTCTCATTTTTATAGAGTTTCCATTTTATTTTAGGACATGTGCAATCCATAACTCCTATTGTGTATTGTTGTCATGCTTCTACACTGGCTACCAAATGGAGGGCTTGCCTTCTGTGCAAACACCCATACTGGAGGTCCGTGCAGTATCTGATCTCAACATGGAATACAGTTGTCATTGACATTTAACATGTACATGTGTAATGATTTTGTTGCAACTTCTCTCATCTTTACATTGTATTTTTGCAGTTTGCACATCATGACCGATGCAGAGCGTGCTGTTGTTGCTGCATTGCTGATGGAAGAATCATGGCGACGAGATAATGCAAGGATGCTTGAGAGGCGTTCCAAACTAAAACGTCGCATGTGGACCAGAGAGTGGTTGCTGAAGAGGTCCGAAATATCCCACATCCAACTTCTGCGACAGCTTCATGGCAAGGATCCTCAAGATTTCCGAAACTATCTGCGGATGACAGAGGAGTCCTTCAAAATGTTGCTGGAAATGGTTACGCCACTCATTCAGCGGAAAGATACACTGATGCGTGCTGCTGTCCCTGTAGACGAAAGATTGGCAGTCACGCTGAGATTCCTAGCCACTGGCCGCTCACTGCAGGACCTGCATTTTTCAGCAGCAGTATCAAAATCCCTTCTGAGCGGTCTAATTCCAGAGACATGCAGAGCGATTGTTGAAAGTCTATGTTCCTACGTGCGGTTTCCAAAAACACAGGATGAATGGAAAAAAATTGCTTCTGATTTTGAACAAACTTGGCAGTTCCTGAACTGCGGTGGGGCATTGGACGGGAAACATGTGCGCATCACCCAACCCCACAACTCCGGATCCTATTTCTATAACTATAAAGGATATTTCAGCATCATCCTGATGGCCCTTGTTAACGCCAACTACGAATTCATAAATGTTGATGTTGGCATGAACGGGAGGGTTTCCGATGGTGGTGTTTTGGAGCACACACGTTTTGGAGAGCGATTGCTGAACGGTGACCTGAACTTGCCTCCAAACTCTCAGACTACTGGCAACCTTAATTTTGTTTTTATCGGCGATGAAGCCTTCCCGCTTCTTCCAAATCTAATCAAACCATTCCCCCAGAAAACTCTTACGAATGAAAGACATATTTATAATTATCGTTTATCAAGGGCGCGACGTGTTGTAGAAAATGCCTTTGGTATTATGGCAAATCGCTTTAGAGTGTTCCACACGTCTATTAACTTGAAGCTAGAGTCAATAGACTCTGTTGTGCTGGCGTGTTGCGTGTTGCACAACTTTCTACGCCAGCGCGATACTGTTGCGTACAGTCCACCAGGCTTTGGGGACTCTGTGAATACAGCCAATGGGGCAGTGGAGCCCGGTGAATGGCGTCAAGACACTGCTGCTATTGCAGACCTGGAAACATTTGCACACGGCAGAAACACGCATGATGCGAAGACCTGCCGTGAAAAGTACTGTGAATATTTTAATGGTCCAGGTGCTGTTACTTGGCAGCAGCAGATATTATAGTTTGCGAACCATATGTTATAGTTGCCTACTGATACCCTACTTTTTATTTTCTGTATTGATACGTGCAATAAAATTTTTGTTTTACTTTACCACTGCTTTTTTTGTCATTGTTTCACTACTAAGCAGTTTGTAAATATGTATACACATGCGTGTTCATCTCCATAAATATATATACACCGACATGCATATACATCCGTGTACTCTTATGTAAACATTCATTCATGTACACATACATATTTATATGAATATGTATATGCACACACAGAAACCAAAACAGATATATATTATACATTACATTACATTACATTATATATCCCCTGGACAGTCAAGATCATTGAAAAAAAAAAAAAAAACCTTGCTTCCACTCTACAGTCTTGATGTCCTCCCGTTTTCGTGGGGAGGGGGTGAGTGGGGTCTGATTGGCTGGTGTGTGTTTGTGTGTGGGAACCTCCCCAAGGGAGAGTGAAATCAGCACCAAAAACATGGATGCAGACCTCTGTGACACCCAGGTTTTGCCAGGGCGGCATAGTGCTCTTCGTGCTGCCACCTACTGCTCAGGGTGATGTGTATGCCCCATACTCTTATGGGATGTATATATCGCAGCCTCTCCTGGGATGTATATGCCTCCGTGTCTCCTGTGATGTAGATGCCCCAGCTTCTCCTGTGATGTGTATGCCCCCAGCCTCTCCAGACCAAGACAAACCTGGAAAAGCAGTTGTGAGCAACAAAATGATCAATATCACCGAACATCACAGTTGCTACAGCCACCACTTGGGTGAGTTAATTAATTCATTGACCAAATATAGCCAGGTCGTTTTCAAGTTGAAAATTTTTAGTGGTCCCTGAAGGTTGGTAGAAAATTACAAATGTCCCCCGGCAGTAGAAAGGTTCCCAACCCCTGTTTGAAAGGTTTTTCAAAAAATTGACACAACACCGAATATAAACTTGAAAGATTTATGTGTAATAAAAAAAAAAAAAACCTGTTTACAACAAATAATAAGAAATTTAGTGGCCCTGTGGTTGGCTTGCCACAAACTGGTTTAACAAATTGCCTTGTCGGCGTATGGCTTGCGACAGACGCCTATGTGATTCCAGCATCTGCGTGTTTGACTCGATCAGGTCCTGTAGTGTGGGGATTTCTGTGGAGGGAATGGTAAAAGTTAACCAGGCTTGTTCAAACATCGAACTGACAGGTATATGTTTTTTGTTGACCACTTACGGTTTTGTGGTTCATCACCTTCCTCCTCCGAGGCGCTGACGGCCCAACCAGATCCTGTGGCTAGGGAACACAAATCAATTATTAGTACACGACAGCCCACCATCATTTTAACATCCATGTATCCTTTCCAACTTGTAGGCACACCATGTTATGTGCATAAATTACAGGAAGGGTAGCCTGCACCAAACTCACCAACTGATGCGGGGGAAAAGGCATCGGGAGACAGTGATTGATGAGGAGACAGGGTGTAAGGTGGTGATGGGGTTGATTGAAGTGATGGGGTTGCAGCAGGTGATGGGTTTGGAGAAGGAGAAGGTGGCCCAGCAGGAGATGGTGCAGCTGGTGGAGGTGGGGTAGATGCAGCTGATGATGGACCAGGAGATGGTGGAGCCGGTTGCGGTGGTGGTGCAGCTGAGGGTGGTCCTAGGTATAGGAGAAAACTTCTATTGAGCGCATAACTCCAGGCCTCCACGGCTTAAGCCCGCTTTACACCATACAATTCTGCATACAATATCGTATGCGATGTGACACGCCCCCATCGTATGTGCGACAAGTTACATTAGTTTCCCTTTCATTTTTTAAACAGACATAACTATTAAGATTTTAAGACATCGTAGCGCATATAGCATCGTAATCGTATCATCGTTGTAGCGTCGGCATAATCCATAATTACGCTGACGCGACGGTCCGATGTTTTTCATCGTTCCTGCGGCAGCACACATCGCTGTGTGTGAAGACGCAAGAACGAGGAAAATTTCCTGTCGGCGTCACCGCGGCTCCCGTAGGATATGCGGAAGGAAAAAGGTGGGCGGGATGTTTACATCCCGCTCATCTACGCCCCTCCGCTCCTATTGGCAGCCTGCCGTGTGACGTCGCAGTAAGTCCGTACGACCCGCCCCCTTAATAAGGAGGCGGGTCACCAACCAGAGCGACGTCCCAGGACAGGTGAGTCCATGTGAAGGTGCCGTAGCTATAATGTTCGCTACGACAGCTATCACAAGGATATCGCAGCTGCGAGGGGGGCGTGGACTATCGCGCTCGGCATCGCGGCATCAGCTTGCGATGTCGCAGCGTGAAAAGTACCCCTAAGGCCATTATATACTGCCATTATATACTGCATTCTAACATGCTGTATATAAGAGCCCTGGCCGCTGTGACAACATAAAAAATACTTTATATAACTTACCTAGCCGTCGCGCTGCTGTGGAATAGGAGGACGGAGATGGCTGAAAGAGGCGCCGGCGGAACTGAACAACGTACACGCCTCCGTGACCCTATTCCACTGTAGCGCGACCATAAGGTAAGTTATATATATTGTTTTTTATTTGCTTTGTCTGGTGTTGTTTAGGGGTTAACAAAACCAAACCAGGCCAAAGCCGCAAAACAACACTCACCACGACGCCTCATGGTGTCTGCCCGGATGCTGGCGAACAGATCACTTTCTTTCTGATTTGGGTTGTGGACCGCTGCAGCCCAAATCGACGGGACAGGCCTCTCCTGATCTTCTCCAGCACTGCCTGCTTATGCAGTATGGGATGCTCACGGGGGGCCTCACAAAGGTAATCAAGTTTAACCACCATTTTCACTAGATAGTGCATCTCCACTGACCCCCAGGGAGAAGAGCGCCTCCTTGCCGCCATGTTTCCGCCTCTGGGCATAGTAAAACATCCACGCCGCCTACCAGACTTCAAAGACGATGGGAGCAACGTCATCACGTCACGTTATGAACAGCGTCGCAGTAGCGATCCCGCTTGCGGTCTCATTGTCAGCTAGCCCGCTCTAACCGCGTCAGCACAGCTGCACCTCCGTCTGCCGGGAACGCAGTAGCGTCGCCGGCCAGAAGTGAACGCTGGTGTGGACACTGTTAATACTAGTCCTTCTAACATAAAAATCCAATACACAAACATAAATCAATGATTTAAGTGCTATCTATGCAATTTGCTGTCTGACTCGGTTACAGCCGATATCGCAGACGGGAACGCTACTGTGATTCTGTGCTAGCTTTATTCAGACCGCTAGTTTCACGAACGGGAACGCTACTGTGACGCGGTTCGAGCAGCTCATTGAGAACGAGACCGCTAGCGGGATCGCTACTGCGACGTTGTTCAGAACGTGACGTGATGACGTTACTCACGTCAGCTTTGAAGTCTGTTGGGCGGCGTACATGCTCAGAGGCGGGAACATGGCGGCCAGGAGACGCAGTTCTCCATGGGGGCCTATTGAGGTGCATTATCTGATTCGGATGATGATAAAAATAGATTATTTTTGTGAGGCAGAGCATGAACATCCCATGCTTCACAAGCAGGCTGTGCTGAGGCTAATTAGCTGAGGCCTGGCCCGTAGATTTGGGGTGGAGCGATCCACAACCCAAATCCGGAAGAAACTGGCAGACCTGCGCTATAAGTCCAGTGAACTCCTCGCCAGCATCCGAGCAGACATCGAGAGGCGTCATGGTGAGTGCTGTTTAGCGGCTTTGGTCGTGTTCGGTTTTGTTTACCCATGAACAGCCCATGACTTTATGGTTCATGGATCATGGATCGAAACATCGGTGTTACCATTTAGTAAACATGTTAAATATAATATCCCCAAAATTATATTGTAGGATCACCTTTTATGGCCTAGAGCAGACCTGGGCAAGGGGCGGCCCGCGGGCCACATCCGGCCCGCCTACTCTCTGTGACCGGCCCGCCTTGCTCTGGGCATCCTTGCTGGCCGGTCACTGATGAGGGCAATCTGACCTGTTGTCCGGAGCTCCAGGCTCCGGCCGGCCCGTGGTCAGATTGCCCTCATCACACGCTGCGTGCCGGCAAGGAACAGAGGACAGATACTGCAGCACCGCACAGTGAAGCAGCGGAACGCAGGAATCTGTCCTCTGTTTCCTGCCGGCACTTTCTCTGTGACACACACGCGCGCGCCCTGATGTCGTCAGTACGTCGTCGGGTTCATCAGAGTTCATTGGGAACTGTGACAAGTCCCCGAGAGGGTCCGGCTTCCAGGTTCTCAACATACACACACACCTGTATACTCACCCAGCGATGCGGTCCCCAGCACTGTCCTTTCTTCCAGCTGCTCACTCCAGTGAACATTCAGTGAGTATACTTACAAGAGATGAGGAGCGGGAGGCAGCAGAGTCAGAGACAGCAGCGCTGGAGAGAGGTAAATATAGAAAATCTTTTTATTAAAAAGACCCGTGTTTTCTCTGGTATTTGTCACACTGATGTCACACAGATCACATCAGTGTGCAATCCGTGTGACACCTGTGTGCTGCCAGAGAAAAAAAGGATATGTGTGCGTGCAGGTCCACGAGGGGTCACACAGTCCGTAACTTACTGTTTGTATCTGAAGGGATAGTATATATGCTATATACAGTATTGGGTAAAACTGAGTTAATTATATTAGTCCGGCCCTCTAAAACCATCCCAATTTCTCATGCGGCCCCATGGGAAAATGAATTGCCCACCCCTGGCCTAGAAAAATAAAAGGAATTGAGGACCCAAAGGAGGGGGTTTATTTCTGAAAGATATGTACTAGAAAAATACACACATATGGCTTCTAAACTTGCTCACTCAGATATGCACCGAGATAAGAAGGATAGTCAGATGACTGGACAATGCTCCAAACGCGATTAGAGCAAGGTTTTTTGGAAAGCACAGTGTAGTTCAAATGCAATATATTCCAAAGAAAATAATAACATTATACCAAGATATCTAGTGTGCATATCAGAGGGACAAGGTGGCGAAAAAGAGCTATTTATCCTTTGTAAAAGGTATGGTATGCAAACTTGATCAAATTCAATGCTCCTGGGTAGTGATGAGCGAGTACTAAAAAGCTCGGGTGCTCGAAGCTCGGGCCGAGCCTCCCAAGATACTCGTGTACTCGGCCCGAGCAACGAGCCCAATGTTATCCTATGGGAGACCCGAGTATTTTTGTGAAATGACCCCCCGGCAGCATGGAGAAACCCTAAAAATGTCACAAAAGTCTCAGAAGAGTGCTCAAATGACATGGCAACAGCATGGGGAAGACCCCTTGAAGCATTTATCACTCAAAAGTCACAACTGTGAACAATTTTGTCCGCGTTTCACGCCATTTTTACGGACTCACCAGAAAACCTTCCAAAATGACCCCAAAATGATTTTTCATGGCAGAAATGTTAAGGGCACATACCCAATAGTGAGATAGAGCTGGTGTATGTTACTTTTTGAGATTAATACATGAAAGATTTTACGTGAAAACATTGTGTGGCACTCCGATGTCCCTGAGAAGAGACGTACATGAAGGCCTCTTGAGTCTAATGTGCCCATTTTGAGGAAGTGAGTCTTTGTAGTATTTTCCTTTGCCAGGGCAGTCCAAAATTGTGAGGTTCACCAATGCCCCTGCATACAGACGTGCATGAGGGCCTGTAAACCTGAAGTGCCCATTGTAAGGAAGTGGGTCTATTGTAGTATAGCCCTTAGGCAGGGCAGCCAAAAATTGGGAGGCTCCACGTTGTCCCTGGATAGAGACGTGCATGAGGGCCTCAAAACATTAAGTGTCCATTGTCAGGAAGTGGGTGTATTATATAGTATAGCCCTTAGGCAGGGCAGCCAAAAATTGGGAGGCTCCACATTGTCCCTGGATAGAGACGTGCATGATGGCCTGTAAACCAGAAGTGCCCATTGTAAGGAAGTGGGTCTATTTCAGTATAGCCCTTTGCCAGGGCAGCCAAAAATTGGGAGGCTCCACATTGTCCCTGGATAGAGACGTGCATGATGGCCTGTAAACCTGAAGTGCCCATTGTAAGGAAGTGGGTCTATTTCAGTATAGCCCTTTGCCAGGGCAGCCAAAAATTGGGAGGCTCCACATTGTCCCTGGATAGAGACGTGCATGATGGCCTGTAAACCTGAAGTGCCCATTGTAAGGAAGTGGGTCTATTGCAGTATAGCCCTTAGGCAGGCCAGCCAAAAATTGGGAGGCTCCACGTTGTCCCTGGATAGAGACGTGCATGAGGGCCTCAAAACATTAAGTGTCCATTGTCAGGAAGTGGGTGTATTATATAGTATAGCCCTTAGGCAGGGCAGCCAAAAATTGGGAGGCTCCACATTGTCCCTGGATAGAGACGTGCATGATGGCCTGTAAACCAGAAGTGCCCATTGTAAGGAAGTGGGTCTATTTCAGTATAGCCCTTTGCCAGGGCAGCCAAAAATTGGGAGGCTCCACATTGTCCCTGGATAGAGACGTGCATGATGGCCTGTAAACCTGAAGTGCCCATTGTAAGGAAGTGGGTCTATTTCAGTATAGCCCTTTGCCAGGGCAGCCAAAAATTGGGAGGCTCCACATTGTCCCTGGATAGAGACGTGCATGATGGCCTGTAAACCTGAAGTGCCCATTGTAAGGAAGTGGGTCTATTTCAGTATAGCCCTTTGCCAGGGCAGCCAAAAATTGGGAGGCTCCACATTGTCCCTGGATAGAGACGTGCATGATGGCCTGTAAACCTGAAGTGCCCATTGTAAGGAAGTGGGTCTATTTCAGTATAGCCCTTTGCCAGGGCAGCCAAAAATTGGGAGGCTCCACATTGTCCCTGGATAGAGACGTGCATGATGGCCTGTAAACCAGAAGTGCCCATTGTAAGGAAGTGGGTCTATTTCAGTATAGCCCTTTGCCAGGGCAGCCAAAAATTGGGAGGCTCCACATTGTCCCTGGATAGAGACGTGCATGATGGCCTGTAAACCAGAAGTGCCCATTGTAAGGAAGTGGGTCTATTTCAGTATAGCCCTTTGCCAGGGCAGCCAAAAATTGGGAGGCTCCACATTGTCCCTGGATAGAGACGTGCATGATGGCCTGTAAACCTGAAGTGCCCATTGTAAGGAAGTGGGTCTATTTCAGTATAGCCCTTTGCCAGGGCAGCCAAAAATTGGGAGGCTCCACATTGTCCCTGGATAGAGACGTGCATGATGGCCTGTAAACCAGAAGTGCCCATTGTAAGGAAGTGGGTCTATTTCAGTATAGCCCTTTGCCAGGGCAGCCAAAAATTGGGAGGCTCCACATTGTCCCTGGATAGAGACGTGCATGATGGCCTGTAAACCAGAAGTGCCCATTGTAAGGAAGTGGGTCTATTTCAGTATAGCCCTTTGCCAGGGCAGCCAAAAATTGGGAGGCTCCACATTGTCCCTGGATAGAGACGTGCATGAGGGCCTCAAAAAATTAAGTGTCCATTGTCAGGAAGTGGGTGTATTATATAGTATAGCCCTTAGGCAGGGCAGCCAAAAATTGGGAGGCTCCACATTGTCCCTGGATAGAGACGTGCATGATGGCCTGTAAACCAGAAGTGCCCATTGTAAGGAAGTGGGTCTATTTCAGTATAGCCCTTTGCCAGGGCAGCCAAAAATTGGGAGGCTCCACATTGTCCCTGGATAGAGACGTGCATGATGGCCTGTAAACCTGAAGTGCCCATTGTAAGGAAGTGGGTCTATTTCAGTATAGCCCTTTGCCAGGACAGCCAAAAATTGGGAGGCTCCACATTGTCCCTGGATAGAGACGTGCATGATGGCCTGTAAACCTGAAGTGCCCATTGTAAGGAAGTGGGTCTATTTCAGTATAGCCCTTTGCCAGGGCAGCCAAAAATTGGGAGGCTCCACATTGTCCCTGGATAGAGACGTGCATGATGGCCTGTAAACCAGAAGTGCCCATTGTAAGGAAGTGGGTCTATTTCAGTATAGCCCTTTGCCAGGGCAGCCAAAAATTGGGAGGCTCCACATTGTCCCTGGATAGAGACGTGCATGATGGCCTGTAAACCTGAAGTGCCCATTGTAAGGAAGTGGGTCTATTTCAGTATAGCCCTTTGCCAGGGCAGCCAAAAATTGGGAGGCTCCACATTGTCCCTGGATAGAGACGTGCATGATGGCCTGTAAACCTGAAGTGCCCATTGTAAGGAAGTGGGTCTATTTCAGTATAGCCCTTTGCCAGGGCAGCCAAAAATTGGGAGGCTCCACATTGTCCCTGGATAGAGACGTGCATGATGGCCTGTAAACCAGAAGTGCCCATTGTAAGGAAGTGGGTCTATTTCAGTATAGCCCTTAGGCAGGGCAGCCAAAAATTGGGAGGCTCCACATTGTCCCTGGATAGAGACGTGCATGATGGCCTGTAAACCTGAAGTGCCCATTGTAAGGAAGTGGGTCTATTTCAGTATAGCCCTTTGCCAGGGCAGCCAAAAATTGGGAGGCTCCACGTTGTCCCTGGGTAGAGACGTGCATGAGGGCCTCAAAACATTAAGTGTCCATTTTAAGGAAGTGGGTGTATTATAGTATAGCCCTTAGGCAGGGCAGCCAAAAATTGGGAGGCTCCATGTTGTCCCTGGGTAGAGACGTGCATGAGGGCCTCAAAACATTAAGTGTCCATTTTAAGGAAGTGGGTGTATTATAGTATAGCCCTTAGGCAGGGCAGCCAAAAATTGGGAGGCTCCACGTTGTCCCTGGGTAGAGACGTGCATGAGGGCCTCAAAACATTAAGTGTCCATTTTAAGGAAGTGGGTGTATTATAGTATAGCCCTTAGGCAGGGCAGCCAAAAATTGGGAGGCTCCATGTTGTCCCTGGGTAGAGACGTGCATGAGGGCCTCAAAACATTGTTCCCATTGCAAAGGAGCGGGTCTCCTGTCGTTGTAATGTCCATTCTGCAAAGAATGGGTGAAAAAATTTACCACTGGGGGTATACCTGAAACAAAGGCCTAAGTATTGCAATTTGTAACGGTCATCATCATGGTGGCGCATGAGGAGAAGGAGGAGCAGTCCAGCGATTATCCAAAGTCCAGAAGTGTGTACCCATGGGTGAGTGGAGGTACATGGCAAACTTTAAATTCCGCTCTCATTTGCTGGTGGTGTGGTGAAGTCTGGCCCAATCCAACCCTTGTTCATCTTGATCAGAGTCAGCCTGTCAGCATTTTCAGTTGACAGGCGGGTGCGTTTATCTGTAATGATTCCACCTGCGGCACTAAAAACACGCTCTGACAAAACGCTAGCAGCAGGGCAGGCCAGGACTTCCAAGGCGTAGAGAGCCAATTCATGCCACGTGTCCAGCTTGGATACCCAATAATTGTAAGGCACAGAGGAATGTCGGAGTACAGTTGTTCGATCTGCAAGGTACTCCTTCAGCATCTGGGCAAACTTAGGATTTCTTGTGGCACTACCCCGCACCTCAGGGGCTGTGGTACGTGAGGGGCTGAGAAAACTGTCCCACATCTTAAAGACTGTTCCCCTACCTCTGGCGGATTGGACTTGTGCCTCTCTCGGCTGTACGCCTCGGTTGTCCACTGATTCCTGACCTATGCCGCTAGCGTTTTGTGAGGGGAATGCTTTGCCTACTTCCGTGAGTATGGCCTTCCGGAACTGCTGCATTTTGGTTGACCTCTCCTCCACGGGAATAAGAGACAAAAAGTTCTCCTTGTAGCGTGGGTCTAACAGTGTTACCAACCAGTAATGATTGTCGGCCAAGATGTTCTTAACGCGAGGGTCACGAGACAGGCAGCTTACCATAAAGTCAGCCATGTGCGCCAGACTCTTAACAGCCAGGACTTCAGTAGCCTGACCAACAAGATGACTGAACATGCTGTCCTCCTCCTCCTTCTCCTCCTCCTCATCTACCCTGTCCTCTGGCCAGCCACGCTGAACCGAGGATATGACTGGTGTGCATGTCATATCCTCAATTTGGCCGGAGAGTTGCTCCATGTCTTTATCCTCCTCCTCGTCATAGTCCTCCACTGCACGTTGTGATGAGACGAGGCTGGGCTGTGTGTTATCACCCACACCCACTACTGTTTCTTGCTGCAACTCATCGCGCTCCGCCTGCAATGCATCATGTTTGTTTTTCAGCAGAGACCGTTTTAGAAGGCAGAGTAGCGGTATGGTGACGCTAATAATGGCGTCATCACCACTCACCATCTTGGTGGAGTCCTCAAAGTTTTGGAGGATGGTACATAGGTCTGACATCCATCTCCACTCCTCAGGTGTTATGTGTGGAGTTTGACCCATTTCCCGACGGCTTAGGTGATGCAGGTACTCAACAACTGCCCTCTTCTGCTCACATATCCTGACCAACATGTGCAGAGTTGAATTCCAACGCGTGGGGACATCACACACCAGTCTGTGAGCCGGAAGATGCAAACGGCGCTGAAAGCCGGCAAGGCCGGCTGAAGCAGTAGGTGACTTTCGAAAATGTGCAGACAGGCGGCGAACTTTTACCAGCAGATCAGACAGCTCTGGGTATGACTTTATAAACCGCTGAACCACGAGGTTGAGCACATGGGCCACGCATGGAACATGTGTCAGCTGGCCTCGCCTCAAAGCCGCCACCAGGTTCCGGCCATTGTCACACACGACCTTTCCTGGCTTTAGGTTCAGAGGTGTGAGCCAGTGATCTGCCTGCTGTTTCAGAGCTGTCCACAGCTCTTCTGCATTGTGGGGTTTGTCACCTATGCAGATTAGCTTCAGCACAGCCTGTTGCTGCTTCACCGAGGCAGTGCTGCAGTGCTTCCAGCTTGTGACTGGTGTGGAGGGCACAGTGGATGAGGATGCGCAGGAGGCTGAAGAGCATGACATTCCGGAGCTGTAGAGTGTGGGTGAAACACTGACTGAGGTAGGGCCTGCAAACCTTGGTGTGGGAAGGACGTGTTCCGTCCCTCGCTCAGACTGGGTCCCAGCTTCCACAATATTAACCCAGTGTGCCGTCAACGAGATGTAGCGGCCTTGCCCACAAGCACTTGTCCACGTGTCTGTGGTTAGGTGGACCTTGGGTGAAACAGCGTTGTTCAGGGCACGTGTGATGTTTTGTGACACGTGGTTATGCAACGCGGGGACGGCACACCGGGAGAAATAGTGGCGGCTGGGGACCGAGTAACGTGGGACAGCTGCCGCCATCAGGTCACGGAATGCTTCTGTCTCCACCAGCCTAAAAGGCAACATTTCCAGCGCAAGCAGTCGCGAAATGTTAGCATTTAGAACTGTGGCATGTGGGGTGTTGGCAGTGTATTTGCGCCTGCGTTCAAAGGTTTGCTGAATGGATAACTGAACGCTGCGCTGGGACAAGGACGTGCTTGATGCTGGTGTTCTTTCTGCGTAGGCAACTGCAGGTGCAGGAGTGGAGGAGGCTTGTTCGCAGGCAGCATGGACAGAGGATTGGCTCGCATGCACAACCAGCGAAGACGTAGCAGTGACATCAGCAAGCACTGCTCCTCGACTCTGTTGTACTTCCCACAAAGTCGGGTGCTTGGCTGACATGTGCCTGATCATGCTGGTGGTGGTCAGGCTGCTAGTTTTGGTACCCCTGCTGATGCTGGCACGGCAGGTGTTGCAAATGGCCTTTTTTGAATCATCTGGATCCAACTTAAAAAACTGCCAGACTCGGGAAGACCTAACATTTGTACAGGCACCTTGTGTCGTCGTGTTGTTCCGGGGAACGGTTGCCTGACTTCTGCCTGGGGCCACCACCCTGCTTCTTACTGCCTGTTGTGATGCTAAGCCTCCCTCCCCCTGTGCACTGCTGTCCTCGCTCTGCATATCCTCCTGCCAGGTTGGGTCAGTTACTGGATCATCCACCACGTCGTCTTCCTCTTCCGCACCCTGCTCCTCCTCCTGACTTGCTGACAATTGTGTCTCATCATCGTCCACCACTTGTTGAGACACGTTGCCAACTTCGTGAGAACGTGGCTGCTCAAATATTTGGCCATCTGTACAGACGATCTCCTCATGACCCACTTCAATATGAGCTGGCGAGAGGCCAGAATGTGTGAATGGAAACGTGAACAGCTCTTCCGAGTGTCCAAGTGTGGGATCATTAATGTCCGAGGAGGACGTGTACTCAGCCTGGTGGTAGGAAGGAGGATCAGGTTCAGAAATGTGCGGTGCAGTATCACGGCTACTGACACTTGACCGTGTGGAAGACAGAGTGTTTGTGGTGGTGCCAATCTGACTGGAAGCATTATCTGCTATCCAACTAACAAACAAAAACATAGAAAGAAAGATGGAGCTTGCAAGGCAGTTAGTGTAAAAATATCCAAAATTTTATTATACAAATTTCTTATTATATTAAAATAGTTTCAATCCATATAGAAAAAATACATATGCAGTGCTAATAGAGAACAAGGTGAATTACCACACATAAGTGGGAAAGCAGAAGTGATAACACCCCAAATAGACATAAATAACTAGCAAGGGCAAAGGGTCATAAATAAGCGTAAGTGGCTGGCTAATACCTATGGCGTCTCTGTCCTGGCGGGAAACGTAATTATATATAGCCAAATCAGCATAGATCCCTAAGGCAGGACAGAGAGTCCAAGAATCAAGCCAATCATGAAAAAAGTCACAAAACAATGACTAAAAAATGTGGCGCCTCCACCCTGACCGGGCACATAAAGTTGTGCAGCCAAATCGGCACAAGTCCGTTTAAACAGGGCAGGGGTCACCAGTAGGCCATTCACATACAAAAGACCCTAAGAACCCATAACTTACACATAGTTAAGAAGGGGGGTGAACACCAGAGCGTCCCACGACAGTGCAAGGAGCCTTCCTACGCGCGTTTCGCACGGATTACATCTGCTGGCTTCATCAGGGAAGGTATACGGCAATTGCCGTTCAAGGACCTTATATCGGAAGTCGCGAGACTTCATTGGACTGACCAGGACCTGGAAAATGTGTCCCAGCCAATCGGATCCCCGCCGACGCACACGCGCACCGCGCGCCCAACGTCACACGCCCCTCAGCCGTCCAATGGGAGAGGGAGCCCGGAGCACAGCACACGTGCTCCAAGGCCACCCCCACCCAGTAAGGACGGCCAAGGGGCGGGCAAGGAAGGCGAGCGGCGCGCACGGGTCACGGAGATCAGAGGGCGGGACACAGCTCCCAGCTAGAGTCCGTCAATCAGCCATCGGGTTGCCATGGCGGCGCGTGCACCAAAGCACGGCAAAAGTCCGCACCACGTCCCCGGCGATCCAGTGAGGGGGGACGCGGCGGACCCCCGGGCCCAGGGGTCCGCAACATCCACCCCCACCAAAGAGGACGCCGGGCAAGCAGCGGGGACAGGATACCGCGCGATGGGAGCGCGCACAGCAACCAGAGGGCGGGACAGGCTAATAGCTGGAAATGAAAAATGTGAGCAATCAATAAGTATCCTTGCCATCCCATAAATACGACCACAGAAATGAGATAACAATGGCATCAGTCATATTACATAAAAACAAGAAACAGGAGAATTATTATGCAGAGATCTTCTTAAAGTGACAGTACGTCCATGTCCTAAGGGAATCATGTGCGGACAATTTTTCCAAAAATCGATGTCAGGTCCAAGTCCGACATGTAGATCACAATGAATAATAACTAGACAAGGTCCTATGAAGGCAAGAGAATTAAATTAGGAACACTGAAAATTAATAATGGGGCCAAAAAGAAACCTGATAAAAAATAATTAAAAATATCCCTTAAATTAAAAAGGAAAGGAATGGTGCAGTACATGACAAGAGCCACTCATAGAAACGTGATTCACTGTGGGATTAGGGGGGGAAATGTCAAAAAGCTTTTGGCCCAACGTGAACTGAAATGGATTACCATTTTGGACACAGTCACACCAAAGGGCCTTAATGAGGCTCTAAACTTTGCCCCGTTTCTATGAGTGGCTCTTGTCATGTACTGCACCATTCCTTTCCTTTTTAATTTAAGGGATATTTTTAATTATTTTTTATCAGGTTTCTTTTTGGCCCCATTATTAATTTTCAGTGTTCCTAATTTAATTCTCTTGCCTTCATAGGACCTTGTCTAGTTATTATTCATTGTGATCTACATGTCGGACTTGGACCTGACATCGATTTTTGGAAAAATTGTCCGCACATGATTCCCTTAGGACATGGACGTACTGTCACTTTAAGAAGATCTCTGCATAATAATTCTCCTGTTTCTTGTTTTTATGTAATATGACTGATGCCATTGTTATCTCATTTCTGTGGTCGTATTTATGGGATGGCAAGGATACTTATTAATTGCTCACATTTTTCATTTCCAGCTATTAGCCTGTCCCGCCCTCTGGTTGCTGTGCGCGCTCCCATCGCGCGGTATCCTGTCCCCGCTGCTTGCCCGGCGTCCTCTTTGGTGGGGGTGGATGTTGCGGACCCCTGGGCCCGGGGGTCCGCCGCGTCCCCCCTCACTGGATCGCCGGGGACGTGGTGCGGACTTTTGCCGTGCTTTGGCGCACGCGCCACCATGGCAACCCGATGGCTGATTGACGGACTCTAGCTGGGAGCTGTGTCCCGCCCTCTGATCTCCGTGACCCGTGCGCGCCGCTCGCCTTCCTTGCCCGCCCCTTGGCCGTCCTTACTGGGTGGGGGTGGCCTTGGAGCACGTGTGCTGTGCTCCGGGCTCCCTCTCCCATTGGACGGCTGAGGGGCGTGTGACGTTGGGCGCGCGGTGCGCGTGTGTGTCGGCGGGGATCCGATTGGCTGGGACACATTTTCCAGGTCCTGGTCAGTCCAATGAAGTCTCGCGACTTCCGATATAAGGTCCTTGAACGGCAATTGCCGTATACCTTCCCTGATGAAGCCAGCAGATGTAATCCGTGCGAAACGCGCGTAGGAAGGCTCCTTGCACTGTCGTGGGACGCTCTGGTGTTCACCCCCCTTCTTAACTATGCGTAAGTTATGGGTTCTTAGGGTCTTTTGTATGTGAATGGCCTACTGGTGACCCCTGCCCTGTTTAAACGGACTTGTGCCGATTTGGCTGCACAACTTTATGTGCCCGGTCAGGGTGGAGGCGCCACATTTTTTAGTCATTGTTTTGTGACTTTTTTCATGATTGGCTTGATTCTTGGAATCTCTGTCCTGCCTTAGGGATCTATGCTGATTTGGCTATATATAATTACGTTTCCCGCCAGGACAGAGACGCCATAGGTATTAGCCAGCCACTTACGCTTATTTATGACCCTTTGCCCTTGCTAGTTATTTATGTCTATTTGGGGTGTTTTCACTTCTGCTTTCCCACTTATGTGTGGTAATTCACCTTGTTCTCTATTAGCACTGCATATGTATTTTTTCTATATGGATTGAAACTATTTTAATATAATAAGAAATTTGTATAATAAAATTTTGGATATTTTTACACTAACTGCCTTGCAAGCTCCATCTTTCTTTCTATGTTTATGTGCCATATGGAGTGGCGTTAACTTTTTTGATGCGAGATGTGCCTTGGTTCAATGTTCTTATGTCTCATGGTCTTTTTTGTGTTATCCACAGCACAGTCTCGGACAATGATGAACTTTAAAGCCCGCGAGGAGGCGTGGCTTAATAAAATTAACGAGGTGCTAAAAGGTGAACCCACAGGGGTTTTGGAAAGTAATGGTGCATGTACTAGGGATTTGTGCAATAAGATGACGGAGCTACTCAAGAAGCGGACTAGGATTTGGCTTAATTGTACCTTTTTGGAGAGATATGTGGAACTCGGTTTAATTCCGAGGGGACTACGAGTTCAAGTCTTTCCCTCGTTCCCCATTCAGAATGATGAGTTTAAAAGTAAATGGGAGACTGCCGCCTCTGACTGCTCCAAGCAATTTCTTCAACTCTTAATTGGGTTGAATAAGGAGACCCTTGCTACTTTAGAAGGTGATATTAATTCTTTGCAGATTGATATAGAAAAAAACATGACAACAATAGCAATTAATAAGTTTAATGAGGGTCTTGACTTGGAAATTGAGAAATTGAGTAAAGAGGTTCAAGATACTAAGATCCGGAAACTACAGAGAGATTTGGATGACAGACGTCAGAATAAGATGTACAAATGGAGGGGTAGTGATAGATTTAAACCATATCAACGCCCACGTTTTGGGGGATCAAGATCAGGCTCCATCTCCTCCTGCACATCAGGCGAAGAAAGTGGTCTATCCGGCAGTACGACTATATCTGGAAGGGGTAATCAGAGCCAAATGTCTTGGGACAATAGACTACGTCAACCCAAAAAGAGGGGTGC
Source organism: Anomaloglossus baeobatrachus (assembly GCF_048569485.1). Taxonomy (NCBI): domain Eukaryota; kingdom Metazoa; phylum Chordata; class Amphibia; order Anura; family Aromobatidae; genus Anomaloglossus; species Anomaloglossus baeobatrachus. The sequence goes on from NC_134355.1 coordinate 289,182,368, forward strand.
CGGCAGACCTAAAGATATTGGTTCGGGCGAAGGCCCCCAGGTAATTAACCTGTCGAAATATACTTTGTCAACGGCACAACTACAGGTGTTGAGCAAGGGTTTGACTTTTTCCCCCACTAACACCTTTGATTTGTTCACAGCTTTGAAGGATCTTCACCTTTTCTCCCGGAAGCTGATCCTTCATAAGTTACATTCTAAATCACCGACAGGAGACACCGATCTTGCTATGGGACAAAGTGCGACACAAATTTTGGAGGATCTCTCAGAAGAATTACCATCTCAGCTGCCAGGTGAGTTTCCCACCTCTTTGAGGCCTAGATCCACGACTTTCCCCCCCTTGTCTCTATGCCCGGCGGTGGAGATTTTTACTCGCCTTGTTAGTGAAAATCTGCGTAACATCTCCACTCGCCGATCACGGGACAATTTAACTGCAGTCCAAAGGAAAGCCTTGAGAGAACTGGGCGATATGAAGGACGTCATATTCAAGGCTGCAGACAAGGGGGGTAATGTCGTGGTTTGGCCAGTGGATCTCTATGAAAGGGAGGCCCACAGGCAGCTGAGAGACAGAGAGACATAGAGTAGATTGGACTCCTCACCTTTGATCTCATTCTCTGCCCAATTGTACCTCATCCTCAATGATGCCTTAGACCAAGGGATTATTACCAAGGGGGTCTTTGATGGGTTATTTGTAAAATATCCTAAAATTCCAACCTTTTACCTATTGCCCAAGGTCCACAAGGACCCCATCAATCCACCCGGTCGGCCCATCGTTTCAGGGATGGAGGGGTTATGTAGTCCCATCTGCCAGTTTATTGATTATTACTTAAAACCCCTGGTGGAGACCCTTCCATCCTACGTTAGGGATACGACCGAGGTTCTTAATAGACTTGATGGGGTTCATGTGGACCCAGGGACCCTCTTGGTGGTGGCCGATATAGAGTCTTTATACACGTGTATCGGCCACGACGACGGCCTGAGAGCAGCTCGTTTTTTCTTGGGTATGAGTAATTGGGATGGACGCACTTGTGAGCTGGTCCTGGAACTTCTTGACTATGTACTCACCCACAATTTCTTCGTCTTTAAGGATAGATTCTATCTGCAGAGGCGGGGGACCGCTATGGGCGCGGCCTGTGCGCCTTCGTACGCAAACCTCTTCCTCGGTTTTTGGGAGAGGGGTTTGTTTGTTGACGGAGGTGCATGGGCCGCCCCCATGGTGTCAATGTGGGTGAGATACATTGATGATCTATTGATCATCTGGCAGGGTACCATCTCTCAACTCAGGTGTTTCATGGACCAGCTCAACACAAATAATTACAACATCAAATTGACATATAGTTTTAGTGACAGTGGAGTTGAGTTTTTGGATATTAAAATTACTGCAGATGAGTTTGGGGCTTTGCAGACGGATGTGTACAGAAAACCGACGTCTGTAAACTCCCTACTCTATGCCACCTCTGCTCACACCAACTCCACTGTACGTGCCATCCCAATTGGTCAATATCTCAGGATGAGACGACTCTGCTCTCAGGACAACGTTTTTAAACAACAGGCAGATGATTTGAGGATGAGGTTCAAAAACAGAGGTTATGGGAACCGCACTCTGAAACAAGCTTATCAGAGAGCAAGATCGGTGTCTAGGGATGATCTGCTTCATGGGAGGAGAGGTGAAATCAGGCCTGTGGAAAATATAAGGTTCATCTCAACATTTAATGTTAAATGGCAGGAGATGAGAGAAATTCTAACTAAATTCTGGCCGATCCTTCAATCAGATCCCACTTTGAAATCACGTCTGCCCCCTGTACCTTTGATGACCGCCAGGCGATGTAAAAATCTTAAGGACTACTTGGTCAAAAGCCATTATATACCACCAGTGACCAGTAATCCTTTTGGCTCGTCTGGACCCATCAAAGGTTGCTTTCCCTGTGGTCGCTGTGTTTCCTGCCCGAATGTCTCTCGCTGCTCCTCTTTCCATACTAGTGATGGGAGAAAAAGCTTCCCTATAAGAGAACATATCTCTTGTACTACCATCAACGTCATCTACTATGCAACATGTGATTGTAATAAGATCTATATAGGTATGACATCAAGGGAATTAAGAGTAAGAGTAAGGGAGCATGTGAGGGACATTCGGGCGGCAACCACAGCGACCAATGTGGCAGAATTAAAAACTATACCGCGCCACTTCAAATTGGTTCATGGATGCAACCCTAGATCTTTTATGGTCAGGGGTGTTGACGTGATTCACTGTGGGATTAGGGGGGGAAATGTCAAAAAGCTTTTGGCCCAACGTGAACTGAAATGGATTACCATTTTGGACACAGTCACACCAAAGGGCCTTAATGAGGCTCTAAACTTTGCCCTGTTTCTATGAGTGGCTCTTGTCATGTACTGCACCATTCCTTTCCTTTTTAACCCCTTCAGCCCCCGGGCACTTTCCGTTTTTGCGTTTTTGTTTTTTGCTCCTTTTCTTCCAAGAGCCGTAACTTTTTTATTATTCCGTCAATCTTGCCATATGAGGGCTTGTTTTTTGCGGGACGAGTTTTACTTTTAAATGAAATCATAAGTTTTACCATATAGTGTACTGGAAAACGGCAAAAAAATTCCAAGTGCGGAAAAATTGCAAAAAAAGTGGGATCGTACAATAGTTTTTGGGATATTTTATTCACGGTGTTCACTATATGGTAAAACTGATGTCTGGGTGTGATGCCTCAGGTCGGTGCGAGTTTGTAGACACCAAACATGTATAGGTTTACTTGTATCTAAGGGGTTAAAAAAAATTCACAAGTTTGTCCAATAAAAGTGGCGCACGTTTTGCGCCATTTTCCGAAACACGTAGAGTTCTTATTTTTTGGGATCTATGGCTCAGTGATGGCTTATTTTTTGCGTCTCGAGCTGACGTTTATAATGGTACCATTTTTGCGCAGATGCTACGTTTTGATCGCCTGTTATTGCATTTTGCGCAAAACTTGCGGCGACCAAAAAACGTAATTTTGGCGTTTGGAATTTTTTTACCACTACGCCGTTTACCAATCAGAATAATTGATTTTATATTTTGATAGATCGGGCATTTCTGAACGCGGCGATACCAAATATGTCTATATTTATTTATTTTTTAACCCTTTAATTTTCAATGGGGGGAAAGGGGGGTGATTTGAACTTTTAGGTTTTTTGTTTTTTTTTTTATTTTTTAAAACTTTTTTTTTTACTTTTTTTTTTTATTTTACTAGTCCCCCTAGGGGGCTATAGCAATCAGCAATACGGATCGCTGATTGCTATCTGCTGATCACAGCAATACCGCTGTAATCAGCAGATTCACTCACTTTGGTTTTCCCTCTGCTCTCGGCCGAGGGAAAATGAAAGTGAAAGATCATAGCAGCAGGCGTCATCACATGACCCTGTGCTACGATGGCAACCACCGATAGTCACGTGATAACACACGTGACTTCCGGTGGGGGCGGCGGTAAGCAACAAACATGGCCGCGCGCATTTAAATCTTGCTGCCAGACTTTGGCAGCAAGATTTAAGGGGTTAATGGCCGCGGGTGGAAGCGATTCCACCCGCGGCTAGCAGGCACACATGTCAGCTGTTGAAAACAGCTGATATGTGTGCCGATCCACGCCGCCTGCCCGCGGCAGGGGGCGGGACTTAACGGGACACGATCCTGGACGGATAGATCCGTCCAAGGTCGTGAAGGGGTTAATTTAAGGGATATTTTTAATTATTTTTTATCAGGTTTCTTTTTGGCCCCATTATTAATTTTCAGTGTTCCTAATTTAATTCTCTTGCCTTCATAGGACCTTGTCTAGTTATTATTCATTGTGATCTACATGTCGGACTTGGACCTGACATCGATTTTTGGAAAAATTGTCCGCACATGATTCCCTTAGGACATGGACGTACTGTCACTTTAAGAAGATCTCTGCATAATAATTCTCCTGTTTCTTGTTTTTATGTAATATGACTGATGCCATTGTTATCTCATTTCTGTGGTCGTATTTATGGGATGGCAAGGATACTTATTGATTGCTCACATTTTTCATTTCCAGCTATTAGCCTGTCCCGCCCTCTGGTTGCTGTGCGCGCTCCCATCGCGCGGTATCCTGTCCCCGCTGCTTGCCCGGCGTCCTCTTTGGTGGGGGTGGATGTTGCGGACCCCTGGGCCCGGGGGTCCGCCGCGTCCCCCCTCACTGGATCGCCGGGGACGTGGTGCGGACTTTTGCCGTGCTTTGGCGCACGCGCCGCCATGGCAACCCGATGGCTGATTGACGGACTCTAGCTGGGAGCTGTGTCCCGCCCTCTGATCTCCGTGACCCGTGCGCGCCGCTCGCCTTCCTTGCCCGCCCCTTGGCCGTCCTTACTGGGTGGGGGTGGCCTTGGAGCACGTGTGCTGTGCTCCGGGCTCCCTCTCCCATTGGACGGCTGAGGGGCGTGTGACGTTGGGCGCGCGGTGCGCGTGTGCGTCGGCGGGGATCCGATTGGCTGGGACACATTTTCCAGGTCCTGGTCAGTCCAATGAAGTCTCGCGACTTCCGATATAAGGTCCTTGAACGGCAATTGCCGTATACCTTCCCTGATGAAGCCAGCAGATGTAATCCGTGCGAAACGCGCGTAGGAAGGCTCCTTGCACTGTCGTGGGACGCTCTGGTGTTCACCCCCCTTCTTAACTATGTGTAAGTTATGGGTTCTTAGGGTCTTTTGTATGTGAATGGCCTACTGGTGACCCCTGCCCTGTTTAAACGGACTTGTGCCGATTTGGCTGCACAACTTTATGTGCCCGGTCAGGGTGGAGGCGCCACATTTTTTAGTCATTGTTTTGTGACTTTTTTCATGATTGGCTTGATTCTTGGAATCTCTGTCCTGCCTTAGGGATCTATGCTGATTTGGCTATATATAATTACGTTTCCCGCCAGGACAGAGACGCCATAGGTATTAGCCAGCCACTTACGCTTATTTATGACCCTTTGCCCTTGCTAGTTATTTATGTCTATTTGGGGTGTTATCACTTCTGCTTTCCCACTTATGTGTGGTAATTCACCTTGTTCTCTATTAGCACTGCATATGTATTTTTTCTATATGGATTGAAACTATTTTAATATAATAAGAAATTTGTATAATAAAATTTTGGATATTTTTACACTAACTGCCTTGCAAGCGCCATCTTTCTTTCTATGTTTATGTGCCATATGGAGTGGCGTTAACTTTTTTGATGCGAGATGTGCCTTGGTTCAATGTTCTTATATCCAACTAACAACCTGTTGACACTGGTCTTGGTTCAAGAGCGGTGTACTGCTGCGGTCCCCAAGAATTTGGGACAGGACGTGCGAGCGACTAGATGTGGCCCTTTGTTGTGGCGAAATTAGAGCTTGCCCACGACCTCGGCCTCTGCCTGCACCACCATCACGTCCACTTCCTTGTTCCTTGCCAATGCCCTTGCGCATTTTGCAATGCTGTGCACTGCTGACGTGTATATTCACTACTTGTGCGTTATATAAAAGTTTCTGGAAATTGCACACAAGTGCACCTGTACGCTGCCACCAACAGGCACACACGTGCGGTTTTAAAAACCAAGCACGGACGCAATAAGAACCTAACAGGTTTTTTTGGGGAGCGACAATTACAGACAAGTCAGACACTATCTGGACTGTTTTACACTGTGTACACCAGCCCCAGATATGATGAAGGCTGGTATACGGTCACCACTACCCTGCCTGCCTGCCTGCCTGTATACTGGTACAATAGTCCTGACAAGGACTCTTTTGGTCACTAGCCTGTATTCAGACCTGGCTATACCCTGCCTGTATATAGCAACAATAGTCCTGAGAAGGACTCTGCTACTGTACTCCGACCTGGCTATACCCTGCCTGCCTGTATACAACTAGAATAGTCCTGAGAAGGACTTTTGGTCACACTGTTTGCAGCCCTGCAACTGAAAAAGCTATAAAGGGCCGCAAAGCTTTCCCTGAATCAGCGACACTCTCCCTGCACTCACTGTCTGGATAGCTGTGAGCAGAGCACAGCGCGCCGGCCGATATAAAGGCTCGGTCACGCTGTGCAGGCCAGCCAATCACTGCAATTCCACAACTAACAGGGCTGTGGCATTGCAGTGGTCTGCCAGCCAATCCCTGCATGAGGGCTGGCTCTCAAAAGAGCGCCAACATGCAGAAATGAAGACCACGAGTACAGCACGAGTATCGCGAGATTACTCGGTCCCCGCCGAGCAGCCCGAGTACAGCGATACTCGTGCGAGTACTGAGTAGTGACAAGCATGCTCGCTCATCACTACTCCTGGGGTATAATGGGATTATTTTCTCTTTGCATATATTAGCATTTGATCAACACTGTGCCAGTCTTTGCATAAACCATTTCGCAAAAAAACATGCTGGGTAATCGCGTTTGGAGTATTGTCCATTGCCCTGATTATCATTGTTATCTCGGTGCATATCAGAGTGACATTAGAAGCCTTGAGTACAATTATTTACCGAACAGTATAAAATAGACGAATTTTAAGTGACTGATTTTTGTGCATTGTATTTTCAATGAATGCAGCATGTCTGCTGCTTTGAGGCAAGTGGTCCCCATGTGGCTGGTACCCTGAGAAAAAGGTTTGTCAAACATACATAAAAAAGCTACAATATATCTACCGATGTGTCGGCGGGGTCATGTTGTAAGTTATGCACATCCGGCATCGTTACAGATATTGTAGTGTGTCAAAACTACATGCGACTACGATTGAACGAATAACCGTTCATCGCATACACGTCGTTTGATTACTAAAAAGGGAACGTCTGGTTGTTAAATGTTCCAGAGGCAGCACACATCGCAGTGTGTGACACCCCGGGAACGACTAACTGCAACTTACTTGCGTCCCGCTTCTTTCTTATGAATGGTCGTATGGAAGGGTAAGTACTTGTGACAGGAACAAAGCATAGGTGCGACACGGTTAACTAATTTAACTTGCAGAATTGTATGGTCTAAAGCAGGCGTAGCCATGGAGGCCTGGAGCTATGCACTCAATAAAATTTTTCTCCTATACCTAGGACCACCTCCAGCTGCACAGGCACCTCCACCTGCTCCACCATCTCCTGGTGCAGCATCTGATGCGGATCCCCTACCTCCACACTCTCCTTCTCCAAACCCATCACCTGCTGCAACCCCATCACTTCAATCAACCCCATCACCACCTTACACCCTGTCTCCTCATCAATCACTGTCTCCCGATGCCTTTTCCCCCGCATCAGTTGGTGAGTTTGGTGCAGGCTACCCTTTCTGTAATTTATGCACATAACATGGTGTCCCTACAAGTTGGAAAGGATACATGGATGTTAAAATGATGGTGGGCTGTCGTGTACTAATAATTGATTTGTGTTCCCTAGCCACAGGATCTGGTTGGGCCGTCAGCGCCTCGGAGGAGGAAGGTGATGAACCACAAAACCGTAAGTGGTCAACAAAAAACATATACCTGTCAGTTCGATGTTTGAACAAGCCTGGTTAACTTTTACCATTCCCTCCACAGAAATCCCCACAGTACAGGACCTGATCGAGTCAAACACGCAGATGCTGGAATCACATAGGCGTCTGTCGCAAGCCATACGCCGACAAGGCGATTTGTTAAACCAGTTTGTGGCAAGCCAACCACAGGGCCACTAAATTTCTTATTATTTGTTGTAAACAGGTTTTTTTTTTTTTTATTACACATAAATCTTTCAAGTTTATATTCGGTGTTGTGTCAATTTTTTGAAAAACCTTTCAAACAGGGGTTGGGAAGCTTTTTACTGCCGGGGGACATTTGTAATTTTCTACCAACCTTCGGGGACCACTAAAAATTTTCAACTTGAAAACGACCTGGCTATATTTGGTCAATGAATTAATTAACTCACCCAAGTGGTGGCTGTAGCGACTGTGATGTTCGGTGATATTGATCATTTTGTTGCTCACAACTGGTTTTCCAGGTTTGTCTTGGTCTGGAGAGGCTGGGGGCATACACATCACAGGAGAAGCTGGGGCATCTACATCACAGGAGACACGGAGGCATATACATCCCAGGAGAGGCTGCGATATATACATCCCTTAAGAGTATGGGGCATACACATCACCCTGAGCAGTAGGTGGCAGCACAAAGAGCACTATGCCGCCCTGGCAAAACCAGGGTGTCACAGAGGTCTGCATCCATGTTTTTGGTGCAGATCTCACTCTCCCTTGGGGCTCAGTCCTATATACAGTATATACGGGCTTTTTGAAGGTATGTGAAATAACGTGTGAATTTATATACACTATTGTCTGAAGTCCTTATTCACCCCCAAAAAAACATCTTTCATCACTCTCAACCATTATTTCATTCCTGCCCACAGGCCACAATTTTGAAACAAAATAAAATGTTTTATTTTTAACAAAACACATATGGTATCAATACAATCAATAAAGTGAAGAAAAAACCAAACATCAACACAACATATCAAAAGAAGTATGGAAAACTGATAATTTACAATACAGCTACAACTCTTGGTAGTAGCCGTCTGAGTTTCCATATTGTTGGCTGGGCGTTGAGCGTAACTGGGAAGAGCTTGGAAAGAGTGGAAACTGTGGGGGGCCAGGGTGCGATGGTGGCGGAGGCTGCATTATATGCATGGGTGTGCTGTACTGTGGGTACTGGGAATACATATTTGGCTGAATGCTCTCAGTTACAACGGAAGTGTCTTTTAGTTTTCCTGCTGCTGCTTTCGCCAGTGCATCCAGGACGATCCTTTCCAGGTGGTTCCTTTGCGTGTCTTCTAGTTTGGACATTCTCTCGTCCATAAGTTTTGCAAAGCAGCCAACAGTGGGGCTGTTCTGCACGCTTAAGATTTTGTTGGCCAAACCAATTAGATCTGGAGATGGTGGCCGGCCAGCCTTTCGTTAACGCGATGCTATAAGGCGTTGAGGTAATGGACATGGTGGAGCTTTGTCAGGAGTGTCCTCGCTTGAAATTTGTGTGCTGGCTATGTCACTGTTTGCACTTGTGGACAATTCTTCTTCAGCATCTTGCATATGCTCCTGCGTGAACAGAAAATTCATGTTAACGCCAAACCAAAATATTACTTCACATCTTTCAACACCAACCCACCACAGAAATGTGTTTGCATTGGATATCGTGAGCAGCATTCACAACGGTACACGTGCACTGGAAATCAATGGTAGGCTGGGATTAGTTCTACGGGATTTGAAATAGTAGTATAACGGGATATGGAATACTACTTGTACGGGCTATGAAATGGCATTTTACGCTATGATAACTGAGTGGGCAGAAACTAGTGAAGGGGTATACTTTTAGTAAGTGAAAGGGATAACTTTAGGAATATGCAAAATTTATCATTGAAACCCATAGTTCAAAATCTTCTAGTAAAGTTAACCATATACCTACAAACCTTTTTTTGAATTTGTTTGAAATGCTGTTTCAAGGTCTAAAATAAGGTACTTACATCACCCGCAAGGGGCAAACTCCCCGTGTCAGGGTTTTCATCCATGAGGTCTTCCATTCTCCGTGGTAGCTCTTGGTCTCTAGTGAAGAAAAGGAGCTCATAATACCACAACGTTGGTGTATATACGTCCTCCGTTCCGGTACCGGACTTAATTGACTGCTCCACCCTTTTTAGCTCTCTCCTATAAACTGTACGTAGAGCTTGAATTTTTCTTTTTACCAAATTTTCATCTACGGGTTCATCTGGATGGTGTAGCTTAAAAAAGGCTACCAGTTTTTGATAGGCCTCCTTTTTTTTATATCTATTGGTATAATCTGCCGATTTTATCTTCCATAAACAAGGCAGTGAGCGATATAACTCAATCAGTTCTCAGGTAAATTCCTGAGAAGAGGGCATCTGAAAAAAATAAAAGTAAACATTGAGAACGGAACATACTTATTACATTTTCCAAAAGTGCAGAAAATGCCCATGGCCGCCCACGCTAAAGGGAATGTACAGTAAAGTCTAGGCCTCCATTTCCTTTTCATAGTACCAAAAAAACAAGTCAAACCGCACTAGTGTTTGTAGGACGTGGCAGAAAATGGCCGCCCATGCTAAAATGGCCACCCATGCTAAAATGGCCGCCCATGCTAAATGTACAGTAAATTAAGCATAATTGCAAAGTTAAGTAGTAACAACGGAATCGCTACAGAGACCTCAAATGATTTGGCAGCATGATCGCAGATTACTATAAAGTAGCAATAACGCAATAACGGAATCGCTACAGAGACCTCAAATGATTTGGCAGCCTGATCGCAAATTACTATAAAGTAGCAATAACGGAATCGCTACAGAGACCTCAAATGATTTGGCAGCCTGATCGCAAATTACTATAAAGTAGCAATAACGGAATCGCTACAGAGACCTCAAATGAGAAAGGGGAAAAAAGGAATCGCTAAAAAAAAAACATACCTATTTGAGACTCTGTAACGATGCTTACCTTGTAGATGGAGTTGAGTATTGTATAGAAGCTGTATTGATGCTATATAGATGCTATATAGATCAGTGTAGAGTCACCGCATACAGAACTCTACAAAGATCCGCTAAGCAATGCAGAAGCTCAGGACCAAGCTCAGGAGAACGCCCTAGCGTTAACCAATCAGAGCTGAGGGGGGGTGTGTAAAAAGGACTCTACCACGCCTACACATAGGTGGGAGTCGTCAAGTACCTGCTGTGTGACACGTCCCCAAAGACCAGCAAGGTTGTTCGGCAGGTCTGTATCGCTGCTGAGTTGTTGGCCAGGTTTGCCTGTTTGACAGCTCACCAGTGACTCACCAGAGACTTAAGGGAGGTCGCTGTTACGTCACAAAACCGGTGACGTTACAGCAATGTCGTTTGAGATGTTGCAGTCTGTAAACCCAGCTTTAGGCTACTTGGTTTGTAGAAAGGGTCCAAAAATAATTGGCAGACAGATGGGGCTATACGTTTCAGGCGTGAGCCCTTATTCATGATTAAGGGCTCACATCTGAAATACATAGACCCGTTTGTCTGCCATACTATGAGGGAGACAGAATATTGAACATTATTACTATATGTGGTCAAAATGGGGAAGAATCCTACTGTATAGAGGACAAAATGAGGGACATTATTGCTGTATGTGGTCAAAATATTGAGGTTAATAATGTGGCCCCATACGTTTTCAATGTCAACCTTGTGGTCTCATACATTATTCATTTGGGGGCCAATATTTGTGATGTTCCAATTGTATTGAGGCATAAAATTTGGAGACTATTACTGTATTTACTGTATGGAGGCTGAAAAGATATATGTACTACTGTATGAGTGCCACTAGGGAGAGGGTATTACTGCTATATTGGGGCACAAAAACGACATTACTACTACATGAGGGCACATTGTAGAATATTACCATTATATGAGTGCCACACAATGTACTAACACTGTATGGGGACCACAGTGGGAGACATTTTTACTACAAGAGGGTCACAGAAGGGGACATTATTTTGGGGATACTGTAACTGAGACTGAATAATACTGTTACTATGCAGAGGACAATGGCAGCACTATAGAACTTTTCTTCTTTATCTTCTGTAATGTAGAAGTGATAATAAAGTGTGAAGGGTGCTCTAGAAGTGATCATACATAGATACATTCTGCAAATATGAGATCTGTCTGGAAAAAGTCATTGCGGTCTGCCTCAGATGAAGAAAACAAGAGAACATGAATTACTTTACTTATATCACCAAGGAGTCATTGGATTTACCTGTACACTTACCCTCTATACTATATACGAGTATTATCTACAGAGCTCCTGTGTAGGGATGCGCAAGCATGCTTGACACTGATTGACACTTGAACAAGCATCGGGGTGCTCAGATATGCTCGGTACTCAATTGAGTATCGCAAGTGCTCGAGCGCTATGCTCAATTCCCCGCACTACATGTTTTGCAGCTGTTAGAGAGACAATCAACATGAGGGGATTGCCTGCTATACACGGTAATACCGCAGCCATGTTGACTACTGGCATTAATGTGATTGTCAGACTGCATCGCGCCATGGGATCTTAGATAAGGGGCGAGATGCTCGGCATACTTTAGTTTAGGGAGAGTTAAGGGTGCTTTACATGCTGCGACATCGCTAACGATATATCATCGGCGTCACGGTGTTTGTGACGCACATCCGGCGTCGTTAGCGACATCGCAGCATGTGACAGCTAGGAGCGATGATCAACGATCGCAAAAAACGTCAAAAATCGTTGATCGTTGACACGCCGCTCCTTTTCATAATATCGTTGGTGGTGCATGCCGCTGGTTGTTCGTCGTTCCTGCGGCATCACACATCGCTATATGTGACACTGCAGGAATGACGAACATCTCCTTACCTGCATCCACCGGCAATGAGGAAGGAAGGAGGTGGGCGGCATGTTCCGGCCGCTCATCTCCGCCCCTCCGCTTCTATTGGACAGCTGCCATGTGACATCGCTGTGACGCCGCACGAACCGCCCCCTTAGAAAGGAGGCGGTTCGCCGGCCACAGCGACATTGCAGGGAAGGTAAATCTGTGTGACGGGTGTAAGCGATGTTGTGTGCCACGGGCAGTGATTTGCCCGTGTCGCACAACCGACGGAGGTGGGTACGCTCGCTAGCAATATCAATAGCGATATTGCACCATGTAGAGTGCCCTTTAGTCTAGGAGGGAGATCATACAGTAGCACAGGCATATAGGCAGGATTTATAGCAAAACAGTCCCTCAATATTTATACCGCTGCTGAAATCTAAAACAAAAATCCTTTTTAGGGCTAAATACTGTCATGTCTTGTAGTAACATCACTGTTACCTGCAGTCACTGTAGGGTTAGCTGCTGAACGAGGGATAGTTTGGGTATAGAGCAGGCATATAGGCAGAGTTTATAGCAAAGCAATATTGCTGTATTTATACTGCTGCTGGGCTACATATTTTATTCTCCCTATTAATATCAGAATGTTTGCAGGCATATACACTCATGGCTAGAGATGAGCGAACCCAAACTGTAAAGTTCGGGGTCCGTACCACAGATCTCGAACATGGATTTCTCAGTGTTACTGTTTGAATTCGGCCACCCGGGTAATGGTAGAATTTCTTTTTAACAAGGAAAAATAAAAAAATTAAGGACTAAAGCAGCACAGTTATGGTTCCAATCTTCCATGCGGCTGTAATACTGCTTCTTGGTCTAATCATAAGCTCTCATACATATTCACTGCTTCCCCTGCCCACCATCAGTCTGGGTGTCCGTGGTTGGTTGCAGTCAGACCCGGTCCCCACCCTCTTTGACAGCATCTGTCATTGATTGGAATCACAGACGCTGTCTGCGCCCCTAGAGTGGCGTAAAAATAAATAAAAAAATTATGTAGGATCCCCCATATAATTATAGCCAGCACAGACAAAGCAAACGGCTATAGGCTGCAGCCACCAGCTGTGCGTGTTCCCTTGGCTGTGTATCAAAATATGAGGGACCCCATGTGGCTTTTTTAAAAATATTTAAATAAATAATTTAAAAAATGTTGATACCCAGCCAAGATAAAGAGCTGTCTGCAGGAAACGTACATGTGCAAAAATGGTGCAAGATAGAGCACACGCTAACAAAGCCTGCTCCATTATAGTCAATGGCCCTGTCGGTGCATGTATCCAGAACCTGTTTTGCGGGGAGGGGCGGGTCAGACGGGACCACTGAATGTAAGTGAAAATGCAGTATGAAAGCAGCCTTACTATTCTTTGCACATTCATCTCTTTTTCCATGCTCCCTTCTATCAAGATTGACTCTGCTACCCTAAGCAGCATTCCTTATGGATCCTATGTCCTGCCATATTGAGGGAAACCAACACACATCCCTAGAATAAGAGCTGTTATGACTGAGCCCTACCACTCACACGGGGATGAACGAAGTAGGAGAGGTATTAAACCTGCAAGTCACAGATCCCTATTCAAACTAAGAGAATCCCTAAATCTGACTCTGGTTTGTCCCTGCTTGACCAAGGAGGTTGGAACCCTAACATTACACATTGTCTCCTGATTATGAATATCCTTCACTGCACCATCAGCAATAAATAACAAACATCATGAAACAACCACAAAGGACGTACCCATATTTATAGGGTGAGACAGTCAAACAGGGAAGATGGATGAAAATGGAAGAAACCCAACAGATATATGGAAACTATTGAAATCTCCTAAACGCCAAATGAATTATATTGGAAAAGAAAACTCACAAAGAAACTGCAGTCCTGGAACTCCAGAGCTGGGACTCCAAACTTCCACCCATCTTGGAACATACCCAGCAGTAAAGGCAAGAAAATGGTGAGCATAAATAGCTTCTTCCAAGATGTGATAAGGTAAAACAAGGAACTGAACACACCTGAATAAAGTGAAACATATAAGCAAAGCAAATAGAGGGGAAAACAAGAGAACTAACTGTGGTTGAACAGAGACAAAATAGGCTGAGGTCCAACAGAGAGGGAAACCACAAACAACCCCAGAGGTCACTGGATTGAGCCCTGGAGTCAAGTTATGACAGTACCCCTTTTCTACGAGGGGCCAATGGGCCATCAGAAACCACTATCCTCTGATGATGTGCTGATTGAACTCTTCATGAAGATTCTCCAAAATAACCCAGGAGCTATCTTCAGGACCATAGCCCTTCCAGTTATCCAAATACTGCAAATGGTGCCTGAATATCAGAATTCGCTCTACTTCATACTCATGATCCTCCCCCAGATCTACCTCAATAATGTCTCAAAGATTAGGCATCCTTTCATATTTCTTCAGAAGGGAAGAATATAACGAAATGTTGATTGTCTAAGTTTAACCGCCACTGTATTCAAAACATAGTAATCTTAGAATGAACAACAAATTTGGGAACAGATTTCCTAGAACCCACTTTAAGCTATTTTTTTTAGGACAACCACTCAAACTTCCCCTACCTAAAGAAAGGAACCTTTCTGTGCCTATGGTTTGCTCCATTTTTGGTCCTATCACTTGTCACCAAAAGACCACTTTCTATCGTCCTCCAGATGATTATCAATCGAGGAAAAAATTTCCCCTCTTCTGGTATGGAGGACTTAAACCCAGAAAAATTCCTGATAACTGGTCTAAAACCCCCACAATCAATAAAATGAGAGATCCATAGCAGTGCAGGTACTAATTAAAGGAAATTCAACATGGGGCAGAAACTCCACCCAGTCTTCCTGATTAGATGAAATGAAACACCTCAAATATTGCTCTATCTCTTGGTTTAACCTTTCAGTCTCTCCATTAGTCTCAGGATGGTACCCTGAGGAAAATGACAATTTGATATGTAATCTGAAGAAGAATGTACACCAAAACCTAGGCAAAAACTTGTCCCCTCTATTGGAAATATTTTTGGGAACATCATGTAGTTTAACAATTTGAGAAAGGAACAACTTATCTAAGCCCTTAGCAGGAGGAAACTTTAGAAGTGGAACCAAATGACCCATCTTGATGAAACAGTCAGTCCACCACCACCCAAACCACAGTATTAGCACTAGAATTTGGTAAATCACAAAATCCATAGAATAGTGGGTCCAGGACTGTGACAGAATCTAGATAAGCAAAAGATAACCCGCTGGGGTCTGACGAAAAGATTTAGCTGCAGCACAGATGGCATTTACAAAATGCTTATCAACATCCGTACAAGCATTCTGCCACCAAAAGGACAAAGAAAGAGATCTTCAAGTGGCAGAAAAACCTAGATGCTGAGCCAAAAATGGAATTATGCACCTCCTCAAGAAGATTGCTTGGAGGATGGAACATACAGCTTGTTAACAGGCACTACAGTGAACTCTTCTGAGCATCCTGAATTCACTGTCTGAGATCCATCCCCAGAGCTCCCACCACTACCACACCCTCAATAAAAAGTTTAACAGGATATTCGTCCCCCACCTCTGGAACAAAACTACGAGACAAAACATCAGGTTTAATATGCCAAGATCTGGGGAGATAAGTCACCGAGAAATCAAACCGAGCAAAGAAAAGAGCCCACCCTGCCTGTCTGATGTTTAGATACTTAGCAGCATCAATATATAATTGGGTCTTATGATTGGTAAAGACTGTTACCTTATGTAAGCCCCCTCCAATGAGTGTCTCAATTCCTCAAAGGCTCTCTTAACTGACAATAGTTTATGGTCTCTAATATCACAGATATGGCTTGAGAGAACATCTGAGAATAAAAAGCACAGGCATGAAGGTAACCATTCTTTTTTTTGCAAAAGAACAGCTCCCATTCGGCAGCAGAAGCATCTTCTTCGGCCATGAAAGATAGCTCAATATCAAATTGGCTGAGAACAGGAGCTTTAGAAAAGGCAGTCTGAGAGCTGAAAAGGTATTTGATGCCTCCACTGACCATGAGCAAAAGACCCTTCTTGGTCATGTCAAATAAAAGCTTAGCTGTGATCAAAAAGTTCTTAATGAACTTCAGGTAATAATTTGCAAATTACAGATCACTATTTAGACTAGTGTACCGCCCCGCTCTCAGCAGCAAAGCTGCTCGGATCCGGCCCTTTTGTGGTTGGCTCGAGGGTCTCCGGACCCGGGGGTCTCACGGACACTTCAAATAAAAAGGGGGTAGTGATGGGATGGTGGATTTAGGACGTATATGTACAGGCTGAGCTGTACAGAGTTCGTGACGGCACCCACGGTGTGTGGTCATATTGGACACCACCGCTGCAGTTATGGGGCACCCGGGGGAGATGTTGTGCAGCAAGTTGTTAACCCCTCCGTGGGCAGGGATGGTGGCCCCGGGACCCGTTGGGGGGGCTGGTGATGCAGGGAGATGGGCGACCACAGGGTGCTGATGTATTCACTATTAGAAACACACACGAGTCTCTGGTAAACCAAGGTGATGGTGGTTGGTGCCCGCAGCCGGCTGCATTCGGGTTCCCCCACCCGGCTGGTGGTCTCTGTCTTTCTCCTGCACCTGTGTAAGATGGTGGACTGCCTGTGCTTGCAACTTCTGGAGTCCGCTCCCGGCTTGTGGTTGCCTAAGGAGCCCTTTGCCCGCAGATGCTGGCCCATGGGTTCTTTGAGCTGTGGTGGTGGCCTTTTATCCCCCTCAGTAGGCTGTTGCCTTCAGTCGGGACTCGGGACTTTGGGTGGGACAGGACCTCTAGTCCTGGCCGCAATCAGTTAATTAACTAACACCCAGTCGCTTCTGGACCTAGATTCAGAGTCTGAGTACCCCCCTTTTGTTCTCCGGTTTCCGAGTCGGTTCCCCAGGTCGGTACCGGCGGGCCACTACCCTGTCCTGGTCCACCTCGGTTCCACCGAGCCGTCTTCCCAGCTCCCGCAGATGGAGACTGCCGTCTGCCTCCTAGCCAAAAGCACCAGGGCTCCTACCCTGGCATCTGTTCAACTTGGGTTCTCGGCTCTGCTGGAGCTGCACACAGCTCCAGCCCACACACCTCTCCAACTTCAACTCTAAACACTTTCTCAACTTCCCCACCCCAGGCTGTCTAGGAATCCTCAGTGGACATCTTCCAACCGCCTGGTTCCACCCCCTGGAGTGTCTATCAAGCCCTGAGGGGGGTGACTAGTGTTTTGTGGTTAGCTGTGTGTTACCTGTGAGGAAATGGTGTAATGCGGGGCCCTATTTGTGACTACCTGGCCCGGCCAGGGCGTCACACTAGGACAATGCCTAATTCTGACCTTGGTTTTTACCTACCTGACTGCAGAGGTTGGCACCTTAAGATTACACCCCCATACAACGTTACCTGACCCTGATTGTGCTTAACTACACCCTCAACTATAACTAGTGTAATGCAAAACAACAATAACCACAAATGAAATGCACACAGGCAGAGGGTGAGACACAGAGCTAAGGACATGTTCACACAGTCATACAAGGAAGACAGGAAAATACAAGAAATCCAAAACTTACAGACATACTGTATGAAAAATGGCAATATGCCCCTAAACACCAAACAAACAGAATGGGAAAGATACTAGGAAGAGAAACTCTCTAACAAATCTCATTACAAAAGCAATAAAGGGAATTTAGTAAAATAATCCTTAACTGAGGATATGGGACTCCAATTTGTGTCTTGGAATATAGCCAGCAGTAAAGGCAAGATCATGGTGAGTATAACTTGCTTCTCACAATATGTGATAGGGCAAACCAAAATATAGAAGTAAACATACCTGAATAGGGTGAAACAAAAAAGCAAAGCAAATTAAAGGACAGGTAAGAGAACGAACAACAGTTGGACATAGACACAACAGCCTGTGGTCCGACACAGAGGAAAACCAGCCACAAAACCAGAGGTCACTGGACCAAGCCCTGGAATCGAGCCATGAAAAATGAACATTCACACAACCCTGGCAATTGCCTGGACTGCCCTAATGGTGCTGAACCTCTATTGTGCTCCTCCTCTCTCCCAAGCATTATGATGTAGAACTGTAGCATCTACACACTCCATGGGCTTTTCCTCTCTGTCGCAGTGCTGCTATCAATCAAAGCACTGCTAGACATCCCAATGTCTTCCTAGCTGCTTGATAATTGCATATTCAGAAGCACTCTATGGGAAACTGTCACTGAAAACTTAGTAAGGGGATCCACAATGACTAAAAAAACACAGGACAAAATTTGGATGTGCACTACTGGAGCTTGCTGTTATCATGCTGTTATAAGATCACACTTTTGACAGTTTCAAGCAAACCTCTTGTGCTGCTTTCTTCAGTTGGTGGTGGTTATATAATTTCTATAGATAAGCAAAGGTTCTTACAAGCGTAAAGTGATTCTTTTTCTCATTTTTCCATTCATTTTTCTTTCAAATTCTTGTAACTACAGCAACAGTCCGTTTACTGGGGCAAAAAAGAAAATGATGTAGTAACAGGCTCTTCTTTTATTATGATCAGTTGTTCTGAACACAGTGCCCAACCCAATCAGATTCACTAAGTCCTTCCTTTTCGTGCCTGCTTTTCACTAACGGCTTTTGTAATCATTACTGACTCAGAACTCTACCATCTTATTGTCTCTTCCTCAAAAGTGCTAATCCGGTAAATAGCAGTCTCTTTTTCCATGATGCAACTCCAGTACCATTCCAATATGGCAGCGGACTCTTGGCGCTAAAGCAGTTCCCCAACACACTACAACCATCTGCTCTAATAGAAGCTAAAATACCTACCCACTCACTTCTAGTTTGAGTGAAATTTCGAATTCCAGTGCTCTATGTGTAGCCTCCAGATTAACTGTTCTTCCGGTCTTTCTTATAGTACAACATATTATGGAGTCCTAACCAATTCTGTCCTCCAGGGTCCTGCAGTAAATAGGTTGTGATATACAGCCAACCAGAAAACCCTAGTTACCCCCCTTAGGGAAAGATAGACACACATGTGGGCGTGACCAGGCGGTTGGGACACGCCCCCCCAGGGGTCCAGACAGCCAGGGGCGGGAAAACAAGCAATTCAGCTGGGAGTTCAAGTTGGAGAGGAGTGTGGGCTTGAGCTAAGTGTAGCTCCAGCAGGAAAGTTCATGTTGAACGGTACCAGGGTAAGAGCCCTGGTGCCACTGGCTAGGAAGCAGACGGTGGTCTCCGTCAGCAGGAGACAGGAAGACGGCTCGGTGGAACCGAGGTGGACCGGGACAGGGTTGTAGCCCGCTGGTACCGACACGGGGAACCAACCCGGAAACTGGAGCACAAAGGGGGGGTACTGGGACCCTGAAGCCAGAACCAGAACCTACTGGAACTGGTTAATTAACCGATTGAGGCCAGGACTAGAGGTCCTGTCCCACCCAAAGTCCCTCATAGAAGACAACAGCCCCCCGATTAGGGATAAGAGGTCACCGCCAGGGCCCATAGATCCCACAGGCCAGCGTTTGTGGGCATGGCTCCTTAGGCCACATCCAGCCAGGAGCGGACTTCTGAGTTTCACACAAGTCCACCTTACACAAAACAGTGCAGGAAAAGGATAGAGACCACCAGCCGGGTGGGGGACTCGAACGCAACCGGCCGCGGCACCGGCCACCATCACCTTGGTTTACCAGAAACTTGTGTGTTTTACTAACAGTTAGTACACCAGCACCCCCTGCGGTCGCCATCCCCTGCACACACCAACCGGGTCCCGGGTCCTCCATCCCTACCCACGGAGGGGTTAACAACTTGCTGCACAACATCTCTCCCGGGTGCCCTGTAACAGCAGCAGTGGTGTTCCACCTCACCACACACCGTGGGTGGCATCACGAAATTAATACGGCCCAGCCCATACATATACGTCCCCCCATTTATTCGGCGTGTCCACAAAACCTCCGGGTCCGGAGACCCTCGAGCCACCACCCCTGAAGGCCCGGATCCGAGCAGCGCTGGCTGCTGGCACGGGGGCAGCACACATATGTCACTAAACAATTGTTTGTCACACTCAAGTGCAAGTACAATAGTGCTCCTAAAATGTATTCTCATTTAGTATATGGAAAATGTTTACATTATTTTTTCATTTCTAAAATATGCAATTACCTAGTAGAATTTGTAGGCCATTGACATTAGTTGAGTGAGGAGGAGGAAAGATAATGAATTCTGTTTTGTCCATGTTCAGTTTCAAAAATCGAGCCGCGAATAAGAATAAAATAGCAAACAGACATTGTGGGATTTTGATTAGTAGGGAGATGATGTCAGGTCCAGAGAGGTAGATCTGCGTATCATCAGCGTAAAGGTGATACTGAAAGCCATGGGACTCTATGAGCTGTCCCAGGCCAAAGGTGTAGATGGAGAACAGCAGTGGTCCAAGAACTGAACCTTGGGGACACCGACAGATAGGGGGCGAGATGAGGAAGTGGTGTGAGAGTGGGAGATGCTGAAAGTCTGGTCTGTTAGGCATGAGGAGATCCAAGATAGCGCCAAGTCAGTGATGTCCAAAGACGAGAAAATCTGTAGTAGGAGGGAGTGGTTTACTGTGTCGAAGGCAGAAGATAGGTTCAGGAGGAGGAGGCAAAAGTAGATCATTGGTGACTTTAGTTAGGGAGTTAGGGCAGTTTCAGTGGAATGATGCCGTCAGAAGCCAGATTGTAGCCAGTCAAACAGGGAGCAGGAAGACAGGTATGAGGACAATTCAAGATGGACATGCTGTTCCAGTAGTTTTGAGGCATAGGGGAGAAGTGATATGGGGCAATTGTTTGATACAGAGGAAGGATCAAGGGAGGAATTTTTGATGGAGGCATGTTTAAAGCATGAAGGGAATACACCGGTTGCTAGTGATAGGTTGAGGAGATGGGTTACATAGTTACATAGTTACTTAGGTTGAAAAAAGACCTAGGTCCATCTAGTTCAACCTTCCTCCAACAGTTCTACATTTTGTCACTAAGTCATTTATAACCAACAATGTTTTGTGTACTGAGGAAATCATCGAGCTCTTTTTTAAAAGCTGTTATAGTATCTGCCATTACTACCTCTTGTGGTAGGGCATCCCACAGTCTGACTGCTCTAACTGTAAACAACCCTTTCCTATTTAGCTGTTGGAATCTCTTTTCTTCCACTCGCAGTGAGTGCCCCCTGGTCCTTAGTATTGTCTTTGGAAGAAATGTCATGTGCCAGTCCTTTATATTGACCACACATGTATTTATACATATAAATGAGATCTTCTGTGAGTCGTCTTTTTTCTAAGCTAAGCATACCCCATTTAATAAGTGTTCCATGGACAATGCTACCAGGTGTGTATCTTGTCAGATGTATGCATGCCTTGAGCAGGTGTTCGAGGGTGAATATGTCTGCACTCGATGCAAGCATGTTGCGTATTTGGAAGCCAAGGTAACTGATCTAAATAAGCAGCTTGCAACACTCAGGGGCATTGCAAACCTGGAGAGGAGTTTAGAGCTCACTGAGCTTTCTCTGGCTGGGGCCAGTGATATGGAGAAGGGTAGAGGTGGAGAAGATCAGGACCCAGAGGTAGGTAGCTGGGTAACAGTTAGAAGAAGAGGTAGGGGGAAAAGTGTGAGGGAGCCTAGTTCTGACCTAGCACAACCTAGTAAATATGCCTGTTTGGCTGATATTAGGAATGAAGGGCCAGGACTAGTGTCCCTACAGCAGGACGTTGCTCCTAGCAACCAGGAAAACAACTGCTGTAGGAAGGAGGGAAATAGGAGCGCAGTAAAGCCCAGACAGATGTTGGTGGTAGGGGACTCTATAATTAGGCGTACAGACAGGGTGATCTGTCGCCGAGACCGTGTATGCCGAACAGTGTGTTGTCTGCCGGGTGCTCGGGTTCGGCATATTGCGGATCAGATAGGCAGATTGCTGGGTGGGGCTGGGGAAAACCCAGCGGTCATGGTGCACATTGGTACTTATGACAAAGTTAGAGGCAGGTGGAAGGGCCTTAAAAATGATTACAGGGAACTAGGAGATAAGATGAAGTCCAGGACATCCAAGGTGGCGTTTTCAGAAATACTACCGGTGCCACGAACGTCACTAGATAGACAGCGGGAGCTTAGGGAGATAAATACATGGCTTAGAAATTGGTGCAGGAAGGAAGGGTTTGGGTTCATAGAGAACTGGGCCGACTTCTCAGTCGGCTACAGGCTCTAAGGTAGGGACGGGCTGCACCTCAATGGGGAAGGTGCAGCTGTGCTGGGGGAGAAAATGGTCAGATGGATGGAGGAGCTTTTAAACTAGGATCTGGGGGGAGCGAGGGTAGTGGATCAAAAAAGGGGATAGATAGAGCAGATAGAGACAGAGAGACGGTAGGGGTCAATGAAGGATTAGGGGGGATGGGACACGCAAGGAACGTAGGGAGGCTTGGAGTAATAAAGGTGTTAATAGTATTAAATGTCTACTGGCAAATTTATCAAATCTAACCTAAAACCTGTGTTGAATGATGAGATTGGGGGGAACTGCAACAATGTAGAGTCAGTATGGGTAAATGTACATGGGGAGGGGAATAATGGAAAAATGCTAATTGGAGTTTGCTATAAGCCTCCTAACATACCTGAACAAATAGAGGATGAAATGCTAGAACAAATTGAAAAGGCAGCTAATAATAATAATAATCGGGTTCTTATTATGGGGGATTTCAACTATCCAGACATACAGTGGGACATAGAATCTTCTGGTTGTGCTAAAAGCTGTAAATTCTTATCTACTATTCAAGACAATTTCCTCTCTCAGATGGTAGATGAACCGACGAGGGGAGATAATTTGCTAAATCTGGTCCTGTCAAATAGACCGGATACAATTTCAGATCTACAGGTCCGGGAGCACTTGGGCACCAGCGATCATAATATGGTAAGCTTCAACGTAATATTCAATAGAACATTTCAAAGGGGAAATGCTAAAACCTGGCATTTTAGGAAAGCTGATTTCAACAAATTAAGGGAAGAGCTTAAATGTGTAGATTGGGACAAAGTCATGGTAACTGGGGATACTGAACATAGATGGGGAAAGTTTAAGGATATACTGCTAGAGTCCTGTAAAAAACTTATACCCTCTGGTAATAAAATGTTCAGGAATAAAAATAAACCACTATGGATAAATAAGACTGTACAAAGTATAATAAAACAAAAACAAAGGGAGATTAAAATTTTGAAGGCTGAGAATACAGAAAAAGCATTTCAGGAGTATAAAGATATCAATAGGAAATGCAAAAAAGAAATCAAACAAGCAAAACTAGCTACTGAAACAGAAATCGCCAAGGACATTAAAATAAATCCCAAAATCATTAATGCCAAAAGGAAAACAAAGGCTAGTATTGGCCCCTTAAAATATAATAACAAGTTAGTTATAGAGGACAAACAAAAACTGAGATATTAAATAGGCATTTCTCATCTGTGTTCACCAAGGAACTGACTGTACCAGGCATCATTCAACAAGTGAAAAATCAAAGTTCACCACCCGATATAATTAATTTAACACAAGAAGAAGTACGCCTACGTCTGAGTAAATTAAACATTGACAAATCCCCAGGGCCAGATGGCATTCATCCACGAATATTGAGGGAATTGAACTCCGTAATCGACAGCCCGCTGTATCTCATCTTTTTAGATTCACTTGTAACAGGGTTGGTGCCTCAGGATTGGAGGATTGCTGATGTGGTACCAATATTTAAGAAAGGTAAGAGGATAGATCCAGGCAACTACAGCCCAGTAAGCCTGACATCAGTAGTATGCAAAGATTTTGAGGGCATTCTAAGGGATGACATGCAAAAATATATTGCAGAAAATAATATAATAACTGACAGACAGCATGGATTCATGAAAGATAAGTCATGTCTAACCAACCTGTTGGGGTTCTATGAGGGGGTAAGTGCAAACCTGGATATTGGTATTGCAGCTGATGTGATTCATTTGGACTTGGCAAAGACATTGATACTGTACCACATAATATTTGAACAAAAGCAAGTAGAGTCTTTAAATTTGCTATAAGAAAAGTACCCAAACAAGCAAAGTTTGAAATATATTAAATATTTATTGTAGAAGTGCTGAAGGGTATAACAGTAAATACATACAAAATATTGGTAGTAAACAACCAGAGGGGGAGCTGTGCTGGAGGAAAAGGAGAAAACCCCACGTGTCCCAGAGATTGGAGAGGGAAATTTTCCCTGCTCCAAAAGTGATCATAAGGAGAGTTATCGGCAAGTGCTGAGGATGAGAGGCAGCTGCATCAAAGAAGTTTAAACCTCACATGTAGTAAAAATACTGCCATGTGCGGTATGATAAAGGCAGCGCTACTCACCAAAAGGGATCACAATGAAACCAGGATAAGACACGTGGGGACCGGCGTCCCAACACGTGTTTCGCGTTGGTGTGCTTCGTCGGGGGACATCTGTACCACATAATAGCCTTATACTAAAGCTCCAGAAGCAAGTACTAGGGGAAACTATATGCAACTGGGTAAGGACTTGGCTAAAAGATAGGAAACAAAGAGTAGTCATAAATGGTACATTCTCTAAATGGGCTATAGTCAGCAGTGGGGTGCCACAGGGATCTGTGCTAGGACCGATTCTTTTTAATCTCTTTATTAATGACCTTGTGGATGGGATTGATAGTAAAGTGTCAGTCTTTGCTAATGACACCAAACTATGTAGGATATTAAAAACTGACCTTGATAGTACAATATTACAAAAAGATCTAGTAAGATGTCAGAATGGGCAGATACTTAGCAAATGAGATTTAATGTTGATAAATGTAAAGTAATGTACCTAGGACGGAGTAATCCTATAGCTGCGTATACATTAAATGGAAGTAAACTCGAGACTACAGAACAGGAGAAGGACTTGGGTATTCTCATTACAAATAAGCTGAGCAGCAGCACTCAATGTCAAGCAGCAGCTGCAAAAGCAAACAAGATTCTAGGGTGTATAAAAAGAGAGATTAGATCCCGTGATCCCAAAGTATTGTTACCCCTCTATAAATCACTTGTAAGGCCACATCTGGAATACGGGATCCAGTTTTGGGCTCCACATTTTAAAAAGGACATTCAGAAGTTAAGGTACCGTCACACTAAGCGACGCTCCAGCGATCCCACCAGCAACCTGACCTGGCAGGGATCGCTGGAGCGTCGCTACATGGGTTGCTGGTGAGCTATCAAACAGGCAGATCTCACCAGCAACCACACCCCAGCCAGCAGCGACGCGTGGAAGCGATGCTGCGCTTGGTAACTAAGGTAAATATCGGGTAATCAACCCGATATTTACCTTGGTTACTAGCGCACACCGCTTAGCGCTGGCTCCCTGCACTCCTAGCCAGAGTACACATTGAGTTAATTACCCGATGTGTAGTCTGGCTATGTGTGCAGGGAGCAGGGAGCCAGCACTGACAGCGTGAGAGCGGCGGGCACTGGTAACGAAGGTAAATATCGGGTAACTAAGGAAAGGGCTTCTTGGTTACCCGATATTTACATTGGTTACCAGCGTCCGCAGAAGCCGGCTCCCTGCTCACTGCACATTCAGTTGTTGCTCTCTCGCTGTCACACAGAGCGGTGTGCTTCACAGCGGGAGAGCAACAACTAAAAAATGGTCCAGGATATTCAGCAACAACCAGCGACCTCACAGCAGGGGCCAGGTTGTTGCTGGATGTCACACACAACAACATCGCTAGCAACATCGCTGTTACGTCACAAAAGTCGTGCCTCAGCAGCGATGTTGCTATTGATGTTGCTTAGTGAGACTTGGCCTTTAGAGTCAGTTCAAAGGTGGGCAACTAGACTACTACAAGGAATGGAAGGCCTCCCATATGATAACATGTTGAAAAAGTTAGTGTTGGGATGAAGACTGTGGTGAGATTGGAGATGAGGTGGGATGGGAGTGGGTCAAGTGGACAGGTGGTGAGATGTGATCTTGAGAGTGGAGTGGAAAGATGATCTTCTGTAATGGTGGAGAAGCTGGATTTGGAGGAAGAGGGCTCAGTAGTTATGAGGAGGGGCTGTGGAGACTGTGGGCCAAAGCTTGCTGTGATTTTGTCAATTTTCTGCTTGCAGAAAGAGGCAAAGTCTTCAGCTGAGATGAGAGGAGAGGGAGGAAGTGCCAGGGGACAGAGAAGAGAGTTTAAAGTGTTGAATAGCTGTTTAGGGTTGTGAGAGAATATGAGGGATGAGAAGTAGGTTTGTTTTGCAGCAGTGAGTGCTGACTTGAAAGTGGTGAGATTCTGTTTGAATGTGATGAAGTGCTCTGTGGAATGAGACCTTTTCCATCTGTGCTCAGCAATACTAGATGCCAGTCTCAGTTCTTTAGTTTGGCTTGTGTGCCAAGGTTGCCTGTTGATCATGCGAGTTTTTGTATGAGTGAGGGGGGGCGGCAAATTCGAGAGCTGCAGAGGTGTGGTTATTGTGGTGTTATATAGAGAGGCAGCAGCATCTGCATCGTGTAGAGAAGCAATGCCTGCAAGAGGACGAAGGGACTGAGAAAGTGAATGTATATCAAGGTGTTTGAGATTTCTATGTGGGTATGAAAGTTTGTGAGGGGGGGTTGCATACTTAGAAAAGAGAGGGAAGAGAATGTTAGTAGGTTGTGGTCAGACAACGGGAGTGGTGAGCTTGAGAGGTCAGATAGGGAACAGAGGCGAGTGAAGATGAGGTCAAGCGTGTGGCCATCTTTGTGAGTAGCTGCAGAGGACCATTGGGTGAGGCCGAAGGAGGAAGTGAGTGTTAGAAATTTAGAAACAGATGAGTGGGAGGTGTCAATGGGAATGTTAACGTCACCCATGATGATGGTGGTGATGTCGGTGGATAGGAAATTAAGTAGCCAGGTGGTGAAGCGGTCGAGAAAGGTAGTGGCTGGCCCAGAGGGGGTGGTAAATGACAGCGAGTTGGAGGGGGAATAGATGCAGAGGGAGTGCACTTCAAAAGAGGTAAGAGTAATGGAGGGTGATAGGTGAATTGGGGTGTTTCTGACAGGAGAAAACCAACTCCTCCACCATGCATGTTACTGGGGCGGAGGGTGTGAGAGAGATGGAGACCACCTTAAAAAAGTGCAGCAGGAGAAGCTGTGTCAGAGGGGGTGAGCCAGGTAGAAACATTGCAAAAATTCGTCATAGATCGTGGATGGTAGTTAGACGTGACTGTGGGGATGTGATGAGGAGGTCCAAGATTTGGAGAGATATCTCCAGAAATGAGGAGAAGCAGCCAGAGTATTGGTAGGTGGGAGCAGGAGAGGCCATGAGGTGGCTGTGTGTGTCTGGAGACATAGGGTATTATATGGAGGAACAGATCTGAGGAGAGGGTGAGAAGGTGGGGAGGATGGAGGGAGAGATGACCAGTTCATTACTGGCTTTAGGGATCAGAGGGGTAAGTAGTAAGTGAAGTATTATTGGGGTGAAAGTGACTTAAAGTGACTATTTATCCAGTTACCTTCCGGTCCCTTCTGGCCCAATTCTGGTGTGATTCATTATAGCACACAGCAGTTGTTGATCCCCAGCATCTACTACTTGTGTACATTATTCAAATATTCCAAACTGGCTAAATAAAATGTTAAAAGACCACAAAACAGAAAAACTGAGTTACTTACACCAGATATAAACCTAATGACTCCCATGGCTATTATCCCCACCAAGAGCAGTAATAATATGTGAGTTCTTCATACATATTTTAAATATGCTATATTATTTCCTTCCAAAGTGAAGTCTAATTAGACTAAAATGTATTTATGATTGATTTTATTTCAGCTCATGTTGACCTCTATGCTTTTGAATTGGTGTATAATTGGCACATCGCTATGACTAGTAATTCCTAAGCTTTTATTATAGCTCCTCTGGGAGACACCACTACCGCTAGCTATTGGCAAATAAATGATTGATCCTCAAACTGAGAACATCTGCAATAATTTATCTACTAAGCTGTCATTTTACAGATAGACTCTGTAGTAACCGGTATAGAAAACCATTTAAAGAAATTATTGATATTGATTATGAAGCTAAATTTTATTCTACCAAGTCATTCCACAATGAATCACATTGATATTGCTGGAAATTATTTGTATCTTCGTGCTTGTCTTGAATATGTTACTCTGTTCTAGCAGGGAAAGGGTTTGTTTCAATATGATCAAATATCACATTAGATCCAGAAATTCCAATCAGCAGGAATAAATCTAGGATAGTCTTTAATGCTAATTTGCTGTAGTTCACGTCTGCTAATATTTCTAGCACATTTCTAAAAACTGTGAAGGCTGGCTTCACACATCCATGTTCACAGTCCATACTCATACCACCAACACGGATGTATAAAATCAGTCTCCATCATGTGAAATATTCATTATCCAACAGGTTTGCTGGTAATGAACTTGTTACATTGTGATCATGAGAGAAGATAGTTACATTTTTGTGTGTGTGTTTTTTGTGAGTTTTATGTAATGTTATGAGGTAGTTTGGTTATGTATGGAAGTGTAGAACTGGTGTGTCATGTGGCCATTAGGTGGAGGTTTTGAATTAACGTTATAGATATGTCAAGTTCTAGAGCTTAGAAATGTTAGCTTAAAGTAAATGTAACACCTATCCACAAAATAAAGGATAACTTGTAGATCAGTGGGGTTGGAACCAAAGAACAGGGCTCTGTAATGACCTGATGGAATAAGACAGTCTTATTGAGAATAAATTGAGGGGTAACATGCATGCTCAACAGACCTTTTGTTGATCTTCCCCACAAGGGATTTAAAGAGAAAATAAATTTCCCAAAGAAAATCAAACTCCAGCTCACCTGATTCCAAGAATGCATGGTCCAGAATCCAATCAATCTAGAAGTCCACCAAGAAAAAGATCCAGCACATCCACTATTCAATAAAATTCATATCTTTATTGTTTTTCAGAAGTAAAAACAGCCATAGGAAAAAACATTATTTCCACCATCCGATACAAGTAAAAAGATGTCCCAGATAAGGGTATATGCATTTTGGGGTATACCCTTTATTCATAACCATGACTGTGGGTCGGGCAAAGAGATTCATATGTCATTCAAATAGATCACCACAAATCTACCAGCCAAATGTTGGAAGATGTCATTTCCAAAATGCTGAAAAATGGCGGGAGCATTTGTCAAACCAAACCAAAGGTTATCATATTGCTCCTCTGGGGTATCAAAAGACATCTCTCACTCATCCCCCTCCTTAATTTGGAAAATATTGTAGGTCCCCATAAGATCCAGTTTGGTAAATTATTTAGCCCCAACAATCTAATTAAAAAAATGAGAGTGAGAGGCACAGATCTCAACCAGTGTTCCAATTAAGTTTGCGAAAATCCAAACCGGGGCGCAGCCCCCCATCTTTTTTCTTAACAAAAAGAAAATCTGCTAGACAGGAAAAGGTCTTCTATATCCTTTAACAAGGCTTTCTGACATGTAATCTTTCATGGTCTGTCTCTCAGATCCTGAAATGTTATACGGCTTGAT
The DNA here is from genome assembly GCF_048569485.1 of Anomaloglossus baeobatrachus. Taxonomy (NCBI): domain Eukaryota; kingdom Metazoa; phylum Chordata; class Amphibia; order Anura; family Aromobatidae; genus Anomaloglossus; species Anomaloglossus baeobatrachus. Next base: position 289,212,160 of record NC_134355.1, read on the forward strand.
TTTAGGAAACTTGGGTCTATCACGCCAGGAACGAGAGGACTCTCGGCAAGCAACGCAACACAAAGGGTACACCAGGGAAACAATACAATGCGTGGCCCTGGTGCTAAGGAGAGGGAAGCATGGTCACCTTCTAACACTCACCTTAGGTTGATCCCTGCAATCCCTAATGTTCATAGATGGGTCCTTCCCCTGTGCGCCGTCATGTGCCTAGGCCCTCACTGGCCCTAAACTCACCCTGACTAGTGCGATGGCCAGTGAGATGCTAGTGAGATGCTAGTATCGCCAGTACAATAAAACAACACAAGGAAGGTAAGACAAAGAGGGGAAAGACACAACAAATAGTTCTCTACAGCTACTCAAGCCGGAATCTTCTCAGCTACAATAGAAACAACAACTCAGCTACTCTAGAGCCAGCTTCATTTAAAGTGGTCAGTTAGAGAGTGAGCTATAGCCAGCATACAAGAAAGTGAGGAATGAGTTTAAAAAGCAGAAGGGTGTGGCTGCAGCTGAGATTAACAGCAACAAGTCATTCTCAACAGAATAGAAAAGAGACCTTAACTTACTTCAGTACTGAATGGAATTAAATATGCTCCAACTCAGGATAAGTGATGAGTGGATTCTAAAATGGATCTGCGATCATCCAAATGCTGAGACCTTCTGATCCCTGATCCCACCGAGGTCTCAGCAGAGTGTGACACAATTATGGCAGGCTCCTGGTATTAGATTGACTGAGTAACCAATCATAATCATAAAGGTGGTGAAGTGGCAGCTCCTGACACCCTTGCTCAGAAAAAATCATCCTAAAGTCAGAAAAATACTCCGGCAAGAACCTGGTAGTCACCATGTAAATGCAGGGGCCCATGCAGTTATTAAGATAGTAATCGCTCCTCCTTACTATCTCCTGTGCCTGCTAGTCCACTACAGGATCATGTAGAGTAAGCCAAGGGATACCTAGAACCAGCAGGATGGGTAGTCTCTCCAGCATAAAACAATTAATGGATTTGGTGTGCATGCCCCTACCTGAAGATGTAAATCCTGATCGACTTGAGTGAAATGCTCCTGAATAAGAGGTGCAGAATCTAAAGAGACAATTGGAATAGGCTTAGGCAACTTATGAGGGGTTAAGCCCTGGGTCTGGACAAACCAAGCATCAACAAGATTGGTCCCTGCACCACTATCCAAAAAGGAAACACTAACTTCTTTCTTTCACCAAATAAGACCTCAGCGGGCAAAAAAATTGTGACCTACCAACGGAGGAAATATATACACCCAGGTTGCTATCCTCCAAATAACCTGGGCTCATTAGTTTTCCAGTGGCTGTTTGCAGTTACATATTGAGGGGCAGGTCCCTATAAAGTAAACCTTACAACCACAAAAAGACAGAAGTTTATCATGCTCAATACTACAGGCAGACTTGTGCCATGAGTTGCCCGACCCCCAGCTACATGGGTTCCTTAGTGAGCTCTGACCTAGGTTCATTCAACACAAGACCCCTAGTAGATAAAAGTGTCTCCTTTGGTCTTTCTTGTAGAAGACAATCGACACAAATAGCTTAAGACTAGAGATGAGCGAACTGGCCGTGGTTCGGCTCGAGTTCGGTTCGACGAACGGAGGTCTCGTTCGAGTTCGGTTCGTCGAACGTTCAACGAACCGAACTCGAACCAATAGGATATAATGGGAGGCAATCACAAACACATAAAAATGCATTATAAATGTACACAAACAGTTAATAAACATTGCCATAACACTTACCGGTCCCCGCGATCCCTCCTGCACTCTGTCTCCTGCCGCTATTCCATCCGATGATCGCTGAATCCTCCCGGTGACCGGCACTGCCAGCAGTGATGCAGGACCTATCGTGACATCAAAATAGCCATGTGACCAGTCACGTGGCTATTATCTCATTGGCTACAGACTGGTCCCATGACTATGACGCGTCATGTAGGACCTGCGAGTGCATCTCTCCGGTACACGGTGCACATTTGTGTATACCGGCGACATGCTGTAGCACACGGTCGACTCCCCGTTCCGTTACGGACCAGCTGACACAGCCGGTCATTAACGGAGATCACCGTTGCCATAGCAACGCAGCTGGCGGTGACGTCACCACTAACCGCGGCTTCGGGAGCACCATTGCTATGGTAACGCGTTTGTCAGCGTTACCGCTGTTACCGCTGACAGCCAGCAGCACTGATCACTCACGGAGTGAAGGCTGCACGCTGCTTTCCGTGCAGCCTTCACAGAGTGAAGGCTGCACGGGAAGCAGCGTCTTCCCCCATGCAGCAGTGATGTAGCAGAGCTGCATTTTTTGAACAAGAAAGACAGAAGACCATGGATCGTGGAGGGTTGACAGGGGGTAATAAAGATGGAGTCTCTAATGTGTCTGTGTATTTATTTCTATTAAAGTATTTTTTCTCTGTGTGGTGTCTTTTTTTTAACCCCTTATTGGAGATTCTTAATGGCCGGGTCAAACGTGCCTGACATTAAGAATCTCTGGCTTAATACTAGCTAGTAAAACAAAGCTAGTATTAACTCATTATTACCCAACAAGCCACCCGGCTTCAGGGCTGTTGGAAGAGTTGAATACAGCGCCAGATGATGGCGCTTCTATGAAAGCGCCATTTTCTGGGGCGGCTGCGGACTGCAATTCGCAGCAGAGGCGCCCAGAAACCTCGGGCTAACCTGTGCTGCGGATTCCAATCCCCAGCTGCCTAGTTGTACCTGGCTGGACACAAAAATGGGGCGAAGCCCATGTCATTTGTTTTTTAATTATTTCATGAAATAAGTGAAATAATTAAAAAAAACGGGCTTCCCTATATTTTTGGTTCCCAGCCGGGTACAAATAGGCAACTGGGGGTTGGAGGCAGCCCGTGGCTGCCTGCTGTACCTGGCTAGCATACAAAAATATGGTGAAGCCCACGTCGTTTTTTTGGTGGGCAAAAAACTTCTGCATACAGTCTTGGATGGAGTATGCCGAGCCTTGTAGTTCTGCAGCTGCTGTCTGCTCTTCTCCATACAGACACACAGCAGCTGCAGAACTACAAGGCTCAGCATACTCCATCCAGGACTGTATGCAGAAGTTTTTTGCCCCCTGAAAAAATTATGTGGGCTTCGCCATATTTTTGTATGCTAGCCAGGTACAGCAAGCAGGTACGGCTGCCCCCAACCCCCAGCTGCCTATTTGTACCCGGCTGGGAACCAAAAATAAAGGGAAGCCCTTTTTTTATTATTTCATGAATTTCATGAAATATTTGGAAAACAAATGACGTAGGCTTCGCCCCATTTTTGTGTCCAGCCAGGTACAACTAGGCAGCTGGGGAATGGAATCCGCAGCACAGGTTGGCCTGAGCTTTCTGGGCTCCACTGCTGCGAATTGCAGTCTGCAGCCGCCTCAGAAAATGACACTTTCATAGAAGCGCCATCTTCTGGCGCTGTATCCAACTCTTCCAGCACCTGCCTGCTATACCTGGCTAGCATACAAAAATATGGCGAAGCTCACGTCCTTTTTTTGTAGTTTTTTGGCAAAAAAAATAAAAAATGCTTCCCTGGATTTTCCATTGCCAGTGAAGGTAACACCAAGCAGTGGGGGTTAGCAGCCAGTAGCTGCTTGGATTACCCTTAGCTAGCAATACAAAAAATGCAGCGGGAGCCCATATATTTTTTTTTAATTATTTATTTAAATAACTAAAAATAAAATGGGCTTCCCTGTATATTGATTGCTGGACATCACAGTGCTGTAAAAATAAATCTTTAAAAAAAATGACGTAGTGCTCCGCGGTATTTTTGATTCTCAGCGCAGATAAAGCAGACAGCTATGGGTTGCCACCCCCATCTGCCTGCCGTTACCTTGGTTGGCAATCAAAATACAGGGAAGCCCATTAATTTTTTCTATTTAAAAAATAGTTAAAAAAAAAATGACGTTGGGTCCCCCCATTTTTGATAGCCAGCTAGGGTAAAGCAGACGGCTGTAGCCTGAAAACCACAGCTGGCAGCTTTACCGTGTTTGGGGATCCAATGTGGAGGTCCCCCCAGGCTCTTTTTTTATAATTATTTTATAAATATTAATAATTACACAAAAAAGTAGGGTCCCCCCCAAATTGGATTACCAGCCAAGGTAAAGCGGACAGCTGTGGTCTGGTATTCTCAGGGTGGGAAGGTCCATAGTTATTGGGCCTTCACAGCCTAAAAATAGCAGGCCGCAGGCACCCCAGACGTGGCGCATCCACTAGATGTGCCAATCCTGGCGCTTCACCCCAGCTCATCCCGTGCCCTGGTGCAGTGGCAAACGGGGTAATAAATCGAGTTGATACTAGCTGTAAGGTCACCTGACATCAAGCCCAGCAGTTTGTGATGTCATGGCGTCTATTAGATACCCAACATCATAAACTGTCAGTACTAACAAAAAAAAATTGACAAAACAAATTTATTTGAAAAAACAGTCCCCAAAACATTCCCTCTTTCACCAATTTATTGTAAGAAAAAAAAATAAAGGGGTCCCACAACGACTCTGGACCGTCTAGAATATGGGGGGAGACATTCAGGGAACGTATTACCCATTTTCTAGGAGTGCAGACCCTTCATGTGAGGAGTGTGGGTGCAATGAATCTGCACTCACTCTCCCCGGGTCCACAGCAGCAGAGTCCATGTCGTAATGGTTGCTACCAAAGCTGCAATGCCCTGCCCATGAGGTAAGGGCATGCCTAATCAGGAGAACTATTCTACATTTCCAAATATTGGTATTTGCTGATATTATTGCTATTCCACCTACTATATATTGGGGATAGGATCTTGAAGATGGAATACCCCTTTAAGTCCAGTTATCCAGCTGAATGAATACTTAATAACAGAGCTCGCTATTTAGATGTGTTTTCTTGTGGCGTATAACGGACTCTCATGTTTGGTAGTCATTCAGCAGGGAAAATATAAAAGCAAATCCCTCCATTTGGAAATGTAGTATAGCTCTCCTGATCAATTATGTTCCTTACCTCATGAGCAGGGCATTACAGTAATAATAATAATTTATTCATTTATATAGCGTTATTAATTCCATAGCGCTGTATGTCCTTGGAGTGTGGGAGGAAACCGGAGTACCAGGAGGAAACCCACGCAAACACGGGGAGAACATACAAACTCCTTGCAGATGGTGTCCTTGGTGAGAATTGAACCCAGGACCTCAGCGCTGCAAGACTGCAGTGCTAACCACTGAGCCACCGTGCCGCCCATTTTGCTTACAGATGCATAACCACCACTCACTGTGTCTGAACAGAGGAAGCTGAGCTGACAGCCGCTCTGTGCATGCGTCAGCGTCTATTGTGAAGGAGAGGGCCGCGGGGGATGAACGCTGCACAGGTACCGTGGGACACCGGGGAACACCGGTGGGGTTATAGGGGGTGACCTGGCAGGGCCTGGGGAGGAGTAAATAATTTTTTACCGACGCTGTCATTTACTGTAACGTGATCATCGGTGTACGGTGTATACCTGTGATCACGTGAGCGGGGACCGGAAAAACCGTCCTGAATCATGATCTCCAGGGTCTCAGCTAGCCCTGAAACCCCGGAAATTTTCTGACGCTGGGGGGGGCGCTATTCACTTATTTCTGCCTGCTGTTTATAAACGGCAGACCAGAATAAGGCTACATTAACATGACCGATCCATTTTTGCGGTCTGCAAAAAACAGTCCGTTTTTTTTTCACAGGTGCATCCGTGTGGCATCCATTTCCGTTCCGTAGACGGTCCGTATGTCATCTGTTTGTCATCCGTGTGCCTTCCGTTTTTTTTGTGTACTGCAAAAAAACTGAAGGAGGGTAAATGCATAAATTTACCCAGTATCCATAGCTTCAACCTACATGAGGCGGTCACATGTTCACTCCAGTACCATTTTCTACTGCTTTTCACAGCGTAGAGTGCTCTGGTGATTTTCTTGTGCTTGTGCACTTCATATCAGTCTTTTCTGTCATTATAATGGCAGAAAGACACATAATGTCCCACTCTCCTGCATTTTGTAATTTTGCACCCTTTGGTGCCTTTCATGTGGCACTAAGGGGTGCTTAGCTTTGTATTTAGCCAAAAAAAATGAAAAAAAAAATGACGTAGGGTTCCCCCTTTTTTTGTAGCCAGCTAGGGTAAAGCAGACGGCTGCAGCCTGCAGACCACAGCTGGCAACCTCACCTTGGCTGGTAATCCAAAACTGAGGGCACCCCACGCTGTTATTTCAAATTAAATAAATAATTAAAAAAAAAAAAAAAAACACGTAGGGGTCCCCCCAAAATTGGATCACCAGCCAAGGTAAAGCAGACATCTGGGGTCTGATATTCTCAGACTAGGGAGGTGGACTCTCCCCAGCCTAAAAATAGCAGGCCGCAGCCGTCCCAGAAGTGGCGCATCCATTAGATGCACCAATCCTGGTGCTTCGCCCCAGCTCATCCCGCGCCCTGGTGCGGTGGCAAACGGGGTAATATATGGGGTTAATACCAGATGTGTAATGTCACCTGGCATCAAGCCCTGGGGTTGGTGAGATCAGGCGTCTATCAGATACCCGACATCACCAACCCAGTCAGTAATAAAAAAAAATAGACGACAAACATTTTTATTTGAAAAAACACTCCCCAAAACATTCCCTCTTTAACCAATTTATTAGAAAGAAAAACAAATCCAGGTCTGGTGTAATCCAAGGTGTTGCCATCACGATCCACACTGTCCCAGTCAATGAAGAGCAGGATGTTCCCCATTGGCTGGGAGAGCAATGCAGTGACCTGAGCTAACATCAATGGGTCAGCCCTAGTGATGAGCGAGTATGCTTGTTACTACTCGATACTCGCACGAGTATCACTGTACTCGGGCTACTCGGCGGGTACCGAGTAATTTTGCAATACTCGTGCTGTACTCGTGGTCTTCATCCCTGCATGTTAGCGCTCTTTTGAGAGCCAGCCCTCATGCAGGGATTGGCTGGCAGACCACTGCAATGCCACAGCCCTGTTAGTTGTGGAATTGCAGTGATTGGCCGGCCCGCACAGCGTGACCGAGCCTTTATACCGGCGGGCGCGCTGTGCTCTGTACACAGCCGTCTCATATTCCCTGCTTTCCACGCCCACAGGCGCCTATGATTGGTTGCAGTGAGACACGCCCCCACGCTGAGTGACAGGTGTCTCACTGCACCCAATCACAGCAGCCGGTGGGCGGGTCTATACTGTGCAGTAAAATAAATAAATAAATAATTAAAAAAACCGGCGTGCGGTCCCCCCAATTTTAATACCAGCCAGATAAAGCCATACAGCTGAAGGCTGGTATTCTCAGGATGGGGAGCCCCACGTTATGGGGAGCCCCCCACCCTAACAATATCAGTCAGCAGCTGCCCAGAATTGCCGCATACATTATATGTGACAGTTCTGGGACTGTACCCGGCTCTTCCCGATTTACCCTAGTGCGTTGGCAAATCAGGGTAATAAGGAGTTAATGGCAGCCTATAGCTGCCACTAAATCCTAGATTAATCATGTCAGGCGTCTCCCCGAGATTCCTTCCATGATTAATCTGTAAATTACAGTTAAAAAACACACACACCCGAAAAAATCCTTTATTAGAAATAAAAAACACTAACAAACTCCCTCATTACCAATTTATTAACCCCGACAAACCCTCCATGTCTGGCGTACTCCACAGTCCTCCAGCGTCGCGTCCAGCTCTGCTGCATGGAAGTGACAGGAGCTGCAGAAGACACCGCCTCTCCGGTCACCTCCACACAGCTAATGATGAAGGGAATAGCGCGATCAGCTGCTGTCAGTCAGGTAACTCCCGGCCACCGCTGGATCCAGCGGTGGCCGCGATTAACCTCAGTGACAGCAGCTGATCGCTATACTCACCTCAGTTGGTGCATGGAGCTGACCGGTGCGGCGGTGAGTAGCGCGATCAGCTGAGCTGTCACTGAGGTTACCCGCGGCCACCGCTGCATCCACCGTTGGATCCAAGTAACCTCAGTGACAGCTCAGCTGATCGCTATACTCATTTCATTAGCTGCGTGGAGGTGACCGGAGCGGCGGTGTATTCTGCAGCTCCTGTCACCTTCATGCAGCAGAGCTGGACGCGACGCTGGAGGTCCGTGGATTACGCCGGACATGGAGGGTTTGTCGGGGTAAATAAATTGGTAATGAGGGACTTTATTAGTGTTTTTTATTTCTAATAAAGGATTTTTCGGGTGTGTGTTTTTTAACTGTAATTTACAGATTAATCTTGGAAGGAATCTCGGGGAGACGCCTGACATGATTAATCTAGGATTTAGTGGCAGCTATGGGCTGCCATTAACTCCTTATTACCCCGATTTGCCAACGCACTAGGGTAAATCGGGAAGAGCCGGGTACAGTCCCAGAACTGTCGCATATAATGTATGCGGCAATTCTGGGTGGCTGCTGACTGATATTGTTAGGGTGGGGGGCTCCCCATAACGTGGAGCTCCCCATCCTGAGAATACCAGCCTTCAGCCGTATGGCTTTATCTGGCTGGTATTAAAATTGGGGGGACCGGACGCCGTTTTTTTTAATTATTTAATTATTTATTTCACTGCACAGTATACACACACACCGGCTGCTGTGATTGGGTGCAGTGAGACAGCTGTCACTCAGTGTGGGGGCGTGTCTCACTGCAACCAATCATAGGCGCCGAAAAGCAGGAAAGCAGAGAATGCGAGATTGATTAATGAGCGGCCGGCTTTTTCAAAAGAGGAAAAGCCGCCGGAGTTTAGTGAACAGCCGTGCAGCGCCGCGCCGGTGATCGGGGAACGGTAAGTAAGAGAGAGGGGGGGAACTGACCGACAGACTGTGAGAGGGGGACAGAGAAGACAGAGAGAGACCGACAGAGCGAGACCGACCGACGGGAGATAGAATGAAAAAAAAAATGACCGACATCGTTAGTAAAAAGCACAAAACGTGCGTTTTGGACATCGGAGTGCCACACAAGGTTTTCACGTAAAATCTTTCATGTATTAATCTCAAAAAGTAACATACACCAGCTCTATCTCACTATTGGGTATGTGCCCTTAACATTTCCGCCATGAAAATTCATTTTGGTGTCATTTTGGAAGGTTTTCTGGTGAGTCCGTAAAAATGGCGTAAAACTCGGACAAAATTGTTCACAGCTGTGACTTTTGAGTGATAAATGCTTCAAGGGGTCTTCCCCATGCTGTTGCCATGTCATTTGAGCACTCTTCTGAGACTTTTGTGACATTTTTAGGGTTTCTACATGCTGCCGGGGGGTAATTTCACAAAAATACTCGGGTCTCCCATAGGATAACATTGGGCTCGGTGCTCGGGCTGAGTACATGAGTATCTTGGGATGCTCGGCCCGAGCCTCGAGCACCCGAGCTTTTTAGTACTCGCTCATCACTAGTCAGCCCAGGTCACTGCAGGGGATGACAAGTGCTGCTGTCATCGAGGTACATTACCTGCGCTGATCTCCTGCACACTGACAGCACCTGTCACTGAGTTCAATGACCGCCGCCTTCACAGCCAAGTATCGCGAGAAGCCCGTGACGTCACCGCTAGTCAGTCTCGGGTCGGAAGTGAGAGAAGGTGATGTGACAAGCGGCGGCCATGGAGGACAGTGACAGCGCTGAGGTCGGGATGGCGGGACTTCATCACCGCAGGTAAGCCGAGCGGGACCATGTGTGCAGAGTGCAGAGTGTGTGTGTGTGTGTGTGTACACGTACATGCCGCGTGCAGGAGGGGGCGGAGTGAGCTGAGCGGGGAAGTGTGGGCTTCCTGCACGTAACTAGGATAAACATCGGGTTACTAACCAAAGCGCTTTGGTTGGATACCCGATGTTTATCTTGGTTACCAGCTTCTGGCAGGCTGCCAGCGATGGCTCCTGCACACTGTAGTTGTAAAAAGCCCTGCTTTTTGCTGCTAGAACCGTTCTCGAACGTATCTAGAGCTATCGAACTTTAGCAAAAAGCTCGAGTTCTAGTTCGATCTAGAACAGCCCCAAAAATCACTCGAGCCGCGAACTGGAGAACCTCAAACCGCGAACCGCGCTCAACTCTACTTAAGACCTGGCGGCTTCCAAGTAATCGGGAGTCTCATACAGGACAAACGCATCTTTTAATTGCTAAGAAAGACCCTCACAAAAATAACTCTGAATAGCGGGATTATTCCACCTGGTGTACATAGACCATCAGCAAAACTAAGAGCAGAATTCCTAAGCTGGCTGGTCTCCCTGCCAATCTGACGTACTTTTGATTAAGCCAGAGCAACACGGTCGGGATTATCATTAATGAGTTACAGAGCACAAAAAGAACTCCACTATCTGGAGCAACTGAAAGCCAGGCAGAAGAAAGTCCAGTCTTGGTGGGTCCCCCCAGAGAAGGGAGACAATCATCCCCACCCAGTTCCCCTGGAGGAGAGCTATAACTATCCCATCCACTGCTCCTCAGTACCCAAGGAGTGCGGTCGAAGCCTAAAATAAAGTTTACAGGCCTCCCAAAAAACCACGGTCGGGATCATCATACACTAAGAGTACAAAAAATCCTCCATCATCTGGAGCAACTGAGAGCTTGGCAGAAGAGAGAAAACCCAGACTTGGTGGTCTGCTGGAGGAGGGAGATAAATATCCCCATCCACTGCTCATCACTACCCAAGGAGTGTGGTCAACGCTTAAAATAAAGTTTAAAGACCTCCCAAAAAACCATGGTTGGGATTATTATAAATGAGCTAAAAAAACATCCTCCACTATCTGGAGCAATGCGAGACAGGCTGAAGCGAGAAAAACCCAGGCTTGGGGTCCTTCTGGAGGAGGGAGATAACTATCGCCATCCACTGCTCCTCAGTAACGAAGCAGTGTGGTCAAAGCCTAAAATAAAGTTTTCATGCCTCCCAAAAATACACAAACTTGTCCTAACCTCAGGAAAACCTATTCAGCAAAGCAAATGTAGGCTCAGACGGAAACTGTCCAGGAGTAGAGGCAGCTAAACCCAGGGTCTGTGAAGGGCGCTGTATTATCACAGAATGTAGATCTGCTACCTTTAGTGACAGATTCTGATGCTGCTCAGCCAGAACAGCATTGGGGTCCATCATTGACCCCCAAGAAACGGTGTGGACAGTGATAATGAATAAGAAGACATCAAACAAACTTCGAAACAGCAATCTCCAGAATCAAGTGCAAAACGTCTCACACCTCCAAGCCAGGCCCACTGAGTAGCAATCTATCACTGGCAAATACTAAGGAAAAGTAACGAGTAGTGATGGGCGATCTCCTTGATGGTTGGGATCAGGGAGCCGTGCCCGATCGTTTTGTATTGGGATCGGGATCGAGATAACACGATCTTGCGCCCGATAATCACAGATCTTGGACTTTACAGTTATGTGTTGGGGGGGGGAGGGGGCTGTAAAATAAAGAATATAGTTAATAATAAACATTGTGATTATACTTACAGGTCCCGCGACGCATCCTGCAGACTCCGTCTTCTGTCTGCTTCCGGGTCCAATCATTGCCGTGCCGCCCGGTAACCACCTTTGACTAAAAGGACCTTCCATGATGTCATAACCATGTGACCAGTCAGGTGTGAATGTGGTTTTACCTCATTGGCTACAGACTGATCACATGGCTATGACGTCTCGCAGGTCCTGTTAACTGAACTTGGATTGTCACTGTGTGAGTGTCACATCACATCACAGCGCACAATCTCCTGACAGCAGAGGGTCAGCTTCATGTGTTTCCATGCAGCTGATGCGCTCCTGTCCAGAGAGCATTAGGTGTGGGGTGATGCAATGCGAAACTGCATACCCTCACTTTCAGCCTGCTTGATGTAGCAGAGCTGACATGACTCTCTGTGCTTCTCACTTTGTATAGACTGTGTCTGTACAGAGTGGTGAAGCAGCGGTGATATTGCTGTCCCTGTGGATTATGTCGGACTAAGGATTGTTTTTATAATAAAGATGGAGTCTCTAAATGTTTTTTTTGTTTTATTTCTAAAAAAAAAAAAAAATCTCTGTGTTGTGCTTTTTTTACTGTTTACTAGAAATTCATGGTGGTCATGTCTAATTTGGCGTGACACCATGAATTTCGGTCTTAGTACCATCTGAGAATATAAAGCTGGTATTAACCCCTTTATTACCCAGCACGCCACCAGACACTAGGGCCACCGGTGGAGCCAGGTAATGCACCTAAAAATTGCGTTAAGAAACAATGCGCCATTTCCAGGGGCGGTTGCGGGCTGCTGAGAATCTCGGCCCCCAGCTGGCTGGCTTTACCTGACTGGCGATCAAAATACGGCGGGAGCCCACACATTTTTTTTTTAATTATTTTTTTAAATAATTAAAAAAAACATTAATGGGCTTCCTTTTATTATGATTGCAAGCCAAGGCAAAGCCAGGCAGATGGGGGTGGCAGCCCATAGCCGTCTGCTTTATCTGTGCTGAGAATCAAAAATATTCCATCTTTATTATAAAAAAAACCTTAGTCCGACGTAATCCACAGGTAGAGCATTGTCGGTTCTGCTTCATCACTCTGCATGTACAGCGTCTATACAGTGTGAGAAGGAAAGAGAGCAGTGTCAGCTCTGCTACATCGCTCTGTACAGAGCAGGCTGACAGTAAGGGTATGATTGCACTTACGTCTCACATGGCATCACCCCGCACTCGACGCTCTCCGTACAATGGCACATCAGCTGCATGGAAACACATGCAGCCAACCACTCCTATTGGGAGATTATGCAATGCGACACTCGCACAGTGACAATCAAAGTTTAGTTACAGGACCTTTGATGACATCATAGTCTTGTAACTAGTCTGTAGCCAATGAGGTAATACAACATTCACACCTGACTGGTCACATGGCTATGACATCAGGGAAGGTCCTTTAGTGACTGGTGGTTAACCAGAGGGAACAGCAATGATCAGAAGCAAAAGCAGCCCGGAGACACAGTCTGCAGGACGCGTTGCTGGACCTGTAAGTATATGATCATAATGTTTTTTAATAATGTGCTTTTTTAGAGCCCCTTGTCCCGATCTGGACCTGATTTTTTAACACAAGCTTCCCAGGAAAGCTCGTGATCGGGATTGTGTAAACAATCACTATGTGATCGGTACGATCCCTGATCTTTACAGATCAGGATCGCCCATCACTAGTAATGAGTACTTATACGAGCAGAGTGGATTGGAGATATCAAAACAGTGGAGACAACTCAGGACAGCAAACCAAGAAAGACAAAAGAAATTGATTAACTGTAGCAGCGCCAGCACCAGGAAAGTCTGCCCAGCAACTGGAAGACAAGGTAGAGCCAACCAGCACAGGTACGCGTGCAGCCACTCGCTGCGACCTCCTAACACCTGAAATAGGGAAGACTTCTCTCTTTTGCGATACCCTGTGACATCCAGCAGGACAATGACCCAAAGAATATGTCAAGCTTGGCAACGAAATGGTTAAATGACAAGGAAGTAGAGATGCTGGATTGGCCCCCACAGTCCTCAGACCTTATCCCAATCGAACACATGTGAGTAGAGTTGCCAGAAATAATGTATAATCGGCCAGTACACAGCAACATTGGGAATGTTCAAAACCATGCCCAGAACGATTCAAGCAGTGTTGAAGGCCAAAGGGGAGTTTACAAACTACTAACAAAATAATAAAAATTGAACTTTGGATTTTTAGGAGCAAAACAGAAACTGCATAACTAATCATATGCTAAATTGTTGCAAGTCAAATTTATGTATGAGATAGCTAAGGTGATAAAATGATGGTAGTTTCACATTCAAAGCTGTAGTGGCGATGAGATATTGAACCTGAAAGTTAAAAGTTGAAAACATTGTTCCCCTGTTACTCATCAGTGGATGTGTGTATATATATCTATATAATATATAATGAAAAAAGATTGAAAACAGTGGTTCCCTTACCAGTATCCCATGCTGGTACTAACCTGACTCCAATCTGGACTGGCAGCACCTACCAATGTGAACAGGTGCGTATTTGTACATGATGCAAAATATATGTGAAAAAGAAAAAACAGTCGCACACTGCAAAACCACAAAAATACTCTACCTAATGAAAACATTTTTTTGGAGGTATTTAGAATATTAGAATGGCCATTGTAATACTAGCCCAGCGCCGCTTTATAGCACTCTCCTTTGCTGGGTCCTACTCTAAACTGCATCTTTCAGGGCTCCTTAAAAACCTACAAAAGATCAGCAGGTGACCTCAAAAGGCTAATGAAACTGGCAGGGGTTAGAGTGCAAATCCAGCAAAACAGAGCATCACTCCCTGTTACATATAATATATAATGAAAAAAGATGGAAAACAGGGGTATCCCATGCTGGTACTAATCTGACTTCAAACTGGACTGGCAGCACTTACCAATGTGAACAGGTGCGTATCTCTACATGATGCAAAATATATGTGAAAAAGAAAAAGTATATAGTTATATATATATATATATATATATATATATATATATATATATAACTATATACTTTTTCTTTTTCACATATATTTTGCATCATGTAGAGATACGCACCTGTTCACATTGGTAAGTGCTATATACACTGTATATACAGTGCCTTCCGAAAGTATTCGGCCCCCTTGAATTTTTCAACCTTTTCCCACATTTCAGGCTTCAAATGTAAAGATACAAATGTTAATGTTATGGTGAAGAATCAACAACAAGTGGGACACAATTGTGAAGTTGAGCGAAATTTATTGCTTATTTTAAACTTTTCTAAAAAATAAAAAACTAAAAAGTGGGGCGTGCAATATTATTCGGCCCCTTTAAGTTAATACTTTGTAGCTCCACTGTTCGCTGCGATTACAGCTGCAAGTCGCTTGGAGTATGTCTCTATCAGTTTTGCACATCGAGAGACTAAACAATTCTTGCCCATTTTTCCTGTGCAAATAGCTGGAGCTGAGTGAGGTTGGATGGAGAGCGTTTGTGAACAGCAGTTTTCACCTCTTTCCACAGATTCTCGATTGGATTCAGGTCTGGACTTTGACTTGGCCATTCTAACACCTGGATACATTTATTTGTGAACCATTCCATTGTAGATTTTGCATTATGTTTGGGATCATTGTCTTCTTGGAAGACAAATCTCCGTCCCAGTCTCAGGTCTTTTGCAGACTCCAACAGGTTTTCTTCAAGAATGGTCCTGTATTTGGCTCCATCCATCTTCCCATCAAGTTTAATCATCTTCCCTGCTAAAGAAAAGCAGGCCTAAACCATGATGCTGCCACTACCATGTTTGACAGTGGGGATGGTGTGTTCAGGGTGATGAGCTGTGTTGCTTTTACACCAAACATACCGCATTGTGCCCAAATAGTTTGATTTTGGTTTCATCTGACCAGAGCACCTTCTTCCACATGTTTGGTGTGTCTCCCAGGTGGCTTATGGCAAACTTTAAACAACACTTTTTATGGATATCTTTGAGAAGTGGCTTTCTCCTTGCCACTCTTCCATAAAGACTAGATTTGTGCAGTGTACGATTGATTGTTGTCCTATGGACAGACTCTCCCACCTCAGCTGTAGATCTCTGTAGATCTCTGCATAGTTCATCCAGAGTGATCATGGGCCTCTTGGCTGCATCTCTGATCAGTTTTCTCCTTGTTTGAGAAGAAAGTTTGGATAGTCGGCCGGGTCTTGGTATATTTGCAGTGGTTTGATACTCCTTCCATTTCAATATGATCGCTTGCACAGTGCTCCTTGGAAAGTTTACAGTTTTGGAAATCTTTGTGTACCCAAATCCGGCTTTAAACGTCTCCACAACAGTATCACGGACCTGCCTGTTGTGTTCCTTGGTCTTCATGATGCTCTCTGTCCTTTAAACAGAACACTGAGACTATCACAGAGCAGATGCATTTATACGGAGACTTGATTACACACAGGTGGATTATATTTATCATCATCAGTCATTTAGGACAACATTGGATCATTCAGAGATCCTCAATGAACTTCTGGAGGGAATTTGCTGCACTGAAAGTAAAGGGGATGAATAATATTGCTTGCCCCACTTTTCAGTTATTTATTTTTTAAAAAAGTTTGAAATAAGCAATACATTTTGTTCAACTTCAGATATGCGTCCCACTTGTTGTCGATTCTTCACCCTTAAAATTTTTATCTTTATGTTTGAAGCCTGAAATGTGGGAAAAGGTTGAAAAATTCAAGTTGGCGGAATACTTTCGCAAGGCACTGTGTGTGTTTATATTGTGGTAAAGCCACTCATTCAGCCGAAGGGGATGAAGCAGGAACACCTCACTGGGTCACTGGTTACCAGGTTTTAATCACATAAGTCATAGTCCATGATCATGAGGAGAGCACTCCTTCCTCTTGCACAGCAAAATAAAAAGGCCAAACAGAAGACCCTGGGTGTGTTCAGAGGCCTGGCTTTTACCTCTGAGACCACACCCCGAGGTGGCGATATGGTGAACAGCCATCCCACCCATCTCATTAGCTGTTCACAGCAAACCCGGCCCAGGTAATACTGATTAACCCTCTCAGTACCTATTGTGCTGGAGTATTACATCCGGGTTTACATCACTGAATGCAGAAGTCGCAGCGACACATATCTCCCCTCGTGCACAGCACCAGTGATCACATCACATATTACCCCCCTCTGCCCAAAGACGGGGGCATGGGCACCGTCAACCACTAAACAGGGGAGCCGCGACAGGGCATCTGCATTCCCATGTAACTTCCCAGGCCTATGCTCTACATGAAAGGTAAAGTCTTGGAGGGCTAGAAACCACCTGGTCACCCTATCAATCTTGCCGTGATCAGACACTAGCCTGAATTTACGGCCTAGCAGGTAGTATTTTAGAGAGTCCACCGCCCACTTAATGGCCAGGCATTCCTTCTCCACAATGGCATAGTTTTTCTCACACGAGGAGAGTTTTCTACTCAGGTAAAGCACAGGATGTTCCTCGCCATTTATTTCCTGCGACAGCACAGCTCCCAACCCGACCTCCGAAGCATCCGTCTGCAGCACGAACTCCTTCGTAAAGTCAGGTGCCACCAGGACTGGCTGTCGTCACAAAGCAGATTTCAAGTCCTGGAACGCCACCTCCACCTCAGAGGTCGACTCGGCCACCAAAGGCTTCACAGTCTGAGGAGATCAGTCAGCGGAGCGGCCCTCACAGCAAACTTCGGTACAAATTGGCGGTAGTAGCCGACGATTCCCAGAAATGCTCTAACCTGTTTTTTTGAGAGTGGTCATGGCTAATTCTGGATCGCCTCCACTTTATTCACTTGTGGCTTGATTAGGCCCCTACCGACTATATATCCCAGGTACCTGGCCTCCTCCTTCCCTATGGCACACTTCTTCGGGTTTATGGTAAACCCCGCCTTCCTCAATGCATCCAGCACCGCCTGGACCCTTGGTAGATGACTCCCTTAATCCAGGGTGAAGATCACAATATCATCCAGATAAGCTGCGGCATACTTCGTATGAGAAGCCAGAATCTGGTCCATGGCCCTCTGGATGGTGGCTGGAGCTCCCTGTAAGCCAAACGGCATCCTGGTGTACTGGAAACATTTGTCAGGTGTAGAGAAAGCCATCTTCTCCTTGGTCGCATGAGACAGGGGTATTTGCCAGTACCCTTTTGTCAGGTCAAGGGTAGTAATATACCTGGCTGGTCCAAGTTTTTCAGTGAGCTCATCGACTCGAGGCATCGGATAAGCATCAAATTTTGAGACTTCATTTAACTTGCGATAGTCATTGCAAAATCGCCATTCTCCATCTGGCTTTGGCACAAGGACGATAGGACTAGACCAGCCACTTCTGGATTCCTCAATCACGCCGAGGCTCAGCATCCTCTTCACCTCCTTTGAGATCACTTCTCGGCGGGCTTCGGGGATCCGGTACGGTTTCAGATGCACTCTCACTTGTGGTTCCGTCAGAACTTCATGTTTCACGACCCGTGTACACCCCGGCAATTCTGAAAAGAGATCTCGATTTTGATAAACCAGCTCCCGACATTGCTGCTTTTGGGCCCTTGACAGCGTCTCTGCCACTGTGACGTCCTCAATATCAGCGTGCACCTGGGCAGCTAGACACGGGGATTCCACTGCTTCCCTGTCTCGCCATGGCTTAATAAGATTAACGTGGTACACCTGGTAGGGTTTCCTTCTACCAGGTTGGTGGATCTTATAATTCACCTCTCCAAGTTTCTCGACCACTTCATAGGGTCCCTGCCACTTGGCCAGAAATTTACTTTCTACAGTAGGGATCAGCACCAGCACACGGTCACCAGGGCTGAACTGTCTCACCCTGGCAGAGCGATTATATACTCTCGCCTGTGCCTCCTGAGCCCGGAGAAGACTCTCTTTCACGATGGGTATCACCTCAGCCATCCTCTCTTGCATCTGGGCCACATGCTCAAGGACACTTTTATGGGGGGTAACCTCTGCTTCCCAGGTTTCTTTGGCTATGTCAAGTAACCCTCGAGGATGTCGACCATATAAAAGTTCAAAAGGAGAGAACCCGGTAGAGGCTTGTGGAACTTCCCTGATAGAAAAGAGCAAGTATGGAAGTAGGCAGTCCCAATCTCGGCCATCCTTCTCCACAACCTTCTTAAGCATGGATTTTAAGGTCTTATTAAATCTCTCCACAAGGCCTTCTGTCTGCGGGTGATAGACTGAAGTCTTCAGTTGTGTATTCCGCAGCACCTTACACAGTTCCCTCATGACTTTCGACATAAAGGGGGTTCCTTGGTCTATCAGGATCTCCTTTGGCAGACCGGTCTATGAGAAGATATGGACCATCTCCCTGGCTATATTCTTAGAGGAACAATTTCTCAATGGCACCGCCTCAGGGTATCGAGATGCATAGTCCAGAACCACTAAGATATACTGGTGCCCTCTAGCGGATTTTTACCAGGGGGCCCACAAGATCCATGGCAATACGGTCAAAGGGGACCTCTATTATAGGTAATGACACAAGGGGACTTCGAAAGTGGGAAACTGGTGCAGTCAGCTGGCAGGTGGGACAGGATTTACAATAATTAATAATCTCTTGGTGACACCCCAGCCAGTAGAACCTCTGAAGAATCCGCTCCCGTGTTTTATCTACCCCCAGGTGACCACCCAGGACATGAGAATGGACCATGTCTAACACCCGGCGTCTATAAGGCCCTGGTACCAACAGTTGCTCCACTATCTCTCCTCTCAACTGGGTAACCCGGTATAACAATTCCCCATTTACTGCAAAGTGGGGGTATCTGGTGTCAGCCCCCGGCTCTTGAGCAACCCCATTTATGACGATCACATTTTCAAATGCCCCCTTTAGTGTCAGGTCCCTCATTTGCCCAGTCCCAAAGTTCCCTTCAGAAACGGCCAACTCCAGCATGTCAACCTCCTGGGACTCGGCCTCGTCCTCATCTCCCACCAACACACACAGGGGGAATTCATCCGTCTCCGATGGAAAGGAAGTCCTATCATTGAGGGCTAACTCTCTGTTGTCTGAGACACAGGGTTCCACCTCTTTACTCCACAACTCCCAGAACAAAGCAAAGTCTCGCCCTATTATTACTGGGTGTAGCAGGTCTTTTACCACTCCAACCTCACGAGACTCCGACCCACAAGACGTTTTTATAGTCACAGCGGCCACAGGGTAGTCCTTGGCATCCCCATGTATACAGCGGAAGCCCACCCTCTTCCCAGGAATCAGCTGGTGTGGAAGTGTGTCCCTCACGAGGGTCACCAAACTCCCGGAGTCTAAAAGTCCCACTATTCTGATACCATTTATTTCTATGAGACATGCCTGTGGGCCCTCACTGGGTTGACTGTCCACACTACAGGCTGGGTAGGCATAATAGGACGAGCGTCGACCAATGCTGCAGTCCATCGGCTCGGTGGTCAACGGGCAACGGGCAGCAATGTGACTGGGTCCCTGGCACCTCCAACAGATAATATTACTGACTGGGGTTTTTTGCATGCCTCCCCTTTCCACGGGGGACCTTGGATTCCCCCATCCTGTGGCTCTTGTACCCTTCTTTTGAGTGTCGCTCCCTGAAGGAACCCCTCAATAGGGAACTGGTAAGTCTCGTGGCTTCCCCTGGGTACTCTCTACCACCTGGTACCTCTCCAACAGTCCCACCAGGTCATCTGCATTTAAGGGGTTCCCCTGGGCAACCCACGTCTGGACTGTCTTTGGAAGGGAGTGAATAAACCTGTCCATGACGACCCACTCCACCATCTGCGCTGGGGTGGAGGATTCCGGCTGCAACCATTTTTGCACCAGATGCAATACATCAAACATTTGCGAGCTAGGGGGTTTGTCGCCATGAAATTCCCACTGGTGGACCCGTTGTGCCCTAACAGTCATAGTCACACCCAGTCGTGCCACAATTTCAGCCTTTAGTTTGGCATACTCCTTAGTGTCCTGTGAAGCCAAATCCTAATAGGCTTTTTGTGGCTCTCCACTTAAATATGGCACCAATACCTCCGCCCACTGCTCCGGCGGGAGTTTTTCTCGTTCAGCAACTCTCTCACACACAGTCAAGAAGGCCTCAACATCATCCCTCGGAGTCATCTTTTGCATCGCTTGCCTTACCGCTTTCCGGACGTTAGCGTCATCACCTGGACTGGTCGCTCTGCCCCGGAGTACCTCTGCTAGGACGTCTATCTGCTTCTGCTGTTGTTCGCGTTGTTGTTGGAGCTGTTGCTGAGCCAATTCCTGCTGCTGTATCAACAGCTTGTTCGTCTCCTGCTGGGCCAGCTGCTGTTGTTGCTGGGCCTGCTGCTGCTGTTGTTGGGCCATCACCAGGTGCTTAATCAGTTCCTCCATGGTGTCTGACCATGTTACCTGGCTCATGGCTGCCTTCACCCAGGACATCCAGCTCCTCTGTAGTAGATATAAACAGCCCCGAGATGCTTGCCTGCAGTCTGCACCACTTGTGGTAAAGCCACTCATTCAGCCGAAGGGGATGAAGCAGGAACACCTCACTGGGTCACTGGTTACCAGGTTTCAATCACATAAGTCATAGTCCATGATCATGAGGAGAGCACTCCTTCCTCTTGCACAGCAAAATACAAAGGCCAAACAGAAGACCCTGGGTGTGTCCAGAGACCTGGCTTTTACCTCTGAGACCACACCCCGAGGTGGAGATATGGTGAACAGCCATCCCACCCATCTCATTAGCTATTCACAGCAAACCCGGCCCAGGTAATACCGATTAACCCTCTCAGTACCTATTGTGCTGGAGTATTACATCCGGGTTTACATCACTGAATGCAGAAGTCACAGTGACACATATCTCCCCTCATTCACAGCGCCAGTGATCACATCACAATATATATATATTTATAAAAATAAATGCAAATATTTAATTGTCCACCTGGCATACAATCATATATGCATACTGTGTATGAATGATTTTGCACTCCTTATGGTACACTTGTAGGTCTATTGTTATTTTGATCTGGTTCCTGGGTAGGATGGATCTAAGTCCCATAATCTTGTCAGTTTTTTAAAGTATATGTCACCTGGTTTTCAATACCTCATTTGTGAGCAGCATAATGTAGGTAAAGAGAGCCTCATTCCTATCCCTTAGTTTAAAAGGTGCAGCAGTTGTGGCACAGAGTTCTTAGATCTAGCATGTAGCAGAGCTCAGAAAGCTAACCTTACACACAATACCTTTCTGTGTACAATGTCTTTTGACAGGGAATTGCTTATCAGAGGAGGAGAAGTGGTCAGACGACTAGGCATGATGCAGCTAGTAGCAGCAATGATAATGTCCTAGTGATAAAACCTTCATTTCTACTAAACAACAGCACACAGCTTAATAAATGACACTGAATTCAGTGTTTCAGCACCTATCTCCTGCTGTCTGCATATAACAGAACAAAAATCTGATGACAGGTTGCCTTTATTGCAATGCCTTCTGAGGGTCCATAGATCACAAGCATACAATATAGACTATCAGGCTTATCTTTTGTGCACAAAGCTTTCTACAGAATCTCAGATTTTTTTTTATAATATTATGTATTGTAGATGGAGGGATATTCAAAGTCTTTACATTTTTACATTTGCAAAAAAAGACAAAAAAACAAACATTTTTCTGAAATTGTTCCACTAGATTTAGCTGCAGTAGTTCATAGGTTGGTAAATCTCTTACCATGTTTATTTCTGAGAGTCCCTAACTCTAAAATGCTTTTCTTATACAATCATGTGACAGTGTAAAATCGACCTTCCATCTGTGTTTCATTAGTACCACTTACTTTTCTAGCCTTTTGTTAATGCTGTCCCAACCATTCTGAGATGTGTCGTTGGCTTCAATTTCTAAATTAATTTGACATGGAATGGAAAAAAAATGAACTTTAAACTTTTGAAATTTGTTCTATGTTCTGTTGTGAATAAAATAAGGTTAAATGAGATTTTCAAAAAAGTGCATTATTGTATTCTTTATGTTTTACACAGCATTCAACATTTTTGAGATTTGGAGATGTGTATAAAGGCATCAAGGGAACATGACAATGTGAAGGTATAGATGAGAGAGCTATATTATTTTTGAAGGCACAAAGAGGGTGATAGTGCTCTATCGTGGCACAATGGGTAGCACCATTAAAATATGGAGGCACAAATGAAGACTTTATTGCTATACGACAATGTGGGCATTATTATTGTATGGAGGCACAGAGGGAACACTATTACTTTGTAGAGACAAAGAGAAAACAGTATTACTACATAAAGGTACAGGGTGCATTATTACTGCAAGTGCATCGCAATAAATTAGATCATCAAACAGTTAATTTATTTCAAAAAGGAAACACGTATTATATAGAGTGATCTATTTCAAATGTTTATTACTGTTAATGTTAATGTTTATGATTATGGCTTATAGCTAATGAAAACCCAAAAGTCATTATCTCAGAAAATTAGAATCTAATATATAAAGCTGAGTGTATGTATGTATGTATGTGTGTATGTATGTGTGTGTATGTCCACTAAAGGAATCCGCACCGTCACATATACAATCACAACATTTTTCACACACACACCCTCATAGACTATGTTTTGACGGGAGAATTTAACCCCGGTTATTCTCCAAAAAACCTCCCTCCATTAAAGTCAAAGGAGCTGGGAACTACATTAGCAGCTATGATTGGTTGCTATAGGAACGAAGGACATTCTTATTATAAGAAGCTTATGTGTGAAGTAATATAATTTCTGTGGAGAGATGGACACAGACAGAGACAGACAGACATAGGCACAGACAGACATAGGCACAGACAGAGACAGTCAGACATAGGCACAGACAGACATAGGCACAGACAGAGACAGACAGACATAGAGACAGACAGGCATAGGCACAGATAGAGACAGACAGGGAAAGATACAGAGACAGACAGACAGGAAAAGAGACAGATAGAGACACACAGACAGAGAAAGAGACAGACAAGGAAAGAGCCAGACAGAGGCAGACAAGCAGAGGCAGACAAGGAAAGAAACAGACAGAGGCAGACAGGGAAAGAGACAGGAAAGGAAAGAGACCGATAGACAGAGGCAGACAGGGAAAGAGGTAGACAGACTTACAGGGGAAAAGGACAGACAGACAGAGAGAGACAGACAGGGAAAGAGACAGACAGAGGCAGACAGACAGAGGCAGAAAATGAAAGAGACAGATAAGGAAAGATACAGACAGACAAATAGACAGGGAAAGAGACAGACAGAGAAAGAGACAGACAGGGAAATATACAGACAAAGACATACAAGGAAAGATACAGACAAAGAGACAGACAGGGAAAGATACAGACAAAGAGACAGACAGACAGACACACAGAGGCAAAAAGAGAGATAGAGACAGACAGAGACAGACACAAAGACAGACAAACAAATAGACAGACAGCCAGAGACAGACCAGAAAAGTGATAGACAGAGAGAGACAGATAGACAGAGAAAGATAGACAGATAGAGACAGACAGACAAAAAAATAAAGAGACAGACAGGGAAAGAGACAGACAGAGATAGACAGCTAGAGACAGACAAAGAGATACAGAGACAGACAAAGACAGACAGATAGCAAGATAGAGAGACAGACAGAAACTGGGAGAGAGGGAGAGAAACAGAGAGACAGATACTATCCCGTGCAATGCCCGGTACTACAGCTAGTATTATATAAAACCAACTGAAAAATTATTTTAAACTCAGAAATGTTGGCCAACTGAAAAGTATGTACAGTAAATGCACTTAATACATGTTTGGGGCTCTTTTTGCATGATTTACTGCATCAATGCAGTGTGGCATGGAGGCGATCAATCTCTGGCCCTGCTGAGGTGTTATGGAAGCCCTGGTTGCTTTGATAGTAGCCTTCAGCTCGTCTGCATTGTTGGGTCTGGCGTCTCTCATCTTACTTTTGACAATACCCCATAGATTCTCTGTGGGGTTTAGGTCAGACAAGCTAGCTGGCCAATCAAGCACAGTGATACTGTGGTTAGTAAACCAGGTATTGGTATTTTTGGCAGTGTGGAAAGGTGCCAAGTCCTGCTAAAAAAAAATCAAATTTCCATCTCCAAAAAGCTTGTCGGCAGAGAGAAGCATTAATTGATTTAAAATTTCCTTGTAGACGACAGTGCTGATTTTAGTCTTGATAAAACACGGTGGACCTACACCAGCAGATGACATGGCTCCCCAAACTATCACTGATTGTGGAAACTTCACACTAGACCTCAAGCACCTTGTATTGTGTGCCTCTCCACTCTTCCTTCAGACTCTGGGACCTTGATTTCCAAGTGAAATGCAAAGTTTACTTTCATCTGAAAACAACACCTTGGACCACTGAGCAACAGTCCAGTTCTTTTTCTCCTTGGCCCAGGTAAGACTCTTCTGGCATTGTCTATTGGTCATGAAGGGCTTGACACAAGGAATGTGACAGTTGTAGCCCATGTCCTGGATACGTCTTTGTGTGATGGCTCTTGAAGCACTAACTCCAGCAGCAGTCCACTCCTTGTGAATCTCCCCAAATTTTTGAATGGCATTTTCTTAACAATTCTATCAAGGCTGTGGTTATCTCGGTTGCTTGTGCACCTTTTTCTACCACACTTTTTCCTTCCACTCAGCTTATCATTAATATGCTTAGATACGGCACTCTGTGAACAGCCAGCTTCCTTAGCAATGATCTCTTGTGGCTTATCCTCCTTGTTGAGTGTGTCAATGACTGCCTTCTGGACATCTGTCAAGTCAGCAGTCTTCCCCATCATTATGTAGACTACTGAACCAGACTAAGGGACCATTTTAAACCTTAGTAAGCCTTTGCATGTGCTTTGTGGTAATTATTATAATTTTCTGAGATAATGACTTTTGGGTTTTCATTGTCTGTAAGCCATCATCAACATTACCGGAAATAAACACTTGAAAAATATCACTTTTTAATGACACTATATAATATATGTGATTCCCTTTTTGTATTGAATTACTGAAATAAATTATCTTTTTGATGATATTCTAATTTATTGAAATACACCTGTATATCGAGGCACAATGGAGACACTATTACTATATAGAGCCACAGCAGGGGCATTATCATTATGTGGAAGAACAAATGGGTGCTATTACTATATGGAAGTACAATAAAGGCATTACTAATATATAGAAACACTGGATGGCACTTGTTTCTATGCGAAGATACACCGCACTTTTCCCTATATACTGTATTGGCACATACAGGGCATTAATACTATACTGAGTCAAGTAGGAATATTATTACAAGGGACGTTTGGGAGTTCAGAGAGCAGCCACAGGGGAGTTTAGGTTGTGACCCCTCTCCCTATCATCAGGGCTTGATCTCAAAGGTCACGGAGCCTGGGAGTCACGCGATAGGGATGACCACTACTCAGAGGCACTATTGCCAGCACAAGTTATTTGAGAGAAGCCTTGTTTCTGAACATTATATCGATGTGGCTAGTAACGCTAAGTAGTGAATCACCCCTTTAAGCAGGGTATTCCAATAAATGTTATCGGACAGGGGGTTCACTCAAAAGCATGCCAGCCAGATAAGTAAAGCTACTGTAAGTAGTGAACCACCCTTTTAAAGCACCTTATCCACTTTTTTATATTCCCAATCCATTTAACCCCTCTTAAGGACCAGGGAATTTTTTTTGCGCTTTCATTTTTTCCTCCACTTATTCCAAGAGCCATTACTTTTAAAATTTTCTATCACTAAACCAGTGTGAAGGCTTGGTTTTAGCGGCACGCCTTGTATTTTGAATGACACCATCCATTTTATGGTATGATGTAATGGTAAGCGGGAGAAAGATTCCTAGTGTAGCAAAATAGCAAAAAAGGTGACATTTTCCAATAGATTTTTAGATTTATTTATTTACAGCATTAATTTTACCATAGAGCTGACATAGCAATATGATTCTCCAGGTCAGTATGACTACATAGATACAAAACATGCATAGTGTTTTTAAGTTTGTTTATTTTTTTTATTTAAGTGGTAAAAAAAAAAAAATTGGAAAAATACTTCAATTTTGGTTGTGTCACGACTTTCTGAGAGCCGTAAAGTCTTATATTTTTGGGATATAGAGCTGTGATAGGGCTTGTTTTCTTGCCCTTTGAGCCTATATTCACCTTGGGTTATATATCATATTTTCCAGATTATAAGATGCAGTTTTTTTCCCAAATCTTACCGGGGCGTTGGTGGTGGAGCAGGGTCATAGGAGGCAGGGTCGGTGATATTGAGGTCTCGGAGGAGCAGTGGAGCGGCACAGGGCAGAGTGTCTCGGCGGCAGGTGCATTAATCTGACTGCAGACTCTTAAGGGTACTTTACACACTGCGATCTCGCTAGCGAGAACGCAAGCAATCGTACCCGACCCCGTCGGTTGTGCAAATCGTCGGTTGCAAATGAACAAACATGTCAGATGGGAGATAAATCTTCTCCCCGGTCCCCTCTGGTCAACCGGTGTCGCCAAAGTGCCCCCCCTGACACCCTCTCGGAAATCCAAGATGGCCGTGTGCACAGCAGCATGCCGGCCGCATTCACCCTACTCCTCTGATTTCTGACGCATGTGCCATGACACATGTGACAGAAAACTCCTGTCCAGGCCCTGCCAGGTCACCCCCTATAACCCCACCGTTGTTCCCCGGTGTCCCACGGCACCTATGCAGCGTTGATCCCCCGCAGCCCCCTCCTTCACAATAGACGCTGCCGCATGCACAGAGCGGCTGTCAGCTTAGCTTCCTGTGTTCAGACACAGTGAGTGGTGGTAACCATGCATCTGTAAGCTACTGCAATGCCCTGCTCATGAGGTAAGGGACATAGTTGATCAGGAGAGCTATACTACATTTCCAAATGGCGGCATTTGATTTTATAGTTGCCCTTCTGAACGACAACCACACATGAGAGTCCATTATACGCCACAAGAAAACACATCTAAATAGCGAGCTCTGTTGTTTAGTATTCATTCAGCTGGATAACTGGACTTAAAGGGGTATTCCATCTCCAAGATCCTATCCCCAATATATAGTAGGTGGAATAGCAATAATATCAGCAAATACCAATATTTGGAAATGTAGAATAGTTCTCTTGATTAGGCATGCCCTTAGCTCATGAGCAGGGTATTGCAGCTTTGGTAGCAACAGTTACGACATTGACTCTGCTGCTGTGGACCCGGGGAGAGTGAGTGCAGATTCATTGCACCCATACTCCTCACATGGAGGGTCTGCACTCCTAGAAAATGGGGGATACGTTACCTGAGCGTGTACCCCCATATTCTAGATGGTCCAGAGTCGTCGTCAGACCCCCTTATTTTTTTTTCCTTACAATAAATTGGTGAAAGAAAGAATGTTTTGGGGTGTGTTTTTTCAAATAAATTTTTTTTTTGTCTATTTGTTTTGTTAGTACGGACAGTTTCTGATAGACGCCATTACATCACAAACTGCTGGGCTTGATGTCAGGTGACCTTACAGCTAGTATCAACCCCATTTATTACCCCATTTGCCACTGCACCAGGGCATGGGATGAGCTGGGGTGAAGCGCCAGGATTGGCGCATCTAGTGGATGCGCCACTTCTGGGGCGCCTGCGGCCTGCTATTTTTATCCTGTGAAGGGCCAATAACTATTGACCTTCCCACCCTGAGAATACCAGACCACAGCTGTCCGCCTTACCTTGGCTGGTGATCCAATTTGGGGGGGGCCCTACTTTTTTTTTGTAGTTATTAATATTTATAAAATAATTATAAAAAAACAGCCTGGGGTGACCTCTGCATTGGATCACCAACCACGGTAAAGCTGCCAGCAGTGGTTTTCAGGCTACAGCCGTCTGCTTTACCCTTGCTGGCTATGAAAAATGGGGCGACCCCACGTCATTTTTTTTAAACTATTTTTTTAAATAAAAAAAATTAATGGGCTTCCCTGTATTTTGATTGCCAGCCAAGGTAACGCCAGGCAGATGGGGGTGGCAACCCGTAGCTGTCTGCTTTATCTGCGCTGAGAATCAAAAATACCGCGGAGCGCTACTTCATTTTTTTTAATGATTTATTTTTACAGCACTGTGATGTCAGGAAATCAAAATACAGGGAAGCCCTTTTTTTAAGTTATTTAAATAAATAATTAAAAAAAATATATATGGGCTCCCGCTGCATTTTTTGTATTGCTAGCTAAGGGTAATCCAAGCAGCTACTGGCTGCTAACCCCCACTGCTTGGTGTTACCTTCACTGGCAATGGAAAATCCAGGGAAGCATTTTTTATTTTTTTTGCCAAAAAACTACAAAAAAATGACGTGAGCTTCGCCATATTTTTGGATGCTAGCTAGGTACAGCAGGCAGGTACGGCTGCCCCCAACCCCCAGCTGCCTATTTGTACCCGGCTGGGAACTAAAAATATAGGGAAGCCCTTTCATTAATTATTTCATGAATTTCATGAAATAATTTAAAAAAAGCGACGTGGGCTTCGCCCTATTTTTGTGTCCAGCCAGGTACAACTAGGCAGCTGGGGATTGGATCCGCAGCACAGGTTAGCCCGAGCTTTCTGGGCGCCTCTGCTGTGAATTGCAGTCCGCAGCCGCCCCAGAAAATGGCGCTTTCATAGAAGCGCCATCATCTGGCGCTGTATCCAACTCTTCCAGCTGCCTAGAAGCCGGGTGGCTCGCTGGGTAATAATGAGTTAATAGAGCTTTATTTTACTAGCTAGTATTAAGCCAGAGATTCTTAATGTCAGGAAAGTTTGACCCGGCCATTAAGAATCTCCAATAAAGGGTTAAAAAAAATACACCACACAGAGAAAAAATACTTTAATAGAAATAAATACACAGACACACTTAGAAACTCCATGTTTATTACTCCTTCGCATCCCTCCACGATCCATGGTCTTCTGTCTTCTTTCTCTTTCAACCCATGCAGCTCTGCTACATCAGCAGCACTGCATGGGAGAAATACGCTGCTGCTCCCTTGCAGTCTTTTCACTCCGTGAGTGATCAGTGCCGCTGGCTGTAAGCAGTGACGTCACCGCTGACAGACTGGTTACCATAGCAACGGTGCTCCGATCACGTGATTCCCGGTGTCGCTGCGTGCTGTAAGCGGTTACATCACCGCTGACAGGCGCGTTACTATAGCAACGGTGATCTCCGTTATTTACCGGCTGTGGCAGTCGGTGAATAACGGAACGGGGAAGCAGAACGGGGAGTCGACCGTGTGCCAGAGCATGTCGCCGGTACACGGAGATACACAAACGATCACCGCGTACTGGAGAGATGCACTGACAGGACCTAGCATGACGTCAAAGCCATGTGACCAGTCTGTAGCCAATGAGATAATAGACACGTGACTGGTCACATGGCTATTTTGACGTCACGATAGGTCCTATCATCAGTGCTGGTTACCGGAAGGATGCAGCGATTATCGGAAGGAAAAGCATCAGGAGACAGAGTGCAGGACGCATCGCGGGGACAGGTAAGTGTTATTGCAATGTTTATTAACTGTATGTGTACATTTTTAATGTGTTTTTATGTGATTGTGATTGCCTCCCATTGGTTTCAATGGGGCTCCAGAGGTTCGTCGAATGGCTCGCCTAACCTAACTCGAAAACGGCCTCCGTTCGACGAACCGAACCAAACTCGAGCCTCTAGAGGTTCGCTCATCTCTACTTATGAGGTTATAAAAAAAACCACATATGACAGTACAACAGAGAGGGGCTATTTAAAATACCTTGATACTCCCTCACATCAATCCCTGACAAAGCTAACGAAAAACGATCGTTGGAGTGGTGTGTGGTTCTGCCTCGGCATAGGTAATACACTGAACGCCTTCCAAAAATGGGAGAAGGATATCCAGACACTAAAGACGGATAAATTTCAACGGGATACCCGTGATTATCAGACCAGTAAGGTGTACAAATGGAAATCACAACCAAATCCAGTGAGAACGACATCTTTTGAGTGATGTCTCTAGCATATCTATGGATAATACGCATGGTGAAGCCTCGGGATCGACAACAAAGCAAAGAAGCATAAATCAACTCCTAATGAGTCGGATTCAAAGACAGCTAATGTATTGAAGGTAATTAATTTATCCAGTAATATTTTAACATCTGCACAGAAATTAGTCCTATCCTTGGGTTTGGGATTTAGCCCAGTAGCGAAGTTTGATCAATTCACAGTAATTAAAGACACCTTTTTATTCACTAGGAAATTGTTGATAAAAAAAATATCACTCTAACAAGCACACTTGTGATTCGCTTTCAAAGGGAGGAAGAACTGGCAGCACTACAAGTATTAAAAGATCTACTAATAGAACAGATGGAGGCTCAACTGGGTAGGTTCCCTGAAATTTTAAAGAAAAAAAGCACCTTCTTTCCCTTGCTTTCTCTATGTTCCTCAGTGGAAGTCTTTGTTTGGATGGTTGTGGAGAAAATCATCCGCATCCCCCAACATAGACCATATGACAACCTTCGAAAAGAGGAGAGTCAAGCATTAGAGGAATTAAGGCATATGAGAGGGATTATAATCAAACCGGCGGACAAGGGGGTAACATGAGGGTGTGGCCTGTAGAACTTTATGAAAAAGAAGCATTCAGGCAGCTCTATGACCCCTTTTGTTACCAACGCTTCTCCAAGGATCCTACGGTATCTTTTCAGATTGAACTGGATAGCATGTTGAATGGAGCCTTAAAGAATGGAATTTTACCTAGGGAGGTTTGGGAGCATCTTAAAGTGAATATATCCTTGTGTGCCTACGTTGTATTTATTACCGAAGGTACACAATAATCCTCCAGGGAGGCCGATTGTCTCGGGGAATGGTATTTTGGTGGAACCGGTTTCCAAACTTTTGGATCATTTTTTAAAACCAATGGTAACGGAATTACCATCATTTGTGAGGGACTCCACGGAGGTTTTACAAAAACTGGATGGGATACACATAGATGGAGATATGTATCTCGTCACATGTGACGTGGAGTCCCTCTATGCAAGTATATCGCATTCCCTGGGATTATCGTCCCTTAAATTCTTTCTGTCAAATCCTGATTTGAAAAATGACTTGGTGGTATTTCTCTTGATGGCAATGGAATATGTCCTGTCCCACAACTATTTTTTATTTAAAAATCGTTTTTTTCCTACAGAAGAGGGGAGTGGCGATGGGGGGGGGCATGTGCCCCATCCTATGCCAACCTCTTCATGGGAATGTGGAAGAGAGAATTCGTCCAAAATAGCGAGGCAACTTTTTCTGGCTCAGTTGTGCTCTGGTTTATTGATGATGTTCTGTTTATCTGGCAGGGATCCAGAGCACTACTGGACCAGTTTCTCTCACATTTGAATAACAACACGTGGAACATCAAATTGACGCATTCCATTAGCCAGACGAACATCGATTTCTTGGATCTTGGAATTTCCGTGGATTTTCAAGGAGATCTACATACCAATATTCACTGGAAGGAAACAAGTGTCAATTCATTTTTACATGCAATATCGGCCCATCCATCACATATCATTCGGGCTATACTGTTGTGAATGTTAGTTATGTCTTGGCTGCTGAGAGACTCCCTCTGGTGGCCAGGAAGGGTTTGGACAGAGACCAGGTGGGTTGTGCAGTGGGTGTTTCCTTTCCTAACTCTCTGCTTATTTAAGTCCTGGTCTGATTGCAGGCTGTTGCCGGATGTCAGTTGTTCTTTGTATCTCTAGCCTGCTTAATCCTGCTCTACACCACATCTTCCCCAGATAAGTGCTTGCTCTTTATTTATTTTCTGGTTATTTTGTTTATCTGGGTTTGTCATTTGCTGTGGTTGGTTTCAGGTTATTTGCTTGCAGGGATTTTCCCCCTCAGTGGATTGTTGAGGAACTCCCTGCAGTTCTGTGTGGAGTATAGCTCCTTTGGGTCCATGTGTTTATGGCTTGTTGAATTTGTTATAATTCTTGTTTTCTGTTCATTGGTATGACAAGGGCACCTGGTATAGGACGGAGTTCAGATCAAGCGATCTGAGGGCCTTTTTGTACTATCAGGAAGTTGGTATTTTGCAGGGTTTTTCTCTGGTCACCATCAGTCCCCTTTCCTGTCCTTTCCTATTTTAGTCAGCGGGGGCCTCACCTTTTGCTAATCCAGTCATCTGTCATCTACCTGTGTATTGTGTTTTTCCTATATCACCGCAGTCTTTGAATATGGGGGGCTTGCTATTTTTGTCTATTTTCTGAGGCAGAGAGTTATTCATCTTTCCTACCTTTAGGATAGTTAGTTCTCCGGCTGGGTTCGCGGTGCACAGGATGTTAGTTCACCCCTCGGCTACTTCTAGTTGTGTTGGTTAGTAAGGGGATGGCGGCCAGATTAGTTGCCAAGGCTCTTGTCACCTTTTTGCCAATGATTTGTGGTGATCTTCTATGGTTCCGGATCATAACAGTACATCCGGCCAAACAAATTTAAAGGGTACTCTTAAGAAGGGAAAAAAAAAAAAAGCTGCTGAGAAAATGTTTTGTTTTTTTTTTTTTTTTGGTGTTTTTCCTCTTCTTCTTTGGGTTCTGTGGAAGATTTCTTTTGTTTAGCATGGATGAATTGGGTGAGCGTGTTGCTCATCTTGATGCTAAGGTTTGTCGTATAGAGTCTTTTCTTGCACAGACTCCCCTTGCAGAGCCTAAGATTCCTGTTCCTGAATTTTTTTCGGGAGATAGGTCGAGATTTTTGAGCTTCAAAAATAATTGTAAATTATTTTTTGACCTGCGCCCTAAGTCCTCAGGGAATCCCGTACAGCAGGTTAAGATTGTCATCTCCTTGCTGCGTGGTGACCCTCAGGACTGGGCCTTCTCTTTAGCGTCTGATGATCCGATTCTCAATGATGTACACTCCTTTTTTCAGGCCTTGGGATTATTATATGACGAACCCAATATTGTGGACCAAGCAGAAAAGGTCTTGTTGTCCTTAACTCAGGGTTTGGATTCTGCAGAAACGTTTTGTCAGAAATTTCGTAAGTGGGTGGTCCTTACCAAATGGAATGATGATGCGCTTGCGGCTCTTTTTCGCAAGGGTATTGCGGATGCTGTGAAGGATGTAATGGTAGGATTTCCCGTCCCTTCTGGTCTTGATGCCTCTATGACCTTGGCCATTCAGATTGATAGGCGTTTACGTGAGCGCAGGAAAATACCTGCTGGTTTTGTGCCTATGGAACAGCCTTTGGAGCCTATGGAGTGTGATAGGGTCCTTTCTAATGCTAGTCGGCAGGGGTTCAGACGGAAGAATAGACTGTGCTTCTATTGTGGAGACGCTTCTCATAACATCTCTGTCTGCCCTAAACGTGAAAGGAGATTGGCTACTTCTGTTACTGTGGGTTCTTTGCAACCAAAGTTTCTTTTGTCTGTCACATTGATTTGCTCATTGTCTTCCTTTTCTGCATTTGCCTTTGTGGACTCAGGGGCAGCACTCAATTTGATGGATTTTGGGTTTGCTAGGGATTGTGGTTTTCCCATGGTTCCTTTGCAAACTCCTATTCCTTTAAGGTTCATTGATGCTACCCCTTTGGCAGAACATAAACCCCAATTTTGGACCCAGGTTCCTATGAGAGTTGCCCCAGTGCATCAGGAAACTTGTACATTTTTAGTATTGCATAATCTACAGGATACCTTGGTACTGGGATTTCCGTGGTTGCAGACCCATAATCCGGTTCTTGACTGGAGATCCTTGTCGGTAGTTAGTTGGGGTTGTCAAGGTTTGCATCAGGACCTTTCCGTGTCGTCCACGTCTGCTCAGGCAGTTGATGTTCCAGCTTTCTTGTCTGATTTCCGTGATGTATTTAATGACCAGGAATCTGATTCTCTGCCCCCACACCGGGACTGTGACTGTGCCATTGAGTTGGTGCCCGGTTGCAAATTTCCCAAGGGGCGGATTTTCAACTTGTCTGTGCCCGAACATGATGCCATGCGGTCATACATCAGAGAATCATTGGAGAAGGGGCACATTTGGCCCTCATCTTCTCCTTTGGGTGCTGGCTTCTTCTTTGTTGCTAAGAAAGATGGTTCGTTGAGGCCTTGTATTGATTACCGTCTTCTTAATAAAATTACAGTCAAATATCAGTACCCTTTGCCTCTGATGTCTGATCTGTTTTCTAGAGTGAAGAGTGCCAATGGTTTACGAAACTGGATCTCAAGGGTGCGTATAATCTCATCCGTATTAAGGAGGGTAATGAATGGAAAACGGCTTTTAATACTCCTGAAGGGCATTTTGAGTACCTAGTGATGCCTTTTGGGCTCACTAATGCACCCTCCGTCTTCCAGGCCTTCATGAATGATATTTTTCGGGACCTTATTGGTAAATTTTTGATTGTGTATTTGGATGACATCTTGATTTTTTCTGATGATTGGGACTCTCATGTGGGGCAAGTACGGGAGGTTTTTCAGATACTTAAGGATAATGCACTTTACGTTAAGGGGTCAAAGTGCCTCTTTGGGGTGCAAAGGATTTCCTTTTTGGGCTTCATCCTGTCTCCCTCCGCTATTGAAATGGACCCAGTTAAGGTTCAGGCTATTTACGACTGGGAGCAACCGACTTCTCTAAAATCCCTGCAGCAATTTTTGGGGTTTGCTAATTTTTACCGTAAATTTATAGCCAATTTTTCTGCTATTGTCAAACCTCTGACAGATTTGACAAAGAAGGGAGCTGATGCTGAGCATTGGACCCCTGAGGCTATTGTTGCCTTCCAGGAGCTTAAAAGGCGATTCACTTCTGCCCCAGTTCTGCAGCAACCTGATGTGTCTCGCCCATTTCAAGTTGAGATCGATGCCTCAGAGATCGGAGCAGGTGCTGTTCTGTCTCAACAAGACGCTACTTCGGGTAAACTTAAGCCCTGTGCCTTTTTCTCTCGGAAGTTTGCTCCTTCTGAACGGAATTATGATGTGGGGAACCGGGAATTATTGGCTATGAAGTGGGCATTTGAAGAGTGGAGGCATTGATTGGAGGGGGCTAGGCATCAAGTTGTGGTGCTTATGGACCACAAGAATCTCATCTATCTGGAATCGGCCAAGAGGTTGAATCCTCGGCAGGCCAGGTGGGCTTTGTTTTTTACCCGGTTTAATTTTGTGGTCTCTTTTTTGCCGGGCACCAAGAATGTTAAGGCCGATGCCCTTTCCAGGAGTTTCTGCGCTGACTCTTTGGAGGTTGTCGAACCGTCTACTATCCTGAATGATGGTGTAGTTTTCTTGGCTATTTCGCCTGATCTGCGGTTGGCACTGGCGGAATTTCAGGGGGATAAACCTGAGAGATGTCCTACAGGGAAACTGTTTGTCCCAGACCAATGGAGAGACCGAGTTGTCTCTGAGGTTCATTTCTCTGTTTTGGCGGGTCATCCTGGCATTTTTGGTACTCGGGATCTTGTGAGATGTTCTTTTTGGTGGCCTTCCCTGTCCCGAGATGTCCGTCGTTTTGTGCAGTCGTGTGGAGTTTGTTCTAGGTCCAAGCCCTGTTGTTCACGTTCTAGTGGGCTATTATTGCCTTTGCCTGTACCTCAGAAACCTTGGACGCACATCTCTATGGATTTTATTTCAGAGCTTCCCGTCTCTCAGAAAATGACTGTGATTTGGGTGATCTGTGACAGATTCTCCAAGATGGTCCACTTGGTTCCCCTATCTAAGTTGCCATCTTCATCGGAGTTGGTGCCTTTGTTTTTGCAACATGTTGTCCGTTTGCATGGTATTCCTGAAAATATTGTTTCTGACAGAGGGGTGCAGTTTGTATCCAGGTTTTGGAGGATTTTTTGCTCCAAATTGGGTGTTCAGCTGTCTTTCTCCTCGGCGTTTCATCCTCAGACCAACGGTCAGACTGAAAGGGCTAACCAGACCCTAGAAACCTATTTACGGTGTTTTGTTTCTGCGGATCAGGATGACTGGGTTTCGTTTTTGCCTTTGGCTGAATTTGCCCTTAACAATAGAGCTAGCTCTACCACGTTGGTGTCCCCCTTTTTCTGCAATTTTGGGTATCACCCTAGGTTCCTCTCAGGGCAGCTTGAGGCGTCTGACTGTCCGGGGGTGGATTCGGTGGTTGACAGAATGCAGCAGATTTGGGGGCAGGTAGTGGATAAATTGTTTCAGTCCCAAGAAACTGCCCAAAAGTTTGCCAACCGGCGTCGGACTGTTGGTCCCCGGTTTAAAGTAGGGGACATGGTGTGATTGTCCTCTAAAAATATTCCTATGAGAGTTCCGTCTCCTAAATTTAAGCCCAGATTTATTGGACCTTATAAGATTTCGGAGATTAATAATCCTGTATCTTTCCGTTTGACTCTGCCTGCGTCATTTAAGATTCACAATGTCTTCCATAAGTCCTTGTTGAAGAAACATGTGGAGCCGGCAGTTCCTGCAGCAGCGCCTCCTGACCCTGTTTTGGTACAAGGGGATCTGGAGTATGAGGTTGAAAAAATTCTGGATTCCCGTCGCAGTGGGTGTCAGCTTCAGTACCTTGTGAAATGGAAGGGTTATGGGCAGGAGGATAACTCTTGGGTTGTGGCTTCTGACATTCATGCGGACAGGTTGGTTCGCGCCTTCCATCATGCTCATCCCGAGCGACCCGGTGGCGTGGGTGAGAGTTCGGTGACCCCTCCTCAAGGGGGGGGTACTGTTGTGAATGTTAGTTATGTCTTGGCTGCTGGGAGGCTCCCTCTGGTGGCCAGGAAGGGTTTGGACAGAGACCAGGTGGGTTGTGCAGTGGGTGTTTCCTTTCCTAACTCTCTGCTTATTTACGTCCTAGTCTGATTGCAGGCTGTTGCCGGATGTCAGTTGTTCTTTGTATCTCTAGCCTGCTTAATCCTGCTCTACACCACATCTTCCCCAGATAAGTGCTTGCTCTTTATTTATTGTCTGGTTATTTTGTTTATCTGGGGTTGTCATTTGCTGTGGTTGGTTTCAGGTTATTTGCTTGCAGGGATTTTCCCCCTCAGTGGATTGTTGAGGAACTCCCTGCAGTTCGGTGTGGAGTATAGCTCCTTTGGGTCCATGTGTTTATGGCTTGTTGAATTTGTTATAATTCTTGTTTTCTGTTCATTGGTATGACAAATGGCACCTGGTATAGGACGGAGTTCAGATCGAGCGATCTGAGGGCCTTTTTGTACTATCAGGAAGTTGGTATTTTGCAGGGTTTTTCTCTGGTCACCATCAGTCCCCTTTCCTGTCCTTTCCTATTTTAGTCAGCGGGGGCCTCACCTTTTGCTAATCCTGTCATCTACCTGTGTATTGTGTTTTTCCTATATCACCGCAGTCTTTGAATGTGGGGGGCTTGCTATTCTTGTCTATTTTCTGAGGCAGAGAGTTATTCATCTTTCCTACCTTTAGGATAGTTAGTTCTCCGGCTGGGTTCGCGGTGCACAGGATGTTAGTTCACCCCTCGGCTACTTCTAGTTGTGTTGGTTAGTAAGGGGATGGCGGCCAGCCAGATTAGTTGCCAAGGCTCTTGTCACCTTTTTGCCAATGATTTGTGGTGATCTTCCATGGTTCCGGATCATAACACTATACCCACTGGCCAATTCATCCGTGCAAGATGCATCTGTGACAAGGAGGAGGCTTTTGAACACCAAGCATGCGACCTTCGACAAAGATTTCTCCAACGAGATTATAGGAATAAACATATAGACCGGGCATATCAACGGTCAAAAAATCTGGAGAGGTCAACATTGTTGAGTCCTCATAGTATAAGAAAATCTCTGAGAATAAGCTACGATTTATCACCACTTATCAGTCTAGATGGCCGGAATTGACCGATGCAATTAACAAACACTGGTCTATCCTAAAACAAGACCCAAGCCTATCTAAGATTGTCACTAACCAACCTTTGTTTGTAGCTAGATGGAGTAAGACGATATGCGACTTACTTGTTCATAGTCATCACATAGGCACAACATCACAATTTATTTTTGATTCCAAGGGACCTAGGTGAGGGTCTTGGAAATGTGGTAGCTGCTCTGCTTGTAGATACATTTCAAAGAAGGTCAAAGAAGGACAAATTCTCTGATGCTCTTAACACAAGAACATTTAAAATCTTGCATCATATTAATTGTAGAACTACACATATTATCTACCTAGCACAATGTGCTTGTGAGAAGCTGTATGTAAGCATGATGACACGTGAACTTCGTGTTTGCATTCTAGAACACAATAGGGACATAAAAGCAGCAGAAGCAGTTACCACGGATCAGACTGACAAGATTGCCAAACTCAAACCTATAGCGAGACATTTTTACGATTGTCATCCTGGTCAGGGACATCTTCTCCAATTTTTGGGGATTGATAAATTGTATGTTGGCAATAGGAGGGCAGATGTGACCAAGAAATTAGGACAATTGGAATATAAATGGATTACTTTGTTGAGAAGCATGAAACCGATTGGTCTGAATGACCAATGTGGGTTCTCCAACTTTCTATGAATACCTGTGTCATGAACAAAGTGGTACAGCACTGTGTGCTGTGCCAGTCTGGTATATCGACACAGTGGGGTTCTTGTGTGGCCTTGAAATACTGGCACGATAGACCAGAGAGTCATGTATATATCTAATTGGATCTTCTAACCTTCTATTATTACCCATTTTGTGAACAATGGTGGATAGCACTTTTGTGCTTCCCACCCATCTCTGTTGTATTACCATGGGGGGTCTTATAATAACCTTAGAATTGTAACAGGATGCATTCTAGTGTCGCACAGTGACATGTTGGTTGTGTGGAGTTTGCACTTTCTATTTTTACTTACTGTATGTCATGAACAAAGTGGTATAGCACCTTTGTGCGGCTCCTCTCTGTTCTTTGTCATAGGTGGGTCTTTTGATGACCTTACAATTGGGACATGATGTAAGTTAGTGTTGAACGACATGAGATTAGTCGTGGGGAATTTTCAATTTTTTACATTTACCCTTATTAAAGTTGCACAGCACTTTTGTGCTGCTCCTCTTTTATGTAGTGTCATCGGTGGGCCCCTGTTACGGGGGGACCGGCAGATTAGGACCAGGGGGTATATATCCTAATCGCCAGTCGGGGCCCACCGTGCTCCAGATGACAAAGGAGATGCTGGCACCTGAGGGTTAGGCGGAGACTATAGAGCTGGATGGCTCTGAGATAACCCAGGAACTCTGGGAACCGGTCACGTGTGTTCGGACACGTCAGACCGGACGAAAACCCGATTAGCGTTTTGGTGCACCTAGCGCTACACCAACCACGTGTGCAGGAAACACGTCAGGCCGGGTGGTAACCAGGTAGCGTTGACCGGAAGACCGCCACGAAAGCGCCCGGTCGGCCACGTGTGTAGGACACGTCAGGCCGAGTGATCCTCCGATTAGCATTTCTGGCCACCTCTCGACTGGCCATGTGTGTGTAGGACACGTCAGGCCAGATGGGTACACCAGTAGCGTTGACCGGGAAGCCGAGGAGGATAAGGAACACCCTGTTAACTCCACAGAGGTCCTGGGGTACGCTGTCCGTGCGCGTAGGGGGCACAACCGGACAGGTGGCACAGCAGGTGCGTTGTCCGTGTGCGTAGGGGGCACAATCGGACAGGTGGCGCAGCAGGTGCGTTGTCCGTGTGCGTAGGGGGCACAGTCGGACAGGTGGCGCAGCAGGTGCGTTGTCCGTGTGCGTAGGGAGCACAATCGGACAGAAAGCACAGCAGCCGCAGCCCAGTTAACAGCACTGGGCTGCTATAGCAAGACTGGAATGGCAGGAGGGAAGCACGGCGCCTGACCCTGATGTGCCGAGCCACCAATCTTGGCGTGACAGGCACCGTTCGCCTAACCCTACCTACCGCTTCCCAACATAGGCTTATGCCGCAATGAGGCTCTAACATGGAGGTGTGCTCTGACTGAGCAAAAGTGAAGACTGCGCCCCTCCATGTTGTCTCCAGCCCCTTTTATAACCTGGGTCCGCCTCAAACCCAGGGTGGAACCACCAAGGTCCAATAGCAGAGTGCCATGTCATCAGTGACGTCACATGCGACCTATCCGGAACCGCCACGTCATTGATGACCTCATGGCAGCCACGCCCCAAACACTTCACCAGTCATCGTCTGACGACCAATACTGAGGTGCCAGATCATAGGGGCGGGCCTCTGCGAGCCAGTCCGGAGTTGCCACGTCATCAGGACACCTGACATCCTCTGCCCTATCAGGGCCTGCCACCTCACGGACATGCTCAGTGAGGTCCTTACCGGACCTAGCCTCTGATGCACTAAGTGCCTGAGCATGCTCAGTAGCCTGAGCCACAGGCTTAGAAAGCAGCCTATCAGTTTGAGCATGCTCAGTAGGCACATCCCAGAACTTAGACACAGCACGAAGTCCAAGTACCTGTGCAAAGAGGCTGTTGGGGTTAATTGTGGGAGTATGCTCAGTAGCCTGAACTGAGGACTTAGTCTCAGACATAACACAAACAGGCTGAGCATGCTCACTAGGCAAAACACTGGGCTTAAACTCTGGCTGGGGTAAATCGGCGCACGCATGCACACTAGCCGCCTCTCCACACTTAGACGTGGTGGAAGGAACAGCCAACTGGATCACCCGAGGCACGGCCTAGAATGGCAGCCGGCGCCTGGGCGCAACAGGAACCGCAGCAGGCTGCTTGCGGCTATGGCGGCGCCGGTTCGTAACAGCCCCCTCTTTTTTCCATGACTTCAAAACCCTGATATAATAGATCTTTAGGTTTATTACCTAATTGGGGTGTTTTGAATTATATTATTCTTTGATTGACAGATTTAGAAAAACCTCTATTTTTACCTATGCCATGAACAAAGTGGTGCAGCACCTCAGTGCTCCCCTCTCTGTTGTACTGTCATAGGTGGGTCTTTTTATGACCTCATAAGTGGGACATGAAGGAATTTAGTGCTTTATGATATCATATTGGTCGTGTGCAGCATCTGGTCTTTTATACTTACCTGTGTCATGAGTAAAGTGGCGCAGCATCTCTACTATATATATATATTTCTCCTTCTGGGCTTAAGGCCTTTACACGCAACGACATCGCTAACGAGATGTCGTTGTGGTCACGGAATTCGTGATGCACATCCAGCCTCGTTAGTGAAGTCGTTGCGTGTGAAACGTACGAATGACCGCTAACGATCAAAAATACTCACCTAATCGTTGATCGTTGACACGTCATTCAAATCCCAAATATCATTGCTGGTGTAGGACACAGGTTGTTCGTCGTTCCTGAGGCAGCACACATCGCTACGTGTGACAC
Organism: Anomaloglossus baeobatrachus; assembly: GCF_048569485.1. Lineage (NCBI taxonomy): Eukaryota > Metazoa > Chordata > Amphibia > Anura > Aromobatidae > Anomaloglossus > Anomaloglossus baeobatrachus. The sequence continues at coordinate 289,253,731 of NC_134355.1, forward strand.
CCCAGGAACGACGAACCACACCGTACCTGCATCCTCCGGCAACGAGGTGGCATGTCTTTCCTTCGGCTGCTCTTTGGTTTGGATTGGCACATTTTCGGTTGAAGAAATCATCCTCTCCTGGCCCTATCACAGCCATGTTAAGTATTTGCATGGCTGTGATTGGCCAGGGAAATCACTGTAAAAAAAGAAGCAAAATGGTTTAAGTAGGACATACTAGCCGAGTTTACTGCAGCTGCCACACTACTTCGAGGGCTACTCATTAGCCCTCATACATATTCACTACTTTCCCCACCCACCGGCATCTTTGGCTGCAAACAGACCTTTGCTGTCTGTGTCCTTATACTGGTGTAAAATAAATAAATTAAATGTTATAGGGTGGGTCCCCCATCTATTGATACCATCACAGATAAAGGCCACTGCTACAGGCTGCAGCCCCCAGCTGTGCACTTAGCTTGGCTGTGTATGAAAATAAGAGGAACCGCTTGCATCTTTTTAAAGAATTATTTAAATAGATCATTTAAAAAAAACTAAATGTGGTCCCCACCCAAATTTTGATAACCAGCCAAATTAAAGCCCAACAGCTGGAAGCTGGTATTTTCAGGCTGGGAAGACCCATGCTTATTCGGTCCCCCCAGCCTAAAAATAGCAGCCTGCAGCCACCCAGGATTGTCGCATCCATTAGATGTGACAATCCCAGAACTTTACCCAGCTCTTCCCGATTGCCCTGGTGCAGGGGCAATCAGTTTAATAAGGGGTTATTGACAGCTCACAGCTACCACTAAGCCCTTGATTAGTAATAGGGAGGGTCTATGAGAGCCCCCAATACTAATCTGTAAGTGAAAAGAAATAAGCATAAGCACCGAAAAAATCCTTTATTTGAAATAAAATACAAAAAAATCTTTCTCCCCTTTATTTACCCCCAAAACACTTAGGTCTGACGTAATACACACAAGGTTCCACAACAATCCTGGCTCTGCTACATCTGAACTGACAGCATGCAGCCATAGAACATGAACACACTCTGTAACTTCACTCAGATACTGAGCCTCAGCAATCAGCAGTGACATCACCCACAGGTTATTTACGGTCATAGCTGGAGTTTCGCAAGGCCCTCCATCTGTGACCGTAGGTAACCTGACCTCAGGACACCTCAATAAACTCAATGGCCTCACTGTTACGGGGGGACCGGCAGATTAGGACCAGGGGTATATATCCCAATCGCCAGTCGGGGCCCACCGTGCTCTAGATGGTAATTGAGCTGCTGGCACTCTGTGGGTTAGGCGGAGACTATAGAGCTGGATGGCTCTGAGATAACTCAAAGAACCTGTCACGTGTGTAGGGACACGTCAGACCGGATGACAACCCAGTTAGCGTTTCGGTGGAACGGACGCTACTCCGACCACGTGTGTAGGAATACGTCAGGCCGGATGGTAACCAGTTAGCGTTGACCAAGAAGACCGCTGCGACAGCGCCCTGTCGGCCACGTGTGTAAGACACGTCAGGCCGAGTGGTCCTCTGATTAGCGTTTCTGGCCACCACTCGACTGGCCACGTGTGTAAAGGACACGTCAGACCAGGTAGTCACACCAGTAGCATTTGACTGGGAAGCCGAGGAGGATAATAGGGTTCACACACCCAATCCAGGAACACCCTGTTAACTTCACAGGGGTTCTGGGGTGAGCTGTCCGTGCACGTAGAGGGCACAACCGGACAGGTGGCGCAGCAGGTACACTGTCCGTGTGCGTAGAGGGCACTCTCGGACAGGTGACGCAACAGGTATTCTGTCCGTGTGCGTAGGAGGCACAACTAAACAGGTGACGCAGCAGCCGCAGCCCAGTTAACGCCACTGGACTGCTCTAGCACAACAGGAACGGTAGCAAGGAAGCACGGCGCCTGACCCTCATGTGCTGATCCACGAATCTTGGCGTCACAGGCACCGTTCGCCTAGCCCTACCTACCGCTTCCAACAAGGCTTATGCCACCAAGAACTCTAAATGAAGACTGCGCACCTCCATGTTGTCTCCAGCCCCTTTTATAACCTGGGTCCGCCCCAAACCCAGGGTGGAACCACCAAGGTCCAATAGTAGAGTGCCGTGTCAATTAGTGACGTCACATGCGACCTATCCGGAACCGCCACGTCATTGATGACCTCATGGCAGCCACGCCCCAAACACTTCACCAGTCATCGTCTGACGACCAATGGTGAGGTGCCAGATCATAGGGGCGGGCCTCTGCGAGCCAGTCCGGAGTTGCCACGTCATCAGGACACCTGACACCCTCTGCCCTATCAGGGCCTGTCACCTCACAGACATGCTCAGTGAGGTCCTTACCGGACCTAGCCTCTGATGCACTAAGTGCCTGAGCATGCTCAGTAGCCTGAGCAACAGGCTCAGAAAGCAGACTATCAGTTTGAGCATGCTCAGTAGGCACATCCCAGAACTTAGACACAGCACGAAGTCCAAGTACCTGTGCAAAGAGGCTGTTAGGGTTAATTGTGGGAGTATGCTCAGTAGCCTGGACTGAGGACTTAGTCTCAGACATAACACAATCAGGCTGAGCATGCTCACTAGGCAAAACATCGGGCTTAGACTCTCGCTGGGGTAAATCGGCACACGCATGCGCACTAGCCGCCTCTCCACACTTAGACGTGGTGGAAGGAGTAGCCAACTGGACGACCCGAGGCACGGCCAAGAACGGCAGCCGGCGCCTGGGCGCAACAGGAACCGCAACAGGCTGCTTGCGGCTATGGCGGCTCCGGTTCGTAACACTCACCTCAGCATGGTCACTGAGTTCACAGGCCTGCATCTGCTGGCATTAAACCGCATTTTTTTTTTTGCCAAGAGATACATATTTGGTGCTGAAGCTTTTTCGCCATATTCCTGCAGCTAATCTACACCTCCTGGCAAAAAAAATTGCATCAATACCACATCATAACGCATGCAGTTTTGATCCAACTTTTTGCCAGGAGGAGTAGATTGGGTGCAGGATTATGAATTAAAAATTTCAGTACCAAATCTATATCTCTTGGTAAAAAATATGCATAAAAATGGTATTGATGCCGTTTTGGTGCAGTTTTCTGCCAGGAGGTGAAAATTTGGTGCACCAGATTTCAGCACCAAATTTTCACCTCCTGGCAGAAAAGCGCACTGAAGCTGTGTCAAAATACTTTTTTGTGCATTTTTTTGCCAAGAGATGCAGAAATGTCTACAGCATATTCCTGCACCCAATCTGCACCTCCTGGAAAAAAATAGCATCAAAACTGCATCAAAGCACATGTGATTTTGATGCGGGGGGGGGGGTTGCCAGGAGGTGTAGATTGGGTGCAGGAATATGATGTAAGAATTTCAGCACCAAATTGGCATCTCTTGGCAAAATAAAATGCACAAAAAAGATTTTGACTCGTTTCATTGCAGTTTTCTGCCAGGAATAGAAAGGAGAAGAAAGTGCCATGAAACTGGAATTAGTAAAAAGATAAATTTTATTATACAAAAAAATAAATATATATATATATATATATATATATATATATATATATATATATATATATAACAACTGGACAATAACACCAAGCAATTTAAAAACACTTAAAATCCAGAATGGAAAATGAAACCACCAATAATCTGAATAAATTACCACAAAGATATAGCAATATTATGGGGTAGGGCACAGGCAAAAATGCATGATTATACAGCTAACATAGTGTGCAATAGTAGAACGTGCCTAGCAAAACACTGCATACACAGCATGTAAAAAAATAAGTAATAATTAGGGATGATCGAGTAGTGAAATACTCGGACTCGCTATACTCGTAACGAATAGGTCCTAATACTCGGGTACTCGTTACGAGTAGCGAGTCCAATGCAAATCAATTGTAAATGCGAGTAATTGCCTTCTGTACCAGTCATCAGCTCAGCTCTATGTTAGTGGCGGCAGTGAGGATTAATCCTGTCTCTACCACCGCTAACAACAGAATGACTGGGTTACTAGAGTTCATGCGGCGGGGATTAGGCAGGTCTGATAGTGTGTTGGGCAGCAATGACGTAATCGCTGCCCAACACAATTTAACGTTGGCAGGGAGACAAGTAGAGGAACAGCACCGCGGACAGCAGCGGGGAGCCAGGTTAGACTTCACTGACGGCTTTCCCGTCCGATGCTTCCCTCCCCACTGCCTCGCTCCCCCGCTTGGTGCTTTCCTCCCCGATGCCCGGTGCTTCGCTCCTCCTCCACCTCGCCACCCGATCCTAAGTTAGGACGGGGAGTGCAGTACCAGGGAGCGGGGAGCGAAGGACCCGGGTGGAGAGCGTGCATCAGCTGATTGCTTAAAAAAGCCGGCAACTTTTTACCGCCTGGCTTTTAAACAATCATGCATCCATTTCAGCCTTTTAATCAGCCCCCAAACCGCTTTGTAGGGTCCAGCAGACAATTACAAACATTTCCTATTGACTTACATTGGACTCGCTACTCCTACCGAGTAATTACATGGATACTCACAGAGTAACGAGTGGCCTGAATACCATACTACTCGGCGAGTACCGAGTGATAACTAGTATACTCACTCATCCCTAGTAATAATACAAAAAACACAGTGTGCAAAGCTAAATCTCTGTAGAAAGAGATAGCATACACAGCTATACAATATGGATGGCAAGATGTGGTATGCACCACAAATAACAATGTAACTGCTGAATGATTAAGCATTGCTAAAAAAAATGCAAAAAACAGACATATAGCAAAATAAAAAAATAAAGAACAAACAAGTATACTGTGTGCCATAGAGTGTGCTCAATGCCTACCCATAGAAAGAAGCTAGAGAGCAATCATGCCATAGCTACATAGCTACATAAGACAAGGTAAAGGTGGCCAGGATAGGGTGCAGCCCCACGTGTATCACCAGCTTGTGGTGGCTTTCTCAAGGGCAAAAAGAGAGAACGTTTTTTTAAAATTGCTTGGTTTTATTAACTAGTTGTTTTATTTATTTATATATATATATATATATATATATGTATATGTATACACACATAAACATATATATATATATATATATATATATATATATATATATACATATATATATATATATATACTGTATATATATATATATATATATATATTCTGTATATATATATATATATATATATATATTGTCAGGGCCAGGTGGACGGGTAGACCCAGGAGGTGGATCCACTGGGCCGAACTCCTAGATGGTGGTAAGGGGTCCGGTAGCTGGAGCACTATAGGCAGCAGAACAGTCCGTGCATACGAGTAGAACGGAGAAGTCCCTGGGACCACGGAGTCACTGATGGTAGTCCGGGTGACGCAGCTCAGGTTCGGAAGCCGAGAAGATGTCAGGCGGGGTCTGGAACCTTTGGAGCGAGATGACGGGTCACCGCAGGGATCCGAGATGGTATGGACTGTCAGGATGGCAGATGGACAGCGTTCGGGGGTTCGGGATTCGGCAGGACCGGATGGCGAGGCAGGCACGGCTCTACAAGAGAGATAGGTGAGTATATCATAGAGACACCAGGAGACCTGACTCCTAGCTTAAGAAACACGAAGATCAGGCCCCGCCCCCTTGGACATCAACCCCTTTATACCCTGTACCTGTTTGCATCATTTCCTGTTAATGGACGCTGGCCCTTTAAGAAAGGGTCAATGACCGCGCGCGCGCCCTAATGCGCATGCGCGCGGCCCGAGTGCCAGAAGACAGAGCAGGAAGCTGCGAGGAGGAAGCAGCAGGGCCGGGCTGGGGCTGAGAAGCCGACGGGCGCCGGGAGCGGGGACCAGGACGCCGGGGACGCGCCGGCAATGGATGCTGAAGAGCGGGGAGCGGCGGTGACCGGACCAAGGAACCGGGAAGCGAGGCAGGGGAGCCGGGGAGCGTGACAGGTGAGCCGGGGGGCAGCGCAGGGGACCCGGGGAGCGTGACAGTACCCCCCCCACTCCCCCCTCCCCGCAACCGGGACAGGAAGGCACGGATAAGCGGAGTACCCACATTCTCCCGGGGCTCCCAGGACCTATCCTCAGGACCATACCCTGCCCAGTCCACCAGGAAGAACTGTCGACCCCGTACGGTCTTCATGGCCATGATATCCCTTACCGCATAGATGTCGTCATCGGCTATAGGAGGAGGAGCCGAACTGGCAGCAGCGGAGAAGGGACCAAGGATAACCGGCTTGAGCAGGGAGACGTGGAAGGAGTTGGGTATCCTCATCGTGGCCGGGAGCTGGAGCTTGTAGGAGACCTCATTGATCTTGCTGAGGACTTTAAACGGCCCGATGTAGCGAGGACCCAGCTTGTAGGATGGTATCTTCAATCGGACGTACTTGGAAGCAAGCCAGACTAGATCACCAGGAGAGAAACACGGAGGGTCCAGACGTCTCTTGTCTGCATGTCTCTTCATCCGCAGGGTAGCACGCCCAAGGGACGCCTTGACAGAGTCCCAAATGGTTGCAAAGTCACGAGCTACAGCATCAGCAGCAGGGACATCCGAAGAAGGAGATACAGGCAATGGAACAGAGGGCTGAAGTCCGTAAACGACATGAAAGGGAGAGCTGGAGGACGACTCACTGATGTGGTGGTTATGGGAGAATTCAGCCCAAGGAAGAAGCGTGGACCAGTCGTCGTGATGGGCGTTGACATAGTGACGTAAGAAGGAGGTCAAGATTTGATTGACCCTCTCCACTTGGCCATTAGATTGAGGATGGTAGGCAGAAGAAAAGTCCAGAGTCACTCCCAGATGTTTGCAGAGCGCCCTCCAGAAGCGGGAGGTGAACTGAGTTCCTCTGTCGGACACAATGTGTGATGGAAAGCCATGCAAGCGGAAGATGTGATGTATATAGGCGTCCGCGAGTTCCTGGGCAGAGGGCAGTCCAGCCATAGGGACGAAATGAGCCATTTTAGAGAACCGATCCACCACGACCCATATGACTGTGTGTCCGGAGGACAATGGCAAGTCCGTAATAAAGTCCATCGCTATGTGTTGCCACGGAACTGAGGGTATCGGCAGAGGCAGAAGACGGCCATATGGCAGGTGTTTGGGCGTCTTGTTCCTGGCACAAGAGGAGCAGGCAGAGACAAAAGTAGCGACGTCCGTGCGAAGGGATGGCCACCAGTAATGGCGTACAATCGCACCCCATGTTCTCTTCTGGCCAGCATGACCGGCTGTTTTCGAGGCATGACCCCAGTGTAACACTTTTTGCCTGTCAGTATCAGAGACATAGGTCTTCCCGGGCGGTATCTGGGCCAGGGTGACCGGAGCCACCGGAATGATTTTGCTAGGACAGATGATGGGTTGGGTAGTCTCCTCCTCCTGCTCCATGGGCATGAAAGACCTGGACAAGGCATCAGCGCGTACGTTCTTGTCCGCGGGTCGGAAATGGAGCTGGAAATCAAACCTGGCAAAGAATAAGGACCACCTGGCTTGCCGTGGGTTCAGTCGCTGAGCAGACCGCAGGTATTCCAGGTTCTTGTGGTCCGTGTAAATAATCACGGGGTACACTGCTCCTTCCAGAAGGTAGCGCCATTCCTCCAGAGCCAGTTTGACTGCCAATAGCTCTCGGTCACCGATGGTGTAGTTGCGTTCAGGCGCTGTGAAGCTCTTGGAGAAGAAACCGCAAGTCACCATCTTCCCGGAGGAGGACTTCTGCATGAGCACTGCTCCGGCTCCCGAGGAGGAGGCATCCATCTCCAAGGTGAACTGTCGGTTTAACTCCGGACGGTGGAGTACAGGAGAGGAGGCAAATGCCCGCTTCAGAGAGCCAAACGCGGCATCGGCCGCAGGTGACCAGTCCTTTGGATTAGCCTCCTTCTTGGTCAAAGCGGAGAGAGGAGCAGTCAGAGCAGAGAAGTGAGGGATAAACTGGCGGTAGTAGTTGGCGAATCCCAGGAAACGTTGGATTGCCTTCAGTCCAGAAGGAGGAGGCCAGTTGAGAATGGAGGAGACCTTCTTTGGATCCATCTGCAGTCCGGTATCAGAGATGATGTACCCCAGGAAGGGGAGAGAAGACTGCTCAAAGACACACTTCTCGTACTTGGCGTACAGACGATTCTCTCTCAGTCTTTGTAGAACCAGCTGTACGTTCTCTCTGTGGGTCTGGAGGTCCGGAGAGAAGACAAGGATGTCATCCAGATACACTACCACACAGACGTAGAGAAGGTCCCGGAAAACGTCGTTCACCAGTTCTTGAAAGACGGCTGGGGCGTTACACAGGCCGAAGGGCATCACGCAGTATTCATAGTGCCCATCGCGAGTGTTGAACGCGGTCTTCCATTCGTCCCCAGAGCGGATGCGTACCAGATTGTAAGCACCCCGAAGATCCAGCTTGGTGAACACACGAGCTCCTCTAAGCCAGTCAAACAATTCGGGGATGAGCGGCAGAGGGTACTTGTTTTTTACGGTGATTTGATTCAATCCCCGGTAATCTATGCATGGGCGTAAGTCGCCCTCTTTCTTCTTGACGAAGAAGAAGCCTGCTCCAGCAGGAGAGGAGGATCTCCGAATGAATCCCCTTGCCAGGCTCTCTGTGATGTAAGTAGACATGGCCCTTGTTTCGGCTGGAGACAATGGATATATCCGTCCTCGAGGTGGTGTAGTTCCTGGGAGCAGGTCGATGGCACAATCGTAAGGACGATGTGGCGGAAGTACCTCAGATTCCTTTTTATCAAAGACGTCTGCGAAGGACCAATAGGCCGAGGGCAGTCCCGGTAGGTTCTCTGGAACCGGAGGTCGTCGGATGGGTTGTATGGTCTTCAGACACTTCTCATGGCACGAAGAGCCCCATGGGGTGATTTCGCCAGTACCCCAGCTGACTGATGGTTCGTGTGTCCGCAACCAGGGAAGTCCCAGCAGGATTTGATGGGACATGTGTGGAAGGACGTAGAGAGCGATGTTCTCGGTGTGCAGGGCACCGATACGCAGTTCGACCGGCCTGGTGATCCAGGAGATGGTGTCAGAGAGGGGTCTCCCATCCACAGAGGCAATCACTAGGGGCTTGTCGAGTGGAGTAACAGGCACCTGGTACTTGTCTACCGTGGCCTGCTGGATGAAATTGCCTGCTGCCCCGGAATCGAGGTATGCCTCAGCCGTGAACCGCGTCTCTCCCGTTGTCACTTGCACAGTCCACGTAACCGGGTCTGAGAGAGTCCCAGCACCTAGGGTGGCCTCTCCTACCAACCCTAGGCTTTGGAGTTTACCGGCCTCTCTGGACAGAAGCGTAGCAGGTGTGTGCCCTCTCCGCAGTAAAAGCAGAGACCCTTGGCGAGCCGCTCTGCTCGACGTTGTTCAGACTGCCGCACTTGGTCGATCTGCATGGGCTCGTGGACGGGGGCCCCAGCTGTTGATGACTGAAGTACGGAGGGCTTCTGCGGAGGAGAGGAATGCCGTACCGGACATCTCTCACGGGACACTTCCTTGGATCGCTCCTGAAAGCGAATGTCTACTCGAGTCGCTAGGGCAATCAGGGCATCCAGGGTGGTCGGTACGTCACGACCCGCCAGCTCATCTTTAATTCGCCCCGAGAGTCCTTCCCAGAAGGCGGTGGTTAGGGCCTCGTTGTTCCAGCCGAGTTCCGCAGCCAGGGTGCGAAACCGGATTGCGTATTGACCCACCGTCAGAGTCCCCTGACGTAACCGGAGAAGAGACGAAGCAGACGCGGAGGCGCGTCCGGGCTCATCAAAGGTGCCACGGAATGCCTGCAGGAACTCTTGGATGTTCGTGGTCACAGGATCCCCCTTCTCCCACAAGGGGTTCATCCACGCCAGTGCCTCACCCTCTAGATGGGACATGATGAAGGCGACCTTGGCTTGGTCGGAGGCAAACAAATGCGGCAGCTGCGTGAAATGGAGGGAGCATTGGTTTAAGAATCCCCTGCAGGTCTTGGGGTCTCCGGCGTACCGGAGTGGTGAGGCCAAACGAAGTCTGGAAGCTTCTGAAGAAGTCGCCACGGGAGCTGGAGCCGTGGCTTGACTAGTGGAAGCCCGGGATGTTGAAGACGTAACTGCTGCTTGTAGCGTGTTCAGGCGGGCGTCCACAGAAGACATGAATTGCAGCATGCGGGTCTGAGTCTCACGCTGGCGTTGGAGTTCCTCCTGTACGGCTGCTAGTGCTGCAGCGGGATCCATGGCCTGATCTTACTGTCAGGGCCAGGTGGACGGGTAGACCCAGGAGGTGGATCCACTGGGCCGAACTCCTAGATGGTGGTAAGGGGTCCGGTAGCTGGAGCACTATAGGCAGCAGAACAGTCCGTGCATACGAGTATAACGGAGAAGTCCCTGGGACCACGGAGTCACTGATGGTAGTCCGGGTGACGCAGCTCAGGTTCGGAAGCCGAGAAGATGTCAGGTGGGGTCCGGAACCTTTGGAGCGAGATGATGGGTCACCGCAGGGATCCGAGATGGTATGGACTGTCAGGATGGCAGATGGACAGCGTTCGGGGGTTCGGGATTCGGCAGGACCGGATGGCGAGGCAGGCACGGCTCTACAAGAGAGATAGGTGAGTATATCATAGAGACACCAGGAGACCTGACTCCTAGCTTAAGAAACACGAAGATCAGGCCCCGCCCCCTTGGACATCAACCCCTTTATACCCTGTACCTGTTTGCATCATTTCCTGTTAATGGACGCTGGCCCTTTAAGAAAGGGTCAATGACCGCGCGCGCGCCCTAATGCGCATGCGCGCGGCCCGAGTGCCAGAAGCCAGAGCAGGAAGCTGCGAGGAGGAAGTAGCAGGGCCGGGCTGGGGCTGAGAAGCCGACGGGCGCCGGGAGCGGGGACCAGGACGCCGGGGACGCGCCGGCAATGGATGCTGGAGAGCGGGGAGCGGCGGTGACCGGACCAAGGAACCGGGAAGCGAGGCAGGGGAGCCGGGGAGTGTGACAGGTGAGCCGGGGGGCAGCGCAGGGGACCCGGGGAGCGTGACATATATATACATACATATATATATATATATATATATATATATATAAATGTTATAATGAATGTCTTTTTGGTGATCTCTATTTCATGGCACTTTACTCTCTTTTCTATTTATATTTTCTACTAGTGCCAGTGGTGATCCCTTTATTATTATTATTATTATTATTATTATTATTATTATTATTATTATTATTATTTGAACTGATGCCCTCTACCCTTTTCTAGTTTCCTGCCAGGAGATGCAAATTTGGTGTTGAAATGTCTGCACCAGATTTCAGCACCAAATTTGCACCTCCTGGCAGAAAACTGCACTGAAACTATGGGAAAACCATATTTGTACATTTTTTTGCAAAAAGATGCAGATTTGCTGCTGAAATTTCTACAGTATATTCCTGCAACCAATCTACACCTCCTGGTAAAAAGAATGCATCAAAACCACATCATAAAGCATGCGGTTTTGATGTGATTGTTTGCTAGGAGGTGTAGCTTAGGTGCTAGAATATGATATAGAAATTTCATCACCAAATCTGCATCTATTGGCAAAAAAAACACAGTTTTCTGCCAGGACATAAAGGTCTGTGATCTTAGGGACCTCACCTGAGGTAAGGTTACTCAGTTCATTGAGGTCCCCTGAGGTCAGATTACCTGTGGTCACAGGTGGAGGGCCATGGGAACCTCCAGCTGCGACCCCCGACTAACCTGAGTGATATCACCACTAATCACTATGGCTCATTCTATGCCTGAAGTTACAGCATGTGGTCATGTTCTATGGCCTTACGCTGTCAGTTCACATGTAGCAGAGCTGGAATCATAGTGGGACCATGTGTGGATTACATCAGGCCTTGGTATTTTGGGGGTAAAAAAAAGGGTGATAAAGGTGGGAGTTTTATGTATTTTATTTCAAATATAAACAATTTTTTCAGTGTTTGTGTTTATTTACTTTCACTTAAAGATTAGAAATTGGGGGGTCTCTAAGATGCCTCCCATTACTAATCAAAGGTTAGTTAGTAGCAGCTGTGAGCTGACATTAACCGGTTATTACCCTGATTGCCACTGTACTAGGGCAATTGGGATGAGCTTGGTAAAGCTCCGATATTGTCACATCTAATGGATGCGACAATCATATTTTTAGGCTAGGGTTGACCTATAACCATGGGCCTCCCTAGGATGAGAATACCAGCCCCCAGCTGTTGGCTTTATCTTGGCTGGGTATCAAAATTGGGGGGACCACATGCCGTTTTTTTTAAATTATTTATTTTTTTAAAAAAAAGCCACATACGTTTCCTCTTATTTCGATACACAGCCAAAGTGCACGTGAGAGGGCTGCAGCCTGTAGCTGTGGGTTTTATATGTGCTGGCATCAATTAATGGAGTGACCGCATGCCATTTTTTAATTTTTTTAATTTATTTTACGCCAGTATAATGCTGTCAGAGAGAGTGGAGGCACCGTCTGACTACAGGAAATCAGAAACATCTGTGGGTGGGTAAAGCAGTGAATATGTATGAGGGATAATGAGCGGCCCCCTAAGTAGTCTTAAAGCCATGGGGAGACTCAGTAAGTATGTCTTGCTTTATTTCTTGCTTATTTTTTTCTTTTGCAGCCCCCTACACCATTTGGAGCCCCCTAAACCATTTTATAACACATAAGTTTTGCCTCCCATTGAATTTAATGGGTTTGGTTAGGATGATCGATAGGATCAGTGAATCCAGACTTGTTTGGCTATCCCAACCCAATCCTAGCCTCAGCAGGATTGCTCATTTTTAATTACAAGATTCAGCTCTAACCATCTAGACATGGAAACCTCCAAGATTTCTAAAGGAGTCCTGTGGTATCTGGCAAATTATTACAACCATGTTTTGAATTCTGTAAGTTGTAGCCTTCAAGGATCTGGTTTCTTTATTTCAGCTTATTTCGTTTGGATTAAGATCTAAAGAATTTGTGTACCATAGGCTGACAGTGAGTTACGGAGGAGGAATGTGGTTTACTGAGGGAGATCCAGGAGTTAGAGTTTCCAGTGGACTTGAACCCCTTCTCCTTTGGTAAGAAAGACCCAGGGGAGGAATGCACCAAAAAAAGTCCAAGACTGCATGGGAGGTGGAGAGTTACAAATATGTAGCTATGTCATGTGTTGCCCCTGCCACCTCCTGTGTAAACCCCGCCACACTCAAAAGCTCAGATTCTGAAGTGAATCCAATGTAAGGGAGAGGAGGAGAAAGTACAGTGACGCTACTGTCTGCATGGAGAACAGTGCAGGGGGCAGGGCTGTGGAGGCACCTGCAGTGTAGGAGATAAAACACCTGGCGGAGTTTCCATCACTGCCCACGCACGCCTAAGCCAGCTAACGCCAGGGCCAGGGGAGGTTGGATGGATGTGTGTGCTATCGTGAGGGGATGGTGTGAGGCGTCCCTGGCCCTGCCCTCCACGGCTGAGCTTGCTGACACCAGGGCTATGGTGGGCAAGGCTTAGGAGAGTGCCAATGTGAGAGGGGGGTGAGGTGACAGAGGTGCAGTGCCACAGCAGGCAGAATGCCTCAACGGATGCTTAAAATATGGGGTGTGCAGCTGCCATAGGGGAGCAGTACACCCCAAATGAGAATAGAAAGATTGTGACTCCCATAGCCGACAGCACAAGGTGCGCTGCTAGGCCAGATGGGCAGCGGGCTATGTTGGGAGAAATAAGCAAAAAGCATGAATCACGCTGTCGGGGTTGGACAGTGTATAAAGTCAACAAAGAATTCAGGGTATGTTGCTATGAAAGGTCAGCAGTGTGCCCAAGCACCCCCAAAAACTACAGGAGGGATTTTGAGAAATAGAGGTACAGGGTGCACTGCTGTCACAGGGAAGCAGCGTGCTTAAAGGGAACCTGTCATCAGAAATTTCGCCCAAAAGCTAAAAGATTCCCCCTCTGCAGCTCCTGGGCTGCATTCTAGGAAGGTCCCTGTTATTATTGTGCCCCATGTGAGACCAAAATAAAGCCTTTATAAAGTTCTACCTTTTTGTATGCAGCTTCTGTAAATCTGTCACGGGGGCGGGCTCTCTGGCGTCCGTTATTCTGCCCCCTGGTCCTGTATGCCGCCCCCATCGCTCCTTTCCATATCTGATGCACCGCCCACTGCTCCAGCCATCCCCGCGCATGCCCAGTGCCAGTCTCACAGGACTGAGCAGTGTGACCGCTGGTGACGTGTGCGCAGGCAAGTGATTATGGACGGGACTGTGACTGTTATCAGCAAGTACCCGGCCATAATCTCGTGAGCGCGCAAACCTCCCCAGCATTCACACTGAGCTCAGTGTAGATGCTAGACTGTATGGGCTGCTTCCAGGGATGACGTCCCTTTGTCATGTGATAGTATTTCGAACATGCCCCTATCACATGACAAAGGGACGTCATCCCTGGAAGCAGCCCATACAGTCTAGCATCTACACTGAGCTCAGTGTGACCGCTGGAGAGGTTTGCGCGCTCACGAGATTATGGCCGGGTACTTGCTGATAACAGTCACAGTCCCGTCCATAATCACTTGCCTGCGCACACGTCACCAGCGGTCACACTGCTCAGTCCTGTGAGACTGGCACTGGGCATGCGCGGGGATGGCTGGAGCAGTGGGCGGTGCATCAGATATGGAAAGGAGCGATGGGGGCGGCATACAGGACCAGGGGGCAAAATAACGGACGGCAGAGAGCCCGCCCCCGTGTCAGATTTACAGAAGCTGCATACAAAAAGGTAGAACTTTATAAAGGCTTTATTTTGGTCTCACATGGGGCACAATAATAACAGGGACCTTCCTAGAATGCAGCCCAGGAGCTGCAGAGGGGGAATCTTTTAGCTTTTGGGCGAAATTTCTGATGACAGGTTCCCTTTAAGCAATTAAACAAGTCTTTAAGATTAAAAGATTTAACATTGCCACAGAAGGGGGCAGGGTGCCTCAGGCACAAAAAGGGAGCCAGGGCCAAGCCAAATGGATTGGTTTTCGCTATTGCTGGAAAACAATGTGTAGCTGTACTGGCCCAGCAAATGAGAATATGGAGGCAAGAAACATAACTGATGATGGATGTGACTGTGCAAGGTGTACATAATAGTTTGCTTATGGAAAAGGCAGAAAATGGAGGTGATACTGCAAACAATGGGGGTTTGATTGTGGAAGAAGCAAAGCACTAAGGCAGTGGAAGAAATGGTACAGAAAATACTGGGAGTATTGGTGGTGTGAGGGAAGTTAATGATGCTCCCGCTGCTCCCCAGGAAGGAATGGGGGCCACAATCTCAACTTATTCATTCAGGTGTCATCGCTGCTGGGGGTAGTAGTGTGCCCTTGTCCGATGGTTCTGGGGATGGTTACTTACAATGGGGTCTTTGCCCACAGCGGGGCAGGAGGGTAAGAATGTGGTCTTTCTCCAGTGGGTAACTAGGGATGCTTTACCTGTTAGATTCAAGGTCACAGAGCTCCTGTTGGGGATGGCTTTTACAGCGCACAAAATCTTTAATCTAATTCATGTCTAAAGGACCTCTTGTTTTATGAGACTAGAGGGCTTAGAACTCCTCTGACCTTAGTATAAACTGATTCAAAATTGCCCTGCATGGTAAGGGTTTGCTGTACAGGCAATAACCTGCCAGAATGCAGTCAGGAAGGTGGCCGTTTTGACTGGTAACAGGTCCCTTTCCTGTTTTGACATTATGATGGGGATAAGTCAATATGGCAAGATAGTTAACACTCCAAAAAATACTACTATGACTATAACATCTGGTCATGGGCCTGGACCTTCAAGGTAAAGTTAAAGGTCTTGGGTAACACTTACCCATATTCTCTCCTCAACAATCATGGGGAGGGACAGAATCTTCATTTTCTATCAGGGGCAACCTAAGGTTTGTCATGAATGTAACATTAAGAAATGTGTGCTATGTGGACCCCTGAGTCATCTTTCCCCTGTGTCACAATCAGGTGTAACCTGTGGTGTTATTGGTCACCTGTTCAGTCGTTGTCCATGTTCATTTGCCAATGCGGTCATAACTGTGCCGGTGGCAGGACTGGGAAAGGCCAAGACTTATCATGCTGGTAAAAGGACCAATAGTGGCGATGGGAAGTGTGAAACTGGTGAGCAGAAAGGGGATGCTTAGGTGACAAGAGCAGAGCTGTACGGAAAGGGAACAAGGAGTTATGTCTCTGAATCGTGACCCAAACATTACACATGCAGCCGAGGCTTCTAAAGATAGAGAACTGAATGAAGGAGACAACTGACGGGAAAGGTAAGAGCAGGAGGACACCATAGCTTCCCAAGCATCTTCATCCGGTGATGAAGGAGGTGTTTGCAGAAAAAGAATAACAGAAGAAAAATGGGGAGAAAGAAGGGGGGTTCATGTCTAAAGCTTCCTCTTCAGAGTGGGGCCTTATAACTCCCTAAATCTGACTCCGGTGCCATTGGAAGATTCAATCGCTCCCTGTGGTGGATCTCTCCAACTGCAATTGGGCTCTCCAGGACTCCTCTGCTGAGAATCAGTACAGGAACCCAGAGCTGGGAATTGTGGAGAAGGTGGTCTGGGCTCAGGGGGTAGCCAAGTCTTCTTCTCAGGGGTAAGTAAACAGCCCTCTGAGGGGGAAATAACCCAGTACCACCAGATATGGGTAAGATTGTAAGTAAGGAAAGAATGGATGAGTCTGTCTTAAATGTATAAAGAGAAATAGCACATCATCGTCAAAGGGAGAGGGCTGGTCTGTTTTTGGTAGGGAAAAAAAAGGCTGTCCAATTCAATCAATAATGATGGTAGCACTCATTTCATTGACGCTGGCAACCCTTAATGTTGGAAGCATATAGTCTAATGCAGGTAGGTACACAGCTTTTCATTTTCTCTGCCAACTTTTTGACATTTTGTTTATGCAGGAGACCAGATTAAATGATATATCAACCTTGCATAAAGCAAGGCAGGAGTGGACAGATGGACCCTCCTACTGGTCTCTTGCAGCCGAGCCATATAGTGGGGTGGTGGTCATTTTTAGGACAGCAGAGGTTGCATGCAGACAATTGATCAAATTGGAAATGGGGAGTTGCTTGGTCTTGGATGTCCTCATGAGCGGGCAAGAGCTCCGGCTCATTAACATATATGGTCCCCAGTCTAAGTGGGATGACCGCAAATGTCTCTTATTGAAGATCAAACCTTTCTTTTTGTCAAGTTGGCAGGTGGCCTTTGGAGGGGATTTAAATAATGTCACAACACCCTGTGTTAAAAGAGGTTCCAGAGGCCATCTGACTTATGATGGTATTGCGTTAAACTGTATAGTAAGTGAGGTGTGCTTGGTGGACCCAGGTAACACAGGGTTCACTTACTTCAGAGGTAGTCAGTGCAGGTCTTGAATACACAGGTTTTATTTGAAGGAGGCCATCTCTACACCATTACCAGTTGTGGAGGTGGAATCCTCACATTACTGTTTGATTGTTTTCTCTGAATATTTCAGAAACTCTCCAGATAGGAAGAGGGGTTTTGGAAGCTAAATTCATCACTCCTTGAAAAAGAAGCTGTAAGATTGTCGATTGATGCATTTCTTTGGATTTCTTCAGAGCCAGGTAAAATTGCTGGGCCTCATTGGCACTAAGTTGGAGTAGAGGGAGATGTTCAAACATCGTGTGACAAGATGTTGCTGGCAGCTCTCGAACCTTAGAAGCCTGAACAGGAATCAACTGTATTAGAGCCTGAGGAGGAAACTTGAGCATCTTGTCTCTATTGGAGATGACCAGGAGGAAATCTCCAGTGAAGTGTTTGCTGATGCGGTGTCAGTACAATAGGCACACATCTTTGTTTTTTGAAAATTACTATAGAAACTACTACTCACCCAATCCTTACAAAATCTACAAGATGTCAGTGAATAGTAAGATAGTGATTGGGCTGATAAATAGTACAGAGTCCCTGAGAAGGTCCAGATCGGGGATCCTGCAGGTCATCAGTACCTACTACTCTCACCTCTTGGAAAGGAGGGAACTAGATGTCGCATTTTCTGACTGAGGCTGTTCCTAAGCCGGAGGCTGACCTCACATTTGGTGTTTTGGCAGATGAGATCAATGAAGAGAAAGTGATACTGGCAATTGAGGAGCTTTGGTCCAAAAATTCGCCAGGTCCAGATGATTTGACATTCAAGTTTTATAGGACCTTTAGGGACTCTTTGGTCTCCCTTGTGACTCAGGTTTTTACTAAGTATCTTTCCTCGGGCTCTCTACTAAGGTCATTAAAGAGGTCAGGTTTGATCATTCTGTCAAAGGGTAAGGACTCATCACAGATTGAGAATAGGTGGCCAATATTACTTCTCAATGTGGACAGGAAGTTTCTGGCTAAGATACTTAGACGTTTGTGGACTGGATCAAAAACTTGCATACAGCGGCTGAGATTTACCTGCTGGTGAATGGGGGTATTGGACAGCCTTTCAGTGCAAGCTCTAGTGTTCATCAAGGCTAACTACTCAGCCCTCTGCTGTACGGGTTTGCGATTGAACCTGTCAGGACTCCGGATATTCTGATTACCTTTTGGGCATTTTTACCCTCTTCCAAGATGGCGTCCTCTGCTTCATTCCTCTCCATGTGTTTTCTGCTCTCCTGCCTTTATAAACCCCAGTCCAGCCTCTAGTCCTCTACTTCCAGGTGCTGTTGACTTGCCCTCTGCTGCGGTTCTTGCTTGATCTGCCTATGCAGACATGTAATCTGGTTTGCTTAAATAAGTGCTCTGCCGCTTCCATGTTTGAATAGCTGTGGTAACAGAGTTCGGGACTGTTCTGGACTTTAGTTAACTGCTCTGCATCTGTTCAGGACTTTAGTAAATTACTCTGCATCTGTTCAGGACTTTCAGCGACTTTGCTAAAGTATCTACTAGTGTCAACAGAGCTTTAAAGTCTGCATTGCTAAAATGCACACGCCTGTGAGGTTTGCAAGAGACTTTCCTTAAACGTCTCATAGATACTTTTACTGTTTGTTTATGGACTTGTTTGTGTCTTTTCTCAACGCAAAAAGATTCCTGAGTTATCCGTTTTAATTATTACACAATCCTTCCTCGGAAGTGTTGATTGTGGACAGTTGGCGGGGGTGCGGATGGGCAGGATGGTGCAAGAGGCTATCCTGAAGATCATGACCTACATGGTTGATGTCAGTATCTTTGTTTCTTTGTTTCTTTGCAAGAGGAGGTGGGGGTGGTGATGATATCTAAAATGGAGCGCTACTCATAGACTTCCGAGTCTAAGGTCAACCAGGATAAGTATGGGAGTCTTTGTCTGGGAGGTGGAGATCCTCAGTTTGATCTTCAGACAACCTCTCAGAACCTCAAGAACATACCAAAGTCCTAGAAATGAATTTTATCAGGGAGAATGCTCCACCAAAAACTGGGAAAGCAGACTCAAAGGTGTTGCCCAAAGAGTGGACCAATGTAAGGGATGGTCTTTGATCTTGAGGGAAAGGATTGGCCTGTGCACAACTTTTCTGATGACCTTATTAATCTATTTGGGCAGCAGAAATCACCTGGTGAATGATCATGGGGTCTGTTCTTAGCTTGGAGTAGTATCCTGAACTTTGTGTGTGGTCAGAGCTGGAACAAAGGGGGTGGGATAGTTAGAGTAAGTGAAGATGTTTTTGTAAATTAATGGAAGAAGAAAAGGAGAATTTATTTTCCCCCTTAGTAGTATATGTATGTATTTGTGTATTTTTTCTGTATCTAGGGTTCATCATATGAATGAGGATTGAGTATCATTCTTAAGTTAAGGAAGTGGGACCAGTAGGTAAGTTTCAGTTTGGTTTAAGTATGGTTTGTAAATAATGTCATTAAGAGTGTATGACTAGTTAAGGTGTATATAATTTGGTTGATAAGTAGTTGGGTATCGGTTATAATTGTACATAGTAAAGAGAATCTAATAGGTTAGGTGGTTTTATATGTTTTTTTTGTGATTATTTTTTATGTACAATGGACTGGAAGGAAAAAACCATAACATATAAATGGTCATTTTCATCATTGTTTGGTTTATTTTTTGTTTGATTTCTTCATTTTTGTTTCTTTATTTTTGTTCTAAAATAAAGGTTAAGAAATGTTCCATTTGTTTTGGTTTGTTTCTTTATTTGTGTTTTTCTTTTGATTCTAATTATTTTGGCTGTAGTTTTATGTATTTTTGTTTATACTTATTTTATTTTATCTATGTATTTGATTTAGTTATTTACTTGTACTTGTAATTTTTCCTTTTTTTTTGCATAGCTATGATTTGAGAAATTGTATTTGTTTATTTTTGCAATGGAGATTGTGAGCTGAAATTTGCGATTATGATATGGTTTAATTTTATTCTCTTCTTTTCGTCTTTATAAATTCCCAGACTTACAGGACATCTACTTCATGGTCATTGAAAAATTTCTATGCCAATCTCGATGTATACTTTGTGTCTCTGTCCTGCATGAACACTATGTCATCTTTTTCAAACCCATAGTACTTGTATGTAGCTCAGCATTGAGACCACCATCAATCCCGGTCAAGTATCCACAGCCTTTGGCTGTAAAACAACCCAAAATCATCAGGTTTTCCCCACCAAACTTGATAGTTTATTCAATTTCTCAATCCATTGGCCCCTTAATCGCTTGTATCTTCCAGACCCATTTGCACCCATCAGAGCCTAGTCTATTGACTTCTGTCTCATTGCTCCAAATCACCCATTTCCAATCAGCTATTGTCCAATTTTTGTACTTCCATGCAAACTCGGGCTGACTTTCCTTGTGATTATATTGAAGTCAAAGCTTTTTCACCTTTTTTCATGCTACCATTCCAGACTTGTGTAACATGTTTCGCATGGACATCTGCGATCTTACTATTGCAAAGCATTTGAGCCACCTCCACTGTCATGTTTTCCAGACCAGAACTAATAGACCTTGTGATGAGCCAACTTGTTAACTCCGATAATTTGACTGGTAGTCCTGCTCCTGGCTTTTGAATGAATAGATGGCCTTCATTTCGTATTTCACCAACTGTCGTAGCACTCACATGATACAGTTTGGTAGTTTTCCTGGCCGAGAAACCACTATCGATGAGATGGTTGATACTGTTTTTCTTTTCATGGGAAATCCTTATGGCTTCTCCTCAATTCAAATTAATAACCTTTTGCTTCGGAATCAACTTAATAAACTACTGTGCTATTAGGAAATGTGATAAAAGGTTGAAATTTGTAGTATACAAAAAGAAAAAAAAATGTTCAAACACCAGGAGAAAAACCGTAACAATGTAGTAACATGACAAGAATCTGCATAACTAATCATATCCTAAATAATTGCACATCAAATTTATGTGTGAGATAGTCAAGATGATTGTCTATAAAGTGAAGGTAGTCTCACATTCAAAGCTGCTGTAGTGGATAGTGAGATATGGAGCCTGAAAGTCAAAAGTTCAAAACATTGTTACCCTTTTGCTCATCACTGTAGGTCTCATCACTCCATCTCTCACAAAGCCTCCTGGTCAGGCGAGAGGAGGATGATTAATTATGTACACACATAGATGTGGCAAAGTCATGATTCTACATTGTCATATTCTCTTAAAGGACCATCATAAGGAAATAATATGACCTCTATAGTCACACCAAACACAACTTTGATATATCCCTAATTCAAAGTGATATTGCCTTTCTGTGATTTGCCACCATTGAAAAACATTGCATTTACAGTTACTGGAGCCATTAGGTTCCCCAAACAGTGATATCACCATGACTAGTTTTGATGAAATCTGCTACTACAGATATGATATGGAAAATATTTCATAGTTTCATAGTTTCATAGTTTTTAAGGTTGAAGGGAGACTCTAAGTCTATCTAGTTCAACCTGTAGCCTAACATGTTGATCCAGAGGAAGGCAAAAAAAACCCAATGTGTCAAATAAGCTCCAATGGGGAAAAAAATTCCTTCCTGACTCCACATACGGCAATCAGACTAGTTCCCTGGATCAACACCCTGTCATAAAATCTAATATACATAACTGGTAATATTATATTTTTCAAGAAATGCGTTCAGGCTCTGCTTAAATTTTACTAGTGAATCCCTCATTACAACATCATACGGCAGAGAGCTCCATAGTCTCACTGCTCGTACAGTAAAGAATCCTCATCTGTGATTATGATTAAACATTCTTTCCTCAAGACTTAGCGGATGCCCCCTGTTCCAGTCGCAGGCCTAGGTGTAAAGAGATCTTTGGAAAGGTCTCTGTACTGTCCCCTCATATATTTATACATTGTGATTAGATCCCCCTAAGCCTTTGTTTTTCCTAACTAACTAACCCCAAATTTAATAACCTGTCTTGGTGTTGCAGCCCCCCCCATTCCTCTAATAATCTAGGTCGCTCTTCTATCTACCTGTAAGATTATGCTATTTATAACCTTCTATACTTTTGCTAACAAGAAATGCATCCATTCCTCTCTTAAATTCATTCAGTGAGTTGGCCATCACCACTTCCTCAGGAAGAGAGTTCCAGAGCCTCACTGCTCTTACCGTGAAGAACCCTCTTCTATGCTGATGTAGGAATTTTCTTTCCTCCAATCGAAAAGAATGCCCCCTTGTTCTTGTCATAGTCCTTGGTACAAACAGATCATGGGAGAGATCTCTATATGGCCCTCTGATATATTTGTACATATTTATTAGGTCTCCCCTAAGTCTTCTCTTTTCTAGAGTAAATAGACCTAATTTTGATAACCTTTCCGTGTATTGTAATGCACCCATTCCATTTATTATTTTAGTAGCCCGCCTCTGAACCCTTTCAAGTTCAGTAATGTCTTTCTTCAGCACCGGCGCCCAAAATTGCACACAATACTCCAAGTGTGGTCTGACTAGTGATTTGTACACTTTCCATCATGTATCATGTAAGGTCTAAATGACAGATGTAGGGTCTGCCTTAGGGGCAATTATCTGCCCTTTAATTTATTTACATATTCTTGCTAACTAAGATGTACAAAGTTAGCCCTTCCAAGAATTGTCATCTACTCATTAATTTAATTTATCTATACACAGGACCTGATGCCAGGTGTCAGTGATATTGGACGTATGTATCCTATCCATAACACAATCCATAACAAAAGGTTATACATTTTTGCTTTTAAATAAATTTAGTTTACATTTTATGGCAGTTGCGTCATTGAGTCATCTTTCATATTAATAATAGGTGTTGGATCTAATCAAATACTTGTTGATAAAGGTTTATATTAAATACCTCTTGTAAATTCTAATTAACAGTTTTGCCTATAATGCTGTATAATAACAGAAGCAGAGATTTTGGTGAGCACCCAGCCTAAAGAGGATTGAAGAGGACAATGCTGTGCAGACATTGCTGCTCCATAATTAGTATGCAGAACGTACAATCCGGAAATCTCTATGTGTTTTTGTTTGCCTTAATCATTCTAATTGCAATGGAAACCTTTAAATCCAGCTGCCTGGTTCCACCAAGGCTAATGCACAGTGAATATCCCAGTACAGAGACACCCACACAAATTTTCACTAAGGTGCGACCACAGACAACATAACTACCAATAAGATTATTATGTTCTCTTGGAGGGATAATAATATGCTTCAAGAGGGCATATTAAATCACTTGTAAGGTATTGATTTCAATCTGTAGTAAAGGAAATGAAACAACACAGGCACTGTGATTTAATTCTGGTCTATTAGACCTATTCCTGTGTAACGACAATTTACAGCAATACATGAGATCATCAATTATATAACAGGGTTTTGTTCTTTTCTATCAAAAATTGATACTTGCTGGAGTTGTACAGTCACTTAGCTTAGGCTGATTCTTATGTTTTGTTTTCTTTTATTTGAGGTTTATACTAATTACTCTAATTGTTTCATAAATGACTGAAATTCATGTATTAAAAATGACCTTGGTTTTTAATAATAATCTACTTTATTACCAGAATGAGCAACATGAGCTGTCCAAACACATAAGCTGACTGCAAATACTTGATTCACTGCCATGGAAAAATCCCTAATGAGTATGCCGATATATCCATAAACTTTAGTAGGTACTCTTATGCCATAAAAGTGACTAATTTACATATGTTTGGCCAATATACATGCACTGGAGATGAAAATTAGAGGACAACACGCAATTTCCTAAATGTTAAGGTCATTGTGTAGTCATATATGATTATATCCTAACATGAGTAAAACAGCAGTATTTTAAGCTTATCTCATAAATTGAATTAATTCTAAACCACATACTTAAAATGTAAATGAGGTAAAAGAAAAAGACCACTGATCAAAATTAGAGAACACTTTCAGATACCTGTAAGTTATTGGTGTTAATCTGGCACCTGGTGCTAATTTCCTTAATTATCTAACAAAACCTTTTTAACTGGCAGACTAACTTTCCAGTTTGCACTGACTTTGCAAAACTTGTGTAACTGAAAACCTCCGGCAGCAGGTTGTCCAGATGAAGGCCAAAAGGGGACACTATCAGCCAAAGCAAGAGAAGTTTGTCACTCTAAGCTTTGATTTTGAGAATATTGCATCTTTACAACATCAGAAATTCTTTCACGTCCCCCAAGAATGCTGGCAGTGGTCACCCTCGAAAGACAAATGCTATAGAGGACAGGATAATGTGGAGAATATCCATGGGTAATCGTTTCAACACTGCAGCTGGAATTGCTCATCAGTTCAGCACTGAACAGAGAAAGGATCTGTCTCATCATACAGTGTCACGATGTTAAGAACATTTGGACTGGATGTCCACTCAGCAGGGACCAAACCTCTCATTACCAGAATGAATCAAAATGCTAGACTCACTTTTGGTGAGGAGCATGTTGTGTGGACAGAGGAGATGTGGTCCACAGTTCATTTTAGTAATGTAAGAAAGTTTAATTTATTTAGTAGGATAGGAAACATTATGTTTGTGGACAAATTGGGGAATGACTGAACCCAAAGGGTGTTAAGAAGTCAGTGAAAGGTTGTGGAAGAAGTGTTATGGTTTAGGGAATATTTTCTGCAGCAGGAGTTGGACCTCTTATATAGCTACATGGCAGAGTGAATAGAAGTCAATATTAGAACCTTTTTCAACAACACATGGTTACTTATTTGTGTTCATCACTCAATCAGCCAGCAATTTTCATGCAGGACAATGCCTCCGGTCACACAGCAAAACAGGTGCCTTGAAAAAGAAAATATTGAAACAATGAAATGGCCAGCCCAGAGTCCTGATCTAAACCTAATAGAAAACCTCTAGAAAATCCTTGGTGACAATGTTATGGACAAGAAACCCACAACAGTCACAGAACTGTGGAAGAGACTGGAAGAAGAGTGGACCAAAATCACACCAGAGCAGTGTGAGTCACTAGTGATGTCCTGAGGCTGCAGCTGTACTGGTCATTCAAAGCAAAGACCTGTACACTTCCTACTGATTGGTGACTTTTGTTACCTTCAGATAATTTAGTTATAATCTTTCTCTGTGCTACAGTTATTGTTGTTTTTTAATTATGATCATCCCATTTTGGGCAAAATAAAGGTTTCATGATGATACATTTTGGAGATTTTGTAAAACAGCTATTCTAGTGGCATAGTGTACCCCTTCCAAAAAAACCTTCAAATGTTGATCAATGTAGATTACATTATTTCTGACAAAGCAAGTGATCATACATTGTTTTCTAATTTTGATCTCCATTGTAAATCTTGCATTTTATACATTTTGTATGTCAGTATATTTAAATGTATTCATCAATATCGACATATAGTTATATATGTCAACTAGTTATAGGAGAACATGTTTGACATTGCTCGTTACTTGATCAAGCATTAGTGTGCTTGAGTACTTTCGGAGCTCAGCCGAGTATCGTGGGTACCCAGATATTTCATCAGTAAACAACGACCACAACGCACTAGCTTGCTTTACTGCATGATGTGTGCAGGAACCCTAGGGAGAGCCATTCGCAGTCTATCAATGGCTCTCCTGGGGGACAAAACAACATTCTTGGATGTAGTGTGGCCAACTACAAAAAAAGCCCCGCCATCCCTACCACCAGAAATGCTCTGTCTATGACTGGCTGTATTTGGGCAGAAACCCAAACATCATTGACTTTCCATAATGCTTGTTACTCGCATCAAGCTCATCCGACCATCTGACAAGTTCAAATCAAGTAACGAGCATTCAAGCATTTTTGTGCTCACCCATTCCTAATGTCTACCTAAATGTTGGGAGGCATTTTGTCTTACAGACTGTAAATAACCATTATGGAGGAACAAAGACAAAGTTTTCCAGCACAGGTCCAAAAAGGTTAAAACTTGAAACTTTATTTCATGTCCATTAAAAGATTTCCATCATACAATCAGGAGAAAATACAAATAGGAGGACGCGTTTCGAACATTATAGTTCTTAATCTGTCTCTAAAGAATACAAACTGACAGAATGGTTTAAAAAGACATGAGACCGGAGATGAGATCAGAAAAGACTGCACAGGTTCAGGATAATTAAACATAGTGGTTCACTCCCATAAGAGGGGAAGGAATTCCATCAATACATATATAACATATCTTTTTTTAGATTCATACCCGAAGGCATCCTAGTATCCATAGTGAAAATCCACTTAATTTCTCTGCGGCAGAGAATATCTTTAAGATTGCCGCCACGCCTGGGCAAAAAAACTTTCTC
The DNA here is from genome assembly GCF_048569485.1 of Anomaloglossus baeobatrachus. Classification (NCBI taxonomy): domain Eukaryota; kingdom Metazoa; phylum Chordata; class Amphibia; order Anura; family Aromobatidae; genus Anomaloglossus; species Anomaloglossus baeobatrachus. The sequence continues at coordinate 289,280,254 of NC_134355.1, forward strand.
AATTGCGTTCACCCGCAGTGAGCCCATATTGCCAGCATGCACATTAAGAAAGTGTTGTGACGCTCCAGACAACCCTCAAATGTGGTCATAAAACATGTGGGTTGTGCAAATATATGGTTGGCACTAGCAGTTTCACATCGTATTCTAATGGAAAAACTTTCCCTATTGATTCTATGATTAATTGCGGTACTGCCAATGTAATCTATTTGATCTCATGTGTTCAATGTCGGCTTCAATATATTGTCAGCACTTCACGCACGTTGAGAAAGAGATTATCTGAACATATATATGACGCCAATAACGCAACCACTAGAGGGTTGTCTGGAGCGTCACAACACTTTCTTAATGTGCATGCTGGCAATATGGGCTCACTGCGGGTGAACGCAATTGAGAAAGTTTTTTTGCCCAGGCGTAGCGGCAATCTTAAAGATATTCTCTGCCGCAGAGAAATTAAGTGGATTTTCACTATGGATACTAGGATGCCTTCGGGTATGAATCTAAAAAAAGATATGTTATATATGTATTGATGGAAATCCTTCCCCTCTTATGGGAGTGAACCACTATGTTTAATTATCCTGAACCTGTGCAAGTCTTTTCTGATCTCATCTCCGGTCTCATGTCTTTTTAAACCATTCTGTCAGTTTGTATTCTTTAGAGACAGATTAAGAACTATAATGTTCGAAACGCGTCCTCCTATTTGTATTTTCTCCTGATTGCATGATGGAAATCTTTTAATGGACATGAAATAAAGTTTCAAGTTTTAACCTTTTTGGACCTGTGCTGGAAAACTTTGTCTTTGTTCCTGCTCGTGCCAGGAGGTTGCCTTCCTCCTTTCCTTGGACGGTCCGGATTTGATCTCAGAGCAGGTGAGCGGGGTCTCCCCCTTTTTTCATGGTACTTTCAAGTTTTGGCTTTGTACCCTAGCTCCCTGTGTACATAGATTGCGAAAGAATTTGTTTATATTTTTTCGCTGTGTCAATCGGGACTTAAATGTGCTGGACTTTTATGTTTTAAGATAAAACATCTTATCCCGACACCTAGTGGAATTTCTATTTAAACGCATCTATGGAGATCAATAGCACTAATGCACCTAATGAAGACTTTTTTAAAGTAAATGATCAGAAAAGACTGGACAAAGCGGCGAAAATATTTTCTGGTGTTAATACAACCGCCCTCACTGAGGATCAAATGGAATTGAATAAATTAATTTGGGACTTGGAAAAAATTCTCTCAGCACGTATTCGCACATGGTGGGACAGAAAAACCTTGCAAGCTTATCTTGATAAACAAATGATACCCCGGGGCTTACGCCTCAAGAAGAGACCCACTACGGATTTTAACCCAAAGTTTATTATACAATGGGATCTGATCCTGTCCGAATGTTCAGCTAAATTAATACATCTTATTATCGAACAAGAAGATCTTAAGCTCAAGGATCTTGAAACAAAAGTACGAGATATGGAAGTTTCACTCACCAAATTTTCTGGCTTGGAATCTTATGGAGCTCTTAAAGAGCAGATTAATGTTAGCCTCAGTAAATTAGAAGATTCCATTACCGCATTTAAAGAAGGAAAGTTCAAACGTGATTCCAAGGACTATGAGAGGAATAGGGTATATAATTGGCACCATTTTCGTAAAACATATGAACATGGCCCTAAATCCATTCTGAAGAAGAAAAAACCAAATTCCAATAAAGTAATTTTCTCATCTACAGAACCGGAATCCACAGATGTAAACACAGATTTTTCTGACATGGATTCCGAACCCCTTCCAACTGGAGGTTCCAAAAATTATTCTGCTGTTCCAAAAAACTCCAGAAAAAAACTAGGAAAGCATGACGCAAACATGTCAGGAACAAGCAAGTATCAACACAGCCATTATACCAGGGGGAAAAGGATCTAGGTGAATTTGGTTTTTTTTCAGTCATTAATATGTCTGCATGTATACTTACTAGTTCAGAAATCAGTCTATTGGAAAAAGGACTCAATTTTGTTCCAAATGCCAAGTTCAATTTGTTTGACACGATTTTGGATGTTAATAAATTCATACGTAAACTTACAGTGAAAAAACATTTTTTTCAAGATGAGGAGAATATACCACCACAATCTGTGATTCAGGATATCCCTATTCTTTCTTCCTTCCAAGAACAGATGACTCTACAAAATTTAAGGGACTTATCTGATGAAGCTTGCAAACTTCCTAACCCATGTGATACTATTAGGAAAAACATTCCAAACCCAAAATTTTATCCTACTCAGTCTAAATGTGCTCAGATGGATGACTTTCAGAATTTGATTGAAAAGGAACTTACCATACTGCATAAGGATAATAAATCCATTTCTCAAAATCTTAGTAAAAAAGAAAAAAACGCATTGAAATCGCTCATAGATAATGAGAATATTATTATCAGAAATTCTGACAAGGGGGAATCGGTAGTGATTTTAGATGTGGGACTCTATGAAAAAGAATTGTTATGTATGCTTGATGACAGCACTATATATAGCAAATTGAAATCTGATCCCATCAATGATGTAAGAAAATCTTTAGAGCAATTAGTAAATGAAGGGTTCCACTTAGGGTTAATAACTAGCAAGCAAAAGGATTTTTTTCTTCCCACCCACTCTTTGACACCGTTACTGCACGCCCTCCACAAAACCCACAAGGATTTATTTCCACCTAAATTTAGATCGATCATTTCTGGTGTGGGATCCCTAATTGAACATCTTTCTGAGTGGCTTGATGAACATTTACAATTTCTTGCTAAAGCGTCCCCTAGTTATATACAGGATAGCAAGCATGTTCTCAATATTCTCTCCCATATGCAGTGGCAGAGTGACTGGAGTTGGATTTCTTGCGATGTACAAACACTTTATACTTCCATTCCCCATCACTTAGCTATATTAGCTTTAAAAAAACAAATGGAGAGATTTTCTGAATATACCCCGGATTTACAAAATTATATTCTGGAAGTCACCATCTTTTTGCTCAAGAATAATTATTTTTCCTTTTTAGGTAATTTTTATCTACAACAACAGGGTTTTTCTATGGGCGCTAGGTTTTCACCTTCGCTCGCAAACATTTTCATGAGTAATACTATTGTATGTTCTGAGGATTTCGATAGCGTTAGGGCAATGACAACCAGAGACGAGTTCTTGGTACAAAGATGTTTATAATATGTAACCACGATAGGTACACAAACGGAACAAACACAGTAGAACAATAACGCACGAAATACCTTCCCGAATCGGAGCGAAGGGAATTCCCGGGGCCACGCACCGGACTCCCCCAGGGAGACCACCAAGAGCGAACCCCTATACAGGGACTGTCTGGCAATCACCCCGGAAGGCCTAAATGCGCAGCAGCCGGGACACAAGGGGCAAGAGGTAAAGTCCAGAAGTGTCCGTACGGGATGATAGTCCAGAGTGGTTACGAACCGGAAGGAACCGGGCAGAAGTGCTGACCAAAGACGGCAGACGGAGTCCGGGCACAGCTTGAAGAAACCGGGTACGGTCCAGAGTCGGTGTCGGTAGTCTTTCAGGAGGATCCAAATGGCAATCAGGAATTAGGAGCAGCAAGGCAGGAGCACACAGCAAGCAGTATACTCAGGCACTGGACTAGGCTTAGAGGCGGCCTTTTAAGCAGCTGGACAGGAAGTAGGGCAACAGAACAGTAAACTCCATCTTAACCGAGGGCAAGCTCTTTCAAAAGAGAACTGGAAATCCCGGAAACCTGACATTACTCCCCCCCCCAGAAACGGCCTCAGGACGGATCAGGGCCTGGCTTGTCCGGGTACCGCCGATGAAACTGAGCGATCTTCCGGGGTGCCCGAATGTTACCCACCGGTTCCCAGGAATCGTCCTCGGGGGCGTACCCCTGCCAACGTACCAGATACTGAAGCCTATGACGATGGAGCCGGGAGTCAATAATGTCCTCAACCACGAACTGCTCCTCGCCGTCAACCATCACAGGCGGAGGAGGAGGCACGACACGACCATGAAACGTATTAGGAGAAACGGGTTTGAGGAGAGAAACATGAAAGACCGGGTGTACCTTTAGATGGTGCGGTAACCGTAGCCGACAGGCCACAGGGCTCACGATCCCGGTGATCTTAAACGGACCGATGAATTTTTGTCCCAGCTTCTGCAAAGGAACACCCAATCTCAGGTTTTTGGTGGATAACCATACAGAGTCCCCTACCTTATACATGGGTGCCGGTTTCCGGTGAGTGTCTGCCGACCTCTTGTAACGCTCCTGAGCCGTAGCCACAGTGTCCTTTAGAACCTCCAGATTTTGTCGTAGCTCTGTCAATCTGTCCTCCACCGCTGGCACCGAAACCGCAACCGGTGACCTAGGCAAAACATTCGGATGGTAACCCAAGTTAGCGAAAAAGGGCGTTACCTTAGTGGAGCTGCTCTGAGTGTTGTTATACGAGAACTCCGCCAACGGAAGAATCTTCAACCAATCGTCCTGCAGATGGCTGACATAACATCGAAGGTATTGTTCCAGGGTTTGATTAGTCCGTTCGGTTTGCCCATTTGTCTGAGGATGGTATGCAGAAGACAAACAGACATCAATCTGGAGTGCCGAACAAAACCCCTTCCAGAACTTAGACGTGAACTGCACGCCCCGGTCAGAGATGATCTCGTCTGGTACCCCATGCAATCGGAATACGTTCTGGATAACCAAATCCACTGTCTCTGCGGCTGAGGGAAGACCGGTACACGGAATAAAGTGAGCAGCTTTTGTCAACCGATCCACCACCACTAAAATGGTATTGTGACCGCCTGAGACTGGCAACTCCACAATAAAATCCATTGAGATAGATCCCCAAGGGCGAGATGGAATGGGTAACGGTTGGAGGAGTCCCGTAGGAGCCACACGAGGGACCTTGCACCGGGCACAAACCACACATGAGTGGACATAGTCCTTTACATCCTTTAAACAGGTAGGCCACCAGAAAAAACGGCTCAGAAATTCCTGCGTCTTCTGTACCCCCCTATGACCAGCCAACATGGAGTCATGGACCAACTTGAGAACCCGAAGTCTTACGGCCTCCGGGACATAAATGCGTCGCTCTCTCAACCACACACCATTCCGAAGAACAAGAGTTACATCATTCGGGGGGGCAGCAAGAAATACGTCACCATCATAGGCCAGCTTGATGTCCTTCCACAAGTCCTGGTCCTGGATTACTCCAACGAAATTGGCATCCGATAACACGGTCTGAGACGGGGTTCCAGGCACGGAGTCCACGGCGTGGATTCGGGACAAGCCATCGGCTTTCCCATTACGTGAACCTGGACGGTATGTAACGATAAAATTGAACTGGTTAAGGAATAGGCTCCAACGGGCTTGCCGTGGAGACAGGCACCTGGCAGACTTAAGAAATTCCAGGTTACGATGATCTGTGAGTACTATCACTTGCTGCGCAGCTCCCTGTAAGTGGTGTCTCCATTCCTTAAAAGCTGAAATAATCGCCAACAATTCCTTGTCCGCAATGTCATAGTTCCTTTCTGCAGGGGACAACCGGCGAGAAAAGAAAGCACACGGATGCAAGAGACTCTTGTCCCCAGTCCTTTGAGAAAGGATTGCCCCTAATGCATAGTCGGAAGCGTCGACTTCCACAATAAAGGGAAGTGCGGGATTCGGATGTACTAATATTGGCGCTGAGGTAAAACAAACCTTGAGACGATGGAAAGCTTCCTGGGCCTGGGCGGACCACACAAACTTCTGTCCTTTCTTGGTTAACAGAGTGATGGGACGGACGATCTCTGAAAAGTTACGGATAAAGCGTCGGTAAAAGTATGCAAAACCGACAAAGCGTTGTACCTCTTTGATGTTTCCCGGTTCCGGCCAGTCTAGAATTGCTTGTATCTTGCCAGACTCCATGTTCAGTCCCTGAGGAGAGATGACATAACCTAAGAATTGTATTTGTGAGCAATGGAATTCGCATTTCTCCAGTTTAATGTACAGGTGGTTATCCCTCAGACGGGTAAGTACGGTCTTGACGTGCTCCTGGTGTTCCTGTAGGGAATCAGAAAAGATCAGGATATCATCCAGATAAATCACCATGAATTGGTCCATTATATCCCTAAAAATATCGTTAACTAGATGTTGGAAAGCCGCGGGAGCGTTACAAAGTCCAAAAGGCATCACTAGGTACTCATAATGTCCATACCGACATCGGAACGCGGTCTTCCACTCGTCTCCGGGACGTATGCGAAGTAGATTATATGCCCCACGGAGATCCAATTTAGTGAATATCTTTGCCTGTTGGACTCTCTCCAATAGCTCAGGAATCAACGGTAACGGATACCGGTTCCGGATGGTTATTTTATTCAGTTCCCGGTAGTCAATACAGGATCTCAGAGTCCCCTCTTTCTTTTTCACGAAAAAGATGGGTGCCCCTGCTGGTGAGGTAGACGGACGAATAAATCCCTTGGCTAGACTTTCATCGATGTACTCTTTTAGTACTTCTAGCTCAGGTGCCGCCAACGGGTAGACATGACCAAACGGGATCTCCGCCCCTGGGAGTAAGTCTATGGGGCAATCATACGGTCTATGCGGGGGAAGCCGATCGGCTTTTCTTTTGTCGCATATATCAGCGAAGTCATGATAAACCGGGGGTAAAACAGGTACCTGTACAGTGCCCTCCGCATTCGGTGTTACTGGAACCGGTACAGTTGGACTAATGGTCGGACCACTCTGCGGTGGGAAGGATATTTCCTTAGTCTCCCAATCGATGACTGGATTTGTAGACCGTAGCCACGGAATTCCTAAAATAATCGGAAAATGAGGAGAAGAAATCAACATGAAAACAAGGGTCTCCTGCTGACCTGGCTTCATCACGCATTCTAGGGGTACTGTTTCCCGATCAACTGGTCCAGAAACTAACGGAGATCCGTCTACCGTCTCCATGGTAACCGGTGAGGATCTTTGCTGAGTCCGGATACCGTGTTTCCTGGCAAAAGAAGAGTCCATGAAATTACCCCCTGCCCCAGAGTCTATCATTGCAGATGTAGGTATTAATTGTCCCTCCCACCGGATCTGAATGGGAAGCGAGCAATGGGTATATTTCCCTTCTGAGTCCTTAGGTGATGTTGACATTACAGTCAAGGGAAATACCGCATCCAGGTGTCCACTTGCCTCAGAGATATCGGACTCTGCGTCCGTGTTGTCACACTCTGCCATGGCTGCCAATACCTTATTTGGGCGATTTGGACGTCTCGGGCAGTCGATCAAGAAATGGTCCGATTGACCGCAATAGAAACACAAACGCTCACGGAGCCGGTGTTCACGACGTTCGTTGGTCTCTCGCTTTTGCAGAGAGTCCACTTGCATAGGAACGTCCTCGGCCTCCCGTGGCGTCCTGAGAGCGGGTTCTCTGGAAGGAAACGCAAAGTTGGTTACCCGGTTTACAGCTGCCCATTTTTCCTGTCTACGTTCCGTCAAGCGGGTATCAATACGCACACAGTGTTGCAGAAACAGTTCAAAATCCCCTGGAGATTCGGAACGAGCTAACTCGTCCTTGATGGTACCGGACAAACCTTTTCTGAAAACTGACAATAACGCATTGTTTCCCCAGTCGGTGTCTACCACTAACCTCCTGAACTCAGTGGCGTATTCAACGACAGACCGCTTTCCCTGACGTAAGGAAAGGAGAGCCGATTCAGCGGTAGCACGGCGATTCGGATCATCAAACATTTGCGCCATTGCGGTCAGAAAGTCATCCAGGTGATTTAAACGGATATCCCGATTCTCTATCATAGGATTAGCCCAAGCCAGTGCTCGTGAGGTTAATAACATGATTATACATAACACTTTTGACCGGTCAGAACGGTAATAATCAGCATGTACATCAAAAAACAGTATACATTGGTTAACAAATCCACGAAACTGACTACGATCACCATTGAAACGGAATGGGGGTAACCTAGGCATACCGGCAGCTGATACGGACGTAGTGGGGACGGCTTCCTGAGCCTCCACTCTGACTTGCAAATCCTGAATAGCCGGACCCAGTACCTGGTGATCATGGCCCAGCTGTGCCTCCACATCTCTAAGTTTAGTTTGTACCGCCTCCATCTCCTGCTGCAAGGAGTTAATCATGGAAAAGAGCTGATCTACTCGTGTCTCAGTCATTGCCCCAGCGAAATCCTTTTATGGCCTGAGTATAAAGTAATACTATTGTATGTTCTGAGGATTTCGATAGCGTTAGGGCAATGACAACCAGAGACGAGTTCTTGGTACAAAGATGTTTATAATATGTAACCACGATAGGTACACAAACGGAACAAACACAGTAGAACAATAACACACGAAATACCTTCCCGAATCGGAGCGAAGGGAATTCCCGGGGCCACGCACCGGACTCCCCCAGGGAGACCACCAAGAGCGAACCCCTATACAGGGACTGTCTGGCAATCACCCCGGAAGGCCTAAATGCGCAGCAGCCGGGACACAAGGGGCAAGAGGTAAAGTCCAGAAGTGTCCGTACGGGATGATAGTCCAGAGTGGTTACGAACCGGAAGGAACCGGGCAGAAGTGCTGACCAAAGACGGCAGACGGAGTCCGGGCACAGCTTGAAGAAACTGGGTACGGTCCAGAGTCGGTGTCGGTAGTCTTTCAGGAGGATCCAAATGGCAATCAGGAATTAGGAGCAGCAAGGCAGGAGCACACAGCAAGCAGTATACTCAGGCACTGGACTAGGCTTAGAGGCGGCCTTTTAAGCAGCTGGACAGGAAGTAGGGCAACAGAACAGTAAACTCCATCTTAACCGAGGGCAAGCTCTTTCAAAAGAGAACTGGAAATCCCGGAAACCTGACATCATGTTTTGGTGAGAGGAAGAGTTTATTTTTAGTTCTGCAAATCCTTTTTCATCGGACATTGTAATATATCTGAGATTTATTGACGATATTCTTATGGTATGGCGTGGCACTGACATCATGGCCAAAAATGTTTTCTCCTATATCGCCAATAATCCTTACAATTTGTCTTTCACCCACCAACATGAAAAAAGTGAAATTAATTTTTTGGATATGACCCTTACTGGCAATATCAATGAAGGGGATCTTGATATTCTCTGCCGCAGAGAAATTAAGTGGATTTTCACTATGGATACTAGGATGCCTTCGGGTATGAATCTAAAAAAAGATATGTTATATATGTATTGATGGAATTCCTTCCCCTCTTATGGGAGTGAACCACTATGTTTAATTATCCTGAACCTGTGCAGTCTTTTCTGATCTCATCTCCGGTCTCATGTCTTTTTAAACCATTCTGTCAGTTTGTATTCTTTAGAGACAGATTAAGAACTATAATGTTCGAAACGCGTCCTCCTATTTGTATTTTCTCCTGATTGCATGATGGAAATCTTTTAATGGACATGAAATAAAGTTTCAAGTTTTAACCTTTTTGGACCTGTGCTGGAAAACTTTGTCTTTGTTCCTGCTCATGCCAGGAGGTTGCCTTCCTCCTTTCCTTGCACGGTCCGGATTTGATCTCAGAGCAGGTGAGCGGGGTCTCCCCCTTTTTCCATGGTACTTTCAAATAACCATTATGGTATTATTACCCTTCTTTTCTCTAATAGCAAACGTAAGAGAATTCAAGTTGCTATAATATACACTGTGCGCAGAATTATTAGGCAAATGAGTATTTTGATCACATGATACTTATTATGCATGTTGTCCTACTCCAAGCTGTATAGGCTTGAGAGCCAACTACCAATTAAGTAAATAAGGTGATGTGCATCTCTGTAATGAGGAGGGGTGTGGTGTAATGACATCAACACCCTATATAAGGTGTGCTTAATTATTAGGCATCTTCCTTTCCTTTGACAAAATGGGTCAGAAGAGAGATTTGACGGGCTCTGAAAAGTCCAAAATTGTGAGATGTCTTGCAGAGGGATGCAGCAGTCTAGAAATTGTCAAACTTTTGAAGCATAATCACTGAACAATAAAGTGTTTCATGGCAAATAGCCAACAGGGTCACAAGAAGCGTGTTGGGCAAAAAAGGCGCAAAATAACTGCCCATAAATTGAGGAAACTCAAGCGTGAAGCTGCTAAGATACCATTTGCTACCAGTTTGGCCATTTCAGAGCTGCAACGTTACTGGAGTATCAAAAAGCATAAGGCGTGCCATACTTAGGGACATGGCCAAGGTAAGGAAGGCTGAAAAATGACCACCTTTGAACAAGAAACATAAGATAAAATGTAAAGACTGGAATATCTTAAGACTGATTTTTCAAAGGTTTTATGGACTGATGAAATGAGAGTGACTCTTGATGGGCCAGATGGATGGGCCAGAGGCTGGATCAGTAAAAGGTAGAGAGCTCCATTCCGACTCAGACGTCAGCAAGGTGGAAGTGGGATACTGATATGGGCTGGTATCAACAAAGATGAACTTGTGGGACCTTTTCGGGTTGAGGATGGAGTGAAGCTCAACTCCCAGACCTACTGCCAGTGGTCCCTCATAAAATGTGAGATCTACAGGGAGGGAAAAGAGTACACCTCTCGGAACAGTCTCTGGGAGGCTGTGGTGGCTGCTGCACGCAATGTTGATCATAAACAGATCAAGGAACTGACAGAATCTAAAGATGGTAGGCTGTTGAGTGTCATCATAAAGAAAGGTGGCTATATTGGTCACTAATTTTTGGGGGTTTTGTTTTTGCATGACAGAAATGTTTATCTCTAAATTTTGTGCAGTTATATTGGTTTACCTGGTGAAAATAAATACATGAGATGGGAATATATTTGCTTTTTATTAAGTTGCCTAATAATTCTGCACAGTAATAGTTACCTGCACAAACAGATATCCTCCTAAGATAGCCAAATCTAAGAAAACCCCACTCCAACTTCCAAAAATATTAAGCTTTGATATTTATGAGTCTTTTGCATTGATTGAGAACATAGTTGTTGATTAGTGATGAGCGAGCATGCTTGTCACTACTCGGTACTCGCACGAGTATCGCTGTACTCGGGCTGCTCGGCGGGGACCGAGTAATCTCGCGATACTCGTGCTGTACTCGTGGTCTTCATTTCTGCATGTTGGCGCTCTTTTGAGAGCCAGCCCTCATGCAGGGATTGGCTGGCAGACCACTGCAATGCCACAGCCCTGTTAGTTGTGGAATTGCAGTGATTGGCCGGCCTGCACAGCGTGACCGAGCCTTTATATCGGCCGGCGCGCTGTGCTCTGCTCACAGCTATCCAGACAGTGAGTGCAGGGAGAGTGTCGCTGATTCAGGGAAAGCTTTGCGGCCCTTTATAGCTTTTTCAGTTGCAGGGCTGCAAACAGTGTGACCAAAAGTCCTTCTCAGGACTATTCTAGTTGTATACAGGCAGGCAGGGTATAGCCAGGTCGGAGTACAGTAGCAGAGTCCTTCTCAGGACTATTGTTGCTATATACAGGCAGGGTATAGCCAGGTCTGAATACAGGCTAGTGACCAAAAGAGTCCTTGTCAGGACTATTGTACCAGTATACAGGCAGGCAGGCAGGCAGGGTAGTGGTGACCGTATACCAGCCTTCATCATATCTGGGGCTGGTGTACACAGTGTAAAACAGTCCAGATAGTGTCTGACTTGTCTGTAATTGTCGCTCCCCAAAAAAACCTGTTAGGTTCTTATTGCGTCCGTGCTTGGTTTTTAAAACCGCACGTGTGTGCCTGTTGGTGGCAGCGTACAGGTGCACTTGTGTGCAATTTCCACAAACTTTGATATAACGCACAAGTAGTGAATATACACGTCAGCAGTGCACAGCATTGCAAAATGCGCAAGGGCATTGGCAAGGAACAAGGAAGTGGACGTGATGGTGGTGCAGGCAGAGGCCGAGGTCGTGGGCAAGCTCTAATTTCGCCACAACAAAGGGCCACATCTAGTCGCTCGCACGTCCTGTCCCAAATTCTTGGGGACCGCAGCAGTACACCGCTCTTGAACCAAGACCAGTGTCAACAGGTTGTTAGTTGGATAGCAGATAATGCTTCCAGTCAGATTGGCACCACCACAAACACTCTGTCTTCCACACGGTCAAGTGTCAGTAGCCGTGATACTGCACCGCACATTTCTGAACCTGATCCTCCTTCCTACCACCAGGCTGAGTACACGTCCTCCTCGGACATTAATGATCCCACACTTGGACACTCGGAAGAGCTGTTCACGTTTCCATTCACACATTCTGGCCTCTCGCCAGCTCATATTGAAGTGGAGGAGATCGTCTGTACAGATGGCCAAATATTTGAGCAGCCACGTTCTCACGAAGTTGGCAACGTGTCTCAACAAGTGGTGGACGATGATGAGACACAATTGTCAGCAAGTCAGGAGGAGGAGCAGGGTGCGGAAGAGGAAGACGACGTGGTGGATGATCCAGTAACTGACCCAACCTGGCAGGAGGATATGCAGAGCGAGGACAGCAGTGCACAGGGGGAGGGAGGCGTAGCATCACAACAGGCAGTAAGAAGCAGGGTGGTGGCCCCAGGCAGAAGTCAGGCAACCGTTCCCCGGAACAACACGACGACACAAGGTGCCTGTACAAATGTTAGGTCTTCCCGAGTCTGGCAGTTTTTTAAGTTGGATCCAGATGATTCAAAAAAGGCCATTTGCAACACCTGCCGTGCCAGCATCAGCAGGGGTACCAAAACTAGCAGCCTGACCACCACCAGCATGATCAGGCACATGTCAGCCAAGCACCCGACTTTGTGGGAAGTACAACAGAGTCGAGGAGCAGTGCTTGCTGATGTCACTGCTACGTCTTCGCTGGTTGTGCATGCGAGCCAATCCTCTGTCCATGCTGCCTGCGAACAAGCCTCCTCCACTCCTGCACCTGCAGTTGCCTACGCAGAAAGAACCCCATCATCAAGCATGTCCTTGTCCCAGCGCAGCGTTCAGTTATCCATTCAGCAAACCTTTGAACGCAGGCGCAAATACACTGCCAACACCCCACATGCCACAGTTCTAAATGCTAACATTTCGCGACTGCTTGCGCTGGAAATGTTGCCTTTTAGGCTGGTGGAGACAGAAGCATTCCGTGACCTGATGGCGGCAGCTGTCCCACGTTACTCGGTCCCCAGCCGCCACTATTTCTCCCGGTGTGCCGTCCCCGCGTTGCATAACCACGTGTCACAAAACATCACACGTGCCCTGAACAACGCTGTTTCACCCAAGGTCCACCTAACCACAGACACATGGACAAGTGCTTGTGGGCAAGGCCGCTACATCTCGTTGACGGCACACTGGGTTAATATTGTGGAAGCTGGGACCCAGTCTGAGCGAGGGACGGAACACGTCCTTCCCACACCAAGGTTTGCAGGCCCTACCTCAGTCAGTGTTTCACCCACACTCTACAGCTCCGGAATGTCATGCTCTTCAGCCTCCTCCTCCTCCTGCGCATTCTCATCCACTGTGCCCTCCACACCAGTCACAAGCTGGAAGCACTGCAGCACTGCCTCGGCGAAGCGGCAACAGGCTGTGCTGAAGCTAATCTGCATAGGTGACAAACCCCACAATGCAGAAGAGCTGTGGACAGCTCTGAAACAGCAGGCAGATCACTGGCTCACACCTCTGAACCTAAAGCCAGGAAAGGTCGTGTGTGACAATGGCCGGAACCTGGTGGCGGCTTTGAGGCGAGGCCAGCTGACACATGTTCCATGCGTGGCCCATGTGCTCAACCTCGTGGTTCAGCGGTTTATAAAGTCATACCCAGAGCTGTCTGATCTGCTGGTAAAAGTTCGCCGCCTGTCTGCACATTTTCGAAAGTCACCTACTGCTTCAGCCGGCCTTGCCGGCTTTCAGCGCCGTTTGCATCTTCCGGCTCACAGACTGGTGTGTGATGTCCCCACGCGTTGGAATTCAACTCTGCACATGTTGGTCAGGATATGTGAGCAGAAGAGGGCAGTTGTTGAGTACCTGCATCACCTAAGCCGTCGGGAAATGGGTCAAACTCCACACATAACACCTGAGGAGTGGAGATGGATGTCAGACCTATGTACCATCCTCCAAAACTTTGAGGACTCCACCAAGATGGTGAGTGGTGATGACGCCATTATTAGCGTCACCATACCGCTACTCTGCCTTCTAAAACGGTCTCTGCTGAAAAACAAACATGATGCATTGCAGGCGGAGCGCGATGAGTTGCAGCAAGAAACAGTAGTGGGTGTGGGTGATAACACACAGCCCAGCCTCGTCTCATCACAACGTGCAGTGGAGGACTATGACGAGGAGGAGGATGAAGACATGGAGCAACTCTCCGGCCAAATTGAGGATATGACATGCACACCAGTCATATCCTCGGTTCAGCGTGGCTGGCCAGAGGACAGGGTAGATGAGGAGGAGGAGGAGGAGGAGGACAGCATGTTCAGTCATCTTGTTGGTCAGGCTACTGAAGTCCTGGCTGTTAAGAGTCTGGCGCACATGGCTGACTTTATGGTAAGCTGCCTGTCTCGTGACCCTCGCGTTAAGAACATCTTGGCCGACAATCATTACTGGTTGGTAACACTGTTAGACCCACGCTACAAGGAGAACTTTTTGTCTCTTATTCCCGTGGAGGAGAGGTCAACCAAAATGCAGCAGTTCCGGAAGGCCATACTCACGGAAGTAGGCAAAGCATTCCCCTCACAAAACGCTAGCGGCATAGGTCAGGAATCAGTGGACAACCGAGGCGTACAGCCGAGAGAGGCACAAGTCCAATCCGCCAGAGGTAGGGGAACAGTCTTTAAGATGTGGGACAGTTTTCTCAGCCCCTCACGTACCACAGCCCCTGAGGTGCGGGGTAGTGCCACAAGAAATCCTAAGTTTTCCCAGATGCTGAAGGAGTACCTTGCAGATCGAACAACTGTACTCCGACATTCCTCTGTGCCTTACAATTATTGGGTATCCAAGCTGGACACGTGGCATGAATTGGCTCTCTACGCCTTGGAAGTCCTGGCCTGCCCTGCTGCTAGCGTTTTGTCAGAGCGTGTTTTTAGTGCCGCAGGTGGAATCATTACAGATAAACGCACCCGCCTGTCAACTGAAAATGCCGACAGGCTGACTCTGATCAAGATGAACAAGGGTTGGATTGGGCCAGACTTCACCACACCACCAGCAAATGAGAGCGGAATTTAAAGTTTGCCATGTACCTCCACTCACCCATGGGTACACACTTCTGGACTTTGGATAATCGCTGGACTGCTCCTCCTTCTCCTCATGCGCCACCATGATGATGACCGTTACAAATTGCAATACTTAGGCCTTTGTTTCAGGTATACCCCCAGTGGTAAATTTTTTCGCCCATTCTTTGCAGAATGGACATTACAACGACCGGAGACCCGCTCCTTTGCAATGGGAACAATGTTTTGAGGCCCTCATGCACGTCTCTACCCAGGGACAACGTGGAGCCTCCCAATTTTTGGCTGCCCTGCCTAAGGGCTATACTATAATACACCCACTTCCTTAAAATGGACACTTAATGTTTTGAGGCCCTCATGCACGTCTCTATCCAGGGACAATGTGGAGCCTCCCAATTTTTGGCTGCCCTGGCAAAGGGCTATACTGAAATAGACCCACTTCCTTACAATGGGCACTTCTGGTTTACAGGCCATCATGCACGTCTCTATCCAGGGACAATGTGGAGCCTCCCAATTTTTGGCTGCCCTGGCAAAGGGCTATACTGAAATAGACCCACTTCCTTACAATGGGCAGTTCAGGTTTACAGGCCATCATGCACGTCTCTATCCAGGGACAATGTGGAGCCTCCCAATTTTTGGCTGCCCTGGCAAAGGGCTATACTGAAATAGACCCACTTCCTTACAATGGGCAGTTCAGGTTTACAGGCCATCATGCACGTCTCTATCCAGGGACAATGTGGAGCCTCCCAATTTTTGGCTGCCCTGGCAAAGGGCTATACTGAAATAGACCCACTTCCTTACAATGGGCACTTCAGGTTTACAGGCCATCATGCACGTCTCTATCCAGGGACAATGTGGAGCCTCCCAATTTTTGGCTGCCCTGGCAAAGGGCTATACTGAAATAGACCCACTTCCTTACAATGGGCACTTCAGGTTTACAGGCCATCATGCACGTCTCTATCCAGGGACAATGTGGAGCCTCCCAATTTTTGGCTGCCCTGGCAAAGGGCTATACTGAAATAGACCCACTTCCTTACAATGGGCACTTCAGGTTTACAGACCATCATGCACGTCTCTATCCAGGGACAATGTGGAGCCTCCCAATTTTTGGCTGCCCTGGCAAAGGGCTATACTGAAATAGACCCACTTCCTTACAATGGGCACTTCTGGTTTACAGGCCATCATGCACGTCTCTATCCAGGGACAATGTGGAGCCTCCCAATTTTTGGCTGCCCTGGCAAAGGGCTATACTGAAATAGACCCACTTCCTTACAATGGGCACTTCAGGTTTACAGGCCATCATGCACGTCTCTATCCAGGGACAATGTGGAGCCTCCCAATTTTTGGCTGCCCTGGCAAAGGGCTATACTGAAATAGACCCACTTCCTTACAATGGGCACTTCAGGTTTACAGGCCATCATGCACGTCTCTATCCAGGGACAATGTGGAGCCTCCCAATTTTTGGCTGCCCTGGCAAAGGGCTATACTGAAATAGACCCACTTCCTTACAATGGGCACTTCAGGTTTACAGGCCATCATGCACGTCTCTATCCAGGGACAATGTGGAGCCTCCCAATTTTTGGCTGCCCTGCCTAAGGGCTATACTATATAATACACCCACTTCCTGACAATGGACACTTAATGTTTTGAGGCCCTCATGCACGTCTCTATCCAGGGACAACGTGGAGCCTCCCAATTTTTGGCTGCCCTGCCTAAGGGCTATACTACAATAGACCCACTTCCTTACAATGGGCACTTCAGGTTTACAGGCCCTCATGCACGTCTGTATGCAGGGGCATTGGTGAACATCACAATTTTGGACTGCCCTGGCAAAGGAAAATACTACAAAGACTCACTTCCTCAAAATGGGCACATTAGACTCAAGAGGCCTTCATGTACGTCTCTTCTCAGGGACATCGGAGTGCCACACAATGTTTTCACGTAAAATCTTTCATGTATTAATCTCAAAAAGTAACATACACCAGCTCTATCTCACTATTGGGTATGTGCCCTTAACATTTCTGCCATGAAAAATCATTTTGGGGTCATTTTGGAAGGTTTTCTGGTGAGTCCGTAAAAATGGCGTGAAACGCGGACAAAATTGTTCACAGCTGTGACTTTTGAGTGATAAATGCTTCAAGGGGTCTTCCCCATGCTGTTGCCATGTCATTTGAGCACTCTTCTGAGACTTTTGTGACATTTTTAGGGTTTCTCCATGCTGCCGGGGGGTCATTTCACAAAAATACTCGGGTCTCCCATAGGATAACATTGGGCTCGTTGCTCGGGCCGAGTACACGAGTATCTTGGGAGGCTCGGCCCGAGCTTCGAGCACCCGAGCTTTTTAGTACTCGCTCATCACTATTGTTGATCAATAATTAAAAAAATCCTCAAAAATACAACTTGCCTAATAATTCTGCACACAGTGTATACCAGGATGAGGCCATTATGGGGACATATATACCAGAATGGGGACATACAGTGCCTTGCGAAAATATTTAGCCCCCTTGAATTTTTCAACCTTTACCCACATTTCAGGCTTCAAAGATACAGATAAAAAAAATTAAATTAATGGTGATGAATCAACAACAAGTAGGACACAATTGTGAAGTTGAAGGAAATGTATTATTTATTTTAAACATTTTTAAAAAATAAAAAACTGAAAAGTGGGGTTTGCAATATTATTCATCCTTTTTAAGTTAATACTTTGTAGGGACACCTTTTGCTGCGATTACAGCTGCAAGTCTCTTGGGGTATGTGTCTATCAGTTTTGCACTTCGAGAGACTGAAATTCTTGCTCATTCTTCCTTTGCAAACAGCTGGAGCTGAGTGAGGTTGGATCGAGAGCATTTATGAACAGCAGTTTTCAACTATTTCCACAGATTCTCGATTGCATTCAGGTCTGGACTTTGACTTGGCCATTCTAACACCTGGATACATTTATTTGTGAACCATTCCATTGTAGATTTTGCTTTATGTTTGGGGTCATTGTCTTGTTGGAAGACAAATCTTCGTCCCAGTCTCAGATCTTTTGCAGACTCCAACAGGTTTTCTTCAAGAGTGGTCCTGTATTTGGCTCCATCCATCTTCCCATCAATTTTAATTATCTTCCATGTCCCTTCTAAAGAAAAGCAGGCCCAAACCATGATGATGCCACCACCATGTTTGACAGTGGGAATGGTGTGTTTAGGGTGATGAGTTGTGTTGCTTTTACGCCAAACATATGGTTTGGCATTGTTCCCAAAAAGTTCGATTTTGGTTTCATCTGACCAGAGCACTTTCTTCCACATGTTTGGTGTGTCTTCCAGGTGTCTTGTGGCAAACTGTAAATACACTTTTTATGGATACCTTTCAGAAATGGCTTTCTTCTTGCCACTATTCCATAAAGGCCAGATTTGTGCAGCGTACGACTGATTGTTGCCCTATGGACAGACTCTCCCACCTCAGCTGTAGATCTCTGCAGTTCATCCAGAGTGATCAAGGGCCTCTTGGCTTCATCTCTGATCAGTCTTCTCTTTGTTTGAGATGAAAGTTTTGAGGGATGGCCAGGTCTTGGTAGATTTGCAGTGGTATGATACTCCTTCCATTTCAATATGATCACTTGCATAGTGCTCCTTGGGATGTTTAAAGTTTTGGAAATCTCTTTGTAACCAAATCCAGCTTTAACCTTCTCCACAACAGTATCACGGACCTGCCTGTTGTGTTCCTTGGTCTTCATGATGCTCTCTGTGCTTTAAACAGAAAACTGAGACTATCACACAGCAGGTGCCTTTATACGGAGACTTGATTACACACAGGTGGATTATATTTATCATCATCAGTCATTTAGGACAACATTGGATCATTCAGAGATCATTCAGAGTTTGCTGTACTGAAAGTAAAGGGGCCGAATAATATTGCACGCCCCACTTTTCAGTTTTTTATTTTTAAAAAAGGTTTAGAATAAGCAAAAAATTTCGTTCAACTTCACAATTGTGTCCCACTTGTTGATTCTTCACCATTATTATTTTTTTTTGTTATCTTTATGTTTGAATCCTGAAATGTGGGTTGACAAATTCAAGGGGACCGAATACTTTCGCAAGGCACTGTATATACCAAGATGGGGTCATGATGGAGACATATATACCAGGATGGGGACATATGTACAAGGAAGGGGCCAGGATGTGGATATATACCTGGATAGGGCCAGGATGTGGACATATACCAGAATTGGCCATGATGGGGACATATATACCAGGATATAGCCATGATGGGGTCATACAGCAGGATGTAGCCATAATATAAACATATGTACAAGTATTAGGCCATATATACCATGATAGACCATGAAGGGACATATATACCAGGATGGGGCCATGATGGAGCCATACAGTCATATGAAAAAGTTTGGGCACCCCTATTAATGTTAACCTTTTTTCTTTATAACAATTTGGGTTTTTGCAACAGCTATTTCATATATCTAATAACTGATGGACTCAGTAACATTTCTGGATTGAAATAAGGTTTATTGTACTAACAGAAAATGTGCAATCCACACTTCAACAAAATTTGACCGGTGAAAGAGTATGGGCACCTCAACACAAAAGTGACATTAATATTTTGTAGATACTCCTTTTGCAAAAAAAACAGTCTCTAGTCGCTTCCTGTAGCTTTTAATGAGTTCCTGGATCCTGGATGAAGGTATATTTGACTATTCCTGTTTACAAAACAATTCCAGTTCAGTTAAGTTTGATGGTCGCCGAACATGGACAGCACGCTTCCAATTATCACATAGATGTTCAATGATATTCAGGTCAGGGGACTGGGATGGCCATTCCAGAACATTGTAAGTGTTCCTCTGCATGAATGCCTTGAATGAGTTTGTATGTTCTCCCCGTGTTTGCGTGGGTTTCTTCCGGGTACTCCGGTTTCCTCCCACACTCCAAAGACATACAGAGAGGGAATTTAGGCTATGAGCCCCAATGGGGACAGTGTTCCTGATGTATGTAAAGCGCTGCGGAATATGTTAGCGCTATATAAAAATAAAGATTTATTTATTTATTTATTTAATGCCTGAGTAGATTTGGAGCAGTGTTTTGGATCATTGTCTTGCTGAAATATCCATCCCCTGCATAACTTCAACTTCGTCACTGATTCTTGCACATTATTGTCAAGAATCTGCTGATACTGAGTTGAATCCATGCGACCCTCAACTTTAACAAGATTCCCGGTGCCGGCATTGGCCACACAGCCCCAAAGCATGATGGAACCTCCACCAAATATTACTGTGGGTAGCAAGTGCTTTTCTTAGAATGCCGTGTTTTTTTGCCTCCATGCATAACGCCTTTTTGTATGACCAAACAACTCAATCTTTGTTTCATCAGTCCACAGGACCTTCTTCCAAAATGTAACTGGCTTGTCCAAATGTGCTTTTGTATACCTCAGGCGACTCTGTTTGTGGCATGCTTGCAGAAACGGCTTCTTTCTCATCACTCTCCCATACAGCTTCTCCTTGTGCAAAGTGCGCTGTATTGTTGACCGATGCACATTGACACCATCTGCAGCAAGATAATGGATGCTGCAGGTCTTTGGAGGTGGTCTGTGGATTGTCCTTGACTGTTCTCACCATTCTTCTTTTCTGCCTTTCTGATATTTTTCTTGGCCTGCCACTTCTGGGCTTAACAAGAACTGTACCTGTGTTCTTCCATTTCCTTACTATGTTCCTCACAGTGGAAACTGACAGTTTAAATCTCTGAGACAACTTTTTGTATCCTTCCCCTGAACAATTATATTGAATAATCTTTGTTTTCAGATCATTTGAGAGTTGTTTTGAGGAGCCCATGATGCCACTCTTCATAGGAGATTCAAATAGGAGAACAACTTGCAAGTGGCCACCTTAAATACCTTTTCTCATGATTGGATACACCTGCCTATGAAGTACAAAGCTCAATGAGGTTACAAAACCAATTTACTGCTTTAGTAAGTCAGTAAAAAGTAGTTAGTAGTGTTCAAATCAGGAAATTGATAAGGGTGCCCATACTTTTGCTCCGGTCAAATTTTGTTGAAATGCGGATTGCACATTTTCTGTTAGTACAATAAACCTCATTTTAATCCAGAAATATTACTGAGTCCATCAGTTATTAGATATATGAAACTGAAATAGCTGTTGCAAATACCGAAATTGATATAAAGAAGAAAGGTTAACATTAATAGGGGTGCCCAAACTTTTTCATATGACTGTATATACTAGAGTGGGGCCATATATTCCAGGATATAGTCATGATTAGGTCATACAGGATCGGGGACATATTTACCAGGAAGTTTCCCAGGGTGGGGGACATTAGTACAGGATGGGGGTCAGTACTACACAATGAAGTGGAGGGGGGGCAACTCATATGTCTTTATAGGATTTAGAACTCTACAACTCCCCATAGATCTGACCAACATGTGTGGAGGGACCAGGCTCAAACTTTGCACCGGGGTGCATCGGACTCTAGTTACGCCACTGGGTACAACTTCTCTGGGTTCTTATTTCCATTACCTGTGTATGCGTACATTACGTGCATAACATTATTATTTTTATTTGGTATCTAATGTTCTCTTTGATCCTAGAACTAAATTTAACAAAAGATCTTTCTGGAATAAAACTAGATTCTCACACATAGCAGATGCATTGAAGCTCTGCTGCTGTGAAATCTAACAGATGTTTACTGTTAGTAAATGTGAATTTGTGAAATTTCTTTTCAAACATTGACCTTTTTCTTTTTGAGATTTAAGGGCTCCTTCACGTAGTGTTTTTGCTCAGCATTTCAAATCAAGCATTTTTCATTGCATTATTCTACAATTGTTTGTCGCGTCTTTTATTTTCTAAAATTTGAATATAAATTTCTTAAGGTACTTTGAAGGATTTTAGAGACGTCTAAAGGAAAAACTCCAGGAAAAATATAGGCAGGATTCACATGTCTTTAAAATGCGGTCCATGATTAACCACAATATCACTCCCGACCGTGTGTTTCTTGACCTGAATTAACTACCTCAATTATCCCTAGAACGTAGTAAGTTGAGGTCAAGAGATTGAAGGTCAGGTAAGGTATAGTACTGCAAAGTGCAGACCATATCAAAACAATCCAACCTAACCCAAATAGGCTATTTAAAATAAAAAAAACTAGAGAGGATGAAAATGCACCTCAATTCTGTGTCATATTAACCCCTTCACACCCGGCCACTAAAACACCCTAATGACTGGGCCATTTGTTGCAATTCTGACCAGTGTCACTTTGACAGGTTATAACTCTGGAACGCTTCAACGGATCCTAACGATTCTGACATAGTTTTTTCATGACATATTGTACTTCATGTCAGTCATAAATTTAGGCCAATATTTTTGCGTTTATTCGTGAAAAATTTGCGAAAAGTTTGAAAATTTTGCAATTTTCAAACTTTGAAAATTTATGCTTATAAATCTGAGAGATATGGCACACAAAATAGTTACTAAATAAAATTTCCCACTTGTCTACATTACAGCAGCGCAATTTTCGAAACAATTTTTTTTTCGTTAGGATGTGAGAAGGGGTCAAAGTTCATCAACAATTTCTCATTTTTCCAACAAAATTTAGAAAATATTTTTTTAGGGACCACATCACATTTGAAGTGACTTTGAGAGGCCGAGGTGACAGAAAATACCTAAAAGTGACCCCATTCTAAAACCTGCACCCCTCACACTGCTCAAAACCACATCCAAGAAGTTTATTAACCCTTTAGGTGCTTCACAGGAACCAAAGCAATGTGCAAGGAAAAAAATCAAAATTTTACTTTTTAACACAAAAATGTTTCTTTAGCCATAAAATTTTCATTTTCACAAGGGAGAAAAGAGAAAGTGCACCATACAATTTATTGTGCATTTTCGCCTGAGTACGCTGATACCCCATATGTGGTAAAAATCAATTGTTTGGGCACACGGCAGAGTTTGGAAGGGAAGGAGCGCCATTTGAATTTTTGAACGCAAAATTAGCTGCACTCATTAGCGGACGCCTTGTCGGGTTTGAAGACCCCCTGAGGTGCCTAAACAATGGAGCTTCCCCACAAGAGACCCCATTTTGGAAACTAGAGCCCTCAAATCATTTTTCTAGATGTTTGGTGAGCACTTTGAACCTCTGGGGGCTTCACGGAATTTTATAACGTTGAGCCGTGAAAAGAAAAAAAATGTTTTTATCACAAACCGTTGCTTCAATTAGGTAGCTTTTTTTTCACAAGGGTATCAGGAAAAAATGCACCATAACATGTATTGTGCATATAATCCTGAGTACGCAGATACCTTATATGTGGTGGAACTCAAATGTTTGGGCACACAGCAGGGCTCGGAAGGCAAGGAGCGCCATTTGAATTTTTGAGTGCAAAATTAGCTGCACTCATTTGTGGACGCCATGTCGGGTTTGAAGACCCCCTGAGGTGCCTAAACAATGGAGCTCCCCCACAAGTGATCCCATTTTGGAAACTAGAGCCCTGAAATAATTTTTCTAGATGTTTGGTGAGCACTTTGAACCCCTGGGGGCTTCATGGAAGTTTATAATGTTGAGCCGTGAAAAGAAAAAAAAAATTTTACCACAAAACCTTTGCTTCAACTAGATAGCTTTTTTTCACAAAGGTATCAGGAAAAAATCCACCATAAAATGTATTGTGCATTTTCTCCTGAGTATGCAGATACCTCATATGTGGTGGAACTCAAATGTTTTGGCACACGGCAGGGCTCGGAAGGCAAGGAGCGCCATTTGAATTTTTGAGTGCAAAATTAGCTGCACTCATTAGCAGACGCCATGTCGGGTTTGAAGACCCCCTAAGGTGCCTAAACAATGGAGCTCCCCCACAAGTGTCCCCATTATGGAAACTAGAGCCCTCAAATAATTTTCCTCGATGTTTGGTGAGCACTTTGAACCCCTGGGGGCTTCACGGAAGTTTATAACGTTGAGCCGTGAAAATAAAAAGATTTTTTTTTACCACAAAACTGTTGCTTCAACTAGGTAGCTTTTCTTTGCACAAGGGTATCAGGAAAAAGTGCACCATAATATTTATCGTGCATTTTTTCCTGAGTATGAGGATACCTCATATGTGGTGGAAAGTAATTGTTTGGGCGCATAGCGAGGCTCAGAAGAGAAGGAGCGCCATTTGACAGCAAGATTGATTAGAATCATTAGCTGACGTAAAGTTGCATTTGGAGACCCCCTGAGATGCCTAAACAATGGAGCTCCCCCAAAAGTGACCCCATTTTGAAAACTAGACCCCTCAAGGAATTTATCTAGATGTTTAGCGAGCCCCAAGGGGCTCCACAGAGGTTGATAATGTTGAGCCATGAATACAATTTTTTTTTTTTTACCACAAAACTGTTACTTGAACCAGGTAGCTTTTTTTCACAAGGATATCAGGAAAAAATGCACCATAAAAAGTATTTTGCAATTTCTCCTGAGTACGCAGATACCTCATATGTGGTGGAAAGTAATTGTTTGGGCGCATGGTGGGGCTCAGGAGAGAAGGAGCACCATTTGACAGCAAAATTGGTTGGACTCATTAGCGGACGCCATGTCACGTTTGGAGACCCCCTATGGTGCCTAAACAGTAGAGCTCCCCACAAATGACCCCATTTTGGAACTAGACCCATCAAGGAATTTATCCAGATGTTTGGTGAGCCCCATGTACCCCCAGGGGATCCACAGAAGTTGATAACGTTGAACCGTGAAAATATTTATTTTTTTTTACCACAAAATTTTTGCTTCAACCAGGCAGCTTTTTTTTTCTTACAACAACGGTACCAGGAAAAAATGCACCATAAAATTTATTGTGCAATTTTTCCCGAGTACGCAGATACCTCATATGTGGTGGAAAGTAATTGTTTGGGCGCATGGTTGGACTTGGAAGAGAAGGAACGCCATTCGACTTTTCAAACGCACAGACGCCGTGCACTGATCGGCCGCTGCTGGACGCACAGTCGGATGAGATACAAAAAGCGTAGGGGATATGGAAAAAAAAAAGTCACGCCAAAAATTGAGCAGGGATGCCGATCCTTTATGTGCATCCCTGATCAGCGCTCGGCCGCTGCAGGACGCACACACGGATGAGATGCAAAAAAAACGATGCAAGATACGGACAAAAAAAAAAGTCCCACCGACAATTGACCACGGATGCAGATATGCTATCTGCATCCCTGATCAGCGCTCGGTGGGACGCACGGACGGATGCGATACAAAAAGCGTCGGGGATACGGAAAAAAAAAGTCACGCGAAAAATTGACCATGGATGACGATCCGTTATCTGCATCCCTGATCAGCGCTCGGCTACTGCAGGACGCACACATGGATGAGA
Organism: Anomaloglossus baeobatrachus; assembly: GCF_048569485.1. Classification (NCBI taxonomy): domain Eukaryota; kingdom Metazoa; phylum Chordata; class Amphibia; order Anura; family Aromobatidae; genus Anomaloglossus; species Anomaloglossus baeobatrachus. The sequence goes on from NC_134355.1 coordinate 289,305,677, forward strand.
TGCAAAAAAACAATGCAAAATACGGACAAAAAAAAAGTCCCGCCGAAAATTGACCACGAATGCAGATATGTTATCTGCATCCCTGATCCGTCCGTGCGTCCCGCCGAGTGCTGAAGCGTCGGGGATACGGAAAATAAAAGTTCCGCCGAAAATTGACCATGGATGCAGATCCGTTATCTGCATCCCTGATTAGGGCTCGGCGGAATGCACACACGGATGAGGTATAAAAATGGACAGGGGATACAGAAAAAAAAAAGTTATACTCACAGGACCCAGAGGATTAGCAGGAGGATCACTGACCAGAGGAACTGTAGGAGGAATACAAGGCAGCGAGATGGACAGCTTCTTACAGGAGCAGCAGGCAGGAGGTTGGACAGCTTATCAGAACACCCAGGAAGGACCCAGCGATGGAGACAGATTTGATCGGGCCAGTGAAGACCTCGGACGACCCGGTGAAGGCAGGTAAAAGGACGTCGGAGAGGGAGAGCAAATGGGGAGGGGGAGGGGGACACCGGAGAAGGAGCTGCAGAAGCAGAATAGAGATCACGGGGGAGGCAGGCAGATCGCGGGGGAAGCAGATCGGGATGTCGGGGGGCAGATCGATGCATGGGGGGGCAGATTGCGGAGGGGCACGGGCAGGAGCCATCACGGGAGTGCGCAGGGGCTATCACGGGAGTGCGCAGGGGCCATCAGAGGGAGCTGTAGTCACATGGAGCGGTGATCGGGCGGCGGTAGCAGCGGCAGCGGCGTGGTACTACAAGTACCAGCCAGTTGCACGCTGCAGAAATGTTGGGGGAGGGCTTCCCAGACCAACACAGGCCTGGGGAGGGTGGTCACCTGCAGATCAGACCGCCCCACTGCACACTGATTGGAGTGATTGCACGTCATAGCACGATCACTCCAATCAGTGCTGCAGGGGCAGGGGGGCGACATGTTAGAGCTCCAGCTATGATCTGCTGCAGCTGCTGCGGCAGCTCATAGCAGGATCTCACAGTATTGCACTGATTCAGGCATTTTTTTAGCCGAAATCAGTGCGAACAATGTGGTTGGCGGTTCAGATTTGAACAGCCAATCACAACGATCGTCAATGGGGGGGTGGTGATGCCACCTCCCCAGGGGTCAAGAAAAGGTCCCCTGCTGTAAGAAACAGCAGGGGACATCATTTGAAAGCCATTGCTATGGCCACGGCAATCAAATGAACTTCGTTAAGTCACGTTAAAATAGGACGTAACTTTACTGCCCGCGGTCGTGAAGGGGTTAAAAAAAATTCTGGCTCCCATGTCAAGTGTTAGATTTATTATGGGTTTAGACACTTGTTGATGATATGTAAATGTTAAAAAAATGGAAATTACCTTTTAAAAACATCTTCTTTGATTAATTTAGACTCAAGTATGAATGACACATAAAGAATGAATGGTGCGCTGGTGCACATCTAGCCACCACTCCATTCAGACAGGTTTCTGCAGCACCCGGTTTTCAGGATTAACATTCTTTCACATCTGCTGAACTGATCAAGTTATCACCAATCCTTCTAAATCTGGAAACATAAAATTAAAAAAGAAAATCTGAGAAAAAAGGCAGGCATATTTACCAACACCAAAACACAAGATTACATGCACTGCAGACCCCTATCAAAAAGACCAAGACAGCATAGGTGCAAAATACTGATTGCACATACACACAGAAACAGCATGTCTCACAGATAAATGTAGTGTATACGTAGTGTATGGATAAACATATGAACCAGCTCTCACTGCTTGCAATATACTTAGGACAATTACCACTTGATCCAGCACGGAAAATCCTAGGTCAGGATGTCCTCAATTCAAGAAAAAGCAAATATCCAGCGGATCCAGGCGTTTTTTCCTTAAAAACGTCTTTTATTGCATTACATTAAAATTTCAAAGGAATGGCATCCAGCAGATAAAGGTCTTACATTAGATTACATCCAATGCGTTTCGACACATTAGTATGTCATAATGTCTTATTCATGGGCATGCCTTTATCTGCTGGATGCCGATCCTTTGAAATTTTAATGCAATGCAATAAAAGAAGTTTTTTAAGAAAAAAAACGCCTGGATCCGCTGGATATTTGCTTTTTCTTATATGTAGTGTATGGATTACTGGGCATTAGTGACGCCCATGTAGCACCCCTGAACCCATCAGGGCACTACTAGGTACTGCATCCTGACAAAGATGCAGGGCCTATCCCCAGGTACCTGGACGACCAATGACGGTACCAGCAAAACACATAATATCCCCAGTTTTCCACACACCATTAGGGATGACTGACTAGTCCGGGACCCAATGGATGGCCACCCAGAGGTGGAGCCAGTCCAATCCAGTAGCCGACAGCCCGGAGGGAGGGGACAAACAGACACAGACAGACACTTAGACAGAGGTGTCCGGTAGTGACAGTTGAAGGGGACAGATGAGTCTCCAAACGGGGTCGTGTAACAGTGCCCTAGGTAGCAAAGAAGAGTGGTTGCCAGGAGAATACTGCTAGGTACCTCTGGAACCAGAGCACCGATGGGGCACAAGGCCCTAGGTCAGGCGACACCTTCAGGCAACCTGACAAACACCTGCACAGTGAGGGGACCTTCACGGACCTCACTAACCCAAGATTCCAGGGGCACCAGCAGTAAAGCCAGGGGCTGGAACAGAACACCAACCCTACAGGGCTCATACTGCACGCCTTACGGACGAAAGACTGCCAAAAAACAGTAAAGGACCCACAAACGCTCCAAGCTACGGGGTCCCACCAACCAGTGAAAGGTGCCGAGGAAGGAGACTACCAGGTCACCACACTGGCACTGGGACAAAAGTGACCAGGGGTCTGAATGACCCATCCTCAGGGCCACAGCTCAACAACACTGGGAGTAAACAGAAGTTGCACTGCATCCCCATCATGTGGTCTCCCTTCTTTCTGTCATAGACCCCTCCATTCACTCCCTGGGGCCCAGTCCTACTTGCAGAGGGCCTACCATCCAGGCTGCCACCACCATCAGCCCCAGAGGTAACAGACTGTGGAGGGGCGGTTCCATCACCGTAACTGCAACCCGCAAGTGGTGTTACACTACAAACTCTTTCATTCCCCTGTACACACTCCCTATTAAAAAGCGTCCCCAGGGTCACGGAATCGGGCATCGGCCATTATACAACCGTGACACAGCATCCCCGTACATATATGGGCCGGGACCGAGTACCCCATAGCCCTGGCTGACACACCCATACTATTAGATCAGGCGTGCTGCCCAGCACTGTATAAGGGCACTCCATGGAGTGCATTTAATATTGTGCCTTGGTGCTGGTCCTTTTTTATGTGATGTTTATTAATCTTCAATGACATAATAAATATTAAATGTGTTCATTCGGAGGACATAAAGTAGCTATGAAAAATCAAATAAATGTAGCCATCATCTTAAAAGTGCTGATTAAAATAGTGCTCATTTGCTGCATAAAAGAACAACTGAAACAGAACTGAAATAATTCAAAGTCTATATTTAATCCATAATTTTATCTGTCAGCGCTGTCATATTCTTTGTATAGCTATACATTTGTTATCTTCTCTCTGTTATATTTTCATGTTTTTATTTTCTACAGAAAGATTAGCCAATTAAAGTTCATTTTTGTGGGGGGTTTTGTAGTCACTGTAGACGATCCATTATCATTCCTTTAGACAATGTGCAGAATAATTGCCAAAGTGTTGAATTATGTTGTATGTATTAAAATATTATTTTAGCAACCAAATAACTAAAGCAATACTTCATATTTTCTTAAACTGAATTTTTGCGTATTTAAAAAAAAAAAAAAAGCTTCAGGGTATATATTTGAAATCATTTGTTTTCAGTTCAAACTCCAAAATAATAAGAAAACCTAGAAAACTAAATTATTCATGGAACTCTTGAAGTAAAGAATACAAATATTACAAATGGCTCACAGTAAATGTTCTGTATATGTTATTTTAACAGGTTGTTTCACAACTTTAACGTAAAGTGATATATTGGAAATGGCAGAACAGATGGTAAGCCTGAACATCTAAAATATAGAACACTATTTTATGTTAATATTGTTACACCTGTAAAATTATATTCCAGGTTCACCCAATGACTAAAATTAGGTGTTGTATTTGGTACAAAGCAAAAGCTTACTACCTTAAATGTATCATTACAATACAAAGGCGATCTGTTGGAACACAACCTTCATAGTAATGCTCCAAATCTTCTCTCCAGATGCTGGAGCCTAAAATATATTTTTACTTATCTTGTTGCTTTTTGCTAACAATTTTACAAGTATGTGATGAATTAATTTCTAAAAAGGTATACACTGCATGTAAAGGCATTAAAATATGCCTTTTTTAAAGTAACATGGAAGTATTAAAGGGAACCTGTCAAGTGCAATATGCACCCAGAATCACGAGCAGTTGTGGGTGCAGATTGCTAATCCCTGCCTAACCATCCCTGTATACACTAGCATAGATAAAGAGATCTATAGAAAAAGTATTTCTAAAGATCCTCTATGGTATGCTAATGAGTGCAGGGACTAGTCGCAAGGGTGCTAGTTCCTGTACTCATTCCCCCCTCTTAGCAAGGCAGCACGCCCACAGGGGCGTGCTAACATAGGGGCGTGCTAACATGCGTGCAGCATCACCAGCGGTGATGTATGCACCTCTGTCCACTGATTAGATGTACTGGCACTTCTGGTCATGCGTACTAGACCTATCTGAAGCCGGGACCCGTACACCCGGCTTCATACTACGCATGGCCGGAAGTGCCGATACTTCAGATCAGTGGTCACAATGGACAGATATGTGTATCACCGCTGACGATGTTGCATTAAATAACATGTTAGCAATCCCCTGTGGGCATGCTAGCATGTTAAGAGGGTGAAATGAGCGGAGGAACTAATGTCCTTGGGACTAGTCCCTGCGCTTATTACTATATGATCAAAAATCTTTAGAAATACTTTTTCTAAAGATCAGTTTATCTATGCTACTGTCACACTGCACTACTGAAGCGACAGGTAATGTAGCCTCAGAGTGCAGTATAGCAAGCAACCACTAGAGGGCAGCAGAATAGTCAGTAATCCAAGTTGGCAAGAGGAGGTCTTAGACAGTAGCAAAGGGAGAGACAAATCGTGGTCAGGAGCTAGCAAAGGGTCAGAAGCCGAAGAGTAGCGTATAAACTAAAGGAGAAGATGAATGCCAGAGTCAGGAGTGAGGATACACGTCAGAGGCCGGGAAGTCCAAGTACAGATAGGGGAGTAGGACCAACAGGTTAGGACAGGGGAATATGGTAGACAGGAATGAGGAGTCAGAGACCAAGACGGGCAGATGAATGGGGGATGGTACGGGTCAGGACACCTTAGCAGGAGGCAGGACAGATCGGGAACACTAACCAAAGCCAGTATATGTTCTGCATAAATATCACTGGCACTGAACCAGAGGTGCAGCACCAAAATATAGTGTCCCGGGATCCGGAAGGAGGCAGGGATAGTTATCCCCTGACATGACCAGGCCGTAGCTGCGACACCACAGCTGGGGAAACCGGCCTGGATCATTACAGCTACTAGATACAGGGACAGTTAGGCAGGAATTAGCAATAAGCACCCAAAATATATCACCTGTCACAGTCGTCTCCCTTTTCTTGGAGACTAGTGGCAGCTTGAGGACTGGAGCCTCTTATTACTATCTAGGACTGCATTTAAATGTAATTTTATTTCCTTTGGTATTAAAGTAGTTAATGTCAGGGTTTTTTTATGCTAGAAGCTCTCCTGCAGTTAAGGTCAGCTGCACCTGCTTTGTACACACACCCTTGTGTTTAAATAACTAGGTCTCCCAGCAAGCTCTGCTGACTATACAAGTCCATTTGTATGAAAGCTGCTTTGGTGGAAGGCGCTGCTGTGGATCTTCCTGGAGTCATATCCTATCTATTTTGTTATTTATCCCTTGTTTGTCTTCCCTACATTCTTGTCTCCTTAGTGCTGCGGTAGGTTTAGAGAACCTCACCCGCCTCTCACTAGTCAACTGTAGGGTCTCCCATGGACTCAGGGTGCTACTCAGCGACAGTTGTGGAAACTGTATAGGGACTGGCTAAAACAGTAGGGATAGCTACAGGTGAGGATAGAAGGCGTCCATCTACCCTCTCGCATTGTTGTTATTATTTCCTCCGCTGTCCCCCTTGTATGTGGTGTTTTTGAAGTGAATTTTTCATTGTACGTCAGACTTTAGTTGGTCTGAATGTGCTCACCACACCTGTTGCATGACAGGATATTACTCCAGTTTATTTTATTTTTACACCACTACAGACACGCACACAGTGCCTGTGATTGAAAGCAGTCAGACATGGTGTCACACAGGTTTGGAGTGCATCTGACTGCAACCAATCAGAGATGCCAGGACTGCTGGTGGGCGGGGTAAGCAGTGAATATGCATGAAGGATATTGAGAGGTCCAGGAAGTAGCGTTACAGCCACGCGGGAACTCGGTAAGTATAACAAGTCTGCTCTAATCCAGCTATCTCTTCTACCACCATTTTAACAAGCCAGATTCAAGTCCCCATAGACTCATATGGAGGCCAGCATCCGAGCAGATATCCAGGAAAAATTCCGGGCTGGAACTGTTTTTATTTTTTAACCTGGTTGGACCTGTCGATCCCGGGTATTTGCGGGTACGCCTATCACTAGTCAAGCACCAAAGACATTTTAGAGTTCGTTATAGACTAAAACATACTATTGTTATACAGAAGTTAGATAACAATAATATCCGTAGGTTAACTGCAGTAGATCTGGTGGCTACAGGCGCACTTTATCCTTTTTGCCTAAGGAGGCAGAAAATCTCCCTTCAACTCATATTGGAAGGACAATGACTCCCAACATACCTCAAGAAGCACTCCCAAATGGATGAAAACAAAGCGCTGGAGAATTCTGAAGTGGCCAGCAATGAGACTTGATCTAAATCACAATGAAGACTTATGGAGAAATCTTAAAATTGCTGTTGAAAGAAGGCATCCTTCAAATATGAGAGAACTGGAGCAGTTTGCAAAAGAAGAGTGGTCAGAATTCCAGTTTAAAGGTATAAGACGCTTGTGGATGGTTATAGGAAATTATTGTGGAGCACCCCACGGAACCTGGGGGAATACTCGTCACTGGGCCGGTGAATGGTCAGGGGATGTCACAGGTAGCCTTGCCAGGTTTCGAGACCCCAAGGTGTCCATGGAGGGGATGGATGGGGGATGGGGAGGATGAGAGTAGTAGTGGATGAGGGTGAGTGTCTCGTGACGCCACCTGCGGTACGCGGCCAAAGATTAGCTGTCGCTGTCCCCCGTGGTGGATGGTAGTAGCAGCAAGGATGGTTCTGCTCCACACAGGTGGAGTGGGCCCCAGGGAGGATGACGAGGGGAGTAGTGGCCATTGGCGCCGAAGCGCGGGGCTACGGCAATCAAAAGGCCGAGTCAGCTGCTGCAGTTCCAGGTCTTTTACTCACTGTCTTTAGCAGGGAGGATTGCCAGGGAGGAACCGGTCACCGCTGTGGTGGGCTCCAGCCAATCCTGGTTAAGTTAGAGGTAGCCACTGGTATTTGAAAGTGTCCTTTCCAAGAGATGCCCCTTCAGGAGTAAGGAACCTGGGCTGCGCTTTCTGCTCCAAGGCTCAGGCCCTGTGAAAGAAAAGAAGAAGAAAGTGGTGTCGTGTCGCCAGAACTGTAGTCCCGACTTGACTGGATTAGTGTCCAGGTTGCTCCTACTTCTACCCCAAGTGGTGCCCGCCCCCAGTGGTCATCCTAGTAACTTTGAAAGTCCCATGCTTCGTGATGGCCACCCCCCAGCCACCCTAGTCCAGTTCCCCAGTGAGAAGGTACCTAAGCTGTATGTGAAGTGAAATGTGGAAACACCAGTGATTAACTCCCTCCTTACCCGAGATGAATACTGCACCTTAAGTGAGGTGCAGTACCCTCTGGTGACTGAAGCCTCAGGGGCGCCCACATTCCCCCACAGTGAATAGCAGCACTCCCAAGCTTCAATAAAATAACAATGGTATACCGCATTTTATATGCAAGTAAACAAATTAACAATCTTCCCTTTATGGGAGGCACCATCAATCAACAGTTTCAAACATTTAAACAGTTACCGGTTATCAGTGTAATCAATACAACAAAACATCAACATTTGCATATGAAAACAGTTATTCTTTCTTGGCTGCTGGTGGTGCCAGAGGGCTGGTTTCAACCCCCTGGATCTGGGCACGCAAGGGACATCCTCTGGCAAAATGTTCAGCCTGCTTACAACACCTGGTGTCAGAAACGTTATTCTCTTCAGGAGCTGCTCCAAAGCGCTTTTCCAATAAAACACTCTGCAGAGGCTGGATCGCAACTACCTCAGTCTTTCCTCCATCACGGGGCTCCAAGAGTTTATATTGCCAAAGCTGGACTCCCCAGGGACTCGGGTGGGCCAAGGGGACACTGTGGGAGTTTCGGTCTTGGAGCATACTTTTGGAAATCACAGAGTCCGACACTCAACAGAGATGCTTCTGTGGCACCCCTGACCTGGTTAGGCACCACAGAGTACTGCACCCATGCTGGGACAGTGCTTCCAGATAATTCCAAAAGGCCAGAATGAGGTGTGTACACACAGACACATAGCAACCAGGTCTCCCACACCTTGAGAAGGGACCCTTGGGTAACCCTGAAGAGGTTAACTTTCAATTTCAATTCTCAGCAAGGGGTGTAGAGGAGGGGCTGGAAGCTAGATGCAGTGGCAGACAGGAAAAAGAGGAGGAGCAAGCCAGTCTGGAGCAGAGTGTACAGACGTTGCTGAAGGAAGCAGACGTACAGCCACGCTAGCCAGACCCTGCATGTGTGGTAGCTGTTAGCGGAGGAGTACAGTGACCAGAAAGTCAGCCTGAAAAACACCTGAAGAGAGACAGTCGAGTACGGGGATTGCTAGTAACTACGCACGCACACGGAACAAGTCCTTAGAGCCAGATATTGATCTACTGATCTGCTAAACTTGCCGGTGTAGGGGACTAAAGGTTCCTCATTAAAGACACAAAGCTCGAGCCTCAGCAGCAACAGGTGGATCCATAAGGAGATAGGGCCAGAAGCCATCTCACCAGGTCCACGCTGCCGGCAAATGGGCCAGAAAGGGAAGGAGAGGCAGTAGCAACTTTTCCTGGATGAATCCCACATACTGCAACTCAGGGGTTATCCAAAACAAAAGAAGTGCAAGGAAGGCGAGTTAATAGCTACCCTCAGAACGGCCTGCAGGAATTCCTGGTTCCACCTGGTATAATCTCAGCATCGCCCGGGTATCTCACCAACCAACTAAAAGTGAGTAAACAAGTTAAAAGACTTTCTGGACTGTGTTTGAGTTATTCTGCGATCTGTGGTTCCACAAACATATACCCGAGCCGCTGGGGCCATCCTCACTCTCGGGAGGCCATAACACCAGACTGCAGATACCATCAGCCCCAGACGCTCGTTAAACTGCAGTGGCGGTCACCCCTCATCCTGACCGCAAAACCGAGAGTGGCGTCACGACTCCTATACAAGTAAACCTGACATACCTGTTGCCAGAAGGGTCCCTTCAGAGAAGTCCCCGCAGTGCCCCGCAGTGTCCCGCTGCAGCGCTGTGGTGGGCGACTCACTTCCTCTGAGCACCGCGGTGCCCACTCCTCTCCAGAGGTGCAAAGCTGTGAGCCCAGCATCTCCGGTATCACAGGTGCAGTGTTTGAATTGTCCTCAGTCTTAATCGACAATATCTTTCCTTCTGGTCCTGCCTGGTTGTTAGCATTCGCCTCCAGCAGTGGGGCCTCTGTTTGCATGCTTTTTGTGGTGCCACCCTCGACAGCACGTCCCCTTTTCTTCCCTCACAGAATGATGGATGGCGACTGTCCTTTTTAAGCAACACATTTTTAACACAGTCCTATAAGGCACACAGTACCCAGTTATTACGGGTATGCAATCCTGTTCATGACGCCAAGTGGAGCACCCCACAGGGTTTTGGGAATACTTGCCACCGGGGCAGTGAAGTGTCAGGCGATATCACAGGTAGCTTTGTCCGGTTTTGTGACTCCAAGGTGTTCACGGAGGAGATGGATGGGGGGATGGAGAGGATGAGGGTAGTAGTGGACAAGGGTGAGAGTCTTGTGATGCCACCTGCAGTACGCAGCCAGGGATTATCTTCCACTGCTGTCACTGTCTTCCGAGGCAGATGGTTGTAGCAGCAAGGATGATTCTGCTCCCCACAGGTGGAGCGGGCCCCGGGGAGGCTCCACTTGGCGTTTACTCACTGTCTTTAAATTGCCCGGGAGGTACCGGTCACAGCCGTGGTGGGCTTCAGCCAATCCCAGTTAAGTTAGAGGAAGCCACCGGTATTTGAAAGTGTCCTTTCCAAGAGATGCCCCTCCAGGAGTGAGGAACCCAGGCTGAGCTTTCCGCTCCACGCCTCAGGCCATGTAAAAGAAAAGAAGAAAAAAGTGGAGCTGTGTGGCCAGAACTGTATTGCCGACTGGATTGGCTTAGTGTTCAGGTTGCTCCTACTTCTACCCCAAGTGGTGCCCGCCCCCCAGGTTGTTGTCCTAGGGATCGGGAAAGTTCCATGCCTCATGATGGACACCCCCCAGCCTACCCTAGTCCAGTTCCCCAGTGATAAGGCACCTAATCTGTATGTGAAGTGAAATGTGGAAACACCGGTGATTAACCCCCTCCTTACCCAAGATGAATACTGCACCTTAAGTGAGGTGCAGTACCCTGTGGCGCCGAAGCCTCAGGGGCACCACAATTGCAGTGAGTTATTCCAAGTTGAAGATTCCAACTATTTTGGATGGCTAATTTTTTTAGGTTTTGTGTGAAACTATTCCCAATTTGCCTTTTTTTTCTCTTTTTTTGTGTTGCTCCAAAACACACAAAGGAAATAAACGTGTATAACAAAACTATGAGTAAATGCAATAATTTTCTGGGAGAAATAGTTTTGGCCATGATTGTATGTTACTTTGAGTAATGCCTCTATGGCTTAGGCAATGTGAAATCAACTTTCCACCAACCAGAATAATCATTTTCTCTATGCCACACCTTTACTTTCTTTACCGTATTTTCCTTGCTGGTAAGCTTTTTAGCTCTCTGTATATCTAATGTTTGCTCAAGGTCTTGCCCAAAATGTTCAAATTTGTTGCTTGTTTACAAAAAATATTTTTATTTCTCAGTTTCTAGTGTTATAAAGAATTAAACATTTAATTGTTTCAAATATATTTCTTAAAGAAATACAATTTAATATGTCTGCTTTATCTGTTATAAACAAGAAGTGTTTCATTTATTTTGACAGTAGGTGGAAATAAAACTGAAATAGATTTCCAAATAAATGCTCTGGGCTGCAATAAAAACTTCAGCCCACTTGTTTCTGCTGTTACCTAGTAAAGAATTCATTTATAGGTCTGAAACATTTGTTTTTCCTAGTATGTGCCTAAAATTTATTGTTTCTGTTTCTAAAATAAAGTTTGTATCTAGAAGGGTTTATTAAGAGTAGTCAATTGTAAAGGACAGAATCACCTTTTACAAGATATTAGGTAAACACAGAATGTAAAAGAAAGGTTTTTACAATATCTATCTGTTTTATTGGGTTTTCTTGCCTTATATTCTATAGCAGAATCATGTAAATAATCATTATATTACTGATTTCCCTGTGTTATCATAACTCCTTTATGATTTGCATCCAGTGGTCTATAACTTGCAGAATATATCATTTGATTTTCAGATTTTTTTCTCAATTTATTTTTTATTTTTTTTATTTCATCTTTGAAATTTAGACTGAACAAATATGGAAGGTATCATAGTGGCTTGGTGGTTAGTTAGCACTCTTGCCTTGCAAGGATAGTGTCCTAAGTTTGCATTTCACCATATTCTCCTCTTGTTTATGTAGATTTCCTCCAGGTATCTTAAAGGGGTGGTTCACCCATTTTGTTTTAGCTTTTTGCTATCAATTTAAATCCCTATTATAAGTCTCTTTTTAATTACCTTCTATTTCCAGTTCTGGTACTGTTCCTATTCTGCTCACCTATCCTGGCACTCTGGCTATTCTGCTCACACAGTGCCGATCACATGACCCCCGAGTGCTGCGGCCACTGGCATCCACTGATGTCACGTCAACTTCCGGGCTCTGAAAGTTGACGTTACATTAGCAGCTGCAGTGACTGGGCTGTGGGTGGGGTTTCCCTGCCATTCACAGCCCAGCATCAAGAGGAGAAGGAGAGGAGGGTTTACTTACCCATCCTGCAGCTGTGTGCTGGCACCAGATGTGAGATGAGAGGAGGGGGAGGAGTCATGTCGGGTGAGTATGTTATCGCACAGTGGGTGGGAGAATGAGCAGAACGCAGTGTGTGCACAGTATGTGAGAGCAGAGCACAGTGTGTGTGTGTGTGTGTGTGTGTGTGGAGTGCAGAGCACAGTGTGTGTGTGTGTATGTGTGTGTGTGGAGTGCAGAGCACAGTGTGTGTAGAATGCAGAGCATAGTGTGTGTGTGTGTTGTGTGTGTACAGTGCAGAGCACAGTATGTGTGTGTGTGTGTAGAGTGCAGAGCACAGTATGTGTGTATAGAGTGCAGAGCACAGTGTGTGTGTGTGTGTGTGTGTGTAGAGTACAGGGAACAGAGTGTATGTGTGTATGAGTGTGTGTATGTGTAGACAGTGTGTGTGTGTGCGTGTGTGTGTGCGCGTGTGTGTGTAGAGTGCAGAACACAGTGTGTGTGTGTGTGTGTGTGTATGGAGTGCAGAACACAGTGTGTGTGTGTGTGTGTGTGTGTGTGTGTGTGTGTGTGTGGAGTCATACACCGTCACTAGCTGAGAACTAAATTTTATTTGGCATCAACTATTCCTCATTATCTCCCCATACACATGCTTGTTCAGTTTGGCGAAATATGCGTGTATTCTGAGCGGACAGACAGGAGTAAGCCAGTGCCTGATGAGACCTGTATTAGCAGCTTATTTATCTGTAGAACAAAGGATCTGTCATGGTGGTTTTTACTATGTCTGATCCTTTTATAACCCCCCAAAACTGACAAACATCAGATAAACGTCTAATACACAATACACTGTGTGCAGAATTATTAGACAAATGAGTATTTTGATCACATGATAATTTTTATACATGTTGTCATCCTTCAAGCTGTATAGGCTTGAGAACCAACTACCAATTATGTAAATCAGGTGATGTGCATCTCTGTAATGAGGAGGGGTGTGGTGTAATGACATCAACACCCTTATAAGGTGTGCTTAATTATTAGGCAACTTCCTTTCCTTTGGCAAAATGGGTCAGAAAAGAGATTTGACGGACTCTGAAACAGTCCAGAATTGTGAGATGACTTGCAGAGGGATGCAGCAGTCTTGAAATTGCCAAACCTTTGAAGCGTGATCACCGAACAATCAAGTGTTTCATGGCAAATAGCCAACAGGGTCGCAAGAAGCATGTTGGGCAAAAAAGGCACAAAATAACTGCCCATGAATTGAGGAAAATCAAGCGTGAAGGTGCCAAGATGCCATTTGCCACTACTTTGGCCATATTTCAAAGCTGCAACGTTACTGGAGTATCAAAAAGCACAAGGTGTGCCACACTCAGGGACATGGCCAAGGTAAGGAAGGCTGAAAAATGACCACCTTTGAACAAGAAACATAAGATAAAACGTCAAGACTGGGCAAATATCTTAAGATTTTTGCAAAGGTTTTATGGACTGATGAAATGAGAGTGACTCTTGGTGGGCCAGATGGATGGGCCAGAGGCTGGATCAGTAAAGTGCAGAGAGCTCCACTCCGACTCAGACGCCAGCAAGGTGGAGGTGGGCTACTGGGATGGGCTGGTATCATCAAAGATGAACTTGTGGGACCTTTTCGGGCTGAGGATGGAGTGAAGCTCAACTCCCAGACCTACTGCCAGTTTCTGGAAGACAACTTCTTCAAGGAGTGGTACAGGAAGAAGTCGGTATCATTCAAATAAAAACATGATTTTCATGCAGGACAATGCTCCATCACATGCATCCAACTACTCCACAGCGTGGCTGGCCAGTAAAAATAATGACATGGCCCCCTTGTTCACCTGATCTGAACCCCATAGAGAACCTTTGGTCCCTCATAAAAAGGATCTACAGGGAGGTAAAACAGTGCACCCCTCAGAACAGTGTCTGGGAGGCTGTTGTGGCTGCTGCACGCAATGTTGATCATAAACAGATCAAGCAACTGACAGAATCTATGGATGGTAGGCTGTTGAGTGTCATCATAAAGAAAGGTGGCTATATTGGTCACTAATTTTTTGGGGTTTTGTTTTTGCATGTCAAAAATGTTTATTTCTAAATTTTGTGTAGTTATATTGGTTTACCTGGTGAAAATAAACAAGTGAGATGGGAATGTATTTGTTTTTATTAAGTTGCCTAATAATTCTGCACGGTAATAGATACCTGCACAAACAGATGCAGATCCTCCTAAGATAGCCAAATCTAAAAAAAAACACCCCAACTTCCAAAAATATTAAGCTTTGATATTTATGAGTCTTTTGGGTTGATTGAGAACATAGTCGTTGATCAATAATAAAAAAAAATTCTAAAATACAACTTGCCTAATAATTCTGCACAAAGTGTATATGTTCATCCGGTTCACCAAAATTGGTAGGTTTGGCTCACCTAAAGGGGGCTTTACACGCTGCGACATCGCTAATGCAAACTCGTTGGGGTCACGGAATTGGTGACGCACATCCGGCCGCATTAGCGATGCCGTTGCGTGTGACACCTATGAGCGATTTTGCATCATTGTAAAAATGTGCAAAATCACTCATCGGTGACATGGGGGTCCATTCTCAGATATTGTTACTGCAGCAGTAACGAAGTTGTTCCTCGTTACTGCGGCAGCACACATTGCTATGTGTGACGCCGCAGGAACGACGATCCTCTCCTTACCTGCCTCCCGGCCGCTATGCAGAATGAAGGAGGTGGACGGGATGTTACGTCCTGCTCCGCTCCGCCCCTCCGCTGCTATGGGGCAGCTGCTTAGTGACGTCGCTGTGACGCCGCACGGACCGCCCCCTTAGAAAGGAGGCGGTTCGCCGGTCACAGTGACGTTGCCGGGCAGGTAAGTATGTGTGACGGGTCTGGGTGATGTTGTGCGGCACGGGCAGCGATTTGCCTGTGTCGCACAACAGATGGGGGCGGGTACCCACGCTGGCGATATCGGGACCGATATCGCAGCGTGTAAAGCCCGCTTTAGCCAAATGTGAATGGACAGCTTAATACACCACAATAAACAGATCTTTTCTGTATGCTGGTCTATTTATTTGCCTGATGTTGTAAAAGGTGAATTTTAGGAAAAAGTGTGAATTTTGACTTGAAGGTGTTTGCCAATAAATCCCATATCTGAAGACATAGATACATAGGAATAAGTTATTATTCCTGCACTTACTACCTGCACGTTAGAATTAGGAGTTGAGACGATGTTGCTAAATACTATATGCCTTTCCCATTATAGCAATATATTTTTAGCTAAGATTTGGTCCTGGACCACCACAGTTCAAACCATAGCAGAATTGCAAAGAATATTGCCATGGTGATGTGTAGTTCTTAATAACAAAAGGAAATTGTGTGTTAATCCATGTTCTTTTCATTCTTTGACTGTATGTGTCTGAATAACAAAAATATAAATTGAAAGACATCAGCTTCTAATTTGTTCTGCACTAACAGTTCCCAAGAAGAAATTGAGATGCAAAATGTGGCTTAAAAGCGATGGTAATAGAGCTGTAATTTTTCATCAAAAGTTTTGCTTTTTAAATAAGCATTTTGAAGTTGAGTATAAAGGTATAGACAAAGAATGTGCCATAATCATGGTATATATGACAGTTTCAGATGTAAGAGGCAAAGCAGCATTTTAATGTTTGCTGCTCCACTTTTTTTTTATAAAGAAAGTTCTAAAAGTAAATTTTTGAAGATCTGAAGTTCAAACCTGAGAAATATAGCGTAGACAGGAAATACTTGACAATTGAATATGTAGTGTTGTCAAAAACAAGTCTAAAACTACATTAAGTGTCTCTCATATCAATAAGATATTGTCAATTCTACCGACATTGAGTTCTCTATAGAGAAAATATATAATATTTTGTTGTGATTTTATTATGTATTTTTATCTAATAAGTCATCAGTTGTTGGTTTGGATGTACTACACAATATAAATGTGCTATAGGTAGCCCTGAGTGAAGGCCACATCTAAAGGGTGAATTCACAAGTGAACATAAACACTGCATTTACAGTGGGTATGGAAAGTATTCAGACCCCTTTATATTTTTCCACTCTTTGGTTCATTGCAGCCATTTGGTAAATTAAAAAAAGGGTTTTTTTCTCATTAATGTACACTCTGCACTCCATCTTGATAGAAAAAAACCCAGAAGTGTAGAATTTGTTTAAAATTTATTTAACAAGAAAAACTGAAATATCACATGGTCATAAGTATTGAGACCCTTTGCTCAGACACTCATATTTAAGTCACATGCTGTCCATTTCCTTGTGATCCTCCTTGAGATGGTTCTACTTCTTCATTGGAGTCCAGCTGTGTTTAATTAAACTGATAGGACTTGATTTGGAAAGGCACAAACCTGTCTACAGTATATAAGACCTCACAGCTCCCAGTGCATGTCAGACTAAATGAGAATCATGAGGTCAAAGGAACTGCCCAAGGAGCTCAGAGACAGAATTGTGGCAAGGCGCAGATCTGACCAAGGTTACAAAAGAATTTCTGCAGTACTCAAGGTTCCTAAGATCCCAGTGGCCTCTATAATCCTTAAATAGAAGAAGTTTGGGACCACCAGAATTCTTCCTAGACCTGGCTGTCCAGCTAAACTGAGCAATCTTGGGAGAAGAGCTTCGATAAGAGAGGTAAAGGAGAACCCCAAGATCACTGTGGCTGAGCTCTTCCAATGCAGTAGGGAGATGGGAGGAAGTTCCACAAAGTCAACTATCACTGCAGCCCTCCACCAGTCAGGCCTTTAAGCGTCTCCTCAATTCGAGATATATAAAACACCGCATAGAGTTTGTAAAAAATAAACTTGAAGGACTCCCAGACTATGAGAAATAAGATTCTCTGGTCTGATGAGATGAAGATAGAACTTTTTGGTAATAATTCTAAACGGTATGTGTCAAGAAAACCAGGCACTGCTCATCAACTTCCCAATACAATACCAACAGTGAAGCATGGTGGTGGCAGCATCATGATATGGGGATGTTTTTCAGCTGCAGGGACAGGACAACTGGTTGCAATTGAAGGAAAGATGAATGAGGCCAAGTAGAGAGATCTCTCTCTCACCTTCCAACAAGGCAATGGCCCTAAGCACACAACTAAAATAACAAAGGAGTGGCTTCAGAACAACTCTGTGACCATCCTTGACTGGCCGAGCCAGAACCCTGACCTAAACCTGATTGAGCATCTCTGGAGAGACCTGAAAATGGCTGTCCACCAATGTTCACCATCAAACTTGACAGAACTGGGGACGATCTGCAAGAAAGAATGTCAGAGGATCCCCAAAATCAAAGTGTGAAAAAATGTGTTGCATCATTCCCACAAAGACTCATGACTGTACTGGCTCAAAAGGGTGCTTTTACTCAATACTGAGCAAAGGGTCTGAATACTTATAACGTGATATTTCAGTTTTTCTTGTTTAATAAATTTGAACAAAAAGTCTACATTTCTGTTTTTTTTCTGTTAAGATGGGGTGCAGAGTTTATATTAGGTTGCTGTGGCTGTGGAGACTATGTCCGGATTTCTTGCTACTGCACATGTGCAAGCGCTGGAGACTAAGTCCTATCTTGGAGCCATTGCACATGTGCGGGTGACATCATCGCTGACACGAGGTCACATGTCTCTGACACCTTCTAAGCTGATTGGCCACTGGTCATGTGCTTGTGACACGTGGTCACATATCTCAGACACCTTCTATGCCGATTGGTCGCTGGTCATGTGCTTGTGACGCTTTGCTCGGTGATAGGCCAGCGTGACGTCATCGCTGTCATTCTGGCAGCGGATTGGCTCTGGTGTCCTCCATCTTGGATGAGGCACAGAGTCTATATAAGACCCTGATGCACGCCGCCAGGCGCTCAGTCCTCTTGCTTCATGCATGCGAATAGACGCTCTGTGCACGTTCCTCTAGACATCTTTCTGTCTATGTTAGGTGAGCGCTACCGGCAGGGTAGCGTTCTTATACCTTACAGCTTCGGCTGCAGTCTGTATCCTTACCTCTTAGTGGAGCGGACATAGGCAGGTGCCTGAGGCACATGGTCCGGCTGGGCCTTGTGATTCTACTCGTAGGTGGACGTTGCCGCTAGGGTAACGTTCCTTATACTGCGTCTTGCAGTTGTTCGTATCCTCGCACACTAGGGGAGCGAACAAAGGTTGGAGCTTTGTGCTGCTTATGCTGCTGTCTGTCTCTTTTGCACCACTAGAAGAGCGGACCTAGGCAGGTGCCATATCTAGTGGTTCGTGTCCTCGCACACTAGTGGAGCGAACGCAGGTAGGAGCTTTGTGCGGCTTACGCTGCTCTCCGTCTCTTTTGCACCACTAGAAGAGCGGACCTAGGCAGGGGCCATATCTAGTGGTTCGTGTCCTCGCACACTAGTGGAGCGAACGCAGGTAGGAGCTTTGTGCGGCTTACGCTGCTGTTCGTCTCCTGGCACCACTAGAGGAACGGACCTAGGTAGGTGCCATTTCACACTCACTGCTTTTGTCTCTGTGATCTTTAACAGAGACCATTGCACACACCCTCCAAGTAAGGGAGGAATTGCTTTATTTTCTAATTTTATTCCTCTATGAGTATAACAGAGGTATTGCACTCTGCACTTGTGCTATCATTATTTACAGAGGCACACTTATATACCCCTTATCTCCTACCATAGTCTGCAGCAGAGTCTTTGCACGGTGGACCCTGACTGTCTGACATTCCTTTAGGTTTTATTATCAGACAGCCCCCCGTAACAGTGTACATTAATGAGAAAAAAATGAACTTTTTGAATTTACCAAATGGCTGTAATGAAACAAAGAGTGAAAAATTTAAAGGGGTCTCAATACTTTCCGTACCCACTGTACATGTAAATTAGATGTATTCACATGGCTTTGAGAGCTCTAAAGACTGTCAAGAGACAAAGGAGATGCTAGATAATATGTCCCCCAGTTTTCAGTTGTAATTATATTAAATGTGATTTCATTTATTAAGCACTGCCATAACTTTTTATACAACCCCTGGCAAAAATTGTGGAATCACCTGGCTCTGAGAATGTTCATTCAGTTGTTTGCTTTTGTTTAAAAAAAAAGCAGATCACAGACATGGCACCAAATTAAAGTCATTTCAAATGGCAACTTTCTGGCTTTAAGAAACACTAAAAAAAAATCATGAAAACATAATGTGTTAACCAGTAACTGTTACTTTTCAAGACCAAACAGGGGGAAAATTATGGAATCACTCATTTATGAGGAAAAAATTATGGACTCACCCTTTAAATTTTCATTCCCAAAACTAACATCTGCATCAAATAAGATCTGCTCGTTAGTCTGCATCTAAAAAGGAGTGATCACATCTTGGAAAGCTGTTGCACCAAGTGGACTGACATGAATCATGGCTCAAACATGAGAGATGTCAATTGAAACAAAGGAGAGGATTATCAAACTCTTAAAAGAGGGTAAATCATCACACAATGTTGCAAATGATGTTGGTTGTTCACAGTCAGCTGTCTAAAATCTTGACCAAATACAAACAACATGGGAAGGTTGTTAAAGGCAAACATGCTGGTAGACCAAGGAAGAGAGCAAAGCGTCAAGACAGGAAACTTAAAGCAATATGTCTCCAAAACAGGAAATGCACAACAAAACAAATGAGAAACGAATGGGAGGAAACTGGAGTCAATGTCTGTGACCGAACTGTAAGAAACTGCCTAAAGGAAATGGGATTTACTTACACAAAAGCTAAACAATAAAAAAATGACTGCCTGAAGAGAACATGTAAATTTCAACAGTCATTGATGATATGGGGCTGCATATCAAGTAAAGACCTGGGCAGATGGCTGTCATTACATCGTCAATAAATGCCCAAGTTTCCAATGAAATTTTGGACACTTTTCTTATCCCATCAATTGAAAGGATGTTTGGGGATGATGAAATCATTTATCAAGTTGATAATGCATCCTTCCATAGAGCAAAAACTGTGAAAACATTCCTTGAGGTCAATGTCATAAGGTCAATGACATGGCCCGCAAATAGTCAGGATCTCAAAACAATTTAAAATCTTTGGTAGACGTTGATGAAAATGGTCTATGACAAGGCTCCAATCTGCAAAGCTGATCTGCAAACAGCAATCAGAGAAAGCTGGAGACAGATTGATGAAGAGTACTGTATGTCACTCATTAAGTCCATGCTTCAGATACTGAAAGCTGTTATTAAAGCCAGAGGTGGTGCAACAAAATACTAGTGATGTATTGGAGTGTTCTTTTGTTTGTTTGTTTTTCATGATGCCATAATTTTTTCCTCATAATTGAGTGATTCCATATTTTTTTTACCCCTGTTTGGTCTTGAAAAGTAACCGTTACTGGCTAGCACATTATGTTTTCATGATTTTTTTTAGTGTTTCTTAAAGCCAGAAAGGTGATATTTCAAATTATTTTAGTTTTCTGCCATGTCTGTGATCTGCTTTTTTCAAACAAAAGTAAACAACTGAATGAACATCCTCAGAGCCAGGTGATTCCATAATTTTTGCCCGGGGTTGTAATAGAAAACATTTTTGGAGATGCCATCAACTGTAAGAAAAAATATTGACAAATACAGAGCATATCACACTATAACTATTGATGAGCAAGAAGAAAAGTGCTCAGGTGCATGGTACTCAAATTGAGCATGTCTGATGTTCGGAAATGCTCAACTCAAGTACCGAGCACAAAAAGAGTCAATGGGTGACTCAAGCATATTTTTACAAAGTCCCTATTCTGTTACTTGCTCTGACACAGCCTCCGGCCACCCCAGTCCCCACGTGCAGCAGGAAGCAGACAACACCTCACAACCTACGTTCCATCTTCCCAGCCACTACAGTCATCTGTGTACAGCTGGCATCATCCGACAAACCCCTTTCAGTGTGTGTGGTCCAAATGTTCCCTCTTAGCTCAAGTAACTGTGCGGTTAGTTATGCTCCTGTGCTTATCCGGAAAAGCGAGAGGTTTACTTTAGGGAACAGGGACTCGAGTGGAGCTAACCACACAGTTACCTTGGCCAGGGGGAACATTTAGATGGTGTACACGGAACGGAAGTTGCCGGGTGATGCCAGCTGCATGCGGATGACTGTGGTGACTGGAAAGACGAAACAGTGGTTGCAGAGTGATGTATGTTGGCTGCTTCACACGGATGATGGGGACTTTGGAGGCCGGGGGCTGTGTGAGAACAGGTAACAGAATGGGGAGTCCAGCATTTAGCTCGAGCATCCATGGACTCAATCGAGCACCAAGCGTTTCAAGCACCATGATGCTTGATCAAGTACCGATCAGTGCCATCATGCTCACTCATCACTAACTATAACTACATACTTGAACACTGACGAGTAGCATATTAGTATTAGTGAAAGGGCAAGATTGTGAAATTTGCTGATTTGGGGTATAAAGCAATATATGCTGCAATTGCATATGGAGAATATAGTGGAGAGTTGAAGCAATTCAGGACATTTGAAAACAGCATGCATCAGAGAGAAGAACTTTCCAGTTTGTATGGAAGAAGTGTGAGATCATAACATTAACAAGTACATTGCAGAAAACAAATCTGTTCCTATGGTAAAGATTGGAATTTCTTTATCAAATAATGTAGACTGTATTATTTCTTTTATATACAAGGGTGAACTGAAAAAGAGATTTAACATGTGTAAGTATATAGGCACTTCATCAGTTAATAGCTTGGTGTAATTCTAAAGTCTCAGGCTTTATTCACACAAAACTTTTTTGCATGGTTTTCAACACACAAAAAAGATTTTTCTCCTATTGTTCAAAAAAGTGCATCAAAATATTTGAAAGAATGGCGCCCAAGAGCTAAATAATAGCACTATCCAATATGATTAACAGCATGGAAATGCAATCTCAGTTGGTAACCAATTAAGCCTGGTACATGATTGGCAGTTAGCCGATTGCCGTTTTTTTCTCACTGGTGATTTAGGTGTTTGCAGCCTGTAATTATTTTATCCGTGCTGTAAGGACCCACGGTATACTGTAGTGTAAATTTCATATAAAACTGGTAGACAATGAACCTGCATATGTTGTTTTATATGCTGTAAAAACTGTGCAGATGTTGTCCCTGTAACAAACAGGAGCTCAATCATCAAATAAGAAACTATAGTTTAACTTTTAATATAAAGATTCAGTACATTTTATCAATAATTGTCAAAAAGTCATCAATATAATAGCTTGTAGGTAAGGCTATACCAATATGAACATCATACTGTCTTAAAGAGCATATTTACTAATATTTCAGTCCTAAAACACAAGACACCACACAGTCTCCTCTGGTGTATAGCACAAAAATTATACACGAAGCAGTCTTATTTAACTCTGTATACCCTTCAATGGTTTTCCCTGCTCGAAGAGACTGCTAGCTACCAATCTTTCCAAGGAAGGGCACATTCACTTAAATGGAGTTTTGCTGTAGGCACTTGTAATGCAAATGAATGGGGCTCCTTGATTCAGAGTGTATGATTGAAATAACACTGTACAGTTAAAATTCATAAAGTACCGTATATATACTATTACATGAACATTACTTTTCTTCCCATGATTGGTCAGTGTCCCAGAGGTCGAACCCCTAGAGATCATAAAATAATACTTTTATAAGATGAAAATTCCTCTAAACGGCAGCAGTTCATGCACATGCAGTGCACTTCCATCGGGACAGTTATACAGTTATTTGAAAAAGTTTGGGCACCCCTATTAATGTTAACCTTTTTTCTTTATAACAATTTGGGTTTTTGCAACAGCTATTTCAGTTTCATATATCTAATAACTGATGGACTGAGTAATATTTCTGGATTGAAATGAGGTTTATTGTACTAACCGAAAATGTGCAATTCGAATTTAAACAAAATTTGACCGGTGCAAAAGTATGGGCACCTCAACATAAAAGTGACATTAATATTTTTTAGATCCTCCTTTTGCAAAAATAACAGCCTCTAGTCGCCTCCTGTAGCTTTTAATGAGTTCCTGGATCCTGGATGAAGGTATAATTGACCATTCCTGTTTACAAAACAATTCCAGTTCAGTTAAGCTTGATGGTTGCCGAGCATGGACAGCATGCTTCAAATCATCCCACAGATTTATAATGATATTCAGGTCTGGGGACTGGGATGGCCATTCCAGAACATTGTAATTGTTCCTCTGCATGAATGCCTGAGTAGATTTGGAGCGGTGTTTTGGATCGTTGTCTTGCTGAAATATCCATCCCCTGCGTAACTTCAACTTCGATACTGATTCTTGCACATTATTGTCAAGAATCTGCTGATACTGAGTTGAATCCATGCGACCCTCAACTTTAACAAGATTCCCGGTGCCGGCATTGGCCACACAGCCCCAAAGCATGATGGAACCTCCACCAAATTTTACTGTGGGTAGCAAGTGCTTTTCTTGGAATGCCGTGTTTTTTTGCCTCCATGCATAACGCCTTTTTGTATGACCAAACAACTCAATCTTTGTTCCATCAGTCCACAGGACCTTCTTCCAAAATTTAACTGGCTTGTCCAAATGAGCTTTTGCATACCTCAGGTGACTCTGTTTGTGGCGTGCTTGCAGAAACGGCTTCTTTCGCATCACTCTCCCATACAGCTTCTCCTTGTGCAAAGTGCGCTGTATTGTTGACCGATGCACATTGACACCATCTGCAGCAAGATGATACTGCAGGTCTTTGGCGGTAGTCTGTGGATTGTCCTTGACTGTTCTCACCATTCTTCTTCTCTGCCTTTCTGATATTTTTCTTGGCCTGGCACTTCTGGGCTTAACAAGAACTGTACCTGTGTTCTTCCATTTCCTTACTATGTTCCTAACAGTGGAAACTGACAGCTTAAATCTCTGAGACAATTTTTTGTATCCTTCCTCTGAACAACTATGTTGAATAATCTTTATTTTCAGATCATTTGAGAGTTGTTTTGAGGAGCCCATGATGCCACTCTTCATAGGAGATTCAAATAGGAGAACAACTTGCAAGTGGCTACATTAAATACCTTTTCTCATGATTGGATACACCTGCATATGAAGTTCAAAGCTCAATGAGGTTACAATACCAATTTAGTGCTTTAGTAAATCAGTAAAAAGTAGTTAGGAGTGTTCAAATCAAGAAATTGATAAGGGTGCCCATACTTTTGCACCGGTCAAATATTGTTTAAATGAGGATTGCACATTTTCTGTTAGTACAATAAACCTCATTTCAATCCAGAAATATTACTCAGTCCATCAGTTATTAGATATATGAAACTGAAATAGCTGTTGCAAAACCCCAAATTGTTATAAAGAAAAAAGGTTAACATTAATAGGGGTGCCCAAACTTTTTCATATGACTGTATGTTTGATAAAGATAAGACTCCTCACAATAACCCAAATTTAAAGCTTACTTTATATTTTATACAATTGATGTCTGTTCTAAAATTAGCAACTTGTCTTTTTGAAATGCTTGTACAATACATAGCTTTGATAATAAAGAAAAAAATCTAGGATCTGCACACCTTCTGTATTGAATTAATGTACTGTTTTTCAAATCAGTTATTTTGTCAATACACAGATATATACATATGTGGCACCCATGAGGCTCAGTCGCCACAGGTTACTGTATCTCTTTTAAGATGTAGTATTCATTCCAGGTAAGAAGGGGTTAATCCCTAGTGTTTGTTTCACTTACAGAAAATCCAGTCAGTGAGTCAGCAAGTTACACAACACAGGAAGCCAGACAGCCTGGGGAATTCCCGGTTACCAGGGCAATCTTCAATTAGTCATCCAAAGGGTGGGTGCTGCCTGAGGAAGTGAGCAAACACAAACAGTTTCTAGTCAGATCAGATTGGGACAGAGAAGCAACAACAGGTCCCTAGGGGGTGTGGAACCCAGCTCCCCTTAGGGACACTGCCCAGGGTGCGTGCTTCAGAGCTACCCTAGGAAAGGAGAAAGTGCCAGAACATCATGGGACTTGTAGTACCACAGCTGTTATAGAGAGTGCTTAAGAGCTTCTGTAGCTGGAACCAGCAGACTGGAAGAGGGCGAGAGGCAACCGGTGGAGATGGTGAGACAGAGGAGAACATGGTAGCTGGAGGTCGAGCCTAACAGTTCCCACAGTGCCGAGCTGACAGGGTGCAGAAGCCATATGGCAGATTATACTCTATGTCAGTGATGGTGAACATATGGCACGCGTGCCACCAGGGGTACGCAGAGCCCATTCTGCTGGCACGCGTGCTGTTGCCAGATCCTGCTGCTTTGATCTGCTAGTGCAGTGGCGCCTGCAGATCAAAACTGTGTTGGAGCGGAGGAGACATTTCTCCTCGCTCTGACACTCCTCCTCTCCCAGGCTGCAGGTGTGTTGCCTAGGAGACGGAGGAGCGTCAGTGAGCGGCGCCGGCATAATGATGAAGTCTTCTGGACACGTGGGAACTGAGGACCCAGCGGCGCGCAGCGGGGGAGCGTGTGCTGGAAGGTAAGTTGTGTGCTGCTTTTTTTTTTTCTTTAATAACTCGTGTGCGGCTGTGCCAAGATGGGGATTGGGGGTGGCGGTGGGGGAAAGCACATGCCAGCATGGAGTGGCTATGGGGGAACGCACATGCCAGCGTGGGGTGGCGGAACGCACATGCCAGCGTGGGGTGGCGGTGGGGGAACGCACATGCCAGCGTGGGGTTTCAGTGGGGGAATGCACATGCCAGCGTGGGGTGGGGGTGGGGAACGCACATGCCAGCGTGTGGTGGGGGTGGGGGAACGCACATGCCAGCGTGGGGTGGGTGAACAATGCATGCCAGGATGTGGAAACATGCATGCAAGGATGGGGAAAACATACATGGCAGGATGTGGAAACATGCATGGCAGGATGGAGGAAACATGCATGCCAGGATGGAGGAAACATGCATGCCAGGATGAGGAAAACATGCATGCCAGGATGGAGGAAACATACATGCCAGGATGGAGGAAACATGCATGCCAGGATGGATGAAACATACATGCCAGGATGGAGGAAACATGCATGCTAGGATGGGGAAACATACATGCCAGGATGGAGGAAAATGCATGTCAGGATTAGAGTTGAGCACGGTTCGCGGTTCGTGGTTCTCCAGTTCGCGGTTCGAGTGATTTTGGGGGCTGTTCTAGATTGAACTAGAACTCGAGCTTTTTGCTAAAGCTCGTTAGTTCTAGTTACATTCGAGAACAGTTCTAGCAGCAAAAAGCCAAGCTAATTACTAGCTGGCTTTCCTCTGTAAAGGCCCCCTCACACTAAGCAACATCGCTAGCAACATCGCTGCTAACGAACAACTTTTGTGACGTTGCTAGCGATGTTGCTGTGTGTGACATCCAACAACAACCTGGCCCCTGCTGTGAGGTCGTTGGTTGTTGCTGAATGTCCTGGGCCATTTTTTAGTTGTTGCTGTCCCGCTGTGAAACACAGATCGCTGTGTGTGACAGCGAGACAGCAACAACTAAATGTGCAGGCAGCAGGAGCCGGCTTCTGCGGAGGCTGGTAACCACAGTAAACATCGGGTAACCAAGAAGCCCTGTCCTTGGTTACCCGATATTTACCTTTGTTACGAGCCTCCGCCGCTCTCACTGTCAGTGCCGGCTCCTGCTCTGTGCACATGTAGCTGCAGGACACATCGGGTTAATTAACCCGATGTGTGCTGTAGCTAGGAGAGCAGGGAGCCAGCGCTAAGCATTGTGCGCTGCTCCCTGCTCTGTGCACATTTAGCTGCAGCACACATCGGGTAATTAACCCGATGTGTGCTGTAACTAGGAGAGCAGGGAGCCAGCGCTCAGTGTGCGCTGCTCCCTGCTTTCTGCACGTGTAGCTGCGTGCGCTGGTAACAAAGGTAAATATCGGGTTGGTTACCCGATATTTACCTTAGTTACCAAGCGCAGCATCTTCCACGCGGCGCTGGGGCCTGGTCACTGGTTGCTGGTGAGCTCACCAGCAACTCGTGTAGCCACGCTCCAGCGATCCCTGCCAGGTCAGGTTGCTGGTGGGATCGCTGGAGCGTCGCAGTGTGACATCTCACCAGCAACCTCCTAGCAACTTACCAGCGATCTCTATCGTTGTTGGGATCACTGGAAAGTTGCTACGTGTGACTGGACCTTAATAGTGTAAGTCACTCTGTGACTCACACTATTATGAAATTTTAGCGTATAGTGTGCGGGAACAGCGCATTCAAATCACTGCTGCTGGGATAATGGCGATAGCCATTTTTTTTTTTTTTTCCTTGTCTTCCTTCCCTAAGCGCGCACGTGTAGTGGGGCGGGCCAGCATGTCAGCCAATCCCAGACACACACACAGCTAAGTGGACTTTTAGCCAGAGAAGCAACGGCATGTGTGATAGGATGTCCATGTCACATGTCCCTGCACTATAAATACGGGCATCTGCCCGTCTGAACGCCATTATCTGCCTTCTGCGTCTGGGTGTCAGTCACTGCTGGCATAGCTCCTGTCTCAGATACTGCTGTGTACGCTCTATACACAGCTCTATACAGAATAGGAATAGCAGTTTCTTTCAGCTCTTGTAAGGGCTAATTACAGCAGGCTCACAGCCGTAGGTGACAGTCAGGTCCGTGGAAACAGATTTTAACAGCTACACAAGATAACAGCGTCTGTGTAGCTAAGGTTAGGGACTTCCTCGCTGCATTTCCCCATTAGGAGGGATATAAAGTCAGGCTTACTTTCCTCTACCCAGATCCACAACCTGCCACTGTACCCTCCTGCCCTTTGCACACTCAAGCTCATTGTTACTAAGCCATTATAGTAGCAAACACTGAGTAAACTTAGTGGCATCCTAAAAGTGGCTGTTGGACTTCCATTAGTGTCCCACTAGTGCAAATCTATTTGCAGCACCTCTGCATTGCACACTCAAACTCATTGTTACTAAGCCATTATACTAGCAAACACTGAGTAAACTTAGTGGCATCCTAAAAGTGGCTGTTGGACTTCCATTAGTGTCCCACTAGTGCAAATCTATTTGCAGAACCTCTGCATTGCACACTCAAACTCATTGTTACTAAGCCATTATACTAGCAAACACTGAGTAAACTTAGTGGCATCCTAAAAGTGGCAGTTGGACTTCCATTAGTGTCCCACTAGTGCAAATCTATTTGCAGAACCTCTGCATTGCACACTCAAACTCATTGTTACTAAGCCATTATACTAGCAAACACTGAGTAAACTTAGTGGCATCCTAAAAGTGGCTGTTGGACTTCCATTAGTGTCCCACTAGTGCAAATCTATTTGCAGCACCTCTGCATTGCACACTCAAACTCATTGTTACTAAGCCATTATACTAGCAAACACTGAGTAAACTTAGTGGCATCCTAAAAGTGGCTGTTGGACTTCCATTAGTGTCCCACTAGTGCAAATCTATTTGCAGCACCTCTGCATTGCACACTCAAACTCATTGTTACTAAGCCATTATACTAGCAAACACTGAGTAAACTTAGTGGCATCCTAAAAGTGGCAGTTGGACTTCCATTAGTGTCCCACTAGTGCAAATCTATTTGCAGAACCTCTGCATTGCACACTCAAACTCATTGTTACTAAGCCATTATACTAGCAAACACTGAGTAAACTTAGTGGCATCCTAAAAGTGGCTGTTGGACTTCCATTAGTGTCCCACTAGTGCAAATCTATTTGCAGCACCTCTGCATTGCACACTCAAACTCATTGTTACTAAGCCATTATACTAGCAAACACTGAGTAAACTTAGAGGCATCCTAAAAGTGGCTGTTGGACTTCCATTAGTGTCCCACTAGTGCAAATCTATTTGCAGAACCTCTGCATTGCACACTCAAACTCATTGTTACTAAGCCATTATACTAGCAAACTATGCTGCCAGTTTAAGGGCCATAGTTGCATTGTCAGGGATAATTATTGTTGTTTATTCTGCTGTTAATAAAGCTAGACCACCGCTGCAATCTACACCACCTCTCAATTTTTACTACCACATTTTAAGTGCACAATCTTGTCGCTATCAAAATGAGTGGCAAAATGACAGATGCTGGTGGAAAGGGGAAGAGGCGTGTTGGAAAAGGAAAAAAAGGGTTTGTCCGTGGGGAAGGTGACAAAGCTCCATTAACATCTGCTGAAGATAAACCATCTTCCAGCAAAAGTAAGATATCTACTACTTACCGTGGACAATCCGATGTGCTTCCTTTTTTACGGACACGAACAACTGGAAAAAAAGGTAGATGATGGCCAAAAAAGGAAAATGCTTGAATGGATCTCAAGTGGTCCAACAAGTGCCCTCTCCGCCACCTCAACTACCGCATCCAAAAAACACCAGTTGTCTGAGTTGTCAGCCCAATCACACTTGCTTTCTCCCAGCTCTGAAGTCTCCATCTGCCCTGCACAGTATGGTGGAACTGAGATAGCTGAGTCTGCAGAGCTGTTCAGTAACACTATAGCCTAGGAATCAGAGGTCTGCTCCCAAGCTACAGTGAGTACAGACCAGGAAATGGTCTGCAGTGATGCCCAGAACCTTTGTGACTCTGATTCAGGCCGTGAGGACCAAGTTTCTGAGCATAATGTTGACCCTTTTTCACACACTGTAACACCTGTTGTTATAGAAAATGAGGAACATACTGATGACGATGAGATGCAGATACCAGATTGGGATGACAACTTAAATATTCTGTCAGGGCAAGAAGAGGCTTGGTCTGAGGGTGAGCGGAATGCAAACACAACAATTGATGAGGAAGGCAGAAAAAAAGGATAAAGGATGGATATTCAATAGCATGTAAAGAGCCACTCAGAATAATATTACATGAAGAAAGGAGGAAACTGAGCTTTTTATGGCCACACATAATAAGTAAATAGAGGGTGCAACTATAATGTATATAAATTATTTTATTGATAATTACAAAGTTACAATAAGAAGCACTATCGTATTACATATATAAAGATGGTAAAACACACATAAGATGAATGGAGATATAGGAATCAGAGTATTCCCTACTTAGGACCTCAGCAGCATATAGAAATATATGGGTATGCATAGTGGCTCCATGTATTATTAATTGGCCAAAAAACATGCACAGGGAAATCTATTAGAGAGGCCCAGCGGGGCATACATAAGGAAAAAATCCTAGCCCTATGAATCACAAGGGACAACGCTTACCCATGAATAAAGTACATGTGCAGTTACTGGATTGAGAGTCCTGTGGAGAGAGTGGGAAGCCCTGCTGCAATGCGGCCTAGCGGAGCGAACCATCCACTGCCTGCCCCTTCCAGTGCATCCGTGCGCTCTTCATCTTCTAGGACTGTGGGGACAGCTGTCACACCTGGTTTTCCACGCACAACTTCCACCACTGTAACCGCAACAGGCAGTTTGTTTGGTAGGTCGTCAGTTAGTTTGGAAGGGGAAACAAGTGCGTGTGTACAGATCTCAGTCATCTATAGCACCAACGTTGGATGAAGGCAACATCATGTCTACGCCTGCACTTTCCTCACAAACCTACATTTTTCCAGGGACACCCTACTCAACACCGTCTACACACAGCAGCCAGATCTCTGTCCCTCAGATATGGACAAATAAAAGTCCATTTCCTGCGACCCATGACAAAGCTAAGAGGTTGACTTTATCCCTCTGTAAGCTCTTGGCTACCGAAATGCTGCCTTTCCGCCTGGTGGACACAGGATTTTAGAGACCTTATGTCTGTCGCTGTGCCCCAGTACCAGATGCCCAGTTGCCACTACTTCTCTAAGAAAGGTGTGCCTGCGCTACACCAGCATGTCGCACACAACATCACCGCTTCCTTGAGAAACTCTGTGTGTGAACGGGTGCATTTCACCACCGATACTTGGACCAGTAAGTATGGACAGTGACGTTACATGTCGCTGACTGGGCACTGAGTAACTATGGTGATAGATCGTGAAGGGTCTGCTGCCCAAGTCTTGCCATCCCCACGACTTGTGTGTCAATCCTCTGTCTGTCCAAGTTCCGCCACTACTTCTGCCTCCTCCACCTCATCTGGGTCCTCCACCTCCGCCCCAAGCCTGCCTGGTCAGGCCACCAGCGTTCTAACTGCACAGGAGGAATCACGCACCCCTCATTACTATGCTGGCAGCAGAGCGCAACGGCATCAGGCAGTCTTTAGCTTGAAATGTCTTGGAAATAAGAGTCCCACAGCGGCTGAGTTGTGGGCAGCTCTGGAGACTGAGTTTAATAAATGGTTGTCTCCACTCAACCTGCAGCCTGGTAAGGCCGTGTGCGACAATGCTGCAAACCTGGGTGCAGCCCATCGCCTGGGCAAGGTGACACACGTGCCTTGTATGGCTCACGTGTTGAACCTTGTTGTCCAGCAAATTTTAACACACTATCCCGGCCTGGATGGCCTTCTGAACAGGGCACGAAAACTGTCTGCTCACTTCCGCCGTTCACCCTCCGCTGCTGAGCGACTTGCATTGCTCCAGAAGTCTTTCGGCCTGCCGGTTCATCGCCTGAAATGCGATGTGCCGACACGCTGGAATTCGACTCTCCACATGTTACAGCGACTGTGGCAGCACCGTCGAGCCCTGGTGCAATACGTCATGACGTATAGCCTGGGCCAACGAGATGCAGAGGTGGGGCAGATCACCCTGATGGAGTGGTCTCAGATCAAGGACCTATGCACCCTTCTGCATAGTTTCGACATGGCGATGAATATGTTTAGCGCTGACAATGCCATTATCAGCATGACAATTCCAGTCATTTACCTGCTGTAGCACACGCTAAACACTATTCGGAGTCAGGGGGTGGGACAACAGGAAGGGGAGGAACTACAGGAGGATTCATATGCGCAAGAGACAACAACATCACCAAGGTCCAGACGTTCATCATCACCAACGCGGCAGGCATGGGACCATGGGGGACAGGGATCAACAAGGGCGCATGGTAGCAGGTGAAATGTTGAGGAAGGTGCAGGAGAACATGAAGAAATGGAGGATAAACTGTCCATGGATATGGAAGACTCAGCGAATGAGGGAGACCTTGGTCAAATTTCAGTTGAAAGAGGTTGGGGGGAGATGTCAGAGGAAAAAAGAACGGTTAGCACCTCTATGCCACAAACACAGCGTAAACTTGGTCCGCATGGCTGCACAAGACACATGAGTGCCTTCTTGCTGCACTACCTCCAACATGACCCTCGTATTGTCAAAATTAGAAGTGATGATGACTACTGGCTTGCCACACTATTAGATCCCTAGTACAAGTCCAACTTTTGTGACATAATTCCAGCCATAGAAAGGGACGCACGTATGCAGGAATATCAGCAGAAGCTGTTACTTGATCTTAGCTCGGCTTTTCCACCAAACAACCGTGCAGGTGCAGGGAGTGAATCTCCCAGTTGTAACTTGACAAACATGGGACGGTCTCGTCATCTTCAACAGTCTATCCGTACCAGTAGCACCATATCTGGTGCTGGTAACAGCAATTTTATTGAATCTTTTCAGAATTTTTTTAGACCCTCCTTTGCAAGGCCACCAGAGACAACAAGTCTGACACATAGTCAACGACTGGAGAGGATGATACAGGAGTATCTCCAAATGAACATCGATGCCATGACTTTGCAACTGGAGCCTTGCTCATTTTGGGCTTCAAATCTTGAAAAATGGCCAGAGCTCTCCACTTACGCCTTGGAGATTTTGTCATGTCCAGCTGCCAGCGTTGTCTCTGAACGTGTCTTCAGTGCTGCTGGGTGTGTGCTGACAGATAAGCACACGCGTCTGTCCAGTGACAATGTGGACAGACTAACGTTCATCAAAATGAACAAGTCATGGATCCACAAGGAATTTACTACCCCTGTGTCATCCTGGGGAGAGTAAATGCTTGTGGATTTGGAATGTGCTTGATGCAAATGTACCTGTGAAGTGTACAACTGGGGCAAAACTGCTGCTAATGAAGGGGTGGGTGACTGTGTGGCCCAATTTTTGGAAAAAAGGGAGACTCTGCTTGGAGTAACCCTTGCTTACAGTGTTTCTAAAAATGATCCAAGATGAACAGAGCTGGGATCAGGAAAGACTTAGCTACCTACCCCGGTGTCATCCTGGGGACGGTTAAAGATAGCGTATTTTTGAATGTGTTTTATGCAAATCTAGCTGTGAAGTGTACAACTGGGGCACAAGTGCTGCCACTGAAGGGTTGGGTGGGTGTGTGTGTGGCCCAATTTTTGGAAAAAAGGGAGACTCCGCTTGGAGTAACCCTTGCTTGCTGTGTTTTTTAAAATGATCCAAGATGAACAGATCTTGGATCAGCAAAGATTTTGCTACCTACCCCGGTGTCATCCTGGGGACGGTTAAGGATGGCGTATTTTTGAATGTGCTTGATGCAAATCTACCTGTGAAGTGTACAACTGGGGCACAAGTGCTGCCACTTAAGGGGTGGGTGTGTGTGTGGCCCAATTTTTGGAAAAAAGGGAGACTCTGCTTGGAATAACCCTTGCTGTGTTTTTTAAAAGGAGCCAAGATGAACAGATCTGGGATCAGCAAAGACTTTGCTACCTACCCCGGTGTCATCCTGGGGATGGTTAAGGATGGCGTATTTTTGAATGTGCTTGATGCAAATCTAGCTGTGAAGTGTACAACTGGGGCACAACTGCTGCCACTGAAGGGGTGGGTGTGTGTGGGGCCCAATTTTTGGAAAAAAGGGAGACTCCGCTTGGAGTAACCCTTGCTTGCTGTATCTTTTAAAATGATCCAAGATGAACAGATCTGGGATCAGCAAAGACTTTGCCACCTACCCCGGTGCCATCCTGGGGACGGTGAAGGATGGCGTATTTTTTAATGTGCTTGATGCAAATCTACCTGTGAAGTGTACAACTAGGGCACAAGTGCTGCCACTGATGGGGTGTGTGTGTGGCCCAATTTTTGGAAAAAAGGGAGACTCCGCTTGGAGTAACCCTTGCTTGCTGTGTTTTTTAAAATGTTCCAAGATGAACAGATCTGGGATCAGCAAAGACTTTGCCACCTACCCCGGTGCCATCCTGGGGACGGTGAAGGATGGCGTATTTTTGAATGTGCTTGATGCAAATCTACCTGTGAAGTGTGCAACTAGGGCACAAGTGCTGCCACTGATGGGGTGTCTGTGTGGCCCAATTTTTGGAAAAAAGGAAGACTCTGCTTGGAGTAACTCTTGCTTACAGTGTTTCTAAAAATGATTCAAGATGAACAGATCTGGGATCAGGAAAGACTTAGCTACCTACCCCGGTGTCATCCTGGGGACGGTGAAGGATGGCGTATTTTTGAATGTGCTTGATGAAAATCTACCTGTGAAGTGTACAACTAGGGCACAAGTGCTGCCACTGATGGGGTGTGTGTGTGGCCCAATTTTTGGAAAAAAGGGAGACTCCGCTTGGAGTAACCCTTGCTTGCTGTTTTTTAAAATGATCCAAGATGAACAGTTCTGGGATCAGCAAAGACTTTGCCACCTACCCCGGTGCCATACTGGGGACGGTGAAGGATGGCGTATTTTTTAATGTGCTTGATGCAAATCTACCTATGAAGTGTACAACTAGGGCACAAGTGCTGCCACTGATGGGGTGTCTGTGTGGCCCAATTTTTGGAAAAAAGGAAGACTCTGCTTGGAGTCACCTTGCGGTGTTTTACATGATTTTAGAAGTGTGTGCCATGCCTATATCTGTGTCTCCTCCTCTTTTTCCTTGTCCAGCTCTTTTGTTTTCGCATGAGTATATGTCCTTGTCAATTTCCCATGTGTTTGTGTTGCGTTGTGAGTTGTTTGTCACCTTTTGGACACCTTTGAGGGTGTTTTCTAGGTGTTTATATGTGTTTGTGATTGCCTCCCATTGTTTCCTATGTGGTTCGAGTGGTTCGCTGAACCGGTTCGCCGAACCGAACTCGAACGGGACCTTCGTTCGGCGAACCAAACTCGAGCCGAACCATGGCCGGTTCGCTCATCTCTAGTCAGGATGGAGGAAACATGCATGGCAGGATGGAGGAAACATGCATGCCAGGATGCGGAAACATGCATGCCAGGATGGGGAAAACATGCATGCCAGGATGGGGAGACATGCATGCCAAGATGGAGGAAACATGCATGTCAGGATGGAGGAAACATGCATGCCAGGATGGAGGAAACATGCATGCCAGGATGGAGGAAACATGCATGCCAGGATGGGGAAAACATGCATGCCAAGATGGAGGAAACATGCATGCCAGGATAGGGAAAATATGCATGCTAGGATGTGATGGGGAAACATGCATGCCAAGATGGAGGAAACATGCATGCCAGGATGGAGGAAACATACATGCCAGGATGGGATGGGGAAAACATGCATGCCAGGATGGAGGAATAATGCATGCCAGGATGGGGAAACATGCGTGCCAGGATGGAGGAAACATGCATGCCAGGATGGGGAAACATGCATGCCAGGATGGAGGAAACATGCATGCCAGGATGGAGGAAACATGCATGCCAGGATGGAGGAAACATGCATGCCAGGATGGGGAAAACATGCATGCCAAGATGGAGGAAACATGCATGCCAGGATAGGGAAAATATGCATGCTAGGATGTGATGGGGAAACATGCATGCCAAGATGGAGGAAACATGTATGCCAGGATGGAGGAAACATACATGCCAGGATGGGATGGGTAAAACATGCATGCCAGGATGGAGGAATAATGCATGCCAGGATGGGGAAACATGCATGCCAGGATGGAGGAAACACGCATGGCAGGATGGGGAAACATGCATGCCAGGATGGGGAAAACATGCATGCCAGGATGGTGGAAACATGCATGCCAGGATGGGGAAACATGCATGCCAGGATGGAGGAAACATACATGCCAGGATGGAGGAAACATGCATGCCAAGATGGAGGAAAAATGCATGCCAGGATGGAGGAAACATGCATGCCAAGATGGAGGAAACATGCATGCCAGGATGGGGAAACATGCATGCCAGGATGGAGGAAACATGCATGCCAGGATGGAGGAAACATGCATGCCAGGATGGGGGAAACATGCATGCCAGGATGGAGGAAACATGCATGCCAGGATGGAGGAAACATGCATGCCAGGATGGGGAAAACATGCATGCCAAGATGGAGGAAACATGCATGCCAGGATAGGGAAAATATGCATGCTAGGATGTGATGGGGAAACATGCATGCCAAGATGGAGGAAACATGTATGCCAGGATGGAGGAAACATACATGCCAGGATGGGATGGGGAAAACATGCATGCCAGGATGGAGGAATAATGCATGCCAGGATGGGGAAACATGCATGCCAGGATGGAGGAAACATGCATGGCAGGATGGGGAAACATGCATGCCAGGATGGGGAAAACATGCATGCCAGGATGGAGGAAACATGCATGCCAGGATGGGGAAACATGCATGCCAGGATGGAGGAAACATACATGCCAGGATGGAGGAAACATGCATGCCAAGATGGAGGAAAAATGCATGCCAGGATGGAGGAAACATGCATGCCAAGATGGAGGAAACATGCATGCCAAGGTGGAGGAAACATGCATGCCAGGATGGAGGAAACATGCATGCCAAGATGGAGGAAAAATGCATGCCAGGATGGAGGAAACATGCATGCCAAGATGGAGGAAACATGCATGCCAAGGTGGAGGAAACATGCATGCCAGGATGGAGGAAACATGCATGCCAGGATGGAGGAAACATGCATGCCAGGATGGAGGAAACATGCATGTGAGGATGGAGGAAACATGCATGTGAGGATGGAGGAAACATACATGCCAATGATGTTAGCCTGCTCTCTAATCCTTCTTCAGCATCGGAAATTGTGCAATAGAGCTGTTATTCTGTGAGTAATTTCAATCCTCCTGCTACTATTTTAAATTGAGGATACCTGTCTGTTTAGTTCAGGCCTTTTATATCTCTGTGATTACTGCTTGAAAAAAAATATTCTGCATTTAAATGCTTAAATGCATAATACTGTAAAAATCTAAATGAAAAAAAAAGCTGAAAATTTCCTAGCAAAATATTTTTCTCAAATATTAATTAAAAAAAAAATCCTTTCTGACAGGTGTCCCTTTAAAGCCCCACTCCAGCTTTCTTTCCTTTTTTCAGCCCTGGAGTGCTGCTTCTAGTATATGGTCAATGACCCTAGTATTATATCTGCCCACCAGTGTATTTACTTTTTATCAACGCTCTTCTGGTCCAATAGCATCATCTTGTGACCGCAACTTTTGACTGACAGAAGAGATATTGGTCACAAGTTTTCAGTGCAGGTCTATGGGATCCAGAAGAAGACTTTCATAGATTTCTATTGAAAAGTGACCTATGACTCGCCCCAGCAAACACTGATGTGATCAGGCATGTCACAAACTGGTAGACAGGAGCGGAGGCGATAGTACGTGAAGACAGCAGCTTGTATGTATAAGACTAAGTGCAGGGAACTTATACTAGAAGCACTACTCTAGCAGTAAATTGTTAAACAAAATAAAAACATTTTGTTAATTCAAGCAATTGAAAAGCAATGTTTTAAATCTCATGTTTAAGCTGTTACATTAGTTATGCTCTTATATTTCCTACTGTACAATTGTGCCTGGTGATATAGTAGGGTTTTTTTATCTTTTCTTGTGATTGGGACATACAATAATAACATATGATATGTTTCATACATATCCGCATAGTGGTAGAACTTCAAAACACCATACTGTCATGAGATGTGAAGAGGTAACTAGGAATAGGGGCACCTACATTGGCCCTAGGGGTAGGGGGTCCCTAGTTGTCCCTGTTTTCAAAGATACATCTAATTGTGATGATGTTTGGGACACTTTCCTAACCCTAACCATGGTCTATACCCACCATCCCCCCCTCCCAGTGAGGGTCGGGACAGAAGTGGTTAATCCCACACAAATAGGCAGACAGGGAAAACTCAAATTCACTACACACACACAGAGGTAAGACAATACATGCTCAGGAGGAACTAAAGAACCATGGAGGAAAAAACAATGAGGATAATTCCACAACACACTAAATAACACACTGAAGATTATCAGAACTAGATCACCACAGCACAAGGACCAAATGAAGCTGTAATCAAAGTGGAGAAATTGGCTCCACCATCTTTTAAAGGGCGGTGGCAGCTGTGATAGGTCTCCAGTAACCTGTGACCCTTGCAGCAATCTGTAAGAAAGCAGAAATTAACTCCTGCTAGACCGATCACTAGCTGTTGCACAGCACAGCTTCTAGCTTCCCAGTTGTAGAACAAAGTTCACGGAGCAGATTACATGGGATAACAAACTCTTTACTTCTAGGAGAACATGAGGTAATAATATGCACAGTCATTCAGCATTGCATCAGGAAGAGAAAGTGAAACCAAAAAAAAAAACAAAAGACTTTTTACAATTCAGTTTGTAAGGAAACTTTACACAACATCGCCATCTACTGTTAGATCAGTATAAAGTTCTCCTTCACACAGCAAAGAAGTCCTCATCTCTTGAATATACAAACAACAACTGGTCGATGCCCGAGTTTGACTGTGCAACTCAAGAGCACCACGGAAACCATAGTATGATGTGTCCGACTGCAGTGTAAACAGGGTCAGAAGTCGCCATGACACTCAGTGAGTTTAGAGCTGAACATTG
This sequence comes from Anomaloglossus baeobatrachus, assembly GCF_048569485.1. NCBI lineage: Eukaryota > Metazoa > Chordata > Amphibia > Anura > Aromobatidae > Anomaloglossus > Anomaloglossus baeobatrachus. Next base: position 289,344,470 of record NC_134355.1, read on the forward strand.
TGTGACACATACAGACACATTTATCTATACCTTTTAAAGGGTTATAGAGGTTTTAAATAAACTACGTTTTTGTATCAAACTCATTTACCCGACAGATTGCAGTAAACACGTGTAAGAAAAAACTAACTACATTGAAAGATTGCTCATATTGCTCTTGATTGAAGAAGCACAATAAGTGATAAATCTTTGATACTGGAGGCTGAGTTCTGAAAGCAGAAATTATTATTTTGTGTACGGCTCATTTTAGAATAAAAAATGCACAGTACAAGTAAACTTGTTTTCCTGTCTGTTTTATTAGACCAGAATGGCATTGGTGTTGGCTGAGAAATGAAAATGACTTGTTTTATAGGGTGAAGTATACATTCATAACCGTGTGGTTTTATGATTACTCTGTTTGTATGCTTATCACATTTTCAGTTAAAGTGAATGATAAAATGTGTGTTGTACTTCATGTGCATTACAAGAGGCTTATTTGATTGAAGATTGAAACTGATTCTAATTCTGGCAATATGTTGAAATTTTAATAACCATTACTTAAAGCAGTATTCCTATAATCTATCATTTTTACAAAAAACCTAGTGCACTCAAAACCAGAAGTATACTGTTTGCAAATATACATGAAGGTTTGAGGAATGAACAAAGCTGCTATGGAATCTATACATGAAAATAATCCCAATTCACCCATGTTAACGCTATAGAATTTCTACCTTCTTGAGATGCCCTGAAACAAGGACAAAGCTATAAGACGTATGTTCAGCAATCAACCCCACCAATGCACTAACCACCCAGTGCTGCTAGTAAAAAAAATAAATCATCCACTAACCTATTCTTTTAAATGATGCTGTACAACTTACCCTGCACAGTTGCAATTGCCTGTGGATTTATTGCTATCTACAAGAATAAAAGATTTCTGCCGATATAGGATCAGAAATATTCTGCCAGGTCACTTTCTATGTGTATATAAAGACATTATAGAGAGATGAGCGGAACTGATGAGACTTGAATTCGCCAAATTTGCTGAATTTTACTAGGAAACTTAAATTTGCACAAAATTTATTCTTTGCAAATAAAATGGGCATTATTATGCTCTGTGGTCCAGAGAGACCCTAGAGCAAAATAAATATACAAATTTAGAAAAATGTCCCCCATATTGTCCATAGAGCCTCTTGTTACTCCTGCAGCACTCCAGGCATTTTCACATTAGGCCAGTAACTAAAGGCTGCTTTACACGAGGCAATCCATCGTGCGATTTCGTTGGCGATGTTTTTTTTTTGGTATCGCTGATAGGTAGTTGTCTATGCGTCACACGTTGAGTGTTGTTAAATGACACCAAAGCGCTCATCGATATATTGATTGGCCATGGCGGACGTTCAAAAGGCTTCACACATGTTTTCCTTTGGTCAATCTGTCTTTTGTATTGGCGTAATTAGGCAAACTATACACTCCTCCGTGACGTTGTCTGGACTTTTGCACGCCCTGAATTCTTCTGACCTGCTCAATCCAGTTCTGCTAATGTGGTTGATTGGTTAAATCCCATATATATTGTGACTCTCGTGCGTCCGTCTTTGTTGCCTCGTGTTTCATTAGTATCAGTCTTGTTTATTGTTTGTTTTCTGGATTATGTCAATTTAAGAGTGTTTATCTTCAAAAAGTGGGTATGTTTTGGTTCCTTATGTTGTTTTTATTGTTAATTTTAACCGTTATCAATCTGGCTCTATTTTTCATTTTTTTTTTATTTTTGTACTCGTGTGTTATGTTTTTTTAACATAATAATGTTTATTTTTTTTTCCAATTTAATTTGTATTGATTTTTTTTTACAAAATATAGATTACATGTTTAATATAAAAAAAATAAATAAATAAATTCCTATTTTCCTTTACAGATGACAGCTCATCAAAACAAATTATTTTTGCATGATTTCATTGACAAATATCGCACACTAACCTGTCTTTGGAAAATAAAATCGCATGAATATAGTAACAAACGCATCAAACAAGCAGCTTATGCGGAACTGATTACTATCTATCAAAACCATTTTCCAAATGAGCCTGTGGATGTAAATCTTATAAAGAAAAAAATACAAGGCATACGCACTGTATATAAAAAGGAACTCAATAAAGTCAAGGAGTCACGACGTTCTGGGGCTGCCACTGCCGATCTTTATGTTCCACGGCTGTGGTATTTTGATCTACTTGACTTCACAAGAGACCAAGAGATTCAAAGGTCATCAACAAGTATGCTTTCCATTCAGGAGTCTCAAAATGTGACGATTGGCAACGAACAAACGTCACCATTGGTATATTTTCCTTTATTCATACATTTAAGTTGACACACTATGATCCTCTTATTGTAAATATAATTTCATCTCTTGTTCTCTCTATTTTTTTTTTTTAATTTTTAAATTTTTATGAGACGCTCGGGGTTTTTTTTTTTATTTTTTTACAAAATAAAAAAAAACCAACAAAAATTATTTGGTTAAAAATGGTTTACATGATTTTGATTTTACATTATTTGCCTTACAACATATGTTTAATCTTATCTCAAAGGTGTACACACATCATTCTAATTTGTTTTTTTAATTTAGGATTCTGCTATTGAAAACACATCTCAAGAGCAGCAAACTCCAAATAGCTCTCAAAATCCTAGTTTAACGGAGTCTGAACAAACACCTGTCCCATCAAGACCTTTTTTAAGGCAATTACCAAGGCGAATGAGAAGACCAACGTTATTGGCACGTGGAAACGAGTTTAACGTCTATTTGTTGGTCTATACTTGAGAAACATGACCGTCCCCCTGTATCCGGATTTGCACATTATGTTGATGATGTTTGCAAAATAATTGAAAAAAAATCAAAAATTACATGCTGAAAGAATGATTTCCCAAGTCCTACATGCGGCACAAGAAAATCGCCTTACATCGTCAACAGTTTTAACAGAAGACGTTGTTCAAGAAAATGCAATGTTGTAGCCGATGTGGCAGCCCTTGAGGAATCTGTTTCATTATCACCACCTCGAAAAGTTAAAAGCAAAAGGCGTCGGTAATTTTTTTTATTTTTTTTTTTTTTATATATATTTTTGGTAATTGTAACACAAAAATTACCATTAAAAATTAGACAAAGAAAATATTTGTCACCAATATGTACATTTCCTGCTTTTTCTGTCTCACATAATATTATTTATGTGATAAATTTGTCATTAAATTTTATGTTGCTAACACAATTATTGTCATGTGGTTTTTTTTAAAAAAACAAACAAAAAAAACTATAATTCACCAAAAATGTAGAAAGCCAAGAAATTACATATTATCTGTATTTTTAAAATTATATTTATTATATAGTGATTTAGCTACCCATTCAGATACTATTTTTAAACATTATGTAACCAAAAAAAACATATTACAAACATCATTACATGTTGTAAATCATATTTTTTTAGTAAAAAACCAACAAATAAAAAAAAATTATGCATTTTCATCCATGTATTTTTTTAACAATTGGACATGATCATGTGCTGCCTGGGATAATCTGCATGCTGACTGATACACTTCTTCAAGCATTGTTCGGTCATCTGTTTAAAAAAAATTTAAAAAAAAAAAAATTAACATAGTTATTTGGTTTTTTTTTTTAACCATAATTTTTTAAAAATAAACAAAAAAATCACCGGCTCTAACTTGTATAGACGCAGGTTCAGATTCTGACTCAGAACTGAGTGTCCAACCAACAGCATGAACACATCTTGCAGCAATAGGAGGAGGATCTTCAATGTGATCTAGGGAGTGAAATAATTTTTTAAGACATTGTTTTATTTTTAAATATAACAAAAATTAAATATTTTAAAAAAGCAAAAAATTGAAAAAAACCTTGTTCTGAATCCACATTTTGAGGCAAAACATGATTTGTTTCTGAAGAAGTTCCAGGATTAATGATTATTCCGCTCCTTTGGTCCGCTACATGTGCTGATCCTTGCAAAACATATTAAAAATATTTAAAATTAAAAAAAAAATACTTTTATAACATGGCATATTTTTTACGCAAAATTAATAACACATATTATACACATGCTTTAGCATTTTATTTTTTTTTTTTTAAAAAAATTTAAAAAACACAAATAATTTTAGGTAAAATATACCTCGAGTAGTGGCATTTCGTGCTCTAATTTCTGCTAGACGTTCCTTGCCACGATATTTCAGATCAGCCATTTTCTTCCTGATCTGCGTTTTTGAGCGGTGAAGGCCAAAATTATTCCGAAGAGCTTTCTTAATTTTGCGAAGGACTATTTTTTTATGCTCCCTTGGACGTTTAGGTATAAGTAAACAATCATAATCTCTATTATCCATTTCGCTGACAAGAAGATGGATTTCTGCATCTCCCCAGACAGTTGCACGCAAGTTTGCAGACATCTTTGTTTATGAGATTTTTAATCCGGAAGTGAAATTTGCAGCCTCCTTGTAGTGAAAGGAAGTGATGGCAGTGTTTAATGTTCATACATAGAATTAAGTTTTTATGCTTTGAAAGTATGTTATGTATGTTTTGGAAATATATATTTGTATTCATATATTTTAAACTAATTGTAATTGTTTTTAGATATAAAATTATTAGTTTAGTGACAGATTACATTTAATGATTTTTTATGTTTTTAAAAAAAAAAAATATATATATATATATATCTGTTATTTTATGGGCACATACTTGCAGAAGACACTATAATGATTAAGTAGAGCGCTGCCACACCCCAGGCCCTTGGGATACTCGGTTCCGGGTGGTGGATAATGGGGATCACTGTCACAGGTAGCCGTGCCCGGTTCCGTTACCTGGGGGCGCTCGGTAACAGGGTTATTTTATATGTCACTTGTGACGCCACTGGCGGGTCGCGGTAATAAGATGCCCCGCCGCTGCTGTGGTTTTAGGGACAGATGGTATAGCAGCAAGTGTGTTCGCGCCCTCCGCCAGTAGGGGCTTAAGTCCCATGTAGGTGTGCTGCGCCTTGTGGTGCGCCAGTAATAAACACGACACAGTTCTTGCAGATTAATTGGTATTTACTCACTTGATGTTGCAAGTGCAGGTTGGTACGGCTGGTTAACCGACTTTCCTTTGTCCCGGTGCTGACGTGAGTCCCAGTTGAGCCCTTCGTGCACATGCAGAGCTGGTGTTCCCCTTGCCTGAAGCTGTTGGTGACCTGCGGCGCTCCGCTCCTTTGTTTTTCTGGGCCCAGTATGACAGGCCTCGCGGTCCCTTGTGGGGTAGGCTACTTCTCTGTGCCCTCTCCCGGGTCCTATATATGAGGCTGTGTCCCTGAGCCTATGGGTGGTGTGGTACCCTGGAAGTCACCACACACGGCTGGATCAGGCTACTACCTCCTAGTCACCCTTTTGGGGGTCTCCTCACAATCCTCACACCCCTCTCACTCTCTGGCTCCTTTCAACTCTCACTCCTTCAACTGACGTTTTTCCTCTCTGCCAACCCTGCCTAGCAACACCTGTTGCTTCCCACAAGCCACTCCCCTTTCCCAGGCTAACATCTAAGAGATTGGTTCTCACATCTGACCACTGTTAACCCTCTACATGCTGCGCCCAGGTCTCAGGGAATGTGCCCCTACCTGTGTGTGAAGTGTGGGTTGTCAGCAGAGGGTGTTCCAGAAAGCCTTAGGATCCTGCAGATCACTGGGGTAGCATATCCCAGGGTGCTGCATTCCCCCTTGGTTAAGACCAGCACGTCCGCGGGCTGCAAAACAAGAAAATCTGCAAAATATATATTTTTAAAACGGCAATAAATAATAAATATACATTTGTAACAGGTTAGTACTCTGTACACTTTTCTTCCCACCACCCACAGTCTCTGAGGCCACTATCCGGTGGATCTCTCCGAATGTCCTGGTGACTGTTTCCTGTGGGGACTGTCCTAGGGAGCACATCACCGGTTATGATAGTGATGGGGGTCTTAGCCTGCTCCGCTGCAGACCCTCCCTGCAACTTCCGGCTCTCCTTTTAGGGTGTTGGGAACAAAAGTTCAGTTCCTGGGTAATCCCAATGAAAAGCACCATGTGTGCAACTATATACAAATATTTTTATGTCACGCCAGTCCTGTGGCTTAGGTCCATAAAAACAAAGGATGGGGAAAAATCTGGATTCTTCCCAAAGGGAGGCACAGTTCTTAAATATTACGAACAGTTGTTAGTGACCCAAAAGTCCATACAGGTCAGTCTCTGTAGGGTCAACATGCTTAATATACATTATTTACATTTTACATACAGTTAATATGTATTTAATGACCAACTTTAGTAGTATTCCCACTCTCCTAGTCTGGATGGGGGATGACCAATATTGCTTCTGTTTGACCTACGCAACTCTGGTGTGTCAATGTTGTCTGTGTTTTGTACTACACTTGGTACAGTAGGTTGACTTGGTAAGTATCTACGTGTTCTTACCCTAAGGCGGGGTTTGCACACTACGACATCGCAGGCCGATGCTGCGATGCCGAGTGTGATAGTCCCCGCCCCCGTCGCAGCAGCGATATGTGGTGATAGCTGGCGTAGCGAAAGTTATCGCTACGCCAGCTTCACACACACACTCACCTGCCGTGCGACGTCCCTGTGGCCGGCGACCCGCCTCCTTGTTAAGGGGGCGGGTCGTGCGGCGTCACTGCGACGTCACACGGCAGGCGGCCAATCAGAGCGGAGGGGCGGAGATGAGCAGGATGTAAACATCCTGCCCACCTCCTTCCTTCCGCATATCCTACGGAAGCCGCAGTGAGGCCGGTAGGAGATGTTCCTCGCTCCTGCGACTTCACACACAGCGATGTGTGCTGCTGCAGGAGCGAGGAACAACATCGGACCATTGCGTCAGCGTAATTATGGATTACGCCGACGCTGTACCGATGATACGATTACGACGCTTTTGCGCTCGTTAATCGTATCATCCAGCCTTTACACACTGCGATGTCGCATGCGATGCCGGAAGTGCGTCATTTTCAATTTGACCCCACCGACATCGCACCTGCGATGTCGCAGTGTGCAAAGTGCCCCTTACTGTAGGATTGACAAGGTCAATGTTTGCAGAACGTTCTGGTTCAACTTCCCCTGAGATTTCTTCTGGTTCTTGTACTGGTACAAGTTCTTCTTGTCTTGGTACAGGTTCTTCTAGTACTTGTGGAAAGGTGATACAAGGTATGACTATGGCTCCATTGTATTGCGGCCAATCTTCTGGGAAATCTCCTAATACAGTATGGATCATTTTCTTCTTTGGCTCAGGTTGAGGTAGATTTACAATTCTTTCTGTACTTTCTTTTGGCACCAACTGTTCTGGACATTTCTTTAAATGGTCTCTAGAAACAGGTGTTGATGTTTTTCCTTCATCTTTGCTAATAATACAGACTTTTTTATTGTCAAAGTTAGATGTTTGGACAATGTAAGGTTCTTCTTCCCATTGATCATCAAGTTTGTGAAGTCTTCTTTTTCTTTTTAGTACCTTTTTCTCCAGGTGTCAAAGGTACAGCTTTTGCGTTTTTGTTGTAATCTCTTTCTTGTTTTTCCCTACTTTGGTCTAAAGTCCTTTCAACACATTCTTGAACCTTCTTGTATTCAGCTTGACGAGCTGTATTCCAATCACTTTGTGGATGGTCTTCAGGGTTTAGGACTCCCAGGTGTAAGTCGACGGGTAATCTTCCTGGTCTTGCTCGCATAAGATAAGCTGGGGTGAAGTTTGTAGACCCTACGGGGATGTTGTTATACATATCCACTAGGTCAGGCAATTTTTCTGGCCATTTGTTCCTATCTTCCAGTGGTAGGGTCTTTAGCATATCAATGATGATCTGATTCATTTTCTCACACATTCCATTTCCTTGAGGGTGATAGGATGTTGTACGAATCTTTTTACAACCATACATATTACAGAGCTCTTGAAAAACTTCTGCTTCAAACGCTGGTCCTTGATCTGCAATTACTTGCTCTGGATAACCATGAGGTCTGCAAAAGTAGGCTTGAAACGCTTTTGCTGCTGTTTGTGCTGTTAGGTCCTTGATTGGTACTACTACAAGGAATCTTGAATAGTGGTCTCCAATGGTAAGGGCATAAGTATAACCTTTGGTACTTGGTGTTAACTTCACATGGTCTAAGGCGACTAGTTCTAGAGGCTGTTTGGTAACAATAGGCTGCAGTGGTGCTCTTTGACTATCTCTGTCTTTTCTTCTTAAAGCACATGGACCACAATTTCTACACCAGTCTTCGATAGAAGATCTCATTCCAACCCAGTAGAATCTTTCACGGAGTAATATCTCAAGTTTCTTCCAACCGAAGTGTCCGGCGTTGTTGTGGTACGCTTCTAACACTATTGGGACGTCTCTTTTTGGTATTATCACTTGCCACCTCATCTCGTGAGGTTTTGGATTGATGAATCGTCTACAGAGTGTTCTCCGGTGGAGAAACAACTTATTTATGTTTTTCCACAGATGTTGGGCTTCTTGTGGAACCTCTGGTGCAAGACGAGAATCGGTTTGGCTTACCAGTCACTTGATTAAGCTGACAGCGGGATCACTGTCCTGTGTGATAAGGGTTTCAAGGTTGCCTCTTTTGGTCTAGAACCAGTTTGCTGACATTGGCATGTTCTCTTGCGATGGAAGGCAGGTAACTCTATTTCTTCTAGGTCATTTACAGTATGTCTTCTCCCTCTTCTTGCAAATGGGGCATTCTTGACAGCGCATCTGCATTTGCGTTCTTACGTCCAGCTCTGTATTTGATGGTAAAGTCATAGTTGGATAACCGAGCTGCCCAACGTTGTTCTAATTCGCCCAACTTTGCTGTGTCTAGATGGGTAAGAGGATTATTGTCAGTGAAGACTGTAAAGTTAGTGGCTGCTAGATAGTGCTTGAAACTCTCAGTGATAGCCCAGACTATGGCCAGCAACTCCAACTTGAAGGAGCTGTAATTTTCCAGATTTCTCTCAGTAGGCCGAAGCTTCCTGCTAGCGTAGGAAATTACTCGCTCTCTCCCATTCTGGACCTGTGACAACACTGCTCCTAATCCCACGTTGCTGGCATCTGTATACAGCACAAAGGGTAAGTTGTAGTCTGGATAAGAAAGAATTTCTTCCCCCGTCAGAGCCCACTTCATTTGTTTGAAGGAACTTTCTTCTTTTTCGCCCCATTCGAATGGAGGATCAGACTTCTTGCCTTTCTTGGGTTGACCAACCAAGAGGTCTTGCAAGGGGTCAGCCATCTTGGTGTAACCTTTGATGAATCTTCGGTAGTATCCTACCAGGCCCAGGAACTGACGTACCTCTTTGATAGTAGTTGGTCTTGGCCAGCTCTTGATGACTGTTATCTTGTCTGAATCTGGCGCGACTCCCTCAGCACTGATTACGTGTCCCAGATACTGAACCTTGGGTTTAAGGAAATGGCACTTGGATGGTTTCAGCTTCATGCCGTACTTGGATAGTGCTTCAAACACCGCTGCCAGATGTTCCAGGTGGTCTTCGTAGGACTTGGAGAACACAATGACGTCATCTAAATAGAGTAGTACAGTTTCAAAGTTCAGATGCCCCAGACAACAGTCCATCAGACGCTGGAAGGTTCCAGGTGCGTTACAGAGTCCAAATGGCATTCTATTGAATTCGCACAGGCCCATCGGGGTGGCAAACGCAGTCTTCTCCCGGTCTTCCTTTGCTACAGAGACCTGCCAATACCCACTAGTAAGGTCTAAGGTGGAAAAGTAGTTAGCAGTCTTGAGTGCAGCTAATGACTCTTCTATGCGGGGTAATGGGTAAGCATCCCTATGTGTAATGCGATTTATCTGCCTGTAATCTACACACATCCGCATGGTGCCATCTTTTTTTCTGACTAAGACTAGTGGAGCTGCCCAAGGGCTACAACTATCTCGGATAACCCCAGCCTCCTTCATGTCATGTAGCATTTCTTTGGCCCTCTCATAGTGTTTTGGTGGTACAGGTCTGTATCGCTCTCTGATGGGAGGATGGTTCCCAGTGGGGATATGGTGTTGTACCCCTTTAATTCTCCCAAAATCCAATGGATGCTTACTGTAGACTGGTTCATATTCCTGCACAACCCGGTATACTCCTTGCTTCTGGTAAGAAGGCGTGGAGTCGGTACCAACATGGAGTTCCTGGCACCAGTTTGCTAATTGCTCATCTGCCAGGTCTGTTGGGGCAAGTGGTTCTGCTGCTTGAATGGCATTTTCAGTGACGGTAAACAATTTACCAATGGTAGCGTACCTGGGCAATTTGGCTTCCTCGTCCCCACAATTTAATATACGTACAGGAACTCTCCCTTTGTGTACATTGACTACCCCCCTGGCTGTCAGGATTGTGGACCAGTCCCCTGAGTACACGGGCTCTACCACTGCCTGGTAATCTCTCTCTCTAGGACCTATGGATGCCCAACACCACACCATCATTTCACTTCTTGGAGGTAACACAATGGGGTTAGAATCCATTACCCGCACACTACCCAGTTCTCCACCAGACTGGTTTATCTGTTGTTTTAGCAAGAGGGCTTTAATCTACTTCTGCAGGACCCTTTGCTGCCTGGCATCGGCAGTCTTGGCGATCTGTTGGAGCAAGAACAATACTTCTCCCAAACAATTTTCGATGACATTGGTACCTAGGATCACATGGGGATTTCTATCATTTGCATCAGTTTTATCAACAATCAATCCCTGACCCCTAAGCTCCACCCATCCCCACCTTTATGGTTACTTCTTTAAATCCTATTTGCTCTACCGGTAACCCGTTTACAGCATATATGATGAGGCTTGAATCAGGTTGGGTGAGTTCTTCATCACACCAGAACCGGCAGTACAGCTCATAGGGAATGGTGGTTACCTGTGAACCGGTGTCCAACAATGCAGAAGTGGGGATCCCGTCCAAGGTAATGGATAGAATCAGATGTCCTCCCACATACCGGTCACGCCATTCCATTGGGCCTTGTCGACTTACACCTGGGGATTGGCCCTTGGCCCCAGGGGTTGCATATTTAAAGGACACCTTCTTGCAAGATGACCTGTTTTACCGCAATGCCGGCAGATGGGTTGTCCTGAAGAACAATAGCGATCGGTGGGTGTTCCTCGCAGTGGGGGACTCCTCCGGTTCCTCATCCACGGGACGTCCTCAGGGCAGTCAGCAAGCAGGATACGGTCTGGTGGCTTGGGCTCTGGAGCAAGCTGCATGGCTTTGAGGATCTTTGCTACGTCCTCGCTGAGTCGCTGCACTTGGTAACGCAGATCCTCTAGTGCACTAGGGGGCGCAACCTGCCCGTTGGCTTTTGCTGGAGTAGAGGAGGCAGGTTCCACTTCCAAGGAAGGGACACTGGCAGGTAGCACCGTCAGGGTAGAGTCTGAGGTTGCCGGGGGCTGCAACGCCTTGATAGCCCGGTCTTTTAGAGTCGCAAAGTCCGCATCAGCATGTTCAAGGGACCACAGGCGCAGTTGCTTGCAGTCCTCTGATGACAACAGGCCCTGTATGAACTGCTCCATTAGCATCCGATTTTCCTCTCTGGCACTAAGAGGATCGACATGTTTTAATGTCCTTATTGCTGCTTGGAGTCTCATGGCATAGTCCCTGATGTTATCCTGCGGTTTCTGGCTGCAGTTGTAGAACTGCATCCGCAGTTCCGCCTCAGTGCGGGTCTCAAATGCAAGTTTCAATTTGTCAAAGATGGTGGTTACTGACTCGCGTTCAGCATCTGACCAAGTTTCTGCTTCTAGCTCCGCTGCCCCTTTAAGCTGACCCAGTATAATGGATGCCCTTTGCTTGCCGGTTAAGGGATACATGTCCATTGAAGTAGTTTATTTTCTTTTTGAACGCGGCTAATGTATCCGATTTGCCATTGTACTGGGGCATCCAGGTCGCGCCTGGGAGGTAGGGTAGCATGAGCGGCATGATCGGTGCCACCGCCGCAGCGTCTGCGCTTCGACTTGGTCCAGAAGTGTCTCCGTTCTCTTGCGCTTCCATTTTAGTACCCCTTGGTTAATTTCAGCAACCGTCTCTATGGGGATCCCGAGCGGCTCAGGAGCTCCTGAAGTCAGGCTACTGCTCGGTGTTTGGCTTCTCTGCAGATTCCCTGTGGGGGGGCGGAGCAAGGTTTTCCTGCGCACTTTTTCAAACTTTGCGCTCTTTTACAGCCAGTGTGATGGCGCAGTAGTCTTTACTGAGGCAAAATGGTGACAAAAGTCTATATACAATTTTAAACGGTTGCTGGGTTGCAGGGTTGCTGGGCCTAGTTTTCATCCTGTTCGTGACGCCAATTTTGTAGAACGCTGCCACACTCCAGGCCCTTGGGATACTCGGTTCCGGGTGGTGGATAATGGGGATCACTGTCACAGGTGGCCGTGCCCGGTTCCGTTACCTGGGGGCGCTCGGTAACAGGGTTATTTTATATGTCACTCGTGACGCCACTGGCGGGTTGCGGTAATAAGATGTCCCGCCGCTGCTGTGGTTTTAGGGACAGATGGTATAGCAGCAAGTGTGTTCGCGCCCTCCGCCAGTAGGGGCTTAAGTCCCATGTAGGTGTGCTGCGCCTTGTGGTGTGCCAGTAATAAACACGACACAGTTCTTGCAGATTAATTGGTATTTACTCACTTGATGTTGCAAGTGCAGGTTGGTATGGCTGGTTAACCGACTTTCCTTTGTCCCGATGTTGACGTGAGTCCCAGTTGAGCCCTCTGTGCACATGCAGAGCTGGTGTTCCCCTTGCCTGAAGCTGTTGGTGACCTGCGGTGCTCCGCTCCTTTGTTTTTCTGGGCCCAGTATGACAGGCCTCGCGGTCCCTTGTGGGGTAGGCTACTTCTCTGTGCCCTCTCCCGGGTCCTATATATGAGGCTGTGTCCCTGAGCCTATGGGTGGTGTGGTACCCTGGAAGTCACCACACGCGGCTGGATCAGGAGACCGCCTGGAGCTGTTGTCTACTCTGGGGTCCAGTACCCCCTCGTGCGTAGAGCCTGGGATCTGTCTACCCTCAGGCTACTACCTCCTAGTCGCCCTTTTGGGGGTCTCCTCACAATCCTCACACCCCTCTCACTCTCTGGCTCCTTTCAACTCTCACTCCTTCAACTGACGTTTTTCCTCTCTGCCAACTCTGCCTAGCAACACCTGTTGCTTCCCACAAGCCACTCCCCTTTCCCAGGCTAACATCTAAGAGATTGGTTCTCACATCTGACCACTGTTAACCCTCTACATGCTGCGCCCAGGTCTCAGGGAATGTGCCCCTACCTGTGTGTGAAGTGTGGGTTGTCAGCAGAGGGTGTTCCAGAAAGCCTTAGGATCCTGCAGATCACTGGAGTAGCATGTCCCAGGGTGCTGCAATTACTAATGTTAGGAAAAATTAAAAATGACTAACTTTATATATTCTTTAAAAAAAAAAAAAAAAAAAGAAAAAAAAAATTTATGACGCATTCAAATAATCACAAAAACGATCGTGATTGATTATGGCATCATGCCGGACACGACCTGAAGATTGAAGTGTAGGCAGGGATGGCAACTGGGGATCACGAAAACGCCACGCTCCAGGGACAACATCTGAATCATCACTGACAATGTTGTCTACATACCCCTGGGGCATGTAGGCTGCTGCATCCATTTTTCATAAAAAATTATGGAGCACACAGCTGGCAAGAACAACACTATCTATGGATTCTAGTTTGAGATTTATTGGTGTTGCGAATACACGAAACCGACTTGCCATGATTCCAAAGGTATTCTCAACAACCAATCGTGCCCTTGAGAGACGGTAATTAAAATTTTGACAGTCGGGACTCAAAGTAGACTGGGGATAAGGACGCAGGAGATGGCTTTGAAGAGGGAACGCCTCATCCCCTAAAAAAACAAAATTTAAATTATTTTCATTAACTGAATTTGGAGGCAAAGGTAATTGTGAACTAAATAAACGCTTTCCAAAATCAGTTTGTTCTAAAACGCCACCATCGGAAACACGGCCATTTATTCATACACCCTCTGTTAAATATTCATAATTTGCATTAAGAACTGCAAATAAAATTATACTAAAGAAACCTTTATAGTTATAAAAAAAGAACCACTATTTGGGGGCTTAATTATTCTAATGTGCTTGCCATCAATCGCTCCACCGCAGCAGGGAAATTGCCACCTCGTCGCAAAATTATGAGCTATATCAGACCATTCTGAAGTTGTCTTGGGGAAAGGCATGAAATCTGCTGACGCATGTATTATTGCCTGATAAGTCTCCGGAATGAATGAATTTAATAGGGATCTTGAAATATCGGCAGAATATTGTAAATCTGTGAGGCTACGGCCTGTAGCAAGATAGCGCAAAGTCACCAGCAACCTTTCTTCTGCAGGAACAGCCTTACGCATTACAGTATCTCTGCGCATTATGTATGGGCTGATATGCATCAGGACTAATGAGAATGATTCTTCCGACATATGGAGATAGTTGCGGTAATCATGCGGATTGCGTTCCTGTAAATCATGCACTAGACGCACGTGGGATATCTCATCCCTTCGAAGCAGCCATTGGCATGACCATAATCTTTTTGCCCGAGGATTCATACGTGTATGTTGGTCCATGTCCTCCTCCTCCTGCAATATCTCGGTCATAAGAAGACCCACAGATAAAATGTCAGTTTCGACATTGCTGAACATCCTGTAACCTTAAAATATATAAAACAACCCATTATAATGACGCCAAATGTCTATTTTGTTTAAAAATAAAAAGATTGCCATATAACCACTTACCACAAGAAATGGATAACAAGGAGAGAAGGCGACAAATCCAGAGAGCAAACAAACTTTAGAAAAATTAGGACAAATGCACTATTAAACACTGTGCATGACGGCAAGCCTGAATAGTGAAACATAAGGACTACAGCTCCGGTTTTTAACACAGTAATAGCCAATCAAAACGCATCTGCTACAACCAATCCGAATATATTAGGCATGATTATTTAAAACATCAAATACGCCCTGAACGTTTACTGACGTCACAAACAACTACGAGGATGGCCGATTACACAGTGTCACACTTAGCAATGTGTCGTTCAGGAACACAAAAATAAACGATTTTATGGAATTAAACGATAAGTACACGATGGCCAAATTTCAAACGATTAGGCATCGTTTGGACTCGCATGGAGCTGTCACATGAGGAGATGTCGTTACGAATGACGGAAGTGCGTCACAAAATCCGTGCCCCCAAAGATGCATCGCACAATATATCAACTCGTGTAAAGCAGCCTTAAGGTGGGACATCTTTGAACAGACACATCACAGCCTAGTTGTGGTGTAAGGCCCAGCCTAGGGTGCTTACCTTAAGGTTGCTGATCATGATCTGATATTACAATGTCACCGCGACTTTAAGATGTGCATACGGAGAGGCATTGGAAGTCCTTGACTAGCATGAAGATGTAGAGTGGTGAAATTGACTAAATAGGACCGGGTGATAACTCACAGTTACAATGAGATCAACAATTCACTTAACCCCTTCACGACCGGCCGACTTTTCGCTTTGCAGTTTTTTTTTGCCAATCTTTTTCTGAGAGACGTAACTTTTTTATTTTTCAGTCAATATGGTCATGTGAGGGCTCATTTTTTGCGGAACGAGCTGTATTTTTAAATGAAACCATCAGTTTTACCATATATTGTACAAGAAAACGGCAAAAAAATTCCAAATGCAGAAAAATTGCAAAAAAAGTGCGATAGCACTATGGTTTTTGGGATATTTTATTCACTGTGTTCACTATATGGTAAAACTGATGTAGGGGTGTGATGCCTCAGGTCAGTGCGAGTTCGTAGACATCAAACATGTATAGGTTTACTTTTATATAAGGGGTTAAAAAAAAATCGGAAGTTTGTCCAAAAAAAGTGGCGCACGTTTTATGCCATATTCCGTGACCCGTAGCGTTCTTATTTTTCAGGATCTATGGCTCAATGATGGCTTATTTTTTGCATCTCGAGCTGACGTTTTTAACGGTATCATGTTTTTGCAGATGCTATGTTTTGATCGCCTGTTATTGCATTTTGCGCAAAAGTTGTGGCGACAAAAAAACATCATTTTGGCGTTTGGAATTTTTTTGTCGCTACGCCGTATACTGATCAGATTAATTGATTTTATATTTTGATAGATCGGGCGTTTCTGAACGCGGCGATACCAAATGTGTGTATATTTTTTTTTTAACCCTTTAATTTTCAATGGGGCGAATGGGGGGTGATTTGAACTTTTAGGTTTTTTTGTTTTTTTAATTTTTTAAAACTTTTTTTAACTTATTTTTTTATTTTACTAGTCTCCCTAGGGGGCTATTGCGATCAGCATTTCGATCGCTCTGCAGTATCTGCTGATCACAGCTACAAGGCTGTAAACAGCAGATACACTCTCTTTCTCTTTTGCTGTGCCGCTGGCACAGCGAAAGTGAAAGCAAGTCAGGTGTAGTAGAGGAGTCATCACATGACCCTGTGCTACCATGACAACTATCGGAAGTCATGTGATCGTGTCACGTGATTTCCGGTATCGGGCGGTAAGTAAATGTTTACCGCGATTGCACTTATAATCGCGCTGTCACATATTGACAGCGCCATATAAGGGGTTAAGCGGCACGAGCAGATAACGATTCTGCTCGTGCCTAGCAGGCACACATCTCAGCTGTGAAAATCAGCTGAGATGTGTGCCGATCGCTGCATGATGCTGCCGGCAGACCGCTGGCAGTAACATTATGACCGCAAGGACGTAATTTTACGGCCCGCAGTCGTTAAGGGGTTAAAGCAATGCCTCTTTACTGTATGGTTTGTTATCTTTCACAACTTCTAGTTTGAGATAGCGGGCATATATCTTCTAACATGTTAAGGCCGCTTTACACGCTACGACATCGCTAAAGCGATCTCGTTGGGGTCACGGAATTCGTGACGCACATCCGGCCGCATTAGCGATGTCATTGCGTGTGACACCTATTAGCGATTTTGAATCATCGCAAAAACGTTCAAAATCGCTAATCGGTGACATGTCGCTCTACTCTCGATTATCGTTGCTGCTGCAGCTACGATGTAGTTCGTCATTCCTGCGGCAGCACACATCGCTATGTGTGACACCGCAGGAACGAGGAACCTCACCTTACCTGCGTCACGGCCGCAATGAGGAAGGAAGGAGGTGGGCGGGATGTTACATCCCGCTCATCTCTGCCCCTCCGCTTTAATTGGGCGGCCGCTTAGTGACGTCACAGCGACGTCGCTAGGCAGGTAAGTAGTGTGACGGGTCCGTGCGATTTGCCCGTGTCGCATAAACGATGGGGGTGGGTGCACACACTAGCAATATCGGTCACGATATCGCAGCGTGTAAAGCGGCCTTTAGTTTTATTCAGAATTATGAGACACAGTTCAACTTCCTTCTGAGTTGCATCAGATCCAACTGGGCCGGTGAGTCCCTGTGCAACCCAGTCCAGCATTACAGTACACACTGTGACAGTCACCTTCCTTTCATGCAGTCCCTTGTCCAGTATCCTTAGGAGTGCCAGAATGACCTAAGTAAAGCTTAGCACTTTCAGACATCTATCGTTCAGTTGGTTGACTATGTTCAAATACCAAGTAAAAGTAACAAAAAAGAAGTTCCAGCTCACCACTCCTCTGCATAGAATTCCATTTGGGTGGGTGCACGATATCCATGGTTGGCATCCACAGCTGACATAATCATTAGAAGGAAAAACAGGGAGGGAAATAATTCCAGCACTGTTGTGTTTAAAAATCATGGAGTTTATTAGGTCACATTAAAAATTTTTATTTGATCAACAAAATCTCTCCATATGCCTATCCACGTCTTACATGTTTCAGAGAAAAAACTCCTTAATCATAGGCAAATACAAAGAAATGAGGTGAATAGTGGCTTTAAAGGCATTTACAGCCACTATTCACGGTGCTGGATTTGTTTCCCTCCCTGTTTTTCCTGCTAATGATTATGTTCAAATACCATTTGAGGTTAACCTGATATCTTGACAGTTGAAAGGCTCTGGCTGCTAGGGTTCTGTCCTTATGCTCCGATCACCTGGGGCCACTCACAATAATCACATCACACAAAACATAAATAAACAACAGTACCTGCTCCAGAGAGTGGATTGATTCCTCCTCTTCTGTGTCAGCATGACCCCAGTCCCACTGGGTTGAGACAATAGGACAAAGTGTCCAAGTCCTTTAGCTGGGTGGCCCTTAGGCAAACACAAGACAGAACCCTCACATTTTGAGGGTAAAGTCTGTGAGGGATCAAGTCCAGGACAATATGGGGCAGAGTCAATCAGGGGGTTTGGACAAAGCCCATGACGCATTGGCAAAAAGTCTATGGGGATGCATTAGGAAAAGGCCATGGTACATTGAAGCATAGTCCATTACTGGCTGAGCAAAGTCCAGGGCAAAGAGTCTAGGACCCTCTCATGGCTCAGATTCCCTCTAACCAGCAGGGGGATGTGCAACGTGCAAAACAAAACAAAGGTAAGGGTCACACAAATTACGACAGTTCATGACTAAAAGAAAACGTCCTGGATTTGAGATCCCTCAGGGACTTCAGCAACTGTCAAAAAGGTTTAAAATGAGAACGAAACAAAAATTTGTTTCGTTCTCATTTTAAACCTTTTTGTTTTTGCGATACTAGTGAAACTCTGCATACTACTTTGGATCTACATTACCTCCTTAAAGATCACTCAATTAACCTCCATAGGAACAGATGATGACTCACACTTACAAGGAGACCAACACTTTACTTTAAGCAACAACTTTTTACTGTATGGTTCATTCTCTTTCACATCTTTACTTTCCAGATAAAGGGCACATATCTTCCAGCATGTTACACTATTATTCAGCATTATGAGGAACAGTCCAACTTCCCAGATTGCATCAGATCTAGCTAAACTTGTGAATCCCAGTCCAGCGATACAGTGACTGTCACATTCCTTTCCTGGAGTCCCAACTCCAATCTCCTTAGGGATCCCATAACCACCATAGTAAAGATTTGCACTCCTGGATGTCTAGCAGGAAACCACTCAATTGGTTGACTACATTCACAAGCCAGTTGAGGTTAACCTTGATGGTTAAGAGGCCTGGCCAGTAGAGCCCTGCACCAGTAGAAGTCACTCAGTATCACCCAGCCAAGAGCCCCTGTATCTGACCTTCATGGCCGACTGACTATACGTCTGTCACATTCACTCACTAGGCCTTCACTGACTCATATAATACTTACTATTCATCATACCTTATACATTATGCAATATACAGGAATACATTAAACATGGCAAATCACATCACAATATTTACAAAAACGTAGGACATTTTTCATAATACACAACATTGACTCGATTTGTGGTTTCAGGTGTAGGAGTTATAGCGATAGCCATTGTCCACCCTAGCGACTCTTACAAAGAGGCTATGAGTTTTAGCACATAGTGGCAGTAAGAACAGGTGTTGAAGACTATAAAGTATACAGCAAGCAGTAGAGATGAGCGGTATAGTATTATTTTTTATTTTTTTTTAACCTTTAAATAAAGTAGGTAGAATTCATGTGCCATCACAATGACCCCAGAGAATAACAACTATAAAACTCTAAAAGCCTATCTCTATAAGGAAATGGGACATTAGTTTACCCTGTTTTGTAGGATTGGATCGTAGAGATGGGACAGATATTTATAAGACATTTATATTATGGCTATACAATTTTTTTTACTCTTCTTGGCACGGTTCCTCCTTTTCCTAGTCCGATTTTTATTTCTTTAAAATGGTGCTTAGCAGATTTCAGTCTCCTCTGGCCAAGAGCAGAGGAATATGATTCAGACTAGCAAAGTAAATACAGCTGTTTAAAGCGGGCTTTACACGCTACAATTTATCTAACGATGGGACGGCGGGGTCACGTCATAAGTGATGCACATCCAGCATCGTTAATTACATTGTAGCATGTGAAACCTCTGTGCGATTGCGATTGAACGTTAAAACGTTGATCGCATACACGTCGTTCAATGACTAAAAATTGAACGTCCAGTTGTTCAATGTTCCCGAGGTAGCACACATCGCAGTGTGTGACACCCCGGGAACGATGAAGTGCAGCTTACCTGCATCCCGCTGCTCCCGCCGGCAATGCTGAAGGAAGAAGGTGGGCGGGATGTTTACGTCCCGCTCATCTCCGCCCCTCCACTTCTATTGGCCGGCTGCCACGTGACGTTGCTGTGACGCCGAACGTCCCTTCCAGTCCAGGAAGTGGATGTTCGCCGTCCACATCAAGGCCGTATGGAAGGGTAAGTACGTGACGGGAAAGAATCGTTTGTGTGACACGGTCAACAAATTGAACATGTCGCACATACAATGGGGGTGGGTCACATCACATACGATATCGTATGCGAAATGATATGGTTTAATGCAGGCTTAAGACTGCCTTTCAACTATCTTACAGAAATGAAGGAGACTATCAATTGGAAGGATACAAAGAAAGATACTGTAATTGTCTTTTTATTAGTCAAATTTGCAAATAAAATGGTCAAATAAACTGTGATAGTCTTTGTACATAATACACTATTTTGTACTCATGCAATTACTTTTGAAGATATGTTGTTCGTGTCAATAATAAAGATCTATCAGGAAACAAAGGAAATTTGAGGTCACTGTACAATTCAACTAAATTAAATTGGCAATAAGTCCATAGTCTGTGTACCACAGTTCATGCTTTATAATATTTTTGGCTTTGCGTTATGTAAGTGTTGTCTTTTATTGCACAGGCAGTAAGGAAGTTAACAATCTAAAGAAGTCTATTATAACTAACTATTCAACCACAGAACAACAAGTAAAACATTTTAAATGCTTTTCAAATCATCTAAATATTGCTTACAGAAAATAAAGAATACCCACTCTTAAAAAATACATCAATGGACAGTCTAAATCAAGGCTTTTCAATTTTTTTATAATTACGACATGTGCTTCATGCCAACATTTTTAAAAGAAAAAGTGACTCAATTTTTTCTATAATTTGTCTTGGTAAACCACAAAAGCATCAGAACAAAATAAATAGGGAATAGCCATATTGCCAAACAACAGCTCATAGTTTTTGTCATAGTTTTTAAGGTTGAAGGTAGACATAAGTTAATCACATTCACCTGTAGCCTAACATGTTAATCTAGAGGAAGGCAAATACTAATTTCCCCATATTAGGGGAAACTTTCCTTACTAACATAAGGCAATCAGACTAATCCCTAGGTAAATTTCCCATCACAGAATTTAATGACCTATTTCCAACCTACAAACTTTCTATCCTGCTAATACCTGTGGCTTGTAACAGTGACCAGAATTGTCTAAAGATTGTGTTACTACTTATAAATACATCCTCCTCCCCCAAAAAATGCAACAAATTTGCCTAATAAAAAGTGTCTCATTCTAAAACTAATAGTGTCTAGTGATGAGCAGAACCGGACTGTAAGGCTATGTGCGCACGTTGCGTACTAGCCCTGCAGAAATTTCTGCAGCGATCTGAAGAGCACACGTGCGCTTCAAATCGCTGCAGAAAATGTCCGTAGAGAAAAAAAAAAAAGCCGATTCCATGCGCTCTGCCTGCAGCTCCTACCATAGACAGAGCAGGAGCTGCCGGCAAAGCGCACGGAAGAAGTGACATGTCACTTCTTAGAACACAGCGCTTCGGGCAGCAGCCGAAGCGCTGCGCTCTAAGACGCCACGTGCGCACAGCCTCTGCACAATCTCCATAGATTGTGCAGGGGACGCAGGACGCATGCAGTTACGCTGCGCTACAAAGCGCAGCGTAACTGCATGTATTTACGCAACGTGCGCACATAGCCTTAAAGTCCTGATCCGCGCAGGTTCAAAAAGGACTGAGTGCTGGCACCCGGTCCGGAGTTCTCAGGGAATTCTGGATACGTATCCAGATCAGGCAACTCAAGTAATTAAAAAAAAAAGGAAAAATAAAGAAAGTAAGAGAAAATCAGGCATGTTATACTTACCAATGTCCTGTGTGGCTGTAACACTACTTCCAGGACCATTCATGCTATTTCTGGGACCACTCATTATCCTTCATACATATGCACTGCTTTCCTCGCCCATTAGCAGTCCCGGTTCTCTGATTGGTTGCAGTCAGACAGTGCCCCTGCCCTGTGTGACACTGTGTCTAGCTGTTTGCAATCAGAGGTGCTCTGTGTGTACCTATAGTGTGAAAATAAATAAACAAAAAAATGATGTAGCGTTCCCATCACAGATAAAGCATATGGCTATAGGCTGCAGCCCTCAGCCGTGTGCTTACCTTGGCTGTGTATCAAAATAAGAGGGACTGCAAGCGGCTTTTTTTATTATTATTTATTTAAATAAATACATTTTTAAAATTGGCATACTGTCACCCCCACTTTTGATAGCCAGACATGGAAAAGCCGTAGCTGTGGGCTAAAAATAGCAGCCTGCAGCTGCCCTGGATTGTTGCATTTATTAGATGCGATTTACCCGGCTCATCCAGATTGCCCTGGTGTAGTGGCAATTGTAGCAATAAGGGGGTTAATGACAACTCACAGCTGCCACTAAGCCCTAGATTAGTAATTGGAGGCATCTATGACACCCCCCCCCATTACTAATGTGTAAGTGAAAAGAAATAAACACAAACACTAAAGACAATCCTTTAGTTGAAATAAAGAAAAAGACCCTCATTCACACTTTTATTAACACAAAACATCCAGTTTTGACGCAATCCATACGAGGTCACAACACTATTCTGGCTCTCCTACATACATAATGAAGGCACAGCATGTGGGCACAGAACATATCCGCACACTGTGGTTTCAGGCAGAGCCTGAGCCACAGTGATGAGTGGTGACCTCACTCAGTTTATCTGTGGTCATAGCTGGAGGTTCTAAGATACCCCAGCTTTGAACGCATGTAACCTGACCTCAGGGGACATCATTCCACTCAGTGACCTCATCTCCTTCACAATGAAAACAGTGAATAAGTGAGAGAGAGTGCCAGGCACCGGCAGATCGCTTAAGGGTCCGTCCTCAACAGCCCTATTTAGTCCCAGGGAACTTCACTCCACTACCTGAGAGATGTCTAATCTTGCAGCTCCATTTATGGAACAGACTTATTTAAATCCCCTAAACTTCTCCAGCTTTTACTAGCTAACAAACGCTTGTTGCCTCAAGAACAACGGCTCAGCATTTATGCAGGTAAGCCCTGAACACATGCACTGTGATTAGCAAGGTGTCTCCTTTGTTTTTGAGCCTTTTTTGTGCTTATTCTCTATACTATATTTCTCTCCCTCGGCTTTTTCATCACCATTTATATTTATATAAAAACTAATTTTTAGTTGATTTTTCATATATATATATATATATATATATATATTTTTTAGGACTCTGAAAATTGTAGATTCACATTGAAGGCATCAAAACTATGAATTAAAACATGTGGAATGAAATACTTAAAAAAGTGTGAAACAACTGAAAATATGTTTTATTTTCTAGTTTCTTCAAAGTAGCCACCTTTTGCTTTCATTACTACTTTGCACACTCTTGGCATTCTCATGATGAGCTTCAAGAGGTAGTCACCGGAAATGGTTTTCCAACAGTCTTGAAGGAGTTCCCACATATGCTTAGCACTTGTTGGCCCTTTTTCCTTCACTCTGCTGTCCAGCTCACCCCAAACCATCTCGATTGGGTTCAGGTCTGGTGACTGTGGGGGCCAGGTCATCTGGCGTAGCACCCCATCACTCTCCTTCTTAGTCAAATAGCTCTTACACAGCCTGTAGGTGTGTTTGGGGTCACTGTCCTGTTGAAAAATAAATGATGGTCCAACTAAACATAAACCGGATGGAATAGCACACCGCTGCAAGATGCTGTGGTAGGCATGCTGGTTCTGTATGCCTTCAATTTTGAATAAATCCCCAACAGTGTCACCAGCAAAGCACCCCTACACTATCACACCTCCTCCTCCATGCTTCACGGTGGGAACCAGCCATATAGAGTCCATCCGTTCACCTTTTCTACAAAGACACGGTGTTTGGATCCAAAGATCTCAAATTTGGACTTATCAGACCAAAGCACAGATTTCCACTGGTCTAATGTCCATTCCTTGTGTTCTTTAGCCCAAACAAGTCTCTTCAGCTTGTTGTCTGTCCTCAGCAGTGGTTTCCTAGCAGCTATTTTACCATGAAGGCTGCTGCACAAAGTCTCCTCTTAACAGTTGTTCTAGAGATGAGAAGGTGTGTCCAAACCTTTGGTCTGTACTGTATATATTTTAATTTTTTTTTTACTTTACAATTTTTTTATTTACACATTTTTTAGCCTCTGAACTGGTTATAAGATCAGGGCTTATCGGATCAAATTCAGAGTAATACGACAGATCAGGTATCTACCTCCATTACTATCAGGATTCATTATACAATTGAACTATAAGTAGATAACCTGCGATTTTCATTTCTACGGGTCATTTTTAACCCTCCATCCATATAGGCCATGGATAGTGAGCCCCCCTGTGTTTCACATAAAGGTATCTGCACTCAGGCTGCTCACAAAGATAATCTCACAGGTTATATTATTTTCAATAGGTGATTTTGCCTTTTTTTTTTTTAGGAACCCACCCTTAACTCCATTTTTCTTCAAATTATCCAATTTTAGTCAACAAAAAGTGCTACCATCAGGTAATAAAATAAATCTCTTTACCCCCAAGTTTCATATTACCTGTCATCCCAAATACAACTACGCTTACCCCTGTTTGTCTCTTCTCTTGACAGGTTTTTTACACCTACCGAGTTGGCTCTTCAGTGACACTCTGAGCCTCCATTTTAGTGCATCACCCTGGATGAATTTTATATTTATTTAATTAAACCTATATATTTTTTATATTACCAGTATTATAGCCTATCATTTACCACATTCTCACCCATATCTATTTTATTTTTTTTCTGACCGACACCCCCACATAAACTCCTTTTTACCCACTCTAGTGAGTGCAGTAGAACTTGTATCATATTTACCCTAACTCTGACAGACTTACGCAGACCCTGCCTACTACCTGCAGCTCCTAAAAGTTCTAACATAGTTACAACTAAGTTCCCCCCTCCCTCATTATCCCCCTGGGTGAGCGCTAGTGTCCATTTTTAATTTAATCTGGATAAGATATCAGAGTGGGCAGAAACTTGGCAAATAAGATTTAATGTTGATAAGAGTAGAGCAATGCACCTCGGAAGGAGTAATCCTATTGCTGCAAATACATTATATAGAAGTAAACTTGGGACTACAGAACAGAAGAAGGACTTGGGTATTATAGTTACAAATAAGCTGAGCAGCAGATCTCAATGTCAGGCAGCAGCTGCTAAAGCAAACAAGATTTTAGGGTGTGTATAAAAAAATACACTAGATTACATGATCACAATGTATTGTTGCCTCTCTTAAAATCACTTGTAAGGCCACATCTAGAATATTGGATCCAGTTTTTGGCTCTACATTTTAAAATAATATTCAAAAGTTAGAGTCAGCTCAAAGGCGGGCAACTAGACTACTACAAGGAATGGAAGGCCTCCCATATGATGAGAGATTGGAAAAGTTAGATATGTTTAGCTTAGAAAAAAGACGTCTCAGAGGAGATCTCATTTATATGTATAAATACATGTGTGGTCAATATAAAGGACTGGCACATGACTTATTTCTTCCAAAGACAATACTAAGGACCAGTGGGCATTTCCTGTGAGTGGAAGAAAAGCGATTCCGACAGCTAAATAGGAAAGGGTTCTTTACAGTTAGAGCAGTTAGATTGTGGAATGCCCTACCACAAGAGGTAGCAATGGCAGATACTATAACAGCTTTTTAAAAAGGGCTGGATGATTTCATCACACACTATGGTTGGTTATAAATGATCTAGTGACAAAATGTATAATTGGTGGAGGAAGGTTGAACTAGATGGACCTTTGATTCAACCTACATAACTATGATGCTCATAATCTGTGATAACTCAGGTGCCACTGCATTACAAACAAGCATCATTCAGTCATAGAATACTTTAAGATAACACTCTCTGTGAATTCAGTTCACCATGCAATCCATAATTGCAAATGAAAGCTGTTATGCAAACAAAAATGATATATCAACACAATTCAGAAACACTGCCATCTTCTTTGAGCCAAACCTAATTTGAATTGAACATAGGAAAAATGAAAAATTGTTTTGTTGCCAGTTGAATCAAAATTTGATATTTTTAAAGACGTTCACACACAGCATGCCATAAGGACTCAAAAGGAAAGGGACCATCCAGCTTATCAGCACTGTGAACTAGTGCCTAAATTTCTCTATGAAACATTATCTTTTATTATTCTAATCACTGTTATAATTTATTACAATACAACAGCAATGCGATATATTATACTTGTCAGTTCTACACTAACAAAAGCCTTTTAAACCATGCTCCTGGCATAGTCTATCAGACTTGCCATAGCTGGCTGACCCAGAAATCATTATGACAACTTCGGGTTGTCATGTCAATCATCGGGCTCCCGTGTTCATGTTGCATTCCCTCACCCAGCTCACTAAATGGTATGATTGCTTTTGATCTTGGAATTTAAAGGGTTAAGCAGCATACGCCATTGCAGGGACTGTCCATGGCTGTGACAGCCAGAACTTGGCTATAAGTACAGAAATCTCATGGTCAGCCATCATGCTGGGAAATTTTAATCATTTTAGAATGAAGAAGATAGGCCAACACCAAAAATAGGGAATATGTGCCTTACTCTAAAAAAATCAACATAGCATGTAGGAAGAGAAAAAAGGGGCATATATAATACCATCTCTATGTAATATTCTGAACCAATGAATAATAATCAATATTTATTTATTAAACTCAGACTGAACAAACAAGATTAAAAACATAAAAAAAAGGCATATCTACAGTCAGGTCCAGAAATATTTGGACAGTGACACAAGTTTTGTTATTTTAGCTGTTTAAAAAAACATGTTCAGAAATACAATTATATATATAATATGGGCTGAAAGTGCACACTCCCAGCTGCAATATGAGAGTTTTCACATCCAAATCGGAGAAAGGGTTTAGGAATCATAGCTCTGTAATGCATAGCCTCCTCTTTTTCAAGGGACCAAAAGTAATTGGACAAGGAACTCTAAGGGCTGCAATTAACTCTGAAGGCGTCGCTCTCGTTAACCTGTAATCAATGAAGTAGTTAAAAGGTCTGGGGTTGATTACAGGTGTGTGGTTTTGCATTTGGAAGCTGTTGCTGTGACCAGACAACATGCGGTCTAAGGAACTCTCAATTGAGGTGAAGCAGAACATCCTGAGGCTGAAAAAAAATAAAAAATCCATCAGAGAGATAGCAGACATGCTTGGAGTAGCAAAATCAACAGTCGGGTACATTCTGAGAAAAAAGGAATTGACTGGTGAGCTTGGGAACTCAAAAAGGCCTGGGCGTCCACGGATGACAACAGTGGTGGATGATCGTCGCATACTTTCTTTGGTGAAGAAGAACCCGTTCACAACATCAACTGAAGTCCAGAACACTCTCAGTGAAGTAGGTGTATCTGTCTCTAAGTCAACAGTAAAGAGAAGACTCCATAAAAGTAAATACAAAGGGTTCACATCTAGATGCAAACCATTCATCAATTCCAAAAATAGACAGGCCAGAGTTAAATTTGCTGAAAAACACCTCATGAAGCCAGCTCAGTTCTGGAAAAGTATTCTATGGACAGATGAGACAAAGATCAACCTGTACCAGAATGATGGGAAGAAAAACGTTTGGAGAAGAAAGCGAACGGCACATGATCCAAGGCACACCACATCCTCTGTAAAACATGGTGGTGGCAACGTGATGGCATGGGCATGCATGGCTTTCAATGGCACTGGGTCACTTGTGTTTATTGATGACATAACAGCAGACAAGAGTAGCCGGATGAATTCTGAAGTGTACCGGGATATACTTTCAGCCCAGATTCAGCCAAATGCCGCAAAGTTGATCGGACGGCGCTTCATAGTACAGATGGACAATGACCCCAAGCATACAGCCAAAGCTACCCAGGAGTTCATGAGTGCATAAAAGTGGAACATTCTGCAATGGCCAAGTCAATCACCAGATCTTAACCCAATTGAGCATGCATTTCACTTTCTCAAATCCAGACTTAAGACGAAAAGACCCACAAACAAGCAAGACCTGTAGGCTGCGGCTGTAAAGGTCTGGAAAAGCATTAAGAAGGAGGAAACCCAGCATTTGGTGATGTCCATGGGTTCCAGACTTAAGGCAGTGATTGCCTCCAAAGGATTCGCAACAAAATATTGAAAATAAAAATATTTTGTTTGGGTTTGGTTTATTTGTCCAATTACTTTTGACCTCCTAAAATGTGGAGTGTTTGTAAAGAAATGTGTACAATTCCTACAATTTCTATCAGATATTTTTGTTCAAACCTTCAAATTAAACGTTACAATCTGCACTTGAATTCTGTTGTCGAGATTTCATTTCAAATCCAATGTGATGGCATGCAGAGCCCAACTCGTGAAAATTGTGTCACTGTCCAAATATTTCTGGACCTAACTGTAGATCCCCATATGATGTAACATGGAGATCCTATTAAATTCAATTTTCATACAATACAATTCAAACAGTATCGAAAAATACAAATCAAGGGTAGAAATATAGTAAGATAATATAACATCAAATAGAGGTCAGATAAGTATACAGCATAAGGAATCAAAAATAGGATATACATTGGAATCTTGGTTTAAGAGTAACTTGGTTTGAGAGCGTTTTGCAAGACAAGCAAAGCTTTTTACAAATATGTAACTTGGTTTAAGAGCAATGATTTGCAATAAGAGCAAATACTCACCGTGTACACTTCCAGTTCTATCCTTTCACCCCTCTCTGACCCACTCTGCAGGTAACGTTCTATACATATGTACTATATACTCTATACAGTATACCATGTGCAGTACAGTATATACTATATAGCATATCTATCAATTTGCATTTTTGGATATAGTATTGTACTTTCTTATTGATAACCAGTGTAGCACATTGCTTATACTGTACCTGTCGCACACCAACAATTTTATCCTAAGCTAAAGTGCAGTTTAATTTGTTTTTATGTTTTTACTGTATTGTGCAGTATTTTGTATTAGTGTACTGTAATAATTTTATATGAATACAGTACATTATATTGTATTACTGTTATACGTTTGTATAAATACTGTAAATATTTTTGGTTTGTGGAACGAATTGTCTGTGTTTCAATTATTTCCTATGGGAAAATTCGCTTTGATACAAGAGTAATTTGGTTAAAGAGCACACTCCTGGAACCAATTATGCTCGTAATCCAAGGTTCCACTGTACTATATTGCATAATAATAGATGAAGCTAAATACAAATTTAGAATGGTAAGTTTATGGGATAGTTATGAGAACAGCACTTAATATAAACTGGCAACCTTAAGCAAAATATGACCTTGAAATCATTTTTACAATTTTGACATGAAGATTTTGATAATAAAGAAAAAAGTGAATTGAATACTACTGCCAAAAGACAGTAATCAACATTTTTTAGAAGGAGGGTGTGATTTTTTTTATTATTTTTTTTAGTGCACCACCTTGAAATTTAATTTAAGAAACTTTTTTTATTATCAAAAGCCACAAACTGCCATTTTTTAATCACTTTGACAATGCTTGCATGGTAGATAAAAAAAATATGTATTTATCAGACATCTGTTTCCTGAACTGTTTTTCCCAGTCTATAATAATGAACAGACAATTGTTAGTACGAGCCAAGAAAAATAGTACAAAATAATAATGGGTAGGACATTTTGCAAAATAAAAATTGTATTACTGAAAATGTCAACTTGTTCCATTTAAAAACAAGCCCTAATTCAGTTCAGCAGGCAAAAAAAGCAAGAATTGTTTTCTTTTCATTTTTCATTGTGTCTGAAAAATTTAAATAAAAAGTGGTCAAAAAATTATAGCCACCCCAAAATAATACAGATCAAAACATCAACTGGTCCCGCAAAAACAAGCCCTCATACTGCTCTGTTGGCCAAAAAATGAAAAAAAAGTATATTTCTTCTCTATGAAATATGGTGCTGAAAAAACAAAAAAGTAGCAAAATATAAATAAACTACGTATATAAATCTGATATTGCTGTAATCATTCTGACCCGAAGAATAAAACTGTCCAGTCCCTTACAACGTACCGTATTTTTCGGACTATAAGACGCACTGGACCATAAGACGCACCCTGGTTTTAAAGGAGGAAAATAGGAAAATAAAATTTTAAGCAAAAAATGTGGTCATGACACACTGTTATGGGGCGAGGATCTGCTGCTGACACCATTATGGGGGTAATATCCCCAAATGCTCTACTAAGGTATCCAATCCTGGTAATGAATCTCCTGCCTTGTGTATATATTTATGTCCCTCATCCTGGTATAGCCCCATCTTGCTATATACCCCCATCCTGGTATGTGCTCCCATCCTGCTATATACGCCATCATCCTGCTCATATACGCCATCATCCTGCTCATATACCCCCATCATCCTGCTCATATACCCCCATCATCCTGCTCATATACCCCCATCATCCTGCTCATATACCTCCATCATCCTGCTCATATACCCCCATCATCCTGCTCATATACCCCATTATCCTGCTCATATACTCCCATCATCCTGCTCATATACCCCCAGTATCTGCTCATATACCCCCATCATCCTGCTCATAAACCCCATTATCCTGCTGATATACCCCCATCATCTGCTCGTATATCCCCATCATCCTGCTCATATACCCCCATTATCCTGCTCATATACCCCCATTATCCTGCTCATATACCCCCATTATCCTGCTCATATACCTTCATCCTGCGGCACACACAAAAAATAAATAAATGTTTACACTCACCTTTCCTCGTTCCACACTGCGTCGCTCCTCCTCCTGTCTGTGCCGGCAGCGCTGTGTTGAGCCGGCCACGTTCCCTGCAGCACCGCGATGCCCTCCAGTCTGCCGGCGCGGCTGTGAGAACACACGTGCGCACAGCAATGACATCATACGTCCGGCAGACTGGAGGACATCGCGATGCTGCAGGGAACGGTGAGTACATTGATTCACTGCACCCCGTGCTGATGATGATGCACGGGGGGCAGTGAATACAGCCGCACATGATCACTCCAGGCTGTAGTTGCCAGGGGTGATCACGGCCAGCTGTTAATTATGCGCGCGTCCCCGCCCATCACCCCGCCCCCACGTCAGTGCCAGCTTCAGTGCTGAGAGATGGGCGGGAGGATGGGCATGCATATGTAATGAGCGGGCCCACGTAGTCACGGCTGCAGCCTGCTAGTGCCCCCTATGACCCGCTCCACCGCAGCACCCTCATTCTCCACAGCCATGCCCTACGTTCAGACCATTAGACGCACCCCCCACTTTCCCTCAACATTTGGGGGGAAAAAAGTGCGTCTTATGGTCCGAAAAATACGGTATAGTAAACGATGTAAAAAAAATAATATATAAAACAAATACTGTGTACAGCTCTGGAAAAAATTAAGAGACCACTTTCAAAATGTCAGTTTATCAGATTTTTCTCTTTATAGGTACCGTATATTTTTGAGTAAAATGTAAATTGTTGTTTTATTCTATAAACTACTATTTTCAGAAAATAAATACAAAATTTGTTGCTTGGAAATTTGGAGACATGTTGTCAGTAGTTTATAGAATAAAAGAACAATTTAAATTGTACTCAAAAATATACTATAAAGAGGAAAATCACAAAAACTGAAAATTTGGAAGTGGTCTCTTAATTTTTCCCAGAGCTGCATATATACTGTATATACAATTATTGAACTGCTGCTTATTTGTTCATTCTGCCTCCCAAAAATCAGAATAAGTCTAAGTTCACATTTACCCAATGTTCTACATTGGGATCTCCGTGTAAATCTTCAAAAATGTGATTCAGATATTTTTGACAAATCCATTCATTATAATGAGGCAGGTGGAATCAATTTAGACTCTGACTGGCTTCTTTTGCCGCAATGTCCAACTTTATGGACGTCTTTTTAGGCCATAAAAGTTGTTTTCGATCACAGTTATTTGTATGGCTAAGATGACAGGACACTATCTTAACAGACGCCTGATGGTGTCCAAAGTGACTTCATCTACCTCATTATAGTGAAGAGTTCCATCAAGGATTTTGTCTGAAGTGCATTTTGGTGAGATTTAGATGGAAACCCTGACATAAGTGCTCAGCATAGAGTATAGGATAAATGTGATCCTATCCTTATACTGAAAACGATCAAAAAATGTGATGTACCCCCAAAATGTAATTCTGCAAAAAAATCCCTACTCTGGTCCATTTACTGTCAATGAAAATATAGGAGGTATTCATTAACACAAATAAAATCCAGCAAAATCTGGACATCCAAATGCGCCCTCCCTTTCTAGCCCTACAATGTACCTAAACAGCAGCTAGTGTCCACAAGTATGGCATTGCAGTAGCGAGATCCCACTTATCAATTTACAATCTGGAAAATAAGCTGGCATATTTGCAATTTTCCAGAGAAGTAGCATGTTGCAGAGTGAAGATAACTTTGGGGCTAATATAGTCACTGCAACCATAGATGAATTTGAGAAGTGTACTTTTAAAAATGGGGGGATTTCTGCTGTTCTGGCACCTCACGGTCTTTAATAAAGCAACATGCTGTCCAAATTTGTATTCGAAAAATCAAACAGTAATCTTTCCTCTTTCTGAGACCTGCCTTTTACCTAAAATTGTTTTGTGACCACATATGGGGTATCAATGGATTCTTGAAAAATTGTGTAACGCATTTTTGGCGTACACTTTCATTGAATACCCCTTGTGAAAATAAAAAACTTGGGTTAAAGAAACATTTTACTGGGGAAATAAAAGCATAATCTTTTGTTTTCACATCCCACTGTCATACAATTCTGTGAAGCACCTGCAGGTTCAGAATACTTCATGCCCCCTAAATGAATTCCTTGATGAGTCAAGTTTCAAATATGGGAAATTTCTACTGTTCTTCCTTCTTATGGACGCAAATCTAACCTGGCATTCACAATCTATTCCAGCTGTAACTGAGCTCTAAATTCAAATATTTTTTTTTCCTTTCCAAGCCCTACCATCATTGTGTTCAGAGAAAAAATTGAGTAACAAATTATGGAGTATTTTTTTCCTATTACCAGTTGTGAAAATTACAAATTTGGGGCTAAAATAACATTATACTGTAAAAACATACTGTATAATTTTTCATTTTCACTTCCAAATGTTATGAAGTAACATTTGTGAAGCACCTACAGGTAAAGATGATGTAGACACGCCTATATGAATTCTTTAAGGGGTGTAGTTTCCAAAATGGGGTACTTTGTGGGATGCTCTATTATTTTGGCACCTCAAGGTGACTGCGACATGTTGTCCACAAACTATTCCAACCAAATTTACTGTATTTTTCGGATTATAAGACGTACTTTTCCTCCCAAAAATTTGGGAGGAAAATGAGGGGTCTTAAAATCCGAATATAGCTTTACCTGGGGGGCCTGTCTGTGCGGCGATCTGGTGCGTTCGGGCGGCTGAGTGTCTGTGGCTGCGTGCGGGTGGCAGCCGGGTGCCTGTGTGCAGGCGGCAGCTGGGTACCTGTGTGCGGACGGCAGCCGGGTACCTGTACCTGCGTGCAGCAGCCAGGTAGCTGTACCTGCGTGCGGCAGCCGGGTACCTGTATCTGCGTGCGGGCGGCAGCCGGGTCCCTCCCTGTACCTGCGTGCGGGTGGCAGCCAGGTCTCTGTACCTGTGTGCGGGCGGCAGCCAAGTCCCTGTACTTACGTGCGGGCGGCAGCTGGGTCCCTGTACCCACGTGCGGGCGGCAGCCAGGTCCCATTACCTGCGTGCGGCGGCAGCCGGATGCCTGTCGGTGCCGGCTGCCTCTCTGTGTGGGTGGGCGGCTGTGCGGCAGGTTTCCCAGTGCATCCGCGGTCCCAGTTTCAAACGATGGCGCCGGGAGACAGTGCGTGCGCAGATGGGGCTCTTCAACGAGAGTTCCATCTGCGCATGCGCCGATCCGGGTGCCATCATTTGAACCGGGACCGCGGACACACTGGGACACTCACCGCAGCGATCTGCTGCACTACTCACCCGCCGCCGCTGCCACTACTGACCCGCTGCGCCTACCACTGCCATTACTGACCCGCCGTGGCTGCCGCCAGGGGCGCCGCCATGCCTGCCACCACTGAGGCGCCGCACCTGCAGCCACTGTCCTGCCGCACCTGCCGCCACTGACCCGCCGCGCCTGCCGCCACGGACGCCGCCGTGCCTGCCGCTACTGACCCACCGTGCCTGCCGCCACTGACCCGCCGCACCTGCCGCCACTGACCTGCCGCACCTGCATCTACGGACGCCGCCACACCTGCCGCCACTGACCCGCCGCACCTGCAGCCACTGACCCGCTGCGTGTGCCAGCAGAACCTCTGCCTCCTGTGACGCGCTTCACCACCACAGCTGCCCCCCTCCAGTAAGACAACACTAAGGGCGGCTTTGCACGTGCGATGTCAATGGGGTCAAATCGAAAGTGACGCACATCCGGCGTCGCAGTCGATATCGCAACGTGTAAATCCTTTTTAATACGATGAACGAGCACAAAAGCGTCGTTATCGTATCATCACTGCAGCCTCCAACATTGCCATAATGCCGGTGCAGCGACAGGTGCGATGTTGTTCCTCGCTCCTGCGCCAGCACACATCGCTGTGTGTAAAGCCGCAGGAGCGAGGAACATCACCTTACCTGCCTCCTGGCTGCAATGAGAAGGACGGAGGTGGGCGGGATGTTTACATCCTGCTCATCTCCGCCCCTCCACTTCAATTGGCCGCCTGCCGTGTGACATCGCTGTGACGCCGCACGACTCGCCCCCTTAGGAAGGAGGCGGGTCGCCGGCCAGAGGGACGTCGCACGGCAGGTATGTGCGTGTGAAACTGCCGTAGCGATAATAATCGCTACGGCAGCTTTCACTAGATATTGCACGTGCGACGGGGGCGGGACTATCGCTGCAGCATCGGTAACACATTGTTACCGATGTCGCAGCGTGCAAAGCCCGCCTAAGACAACACAGGAGTATAAGACGGATCCCATTTTTTTTTTTTACCTTTTTTATCTCTAAATTTGGGGTGCGTCTTATAAAGCGAAAAATATGGTACATTCTAAAAATCCAATAGCACTTCTTCCCTTCCGTGCCCTGCCGTATGCCCAAATAGCCTTTTTGGACCACATATGGGATGTTCAGGAGAAACAGAGTAACACATTTTGTGGTCCCTTTTCTCCTTTTGTCGCTTATCAAAATTAAAAAATTGCTGCTAAAACAATATTTTAGATGTAATTTCCTGATGACAGTTTATAATAGAATAGAAAGGGGGATGTTTATAAAACTGTGGGGTTAAATTCTCACGATAAGTGTTTGGTGTTTTTTTATGATGTGTATTTTCACTGAGCATTTTCATCTAATTTAGCCAATGGTGCAGAAAATCTTCAATATCAAATATGCTCCAAATGCTTATTTTGGGACCTTAGCCTAACACTTCTGGGGGATTTACAATATATATATATATATATATATATATATATATATATATATATATATATACATATATATATATATATATATATATATATATATGCCTTTCCAAATTACACAATACTGAATACAGCTATAAAAAAAAATAAAAATTGAACATTCCCTTGAAAAAAAAATGCTGATAACTTTTACTCTTTCTAACATCCCAACAAGATAAATTGACAAATTGGAAATCGATGGTGTCAGAAATTACATATTTGGGAAATGTTCCTTATTATTTTACTTTTTACCTTTCTTCCAGAATCTTTACCTCCTCATTCAAACATGTTGTCCTAACCCCTTTGCTAGAAAGAAACATCCCTCAACCAGAACTGTGCTGTTAAGTACAGACCTGTGTCTAATCTCCCCTTCATTTCTAGGCTCCTGGAACACTCGGTCCACTCTCCTCTAATTTGCTATCTTTTAGGTTATTCCATTCTTGACCCTTTACAATTCAGTTTCTGTTCTTTACACTGTAGAGAAACTACCTTTATTAAAGTCTGTAGCAATCTATTATCAACTAACTCTACTGGTCAATATTAGGGATGAGCGAACCCAACCGGTAAATTTTGGCGTTCAAACTGAACACCTAGTGTCCTTGTTTCAAACTCTAACATGATCTTCTAAGGGAAGTCCATGTTCAAGTACGACATTCAGAGGCCGAACAGTTTGTTTTTTTATTATTATTAAGGTTTGGGGAGGGCAGAGAAATCAGTGAAATGTTTGAAAACAGCACTCGAATGAATCAGAAAAGTAGAGAGCAACAATAACATTTGATGGATAGCTACTATAACTCTCATCAGAGCGGTGGCTCTACATATACTCGATATTTCAATTGCCTTGGATAGTTCAACCATAACTCCGAAGCACCACACTCATTGTCTTGGGGTCATATCTGATGCAGAACGTTTCTTCATTCCCTATATCCAATCACTCATATGCTCATGTCATCTTCACCTTAAAAACATTGTCAGAATCTGAACCTTTTCTCACCGTTAAAACTGAAAAAAAATTCTTACTGTCACTCTTATTCATTCTTTCCTACACTACTGCAACTCTTTACTGATCAGTTTTCCTCTGACCAAACTTTCTCCTCTGTAATCCATGCTGAATGCAGCAGTTAGGGTCATGTGTGCGTCCACCTACTATACTAATACTGCCACCTTTTTCCAGTCATTACACTAGTTACCCACCTGCTACAGAATAGAATATAAACTTAACTCTCTCACCCACAAAGCATGTGTTGTCAATGAAAAAGTGCTGACAAACAGCTTTAGTGTAAGACAATTTTGTCATGCTAAAATCCAAAATGAGGAGTCCTTTCACCTAACATTGGTAGTCATTATAGAGCTGGGACAGTCCTTTACCCAGTATATGGCTGGCCAGTCTCTCTGAAATTGGCATGTTCATTTTTTATTATTATGGTTATGGGAACCTTAATTTGCATTGCTAATGTTTATGATTCATAGCATTTATCTGTGGCAAGAAGTCAGACATTGCAAATTTGGCCTTAATTGTTGCATTTAGATTTGAGCTTTAACTGAACAGTCTTTACAAGATTTTGAAAGCTAATCCTTATCCAGTCACTGATTCAAGTTTACATTTATCCTTATGACAGCACGTTCTAAGAATAACACTTTTAAATTAAATTTAACCTTGAGTCTTTGTATTTCTGCAAGAAAATGAAAAGTAAAGATAAGGTCCTTTATGTTATTTAAAAATTGTTTTAAACTTAAATGATATATCTGGGACTTTTATAAAAAAAAAAAAATAGTGCAACAGCACTAACAAGTAGTTCCTGCTTACCTGCCTGATGTTCCCAGCGTCGTTGTCTGCTGTCACAGACCACTCCTGCCAACGATACAGTGGCTCTGTCAACAGAACGGTGGCTTCTTCTCCGCTATTCTCTGTAGACGGGGCGGGACAGCCAACATAATTCTGATTGAAAGCCGGCTACCCAAATGGGGATGCAGGCTGTCAATCAGCATGATTTCGGTTCTTCTGCCTCATCTACAGGGTAGAACGGATGAGAAGCCACCGTTCTCTTGACACAACATCAGGAGAAACCACTGAATCGCCAGCAAAACTGGTCTGTGACCGCTCTGTGTCAGCGAACAATAGTACCGGGTACAACGGGCAAGCTGGTAGCAACTACATGCTTGTCAGTATGAAGCGATGAACCGAGGGCCCTCCACTCTGCGGAGCAAGTCATGGGATCAGACGGATTAATGGACAAGCCAGGGAGAATGTGGCTACATAGCTGCATGTGCTTAGTCAGCTTCCTAACCACCTCTATCTTCTCTAAGTGGGTGCCTGACAAAAGGGCGGTGCTGCTGGCTGGGATTGTTGGCCACGAAGTCACGAAGATTATAATCCCTGACGGGCCAGCAGAAGGGTGAGACTCTATTGCTTGTACCATCTTGTGATCTCGCTCGGAATGTGCTATATGTTGTTGACAGTTCGGGACCCAAGAAAGTCTTACTGGAGTGTAGTACATTCACCCTGTGTTGCTTGTGTAGTGTTCTGCCAAAAAGGAAGGCGTACAGGTATTTAGTGGGATGAGCCCTGGTTCATGTCATCTTTCTAAAGACAGCCAGGCCAGTGGACAAGAGCACCCACTGACTCTTGTGTCGACACAATTGGTGGCAGTGGTGGGATACTACTCCGCTCCTCTAATCCAGGGGTGGTGCAGGGACCTGGCATCCATAGAAACCATTTAGGGGCTCCACAACAACAGAGGCATATAGGCATATTCAGCAGGCCATAGGTGAGCCATACATAGCAAGTTGCAGACATCACTATGACCAACTCTACCAGATCAGCCTTGGAAAGAGGTTAAAGAGAAATCCGCATTCATCACTTTTTTTGGCCTGTACAAGTTCACAAGCATGACATTTGATATGAAGAAAGCCTTGGCTACCTTCTAAAGGATGGTGGACCACTTACTAGAGGGGTATGGGATATGCCTAGGTCTACATTGATGACATCGCTATCTTCAGCGACTCCTGGGAAGAGAATCTCAGCATGTGACCCAGGTGCTGCAGGGGGTAGGCAAAGCCCAGCCCACTACCCAACTCGAGAAGTGCCAAATTGGGATGGTCAAAGTGCTATACTTGGAACATCAGGTGGAAGATGGATGCATTCATCCAGAACTCAAAGAAAGTAGAAGTTATTACCCAGTGGACCCTCCCTGTCAACAAAAAAAAGGTCCACGCATTATTAGCGACTACAAATTATTACCAAAAGTTTATCCCTAATAGCAGTGCGGTAGCAAAACACCTCACTGACCTCACCACTAGAGTTGAGCGCGGTTCGCGGTTCGAGGTTCTCCAGTTCGCGGCTCGAGTGATTTTGGGGGCTGTTCTAGATCAAACTAGAACTAGAGCTTTTTGCTAAAGCTCGATAGTTCTAGATACGTTCGAGAATGGTTCTAGCAGCAAAAAGCAGGGCTTTTTACAGCTACAGTGTGCAGGAGCCATCGCTGGCAGCCTGCCAGAAGCTGGTAACCAAGATAAACATCGGGTATCCAAGCAAAGCGCTTTGGTTAGTAACCCAATGTTTATCCTAGTTACGTGCAGGAAGCCCACACTTCCCCGCTCAGCTCACTCCGCCCCCTCCTGCACGCGACATGTACACACACACACACACACACACACTCACACTCACCTGTCCCCAGCCAAGCAGTCCACGACACTGACGTCCTCAGCGCCACCCACTTCGCACTCCGCCGCCAGCACAAATGGCTCCGCCCACCTGCACTCTGCACACATGGTCCCGCTCGGCTTACCTGCGGTGATGAAGTCCCGACCTAAGCGCTGTCACTGTCCTCCATGGCCGCCGCTTGTCACATCACCTTCTCTCGCTTCCGACCCGAGACTGACTAGCGGTGACGTCACGGGCCGCTCGCGATACTTGGCTGTGAAGGCGGCGGTCATTGAACTCAGTGACAGGTGCTGTCAGCAGTGCAGGAGATCAGCGCAGGTAATGTACCTCACTGACAGCAGCACTTGTCATCCCCTGCAGTGACCTGGGCTGACCCATTGATGTTAGCTCAGGTCACTGCACTGCTCTCCCAGCCAATGGGGAACATCCTGCTCTTCATTGACTGGGACAGTGTGGATCGTCATGGCAACCCCTTGGATTACACCAGACCTGGATTTGTTTTTCTGTCTAATAAATTGGTTAAAGAGGGAATGTATTGGGGAGTGTTTTTTCAAATAAAAATGTGTTTGTCGTCTATTTTTTTTATTACTGACTGGGTTGGTGATGTCGGGTATCTGATAGACGCCTGACCTCACCAACCCCAGGGCTTGATGCCAGGTGACATTACACATCTGGTATTAACCCTATATATTACCCCGTTTGCCACCGCACCAGGGCGCGGGATGAGCTGGGGCGAAGCACCAGGATTGGCACATCTAATGGATGCGCCACTTCTGGGGCGGCTGCGGCCTGCTATTTTTAGGCTGGGGAGAGTCCAATAACCATGGACCTCCCTAGTCTGAGAATATCAGACCCCAGCTGTCTGCTTTACCTTGGCTGGTGATCCAACTTTGGGGGGACCCCTACGTGTTTTTTTTTTAAAATTATTTATTTAATTTAAAATAACAGCGTGGGGTGCCCTCAGTTTTGGATTACCAGCCAAGGTGAGGCTGCCAGCTGTTGTCTGCAGGCTGCAGCCGTCTGCTTTACCCTAGCTGGCTACAAAAATAGGGGGAACCCTACGTCATTTTTTTTTTCAGTTTTTTGGCTAAATACAAAGCTAAGCACCCCTTAGTGCCACATGAAAGGCACCAAAGGGTGCAAAATTACAAAATGTAGGAGAGTGGGACATTATGTGTCTTTCTGCCATTATAATGACAGAAAAGACTGATATGAAGTGTACAAGCACAGGAAAATCACCAGAGCGCTCTACGCTGTGAAAAGCAGTAGAAAATGGCACTGGAGTGAACATGTGACCGCCTCATGTAGGATGAAGCTATGGATCCTTGGTAAATTTATGCATTTTCTCTCCTTCAGTTTTTTTTCAGTACACAAAAAAACGGAAGGCACACGGATGACAAACAGATGACATACGGACCGTCTACGGAATGGAAACGGATGCCACACGGATGCACCCGTGAAAAAAAACGGACTGTTTTTTGCAGACCGCAAAAATGGATCGGTCGTGTTAATGTAGCCTTATTCTGATCTGCCGTTTATAAACAGCAGGCAGAAATAAGTGAATAGCGCCCCCCAGCGTCAGAAAATCTCCGGGGTTTCAGGGCTAGCTGAGACCCTGGAGATCAGGATTCAGGACGGTTTTTCCGGTCCCCGCTCACGTGATCACAGGTATACACCGTACACCGATGATCACGTTACAGTAAATGACAGCGCCGGTAAAAAATTATTTATCTCCCATCTGGCATGAACAAACATGATAAATCTCCTACCCGGTCCCCTCCGGTCTCCCGGTGTCGCCAAAGTGCCCGCCCTGATGCCCTCCCAGAAATCCAAGATGGCCACGCGCACAGCAGCGCGCCGGCCGCATTCACCCTACTCCTCTAATTTCTGTCGCATGTGCCATGTACCAAACTCCTCCCCAGGCCCTGCCAGGTCACCCCCTATAACATCACCGGTGTTCCCCGGTGTCTCACGGTACCTGTGCAGCGTTGATCCCCCACGGCCCTCTCCTTCACAATAGACGCTGCCGCATGCACAGAGCGGCTGTCAGCTCAGCTTCCTGTGTTCAGACACAGTGAGTGGTGGTTATGCATCTGTAAGCTAAATGGGCGGCACGGTGGCTCAGTGGTTAGCACTGCAGTCTTGCAGCGCTGAGGTCCTGGGTTCAATTCTCACTAAGGACACCATCTGCAAGGAGTTTGTATGTTCTCCCCGTGTTTGCGTGGGTTTCCTCCCACACTCCAAAGACATACAGCGCTATGGAATTAATAACGCTATATAAATGAATGAATTATTATTATTACTGCATTGCCCTGCTCATGAGGTAAGGAACATAATTGATCAGGAGAGCTATATACTACATTTTCAAATGGAGGGATTTGCTTTTATAGTTTCCCTGCTGAATGACTACCAAACATGAGAGTCCGTTATACGCCACAAGAAAACACATCTAAATAGCGAGCTCAGTTGTTAAGTATTCATTCAGCTGGATAACTGGACTTAAAGGGGTATTCCATCTCCAAGATCCTATCCCCAATATATAGTAGGTGGAATAGCAATAATATCAGCAAATACCAATATTTGGAAATGTAGAATAATTCTCCTGATTAGGCATGCCCTTACCTCATGAGCAGGGCATTGCAGCTTTGGTAGCAACCATTACGACATGGACTCTGCTGCTGTGGACCCGGGGAGAGTGAGTGCAGATTCATTGCACCCACACTCCTCACATGAAGGGTCTGCACTCCTAGAAAATGGGGGATACGTTCCCTGACTGTCTCCCGCCCCATATTCTAGATGGTCCAGAGTCGTCGTGGGACCCCTTTATTTTTTTTCTTACAATAAATTGGTGAAAGAGGAAATGTTTTGGGGACTGGTTTTTCAAATAAATTTCTTTTGTCGATTTTTTTTTGTTAGTACTGACAGTTTATGATGTTGGGTATCTAATAGACGCCATGACATCACAAACTGCTGGGCTTGATGTCAGGTGACCTTACAGCTAGTATCAACCCGATTTATTACCCCGTTTGCCACTGCACCAGGGCACGGGATAAGCTGGGGTGAAGCGCCAGGATTGGCGCATCTAGTGGATGCGCCACGTCTGGGGTGCCTGCGGCCTGCTATTTTTAAGCTGTGAAGGCCCAATAACTATGGACCTTCCCACCCTGAGAATACCAGACCACAGCTGTCCGCTTTACCTTGGCTGGTGATCCAATTTGGGGGGGACCCTACTTTTTTTGTGTAATTATTAATATTTATAAAATAATTATAAAAAAAGAGCCTGGGAGGACCTCCACATTGGATCCCCAACCACGGTAAAGCTGCCAGCTGTGGTTTTCAGGCTACAGCCGTCTGCTTTACCCTAGCTGGCTATCAAAAATGGGGGGACCCAACGTCATTTTTCTTTTAACTATTTTTTAAATAGAAAAAAATTAATGGGCTTCCCTGTATTTTGATTGCCAACCAAGGTAACGGCAGGCAGATGGGGGTGGCAACCCATAGCTTTCTGCTTTATCTGCGCTGAGAATCAAAAATACCGCGGAGCGCTACGTCATTTTTTGTAAAGATTTATTTTTACAGCACTGTGATGTCCAGCAATCAAAATACAGGGAAGTCCATTTTGTTTTTAGTTATTTAAATAAATAATTAAAAAAAATATATATGGGCTCCCGCTGCATTTTTTGTATTGCTAGCTAAGGGTAATCCAAGCAGCTACTGGCTGCTAACCCCCACTGCTTGGTGTTACCTTCACTAGCAATGGAAAATCCAGGGAAGCCTTTTTTATTTTTTTTGCCAAAAAACTACAAAAAAAGGACGTGAGCTTCGCCATATTTTTGTATGCTAGCCAGGTATAGCAGGCAGGTGCTGGAAGAGTTGGATACAGCGCCAGAAGATGGCGCTTCTATGAAAGTGCCATTTTCTGAGGCAGCTGCAGACTGCAATTCGCAGCAGTGGGGCCCAGAAAGCTCAGGCCAACCTGTGCTGAGATTTCCAATCCCCAGCTGCCTAGTTGTACCTGGCTGGACACAAAAATGGGGCGAAGCCTACGTCATTTGTTTTCTAATTATTTCATGAAATTCAGAAATAATAAAAAAAGGGCTTCCCTTTATTTTTGGTTCCCAGCCGGGTACAAATAGGCAACTGGGGGTTGGGGGCAGCCGTACCTGCCTGCTGTACCTGGCTAGCATACAAAAATATGGCGAAGCCCACATAATTTTTTCAGGGGGCAAAAAACTTCTGCATACAGTCCTGGATGGAGTATGCTGAGCCTTGTAGTTCTGCAGCTGCTGTCTGTCTGTATGGAGAAGAGCAGACAGCAGCTGCAGAACTACAAGGCTCAGCATACTCCATCCAGGACTGTATGCAGAAGTTTTTTGCCCACCAAAAAAATGACGTGGGCTTCGCCATATTTTTGTATGCTAGCCAGGTACAGCAGGCAGCCACGGGCTGCCTCCAACTCCCAGTTGCCTATTTGTACCCGGCTGGGAACCAAAAATATAGGGAAGCCCGTTTTTTTTAATTATTTCACTTATTTCATGAAATAATTAAAAAACAAATGACGTGGGCTTCGCCCCATTTTTGTGTCCAGCCGGGTACAACTAGGCAGCTGGGGATTGGAATCCGCAGCACAGGTTAGCCGGAGGTTTCTGGGCGCCTCTGCTGCGAATTGCAGTCCGCAGCCGCCCCAGAAAATGGCGCTTTCATAGAAGCGCCATTATCTGGCGCTGTATCCAACTCTTCCAACAGCCCTGAAGCCGGGTGGCTTGTTGGGTAATAATGAGTTAATACTAGCTTTGTTTTACTAGCTTGTATTAAGCCAGAGATTCTTAATGTCAGGCACGTTTGACCCGGCCATTAAGAATCTCCAATAAAGGGTTAAAAAAAGACACCACACAGAGAAATAATACTTTAATAGAAATAAATACACAGACACATTAGAGACTCCATCTTTATTACCCCCTGTCAGCCCTCCAAGATCCATGGTCTTCTGTCTTTCTCGTTCAACAAATGCAGCTCTGCTCCATCACTGCTGCATGGGTGAAGACGCTGCTTCCCGTGCAGCCTTCACTCTGTGAAGGCTGCACGGGAAGCAGCGTGCAGCCTTCACTCCGTGAGTGATCAGTGCTGCTGGCTGTCAGCGGTAACAGCGGTAACGCTGACAGACGCGTTACCATAGCAACGGTGCTCCCGAAGCCGCGGTTAGCGGTGACGTCACAGCTAACTGCGTTGCTATGGCAACGGTGATCTCCGTTAATGACCAGCTGTGTCAGCCGGTCCCTAACGGAGCGGGGAGTCGACCGTGTGCTAGAGCATGTCGCCGGTACACGGCGATACACAAATGT
The DNA here is from genome assembly GCF_048569485.1 of Anomaloglossus baeobatrachus. Lineage (NCBI taxonomy): Eukaryota > Metazoa > Chordata > Amphibia > Anura > Aromobatidae > Anomaloglossus > Anomaloglossus baeobatrachus. Next base: position 289,389,030 of record NC_134355.1, read on the forward strand.
GCACCGTGTACCGGAGAGTGCAATGACAGGTCCTACATGACGCATCATAGTCATGTGATCAGTCTGTAGCCATTGAGATAATAGCCACGTGACTGGTCACATGGCTATTTTGACGTCACGATAGGTCCTGCATCACTGCTGGCAGTGCTGGTCACCGGGAGGATTCAGCGATCATCGGATGGAATAGCGGCAGGAGACAGAGTGCAGGAGGGATCGCGGGGACTGGTAAGTGTTATGGCAATGTTTATTAACTGTATGTGTACATTTATAATGCGTTTTTATGTGTTTGTGATTGCCTCCCATTATATCCTATTGGTTCAAGTTCAGTTCGTCGAACGTTCGCCGAACTGAACTCGAACGAGACCTCCGTTCGACGAACCGAACTCAAGCTGAACCACGGCCGGTTCGCTCATCTCTACTCTCCACCAAAAAGTATGCCCGCAATGTCATCTGGCCCCCATAATGCAAGTCCTCAATCCTCTAGGTGAAAAATCCAGCTAAATCAGAGTTCAGTTCTGTCAGCTCTCAACTTTCGCTGCTGGTTCATTGTCCAAAGAGACACTTTGGATACTAAACTGAGAGCTGTACTCAGCCAAGTTCGTATGAGAGTCAGGAACACCGATAGCCTCCATCTCTCAGAAGCTGTTGGACTGGGAGAGGGCCTACAACACAATAGAGAAAGAATGCCTAGTCATAGTCTAAGCCCTGAAAAAATTGCAGCCATACCTCTAAAGGCCACATTACACGCTGAGATCTCGCTAGCAAGCGTACCCGCCCCCGTCGATTGTGCGTCATGGGAAAATCGCTGCCCGTGGCGCACAACATCACTTACACCCGTCCTACGGACATACCTTTCCTGTGACGTCACTCTGGCCAGCGAACCGCCTTCTTTCTAAGGGGGCGGTTTGTTCAGCTAATCCACATTACTAGTAGCACAAAAGCTCTTGAAAAACGCTATGACTCCCACCCTCAAAAAAAGAAATCCAGTAAAATCTGAGCTCTCAATACAAATGCCCCCTCTCTTCTGAACCTCACAATGTGCCTAATCCACATTTAATGATCATGTGTTTGCCATTATTGTAGTGAGGAGAGCCCACTTAAATACATGGGCAGCAGGTGTACAGATGTATGTAAAGCGCTGCGGAATATGTTAGCGCTATATAACAATAAAGATTTGATTTGATTTGATTTTACATGAGCATGAGCTAGGCACAATATTCGGGCACTACAATGTATGGGCACAAGGGCTTATTTGCAAATTTTAATTCTGCAACATTCTCAGAGGGGTGTAATATCCAAAATTTGGTCACTTGAGGGTTTTGTTTTTCTGTTCCGGCATTTAGAGGCTCTGCAAATGGAGTCCGCATACTATTCTAGGAAAATATGTGCTCCAAATAGCAAATGGTGCTCCTTCCCCTCCAAGCCTTGTGGTACAGCCAAACAGTACTGTACAGTCACGTGTGGAACACATTATGGGGCCATTTTTACCTATTTTGTTTGTAAAAATTGGAAATTTGGGGTTAAAATGACATTTTTGTGGTAAAAATGTCATTATTTCTTGTTCACCGCCCATAATAGTATAAAAATTGTTGACACACCTGTACTGTCAATATGCTTACTGTATCCCTGGATGAATTCATTGAGGGGTGCAGTTTGTAAAATGGTGTCACTTGTGGGGGTTTCTTGTGTTCTGGCATCTCAGGGGCTTTGTCAATGTGACATGGCACACCCACACCATTCCAACTAAATCTGCACTGCAATATGGTGCTCCTTCCCTTCTTCACTTTGTACTGTGCCTCAAAAGTAGTTTTCTACCACATATGGGGTATTGGCGTACTCAGTAGTAATTGCACAACAAATTGTATGGCTCATTATCTCCTATTACCCTAGTGAATTTGAAAAATTTGGTATTAATGTAACATTTTTGTGGTTAAAAACTTATGTTTTCGTTTTCACAGTTCAATCTTATAAAATTCGGTGATGCCCCCAGGGGTTCCAGGTGTACACCAACCATCTACTGTAGATAAATTCCTTGAGGGGTCACGTTTCTAAAATGGGATTACTTGTGTGGGAGCTCCACTGTTTAGACACTTCAGGGACACTCCAAATGCGACATGGCGTCTGCTCATGATTTCAGCCAATTTTTTTGCCAAATTGCGCTCCTTTCCTTCCGAGCCCTGCCATGCACCTAAGCAGTTGATTTCTAACACATGTGAAGTATTTGTGTACTCAGGAGAAATTGTAAAATAAAGTTTATGGTGCATTTTTTCCTGATACCCTTCTGAAGAAAAAATCTGTCTGGTTGAAGCAACAAGTTTGTAGTAAAAAAAAAATATATATTTTCACGGCTCAACATTATAAACTTCTGTGAAGACCCTAGGGGTTAAAAGGGCTCACCAAACATCTAGATACATTCTTTGATCGGTCTGGTTTCCAAAATGGGGTCACTTGTGGGAGAGCTCCACTGTTTAGGCACCTCAGCGGGTCTCCACATGTGAAATGGCGTCCACTAATGATTCCAGCTAATTTTACTTTGAAAAATTCAAATGGCACTCCTTCCCTTCCAAGCTCTGCCGTGCACCCAAACAATTGCTATCCACCACATATGAGATGTTAGTGTACTCAGAAATTGCACAATAAATTTTATACTGCATTCTTTACTGATACCCTTGTGGAAAAAAAGCTACCTGATTGAACAACAAGTTTGTGGTAAAACAATTTTTTTTTATTCACACCGGTCAACGTTATAAACTTCTGTGACGCCCCCAGGGATTAAAGGGGTTCACCAAATATCTAGATAAATTCCTTGAGGGGTCTAGTTTCCAAAATGGGGTCTCTTGGGGGGGAGCTCTATTGTTTAGGCACCTCAGAGGGTCTTCAAACGCAACATGGCACCCGCTAATGATTGCTTCTACTTTTGCTTTCAAAAATTCAAATAGTGCTCATTCACTTCCAAGCCCTGCTGTGCGCCCAAACAATTGATTTCCACCACATATATGGTATCAGCATACTCAGGACAAATTTCATAATAAATATTATGGTCCTTTTTTCCTGATATCCTTGAGAAAATGCTAAATTTTATGGCTAAAGTAACATTTTTGTGTAAAAAAGTAAACTTTTCATTGTTTCCTTCCACATTGCTTTAGTTCCTGTGAAGAATTTAAAGGGTTAATAAACTTCTTGAATGTGGTTTTGAGTAGTGTTAGGTGTGTAGTTTTCAGAATGGATTCACTTTTGGGTATTTTCTGTCACTTATGTCTCTCAAAATCACTTTAAATGTGATGTGGTCCCTAAAATATTGTTTTGTAAATTTTGTTGGAAAAATGAGAAATTGCTGATGAACTTTGAAGCCTTCTAAATTTGTTTAAAAAATTGCACTGGTTTAAATTAGACATGTGGGAAATGTTAATTAGTAACTATTTTACTATTTTATGTGACATAACTCTTGGATTTATGGGCATAAAAATTTCAAAGTTTAAAAATTACAAAATTTTCCAAATTTTGAAAATTTTCTGAAATTTTCACAAATAAACACAACATTTATTGGCCTAAATTTACAACTACCATGAAGAACAATTTGTCATGAAAAAACGTTCTCAGAGTCATTGGGATCCGCTGAAGCGTTCCAGAGTTATAACCTGACATTGGTCAGAATCGTAAAAAATGGCCTGTTCAGAAGGGTGTTTAAAGGGCTGGGGTTGAAGGGGTTAACAATTCAGTTTGTTAAACCATTCTTTACGTTGCAACATTTTTTCCAAACATTCCTAAAATCTTTGCACAGTACTGTACATGGCTTTGTTAATAATGGTAAGCTTTTAATTGGAGTTTGATATAAGCTTCCAAGCACAGCTGAACAAATAATATTAGGGTCCTCATTAGGGTATGTTTACAGTGGTTTATTTTTGGTTCCAGTCCTGTCCATGAAAAATCTGACATCACACGTACAGAACTAAGACCAATGTTATTCAATTGGCTTATTAAGATGAGCATTTTTTTTCTTTCACAGACCGAATATTAATGTGAAAATAATCACAACATGTACTAGTTTCTGCTATGTCTTTGATACTCTCTCATTCAAGTCATAGGTGCAAAAAAAGAAAATGAATCTCATACTGATTATTTATATAACATTCTTTTTTTTCACATATATTACAATTCTTAACAATAACTTATGTACAAAAGTATGGAATTGTTTGGGCACCTCTGGTCACAATTATTGTTAATGTCAACAGTTAGACAAGTTGACGATTAAATTATCTCTAAAAGGCTTAAAGTTAAAGATGACACATTAACTTTGTATTTTAGGCAAAAAAATATATATTTTCATGTTTTACATTTTTAAATTTACAAAAAAGGAAAATGGGCTGATGCAAAAGCTTGGGCAACTTGCATTTTTAGTACCCATAAACAAAAAAAAACAAGGAGTTTATAGGTCAAATGAAAGATACAAAATGTATTTGATATATTCACGCAAAAAGTCCAAAAGGACTCACCGGAACAATCGCAAAAAGTTACATAGAAAATACAATGCATGGGAAAATGTAATGGGTGCAGGCACCATGGCGTCAAACTAAGGAAAAAATATTGACACTTATCAAGTCTGAATCTTCTATAGTAAATAATGCCCTTACAATAGGAATGATAGCTACATATATGAGCAAATCTAGAGATTTCAGAATGTACAGTATATTACATACCAATAAAAAGTGCTAAGTGCTATAAGGTGCCAAGAGTTTTGTCCAAATGGTAGACCCCAAGGAAGGTGCCAAAGAAATTCTTCAAATGACAGACCCCGATGCACGTTTCCTTTTTGGATCATCCCTTAATCATGGGCAAAGGTGTAAGATGTATCTTTCAGGACCTATAAATCATCAGCAAAATGGTCACATGACTCCTTAGCTGGCCAATGTAAGCTGTTGGTGGCGGCGCATGCGCACCAGCGCCATCCATCCAGACAGACCCCCCATTGCCGTCAGAGCCCACGCGTGAGAATAGGACCAAGGCAATTAGCATGGCTACCAATACGCATCACACACTCAAAAGACACCGAGAGGGGACCAGAGAGGGCCATGGCACTGGGAGCATGCGCACATCAGCCGCATTGTATGTCAGAAGCAAAATAACATTAGCCTGCAGCAGTCATACTGTCACCTGATGACATTGATAAGGTAAATCATTGGCACAGAATTGTTACAAATAGAAATATATATATAATATATTGTGACGACCTGGGCCCTGAACGTCTTGGGGCGCACGTCTGGCAGCGGGATCAAGACACACACAAGCACTTTGTCACTTAAACAATCTCGGTGATTTATTCACATCCTCATAAACTACACAGTGTAATGGGCCACAGCCACTTTCCCGCAGGACAATGTCTCGGAGAAGATGTTATACTGTTTGAGGACGGTGATGGGATTACTCAGAGAAAAGAGGCAAAGCTGAGGCTCCCATTTAGGGCTGCTTCTCACTTGCGAGATTCTTGCAGTAGAGCAATGCGAGAAAAACTCGCATTGGAATCGGACACATGTTAGTGAATGATTCAGCTCGCATTTGCGATTTTTTTCTCAGTCCAAATCGGACCGAGAAAAAAATCGCAGCATGCTGCTTTTTTGCGAGTTTCTACTGCGAGTCTCTCCAATGCAAGTCTATGGGAGCGTGTAAAAAATCGGATGTCACGGGACGGCACTCACACCATCCTAGTGACATCCGATTTTCTAAATACATTTCTCGCATGTTTCCTAAAACACTGGAAACGAGTGATGTCTCACAATGTCTGTCAATCACTATTCTCTGTCAGTCAGTCTCTCCCGCTCGGTCTCTATTCTCTCTCTGTCGGTCCGTCACTATCTCTGTCCCTCTCTCACAGTCTGTCGGTCATTTTCCCCTCCTCTCTCATACTCACCGTTCCCCGATCTCCGGCGCGGCGCTGCACGGCATTCACACTTGCTGCGGCGGCTTTTACTATTTTGAAAAAGCCGGCCGCCCATTAAACAATCTCGTATTCCCTGCTTAACCCGCCCACAGGCGCCTATGATTGGTTGCAGTGAGACACGCCCCCCCCAATTTCAATACCAGCCAGATAAAGCCATACGGCTGAAGGCTGGTATTCTCAGGATGGGGAGCTCCACGTTATGGGGAGCCCCCCAGCCTAACAATATCAGTCAGCAGTCGCCCAGAATTGCCGCATACATTAGATGCGACAGTTCTGGGACTGTACCCGGCTCTTCCCGATTTGCCCTGGTGCGTTGGCAAATCGGGGTAATAAGGAGTTATTGGCAGCCCATAGCTGCCAATAAGTCCTAGATTAATCATGTCAGGCGTCTATGAGATACCTTCCATGATTAATCTGTAAGTTACAGTTAAAAAACACACACACCCGAAAAATCCTTTATTAGAAATAAAAACACTAACAACAACTGGTTCAACAATTTAATAAGCCCCAAAAAGCCCTCCATGTCTGGCGTAATTCACGGACCTCCAGCGTCGCTTCTAGCTCTGCTGCATGAAGGTGGCAGGAGCTGCAGAAGACACCGCCGCTCCTGTCAGCTCCACGCAGCAACTGAGGTGAGTATCGCGATCAGCTGAGCTGTCACTGAGGTTACCCGCGGCCACCGCTGGATCCTCCAACAGTGACAGCGGGTAACCTCAGTGACAGCTCAGCTGATTGTGATACTCACCTCAGTTGCTGCGTTGAGCTGACCGGAGCGGCAGTGTTTTCTGCAGCTCCGGTCACCTCCATGTAGCAGAGCTGGAAGCGATGCTGGACCATCCTGGATTACGCCGGAGATGGAGGACATTTTGGGTCTTATTAGAGTGGTGAACCAGAGAATTCGTTAGTGTTTTTTATTTCTAATAAAGGATTTTTTCGGGTGTGTGTGTTTATTTACTGTAACTTAAAGATTAATCATGGAAGGTATCTCATAGATGACTGACATGATTAATCTAGGACTTATTGGCAGCTATGGGCTTCCAATAACTCCTTATTACCCCGATTTGCCCCGATTTACAGTCCCAGAACTGTCGCATCTAATGTATGCGGCAATTCTGGGTGGCTGCTGACTGATATTGTTAGGCTGGGGGTATTGAAATTGGGGGGGACCGCACGCCGTTTTTTTTAATTATTTAATTATTTATTTCACTGCACAGTATAGACACGCCCACCGGCTGCTGTGATTGGGTGCAATGAGACACCTGTCACTCAGCGTGGGGGCGTGTCTCACTGCAACCAATCATAGGCGCCTGTGGGCTGGTAAAGCAGGGAATACGAGATTGTTTAATGAGCGGCCGGCTTTTTCAAAATAGTAAAAGCCGCCGCAGCAATGTGAATGCCGTGCAGCGCCGCGCCGGGGATCGGGGATCGGTGAGTATGAGAGAGGGCTGCTAACTTCAGACACTCAGGGGATTAGCGGTCACCGGTGAGTCCTTCACTGGTGACCGCTAATCAGGACGCAGCACAGACAGAGCCGCGGCATGACAATGAAGTCCGGTGAAGTTAACCCGAGTTCATTGTGATCGTGGGGCTCTGTCTGTGTCTGCTGTCATCTGCCATTCAGCTCTGCTACATGGCTGTCTGTGTCTGCTGTCAGCGGCCATGTAGCAGAGCTGAATGGCAGATGACATAGTAAAAAATACGCATTACACACGCATTACACACGCTAGTAAAATCATTAATTTATTCAGAAAAAGCATCGCACTTGCGTTGCACTCGCACCTAACGTGAACTAAAATCAGCCGAGTTTTTTTCAGCCCAGTCGGACCGATTTTACTTGCATAGATGTGTTTCCAGCCTTAGGTCATTGGAACTCATGGTTTCCAAAGTCACTATTAGAGATGAGCGATGTTCGAGGTTCGCCAATTTCATGTTCGAGTGATTTTCGGGGTGTTCGAGACTAGAGATGAGCGAACCGGCCGTGGTTCGGCTCGAGTTCGGTTCGCCGAACGGAGGTCTCGTTCGAGTTCGGTTCGTCAAACGTTCGACGAACCAAACTCGAACCAATAGGCTAGAATGGGAGACAATGACAAACACATAAAATTGCATGATAAATGTACACAAACAGTTAATAAACATTGCCATAACACTTACCGGTCCCCGCGATCCCTCCTGCACTCTGTCTCCTGCCACTATTCCATCCGATGATCGCTGAATCCTCCCGGTGACCAGCACTGCCAGCAGTGATACAGGACCTATCGTGACGTCAAAATAGCCATGTGACCAGTCACGTGGCTATTATCTCATTGGCTACAGACTGGTCACATGACTATGACGTGTCATGTAGGACCTGCGAGTGCATCTCTCCGGTACACGGTGAACATTTGTGTATCGCCGTGTACCGGCGACATGCTCTAGCACACGGTCGACTCCCCGTTCCGTTAGGGACCGGCTGACACAGCCGGTCATTAACGGAGATCACCGTTGCCATAGCAATGCAGTTAGCGGTGACGTCACCGCTAACCGCGGCTCCGGGAGCACCGTTGCTATGGTAACGCGTCTGTCAGCGTTACCGCTGTTACCGCTAGCAGCACTTATCTCTCACGGAGTGAAGGCTGCACGCTGCTTTCTGTGCAGCTTTCACGGAGTGAAGGCTCCACGGGAAGCAGCGTCTTCCCCCATGCAGCAGTGATGTAGCAGAGCTGCATTTGTTGAACGAGAAAGACAGAAGACCATGGATCGTGGAGGGCTGACAGGGGGTAATAAAGATGGAGTCTCTAATGTGTCCGTGTATTTATTTCTATTAAAGTATTTTTTCTCTGTGTGGTGTCTTTTTTTTAACCCTTTATTGGAGATTCTTAATGGCCGGGTCAAACGTGCCTGACATTAAGAATCTCTGGCTTAATACTGGCTAGTAAAACAAAGCCAGTATTAACTCATGATTACCCAACAAGCCACCCGGCTCCAGAGCTGTTGGAAGAGTTGGATACAGCGCCAGATGATGGCGCTTCTATGAGAGCGCCATTTTCTGGGACGGCTGCGGACTGAAATTCGCAGCAGAGGCGCCCAGAAACCTCGGGCTAACCTGTGCTGCGGATTCCAATCCCCAGCTGCCTAGTTGTACCTGGCTGGACACAAAAATGGGACGAAGCCCACGTCATTTGTTTTTTAATTATTTCATGAAATAAGTGAAATAATTAAAAAAAACGGGCTTCCCTATATTTTTGGTTCCCAGCCGAGTACAAGTAGGCAACTGGGGGTTGGAGGAAGCCCGTGACTGCCTGCTGTACTTGGCTAGCATACAAAAATATGGCGAAGCCCACGTCATTTTTTTGGTGGGCAAAAAACTTCTGCATACAGTCCTGGATGGAGTATGCTGAGCTTTGTAGTTCTGCAGCTGCTGTCTGCTCTTCTCCATACAGACAGACAGCAGCTGCAGAACTACAAGGCTCAGCATACTCCATCCAGGACTGTATGCAGAAGTTTTTTGCCCCCTGAAAAAATTATGTGGGCTTCGCCATATTTTTGTATGCTAGCCAGGTACAGCAGGCAAAATGGGCTTCCCTGTATTTTGATTGCTGGACATCACAGTGCTGTAAAAATAAATCTTTAAAAAAAATGACGTAGCGCTCCGCGGTATTTTTGATTCTCAGCGCAGATAAAGCAGACAGCTATGGGTTGCCACCCCCATCTGCCTGCCGTTACCTTGGTTGGCAATCAAAATACAGGGAAGCCCATTAATTTTTTCTATTTAAAAAATAGTTAAAAAAAAAATGACGTTGGGTCCCCCCATTTTTGATAGCCAGCTAGGGTAAAGCAGACGGCTGTAGCCTGAAAACCACAGCTGGCAGCTTTACCGTGGTTGGGGATCCAATGTGGAGGTCCCCTCAGGCTCTTTTTTTATAATTATTTTATAAATATTAATAATTACACAATAAAAGTAGGGTCCCCCCCAAATTGGATCACCAGACAAGGTAAAGCGGACAGCTGTGGTCTGGTATTCTCAGGGTGGGAAGGTCCATAGTTATTGGGCCTTCACAGCCTAAAAATAGCAGGCCGCAGGCACCCCAGACGTGGCGCATCCACTAGATGTGCCAATCCTGGCGCTTCACCCCAGCTCATCCCGTGCCCTGGTGCAGTGGCAAACGGGGTAATAAATCGGGTTGATACTAGCTGTAAAGTCACCTGAGATCAAGCCCAGCAGTTTGTGATGTCATGGCGTCTATTAGATACCCAACATCATAAACTGTCAGTACTAACAAAAAAAAAATCGACAAAAGAAATTTATTTGAAAAAACAGTCCCCAAACATTTCCTCTTTCACCAATTTATTGTAAGAAAAAAAATAAAGGGGTCCCACGACGACTCTGGACCGTCTAGAATATGCTGGGGAGACACTCAGGGAACGTATCCCCCATTTTCTAGGAGTGCGGACCCTTCATGTGAGGAGTGTGGGTGCAATGAATCTGCACTCACTCTCCCCGGGTCCACAGCAGCAGAGTCCATGTCGTAATGGTTTGCTACCAAAGCTGCAATGCCCTGCTCATGAGGTAAGGGCATGCCTAATCAGGAGAACTACTGTAGAGGAAGCTCTGCTCACTGGTATATAGGTGCTCAGAAGTAATAATAGATAAAATTAGTGAGTAACCTCGGCACTCTAAATCTCCCAGACTAAGTCAGTAAGTCACAACGGATAGTAATGCAAAATCACTCTTTTTTGGTCCGTATTAAGAAAAAAAAATTTTTCATAAGCATATATGTTTTTGTCCAAAACAAGTTACAAATGACGTTTCGGCCTGAGCCTTCGTCAGATTGGACTTATCTGCATGTAATCATGAAAAATGACAATAATCAGTATCACATAAGAGTGAGAGAACAATAACATAAACTCGAACAATGTAGAGGTACAATTGGGATGCAGCAAAAAAATTGCAACACAGCAAGAAATGAAACACATGATACAAATGTCATAATACAGTACAAGGACAATATAGTAATGACAAATACGGGGTCAGAGTAGGCTTTGACATCTTTCGTACCAGAGCTGTCTATCATAAAGTAACATGTGCAGTAGGTGTACAGCTACACTATGCATGGCAGAGCTAATGGGTAGACCGACCATAGAAAAAGAACGGAGAAAAAGTGGAGAAAAAGTGGAGAAAAAGTGGAGAAGAAGTGGAGAAGTGGAGAAAAAGTGGAGAAAAAGCGGAGAAAAAGCGGAGAAAAAGCGGAGAAAAAGTGGAGAGAAAGAACGAAATAGAAAGAAGAAAGAAAGGAGTGGAAAAGAGGAGGAGAAGCAGCTATGAATATTGTGCAGTTAGTATCTATGACTCACCAAGAAAATTGTAATAGTAAAAGTACGTTGGTAAATGGAGCCGGACAATGTGAAGCAGTTTTGCTGTTGTGGGCTTAACTGAAAAGAAATACATACATTAAAGAAGGACCACATGGAGCTAATGTACAGGTAAACAATAATGGTGAACATATGTCTGTGTCGACCAACGTGAAATACCTGTTGCATAGGGACCGTTATAAGGTAATATGGATTGTGCGGCACCTGCCAGGTGCTGTAATCATCCAGCCTACTTTTTCTCCACTTTTTCTCCACTTTTTTTCTCCACTTCTTCTCCACTTCTTCTCCACTTCTTCTCCACTTCTTCTCCACTTCTTCTCCACTTCTTCTCCACTTTTTCTCCACTTTTTCTCCGTTCTTTTTCTATGGTCGGTCTACCCATTAGCTCTGCCATGCATACTGTAGCTCTACACCTACTGCACATGTTACTTTATGATTGACATCTCTTTCGTACCAGAGCTGTCTAAGCCTACTCTGACCCCATATGTGTCATTACTATATTGTCCTTGTACTGTATTATGACATTTGTATCATGTGTTTCATTTCTTGCTGTGTTGCAATTTTTTTGCTGCATCCCAATTGTACCTCTACATTGTTCGAGTTTATGTTATTGTTCTCTCACTCTTATGTGATACTGATTATTGTCATTTTTCATGATTACAAGCAGATAAGTCCAATCTGACGAAGGCTCAGGCAGAAACGTCATTTGTAACTTGTTTTGGACAAAAACATATATGCTTATGAAAAAAAATTTTTTTCTTAATACGGACCAATAAAGAGTGATTTTGCATTACTATCCGTTGTGACTTACTGACTTAGTCTGGGAGATTTAGAGTGCCGAGGTTACTCACTAATTTAATCAGGAGAACTATTCTACATTTCCAAATATTGGTATTTGCTGATATTATTGCTATTCCACCTACTATATATTGGGGATAGGATCTTGGAGATGGAATACCCCTTTAAGTCCAGTTATCCAGCTGAATGAATACTTAACAACAGAGCTCGCTATTTAGATGTGTTTTCTTGTGGCGTATAACGGACTCTCATGTTTGGTAGTCGTTCAGCAGGGAAACTATAAAAGCAAATCCCTCCATTTGGAAATGTAGTATATAGCTCTCCTGATCAATTATGTTCCTTACCTCATGAGCAGGGCATTGCAGTAATAATAATAATTTATTAATTTATATAGCGTTATTAATTCCATAGCACTGTATGTCTTTGGAGTGTGGGAGGAAACCGGAGTACCCGGAGGAAACCCACGCAAACACGGGGAGAACATACAAACTCCTTGCAGATGGTGTCCTTGGTGAGAATTGAACCCAAGACCTACAGCGCTGCAAGACTGCAGTGCTAACCACTGAGCCACCGTGCCGCCCATTTAGCTTAGAGATGCATAACCACCACTCACTGTGTCTGAACACAGGAAGCTGAGCTGACAGCCGCTCTGTGCATACGGCAGCGTCTATTGTGAAGGAGAGGGCCGTGGGGGGATCAATGCTGCACAGGTACCGTGGGACACCGGGGAACACCGGTGGGGTTATAGGGGGTGACCTGGCAGGGCCCTGGGGAGGAGTTTCTGTCGCATGTGTCATGGCACATGCGACAGAAATCAGAGGAGTAGGGTGAATGCGGCCGGCGCGCTTCTGTGCGCGCGCCCATCTTGGATTTCTGGGAGGGCATCAGGGGGGGCACTTTGGCGACACCGGGGGACCGGAGGGGACCGGAGGGGACCGGGGAGGAGATTTATCATATTTGTTCATGCCAGATGGGAGATAAATAATTTTTTACCGGCGCTGTCATTTACTGTAACGTGATCATCGGTGTACGGTGTATACCTGTGATCACGTGAGCGGGGACCGGAAAAACCATCCTGAATCATGATCATGATCAGCTAGCCCTGAAACCCCGGAGATTTTCTGATGCCGGAGGGCGTTATTCACTTATTTCTGCCTGCTGTTTATAAACGGCAAATCAGAATAAGGCTCCATTAACACGACCGATGCATTTTTGCGGTCTGCAAAAAACAGTCCGTTTTTTTTCACGGGTGCATCCGTGTGGCATCCGTTTCCGTTCCGTAGACGGTCCGTATGTCATCTGTTTGTCATCCGTGTGCCTTCTGGTTTTTTGTGTACTGTAAAAAACTGAAGGAGGGTAAATGCATAAATTTACCCAGGATCCATAGCTTCATCCTACATGAGGCGGTCACATGTTCACTCCAGTGCCATTTTCTACTGCTTTTCACAGCGTAGAGCGCTCTGGTGATTTTCTTGTGCTTGTGCACTTCATATCAGTCTTTTCTGTCATTATAATGGCAGAAAGACACATAATGTCCCACTCTCCTGCATTTTGTAATTTTGCACCCTTTGGTGCCTTTCATGTGGCACTAAGGGGTGCTTAGCTTTGTATTTAGCCAAAAAAATGAAAAAAAAAAATGACGTAGGGTTCCCCCTATTTTTGTAGCCAGCTAGGGTAAAGCAGACGGCTGCAGCCTGAAGACCACAGCTGGCAACCTCACCTTGGCTGGTAATCCAAAACTGAGTGCACCCCACGCTGTTATTTTAAATTAAATAAATAATTTTAAAAAAAAAAACACGTAGGGGTCCCCCCAAAATTGGATCACCAGCCAAGGTAAAGCAGACAGCTGTGGTCTGATATTCTCAGACTAGGGAGGTCTATGGTTATTGGACTCTCCCCAGCCTAAAAATAGCAGGCCGCAGCCGCCCCAGAAGTGGCGCATCCATTAGATGTGCCAATCCTAGTGCTTCGCCCCAGCTCATCCCGCGCCCTGGTGCGGTGGCAAACGGGGTAATATATGGGGTTAATACCAGATGTGTAATGTCACCTGGCACCAAGCCCTGGGGTTGGTGAGGTCAGGCATCTATTAGATACCCGACATCACCAACCCAGTCAGTAATAAAAAAAAATAGACAAACACATTTTTATTTGAAAAAAATACTCCCCAATACATTCCCTCTTTAACCAATTTATTAGAAAGAAAAACAAATCCAGGTCTGGTGTAATCCAAGGGGTTGCCATGACGATCCACACTGTCTCAGTCAATGAAGAGCAGGATGTTCCCCATTGGCTGGGAGAGCAGTGCAGTGACCTGAGCTAACATCAATGGGTCAGCCCAGGTCACTGCAGGGCATGACAAGTGCTGCTGTCAGCGAGGTACATTACCTGCGCTGATCTCCTGCACTGCCGACAGCACCTGTCACTGAGTTCAATGACCTTCACAGCCAAGTATCGCGAGAGGCCTGTGACGTCACCGCTAGTCAGTCTCGGGTCGGAAGCGAGAGAAGGTGATGTGACAAGTGGCGGCCATGGAGGACAGTGACAGCGCTGAGGTCGGGACTTCATCACCGCAGGTAAGCCAAGCGGGACCATGTGTGCAGAGTGACAGGAGGACGTCAGTGTCGTGGACTGCATGGCTGGGGACGTGTGTGTGTATGTATGTGTACATGCCGCGTGCAGGAGGGGGCGGAGTGAGCTGAGCGGGGAAGTGTGGGATTCCTGCACGTAACTAGGATAAACATCGGGTTACTAACCAAAGCGCTTTGCCTGGATACCTGATGTTTATCTTGGTTACCAGCTTCTGGCAGGCTGCCAGTGATGGCTCCTGCACACTGTAGCTGTAAAAGCCCTGCTTTTTGCTGCTAGAACCGTTCTAGAACGTATCTAGAACTATCGAGCTTTAGCAAAAAGCTAGAGTTCTAGTTCTATCTAGAACACCCCCAAAAATCACTCGAACCGCGAACTGGAGAACCTCGAACCGCGAACCGTGCTCAACTCTATTCGAGACTTCGACGAACTCGAGCTTTTTGGTAAAAGCTCGACAGTTCGAGTTATATTTGAGAACGGTTGGAGCACCAAAAAGTGGCTTTTCACAGTAAAGCTATGTGCACACGTTGCTGTCTGCATGCGTATTGCGTCCCCAGCACAATCCCTCTCTCTTTCCTACTCACAGATCATGGGCGCCTCGCTGCACGCTGTCACAAATCTGCGGTGTCTTTTCCTCTTTTGAAAATGGCTGCCGCTTCATTATCCAATCAGTTATTCCGTGCTTTCCCCGCACACTGGTGCCCATGATTGGTTGCAGTCAGACATGCCCCCACGATGAGTGACAGCTGTCTCACTGCAACCAATCACAGCCGCCGGCGGGCGGGTCTATATCGTGCAGTAAAATAAATAAATAATAAAAAAAAAAAATGCGGTTCCCCCATATTTGATACCAGCCAGGATAAAGCCACATGGCTGGAGGCTGATATTGTCAGGATGGAGAGCACCACGTTATCGGGAGCCCACCACCCTAACAATATCACCCAGAAGCCGCCCGGAATTGCCGCATCCATTAGATGTGACAGTCCCGGGACTCCACCCAGCTCATCCCGAATTGCCCTGGTGCAGTGGCAATCAAGGTAATAACGTGGTTAATCATGCCAGGCGTCTCCCCGAGATTCCTTCCATGATTAAACTGTAAGTGAAAGTTAAGAAACACACACAGTGAAAAATCCTTTATTTGGAATAAATGACAAAAAAAATCCTCTTTCACCATTTTAATAAAATCCCCAAATACCCCTCCAGATCCGAAGTAATCCACGTGACACTCTCAGCTCTGCTACAGAAGATGAGTGCTCTGTGTCCTCTCCACGTAGCACATGAAGAGAATCGCGCTGTCACCTCAGACTTCAGTCTGCTTTGCAGACCTCAAGATAAAGAAATCTGCCTAAGTTCCTCATTGGAGCCAGTGGCTGAATGCATAGAGTGCTTGCCTAAGAAGCATAACTACACGAGTTCAAGTCCCGGCTGTGTCGGTGAAGATTTTTTTTTATTTTCAATTTTAAATTAATTAATTATTATTCTTTATTTATAATTAATTATAAAATATTATTATTTTAATTATGCTCAGAGGGGAGAAGCATCATCTATGAGGCGCTTCGCGGAATGAGGCTGTATTCTCTCTCTCTCTCGCTCTCTCTCTCTCTCTCGACACATCATCTGATTACTGCGGAGGGGGGGTCTTTATTTCAATAAAGATAAAGTCACTAATTGTGTTGTGTTTTATTTGTAATAAAAATATTTTTCTATCTGTTGTGTTTTTTTTTATCTGTACTAGGAATTCATGGTGGCCATGTCTAATATTGGTGTGACACCATGAATTTCGGGCCTAGGGCCAGTTGATAATATACAGCTAGCCCTAACCCCATTATTACCCAGCGAGCCACCCATCACCAGGGCAGCTGCAAGAGTTGGATATAGCACCAGAAGATGGCGCTTCTATGAAAGCGCCATTTTCTGAGGCGGCTGTGGACTGCAATTCGCAGCAGGGGTGCCCAGAAAACTTGGGCACCCTGAGCTGCGAATTCCAATCCCCAGCTGCCTAGTTGTACCTGGCTGGACACAAAAATGGGGCGAAGCCCACGTAATTTTTTTTTTTTAATTATTTCATGAAATAAGTGAAATAATTAAAAAAAAAGGAAAAAGGGCTTCCCTATATTTTTGGTTCCCAGCCGGGTACAAATACAGTTAGGTCCAGAAATATTTGGACAGTGACACAATTTTCGCGAGTTGGGCTCTGCATGCCACCACATTGGATTTGAAATGAAACCTCTACAACAGAATTCAAGTGCAGATTGTAACGTTTAATTTGAAGGTTTGAACAAAAATATCTGATAGAAATTGTAGGAATTGTACACATTTCTTTACAAACACTCCACATTTTAGGAGGTCAAAAGTAATTGGACAAATAAACCAAACCCAAACAAAATATTTTTATTTTCAATATTTTGTTGCGAATCCTTTGGAGGCAATCACTGCCTTAAGTCTGGAACCCATGGACATCACCAAACGCTGGGTTTCCGCCTTCTTAATGCTTTGCCAGGCCTTTACAGCCGCAGCCTTCAGGTCTTGCTTGTTTGTGGGTCTTTCCGTCTTAAGTCTGGATTTGAGCAAGTGAAATGCATGCTCAATTGGGTTAAGATCTGGTGACTGACTTGGCCATTGCAGAATGTTCCACTTTTTTGCACTCATGAACTCCTGGGTAGCTTTGGCTGTATGCTTGGAGTCATTGTCCATCTGTACTATGAAGCGCCGTCCGATCAACTTTGCGGCATTTGGCTGAATCTGGGCTGAAAGTATATCCCGGTACACTTCAGAATTCATCCGGCTACTCTTGTCTGCTGTTATGTCATCAATAAACACAAGTGACCCAGTGCCATTGAAAGCCATGCATGCCCATGCCATCACGTTGCCTCGACCATGTTTTACAGAGGATGTGGTGTGCCTTGGATCATGTGCCGTTCCCTTTCTTCTCCAAACTTTTTTCTTCCCATCATTCTGGTACAGGTTGATCTTTGTCTCATCTGTCCATAGAATACTTTTCCAGAACTGAGCTGGCTTCATTAGGTGTTTTTCAGCAAATTTAACTCTGGCCTGTCTATTTTTGGAATTGATGAATGGTTTGCATCTAGATGTGAACCCTTTGTATTTACTTTCATGGAGTCTTCTCTTTACAGTTGACTTAGAGACAGATACACCTACTTCACTGAGAGTGTTCTGGACTTCAGTTGATGTTGTGAACGGGTTCTTCTTCACCAAAGAAAGTATGCGGCGATCATCCACCACTGTTGTCATCCGTGGACGCCCAGGCCTTTTTGAGTTCCCAAGCTCACCAGTCAATTCCTTTTTTCTCAGAATGTACCCGACTGTTGATTTTGCTACTCCAAGCATGTCTGCTATCTCTCTGATGGATTTTTTCTTTTTTTCAGCCTCAGGATGTTCTGCTTCACCTCAATTGAGAGTTCCTTAGACCGCATGTTGTCTGGTCACAGCAACAGCTTCCAAATGCAAAACCACACACCTGTAATCAACCCCAGACCTTTTAACTACTTCATTGATTACAGGTTAACGAGGGAGACGCCTTCAGAGTTAATTGCAGCCCTTAGAGTCCCTTGTCCAATTACTTTTGGTCCCTTGAAAAAGAGGAGGCTATGCATTACAGAGCTATGATTCCTAAACCCTTTCTCCGATTTGGATGTGAAAACGCTCATATTGCAGCTGGGAGTGTGCACTTTCAGCCCATATTATATATATAATTGTATTTCTGAACATCTTTTTGTAAACAGCTAAAATAACAAAACTTGTGTCACTGTCCAAATATTTCTGGACCTAACTGTAGGCAGCTGGGAGTTGGGGGCAGCCCGTGGCTGCCTGCTGTACCTGGCTAGCATGCAAAAATATGGCAAAGCCCACATAATTTTTTTGGGGGGCTAAAAGCTCCTGCATACAGTCCTGGATGGAGTATGCTGAGCCTTGTAGTTCTGCAGCTGCTGTCTGTCTGTATGGAGGAGAGAACGACAAGGCTCAGCATGCTTCATTCACTACTGTATGCAGGAGAGCAGAAAGCAGCTGCAGAACTACAAGGCTCAGCATACTCCATCGAGGACTGTATGCAGGAGTTTTTTGCCCACCAAAAAAATGACGTGAGCTTCGCCATATTTTTGTATGCTAGCCAGGTACAGCAGGCCCCCAGCTGCCTATTTGTACCCGTCTGGGAACAAAAAAATAGGGAAGCCCTTTTTTTAATTATTTCGTACATTTCATGAAATAATTAAAAAAAAAAATCGACATGAGCTTCGCCCCATTTTTGAGACCAGCCAGGTACAACTAGGCAGATGGGGATTGGATTCCGCAGCACAGGTTGGCCTGAGCTTTCTGGGCCCCTGCGAGTTGCAGTCCGCAGACGCCCAATAAAATGGCGCTTTCATAGAAGCGCCATCATCTGGCGCTGTATCCAACTCTTTCAGCAGCCCTGAAGCCAGGTGGCTTGCTGGGCAATAATGAGTTAATACAAGCTAGTAAAACAAAGCTAGTATTAAGTCAGAGATTCTTAATGTCAGGCACGGCCATTAAGAAACTCCAATAGAGAGTTAAAAAAAAGACACCACAGAGAGAAAAAATACTTTAATAGAAATAAATACACAGACACACTTAGAGACTCCATGTTTATTACTCCCTGTCAGCCCTCCACGATCCATGGTCTTCTGTCTTTTTTCTCCTTCAACCCATGCAGCTCTGCTACATCAGACAGCGGTGCATGGGAGGAAGAAAGCTGCTGCTCCCCGTGCAGTCTATTCTCTCAGTGAGAGTGAGCAGAGGCTGCAGGCTATAAGCGGAGACGTCACCACTGACAGGCGGGTTGCTATAGCAAAGGTGATCTCCGTTATAGACCGGCTATGGCAGCCGGTGAATAACGGAACGGGGAAGCAGAACGGGGAAGCCGACCATGTGCCAGAGCATATCGCCGATACACGGAGATGCTGGAATGATAACCGCGTATCGGAGAGATGCAATGACAGGACCTAGCATGACGTCTAGCCATGTGACCAGTCTGTAGCCAATGAGATAATAGTCACATATCTGGTAACATGCTTTTTTAATGTCACGGAAGGTCCTATCATCAGTGCTGGTTATCGGGAGGACGCAGCGATTATCGGAAGAAAAAGCGTCGGGAGACAGAGAGCAGGACTCGTCGCAGGGACCTGTAAGTGTAATGGCAATGCTTATTAACTGTATGTGTATATTTATAATGTGTTTTTATGTGTTTGTGTTTGCCTCCCATTGGTTTCAATGGGGTTCGAGAGGTTCGTCAAACGGTTCGTCGAACGTTCGTCGAACGGAGGCTCCGTTCGACGAACCGAACCAAACTCGAGCCTTCAGAGGTTCGCTCATCTCTAGTCACTATCCCCCTAGCCTCCTTCTGAGTAATCATCTTTTTTATATTCTCCCCTCTAACACCACCGTGTATTATTTCAATGCCTCGTATCTGCAAAAAAAACTGCACTACAGTCATGAAAGTGTTTAAAATGCCTAAGTAATGTTTTTAGAGAGGCAACATCCGTCTCTAAAATTGCTGAGCCATTGTTTCTCACTTGTTCCCTAACTCTCATGTGGAGCTGTGACGTTAAACCAACAAAGATTTTTGAACAGCCACAAGTGGCATAGTAAATCACATTGGACCTACCGCATGAGATATATTCGTCAATATTAAATTACCGCAAACCCCCTGCCGATGTGAAAGTTGAACAGCAAGAGACATTGGCACAAGCAATACAATGTCCGCAGGGGAATGAGCCTTTTAAAGGGCAATTATTACCAAACAGGCTCATGGATTCTGGAGCATAGTGGCTATGGAGATAATCTTTTAAGTTTTTTGCTCATCTAGCCATCATCAGTGGTCTATCACCAAGACAAGATTTCAAAAAGGTTTCAGTTTGTAGGATGGGCCAATATTTTTGCATAGTAGATCTCGTTGTTTCCCATTCTGAGTTATAGGTGGAAATAAACCTGATAGTATTCTCATCATGTTTAGGACTATGTCTAAACTCTTGCAACAGCTGATCTCAAGGTGTCTTTCTGGCCCTATTATAGCCCCTCCTAATACATCTCCAGCTATAGCCTTGTTGTAAAAATCTGTCACTTAGATCATTAGCCTGCTTTTCAAAGGAAGTGTCCTGATTTTCATCCATTCTTTCTTGGAAAAGTCTTCCAGTTCTGAGAGATTCCTGGGTCGTTTTGCATGCACTGCTCTTTTGTTCAGATCAGGATACCACCATGAAGGTCATTGTAAAACTTTCAGCTTGCCCCATTTGAGGTAGTCTATTGGGGATTTTGACTTTATGTCTTTAAGATGATTATCTATTTGTTATCCTCTTTTCAACTTCAGCTTTTTTACAGATGGTGATGTTTGCATCAAGAATTTGTTGAAATGTCATTGAATTCATTCTTTCATCTACCCGTGAAATGTTCCCCATAACATTGGCTGCAACACAACCCCAAAGCATGATAGATCCACCCCCATGCTTAATGGTTGGCAATATGTTATTTTCATAAATTCTGTGCCCTTTTTTTCTCCACGCATACTTTTGATTATTATGACCACAGAGTTCTATTTTAACCACATCGGTTCACAGGACTTCTGATGCTAAATTTTATGGTGAGGACACAGGAGAGGTTTTCTTTTGACTCTTTCATGAAGACCATATTTGTGTAGGTGTCTCTGAACAATAGAACAATGTACCAAAACTCCAGAGTCAGCTAAAATATTCCTGAAGGTCTTTTGCAGCAAAGCGGGGCGATCTGATTTGCCTCTCTAGCAATCTTACAATCCTGCAATCTTGACCTCCACAGTTCCTGTTAACTGCAATTTCCTAATTAAATAATAAACTAAGGAAAGGGCAACTTGAAAACACTTTGCTATCTTCTTATAGCATTCTCTTGCTTTGTGTGTCTCCACCATTTTCATTTTCAGAGTGCTAGGCAGTTGCTTAGAATAACTGATGGCTGCATTTTTTGGCACAGGTTAGAGGAGTCTGGGTTTTTATTAAGCTTTGAAATATATTATCTGGACTTTCCTAAGGATGATAGTAAATAAAAGCCATAACCCTAACAGGCTAATTAAGGTTTGAAACGTTGGTCAAAGTTATCTGAGCACACAAATCTCCAAGGGTGTCCCAACGTTTGCATCAGCTCATTTTCCTTCTTGTAATTTCTAAAATGTAAAAGATGAAAATATTTTTTTCTGCCTGAAATACAAAGGAAATTTGTCGTCTTTAACTTTATGCCTTTTAGAGATCATCTAATCTTCATCTTGCTTAACTGTTTACATTAACAGTAATTTTGACCAAGGGTGGCCAAATTTATACATGTATGTTTCCACACTGATTGCATACTGGCTGCTATATAAATAAAAATCGTCTGGGGTTTTTTTTTCTGGATTAAACTAGGACAATTTACTGTACACATGTATGAATGCAGAAGAGATGATTTGCTGGATCTGGTCCTGTCAAATACACTAGATACCATATCAGATATCCGATCTGCAGGTTCGGGAGCATTTAGGATGCAGCGACCATAATATATAAGTGTTAATGTAATATTCGAGAAAACATTCTAAAGGGGAAATACAAAATCCTGGAACTTTAAGAAACCAAAATTCAGTCAGCTCGATCTTATAGTCCAGAATCATGTCCTGGTAAACCGAGATACCGAATACGGTATATATGTGGAATATTTTGGAATATTTAAAGATATACTACTAGAATCCAGTAGAAAGCTTTTGCCTTCTGGTAATAAAATGTCTAGGAATAAAAAAAAAAATAAAACAATTACATTTAAATAAGGCAATACTACCTGTAATAAGACAAAAACAAAGGGCAACAATTTCCCAACATGATAGTTTTCTATTTATGCGCCTCGACGTTTCTGCTCTTTCTTCCAAGAGTCATACATTTTTTATATACTTTCATCAAAATAGCCATATGAAGGCTTGTGTTCTGCAAGATGAGTTCTACTTTTGATAATAACCCATTTTATCCATTGTCCAGTTTCTCATGTGGTGTACTGGAAAATGGGAAAAAAATTGTGGTGAAAATGTGAAAAAAGCCAAAATTGCATAATAGTTTTTTTAGGTTTTATTTTTACAGATTTCATTATAGGATAAAAATGATTTGACATGATTCTCCAGATAAGTATAATATAATGACAATGGCGTATATTTTTGTATTTACGGTAAGTGGAAAAAAATGGAAAATTTGTAAAAAATAAAATTTGCTTTTGTCGATATTTTACTACACCAGTAATGTTTTCATTATTCAGTCTTTGGATCTGTGTGAAGGCT
The DNA here is from genome assembly GCF_048569485.1 of Anomaloglossus baeobatrachus. Classification (NCBI taxonomy): domain Eukaryota; kingdom Metazoa; phylum Chordata; class Amphibia; order Anura; family Aromobatidae; genus Anomaloglossus; species Anomaloglossus baeobatrachus. Next base: position 289,411,994 of record NC_134355.1, read on the forward strand.
TGTTTTTGTGCCCTGAGATTACATATTTATTGGTATCATTTTGAGGTAGTAACAATGTTTTTATTGCTCCTTATTGCGTTTGTGGGGGTGTATTGTTGAAGGTAAAAATCTGAATTCTAGTGTTATGATTTTTTTTATGCTGATCTTTTAATTATTGTAATATTTAAATAGATTGGACTTCCACAGTCTTGGAGATACCACAACATGCATTTTTTTAAATTCTTTATTATTAAGGCTTTGTACTCTGCGTTTTGATGCATTTTTTTTAAATGTATTTTTGGTGCAGTTTTGTCACAAAATAATACCTATCCTAATGCCAGCAAAGTAAATGAGAAATCTGAAGCGTTGTGCACATGTTGCTTATTTTTCCTTGCAGATTTGGTGCAGAAAATAAACTGAGGCATGTAAATTTTTTTTAGTTTTTGCCAACGTTTTCTTACCCCAAATGCATGAAAACGCATGGAAAAACACATGGAAAAAAATGCATCATAAATGCACCGAAAATGAGGCAAAATGCAGCAAAAACGCACAGCAAAAATGCACCACAAAAAATAACAGTCATTCTTGAGAAAGCTATAAAGCGCAATCAATCGACTCCACAAAAAAAGGGAAATTGCAGAAGGTGTTGTGTTAAAAACCCAGATTTATGCTACAAACAGCATCTCAGTGGTCACCATTCACACCTATTAGGAAACACTTCTTCTGATTCTTTTTGACCACAGAGTTTAGGACAGCACAGACAGCAACTGAAAACATCTGCAGATGCAGATTTGGTGCAGAAATTTCTGCAATCAAATACTCAGCATGTCCAACCAACCTTAAAAGAAAAAAGGGTGGGTTTGAATATTTAAAAACAAAAAAAAATCATATTAACCCCAGATGCCCTGTAGTCAGTCTGCCAGCGTGTTGGCATCTGTGATTGGTTGCCCTGACACTAGCTGTCTGGGAGTGGAAAAAAAAATTGGATAAAATGGTGTATGGTCCCCCGTATTTGGATACCCAGCACAGATAAAGCAGACAGCTGGAAGTAGCAGGGTCAGGATCGTCGTGGGATGTTGTGATATTTATTTGGTAGGACCTGCCGGGGAGTTTTGGGGGTTAATAAATTGGAGAAAGAAGGTGTTTGTTTGTTTTTTAATAAGGATTTTTCTCAGTGTTTTCTGTTTATTTCCTTTACTTCCATGATTAGAAATGGGGGTTAAATAGACCCATACCCATTACTAATCTGAAGCTTCCTGGCAGCTGTGATTTTTTTTTACAAATCACAGCTGTCATTAACCCCTTATATTACAAATGTTATCAGAATCCCATCTCCTGTTTATATGGGCAATGTGCAGCCAAGAACAGTGATTTTTGATCCAGCATAATTTATCCCATCATCAATTAAAGAGCATTTTGCTCATTCTTTAGGTGAGTGATGACATATTTACACTTAAGATGTCTCATCTACAGTGCCGGTATTTTTGGAGAGACCCTGTCACCAAGATTTAGCAATATAAAGGAAAGACATAAGTAAAATGGTGTTTTTATACCGATTAAAGTGAATCCAATCTCTGGTTCTTGTTTAACCAGCTTCTGAAGTTTCCATCTAATGACAGCATTGTGCATTGGGGCAGATAAGATCTCCTACCTGTTCTCCACACCTCCAGTGTGCCTATGACAGTTCACTAATTTTTCAGTGATCTGCATTCGTTTGAAATTTTACACTGCCATCCCGATCATTGGGGTGGGTGGCGCTTGTATCATGAGAATCCACAACTGGTTTTCAGTTTTCAATAAAATGGTACCTGAAGTGGCACATGATCCTATTTTGGCTTAATGAAAAGGCCATCAAGCCGAGATCTTGATCTGCACATGCACTGCCAACTGCTCCATTTTACTGAATACCTGAAGATTGGCGCTTTTCCCGGCTCTTCACGCTGTCCTGGTGGGGTGGCAAATGGGTTAATAAGTGGTTAATAACAGCCCATAGCTGCTACTAAGTCCTACATAAGTAATGGCAAGCATCTATGACACCCCCATTACTAATCTGAAAGTGAATGTAAATAAACACAAACATTGAGAAAAATACTTTATTTGGAATAAAATACAAAACCACTCTTTTTCACCACTTGCCTCCATGCCTGGGAGACCAAAAACATGTCCAATCTCTCCAGGCTCCGAGAAACACTGACAAGAAGGACCCAGCTGGCAGCAGTGATATCACTCAGTTCATCGGAAGTCATACTTGGGTTCCCACGGTATGACCTCTGGTGACCTAAAGCACTCTGGCTTAAAGTGCAGGACCATGTCTCGCACCCCGCCAGCACTTTAACAGTTACAGTGGCGTCATGGAGGTTCGGACTTCCCTGCACTCCCCAGACGGCATTGTCAGTGTTGAAGGGCTGGTGGGGAGTGTGACACGGCCCTGCACTTTAACAGTGGCAGTGCAGGCAGAAAGCCAGTTGCCATCAGTGGTGACATCACTCAGGTAAGTTGCGGTCACAGTAGAAACTTTCCTATGGTCCTCCTCCCCTGAGTGACATCACCGCAGATTGTGACTGGCCCTCTGCCAGCACTACCACTGTTACAGTGCGGGGACATGTCCCCACTGCCTGCCAGCCCTTCAACATTAACAGTGCTTTCTGGGGAGTGCGGGGCAGCCCCCACCTCCGTGCTGACGTTGTCACTGCAATAGTGCTGGCGGGGTGTCATTACTCCGATTACCACCGCACCAGGGCAATCAGAAAGAGCTGGTAAAGCACAGAGCTTGTTGCATCTAATGGATGCAACAATCTTGGTCAGCTACAGGTTGTTATTTTTAGGCTGGGGGCTTAATAATCATAGGTCCCCCCAGTCTGAGAATACCAGCCCCGGCTGTCAGGCTTTATCATGGCTGGGAATCAAAATTGGGGGGAGGGGGACACGCTGTTTTTTTAATTATTCAAAAAAAGCACATGCGGTTCCTCTTATTTTGATACACAGCCTAGATAAGAGCATGGCTTGGGGTGTAGCCTGTAACAGTGGGCTTTATCTGTGCTGGGTATCACATTATGGGGGATTGCTACGCCAATTTATTTTTATACCACAATACTAACTGTAGATGCTAGAGTGTAACGTCATTTCAACACGCCCCTATTACATGATAGGGGCGTATTCAAAATCCAGTCTGATGTTTCCAGTCAGAATAAACATTATTTTTCTAAGTCCACATGGGCATGGGGTAGATTATAATAGAAGCGGAGGTATGGGTTTGAGACCCCCAGATAGGGGGAGTGCAGGGAGACGAAGCCCCCCTTGTATGATTATGGTAGACCCCCCCATCTAGGGGTCTTACCCCCAGAGCCCCCGCTTCTATTATAATCAACTTCATGCCCACATGGTCTTAGAAAAATAATGTTGATTCCTCGTGTCAGCTACGTTGGCGGAGGCCTTTGCTGACGTCATGCCCATCTGACCAGAAGGGACATTACTGCAGCAGACCCAGAAGCAACAGCATTGCCAGGGACAGCATCGCCAATGAGTACCCAACAGTGTGTTTGCAGTGACAAGACGTCATCGGAGTATCTAATATGATACGATACGATACAATTTATTGATCCCGTGGGAAAATATGGTATCACAGCAGCACAACTTAAATCATAACATCATAACATGAATTACTTAATTGACAAGACAGTAGAGTTGACAGAAGAACATTATACATTAGATTAGGTCATACACAGCGGGTGAACTGAAAGTAGAAGAAATAAAGTAGACATTCACCTTGATGATTTAACACTAATGTTATTGTTGTACATTCCCATAGCAGTTGGCACAAATGATTTCCTATATTTTTCCTTCTTACACCTCAGAAAGATTAGCCGGTTACTGAAGGTTACCTCCTGACGATACCACCGCGACACCAGCACTTCCGAGTGTTGTGGGGTTGTCGTCAGGAAGTCATCCGAGTTAAAGGTATAAAGGCTCAGGTTCGGTTTGGGTTAGGTTCGGTTCGATACAGGCTCGCAAGCACACCCCTTGCTTGGCTCAGCGCGGGGGGTCCCTTATCTTTACTAGCAGAGCATTGAAAAGGAGGAAATACAGTATCTGGTGATGTCCATGAGTTCAAGACTTCAAGGCAGTCATTGTCAATAAATGGTTTTCAACCAAGTATTAGAAATTAACATTTGATTTCAAAATATTGAATTTGTCCAATTACTTTTGAGCTAAAAAAAACCTTTAGTTCTTCACATTTTTATGCAATCATTTTGTTCAACCCACGGAATTAAAGCTGAAAGTCTGAACTTCAACTGCATCTGAATTGTTTTGTTCAAAATTTATTGTGGTAATGTACAGAATAAAAATTTTAAAAATGTTGCCTCTGCTCAAATATATATGGACCCAAACAGGGTCGGACTGGGGTGTCTGGGGCCCACAGGGGGAATTGTCTCTAGGGGCCCATCCTACAGCGATATACAAATACCTGTTCACCACTATCCCCATTATAGTGGTGTGTCAACTATATAATACAGGAGGCTCCTGCACCTCTACTATGCACACCATAACCTACTACTGACTTATGCCATACTTGTACAGATGTCTGTAAGGGGTTAAACTATGATTGGACTTTTATGTTTATTTTTTATATATATATTTCACAAATTGGAAAATGAGGGTGACTGAAAGGCCCCTTCCACCACTGTGAGGGTCCCACTGGAAATAAGAGGTAACACAGCGGAGGAGGGGTCCCACAGTAAATTTGAAGACACAGTTGGGGAAGAGTCCCACAGTAAATGAGGAGACGCAGTGGGGAAGGGTACCCACAGTAAATGAGGAGACACAGTGGGGGAGGGAGCCCACAGTAAATGAGGAGACACAGTGGGAGAGGGGGGCCCACAGTAAATGAGGAGACTCAGTGGGGGAGGGGGTCCACAGTAAATTTGGAGACAGTGGGGGAAGAGTCCCACAATAAATTAGGAGACAGTGGGGGAAGGGTTACACAGTAAATGAGGAGACACAGTGGGGGAGGGGACCACAGTAAATGAGGAAACACAGTGGGAGAAGGATCTCACAGGAAATTAGGAGACATAGTGGAGTAGGGGGCCCACAGTAAATTAGGAGACACAGTGGAGAAGGGGGTCCACCGTAAATTAGGAGACACAGTGGGGGAGGGAGGATCACAGTAAATTAGGTGACACAGTGGGGGAGGGGAGCCCACAGAAAATTAGGAGACACAGTGGGGGAGGGGTCCCACAGTAAATTAGGAGACACAGTGGGGGAGGGGGACCCACAGTAAATTAGGAGACACAGTGGGGGAGGGGGCACCCAGTAAATTAGGAGACACTGTGGGGGAGGGGTGCCCAGAGTAAATTGACAATTTACTGTGGGCACCTTCCTTCCCCCTTGCAGTGGCCGGAGAACTGTTAGACATACTGTATGTCTATATTATTGTATGTAATTACTCTGTCACACTCTGGAGCCAGCAATGTTCCTATGCTCCTCTGTACAATCTGCAGACGCTGTTTGGGTAGGAGCTTGACCACTCACAGCACAGCTCTTTGTCTGAGCTGTGCTTTGAGGGCACACATTGAACACTAACGCTGATTGGCTGCACTGCAAACAATCAGTATTAGGCTTATCCAGTGCTGTCCATGGCAGAGAAAAGGAGCTGGAGACGCAGTGGGGGAGGGGGTCCACAGTAAATTTGGAGACAGTGGGGGAAGAGTCTCACAGTAAATTAGAAGACAGTGGGGGAAGGGTCCCACAGTAAATTAGCAGACACAGTGGGGGAGGGGAGCCCACAGTTAATTAGGAGACACAGTGGGGGAGGAGTCCCACAGTAAATTAGGAAACACAGTGGGGGAGGGATCCCACAGTAAATTAGGAGACACAGTGGGGGAGAGGGGCAAACAGTAAATTAAAAGACACAGTGAGGGAGGGGGCCCACAGTAAATTGGCAATTTACTGTGGGCACCTTCCTCCCCCCCTGCAGTGGCTGGAGAACTGTCAGACATATTACAGTATATATTGTATGTACTTACTCTGTCACACTCTGGAGCTAACAATGTTCCTCTGCTCCTCTGGACAATCTGCAGATGCTGTTTGGGCAGGAGCTTGACCAATCACAGAACAGCTCCTTGTCTGAACTGTGCTGTGAGTGCACACATTGAGCACTAACGCTGATTGGCTGCACTGCAACTAATCAGTATTAGGCTTATCCAGTGCTGTCCACAGTAGAAAAGAGGAGCCAGAGACAGGTGAGGGCGGGACAGCTGTGTCCCATCAGCCTGAGTTAGTTGTGATTGTGCTGCCTGGAGGGAGCAGGGCATGATGACCGCAACTGAAGCCTCATCAGCAGGTGATATGAAGGCACTGCACTTGCTCTTCCCATCACTTGCTGATGAGCAGAACAGCTGTCTGCCAGGTATAAAATAAAGCATGCACCCTTCGGTGCATGCAATCAGGGCAGCATCGGCAAGCAATGTCAAGGAGGCAGGGTGGGCCTACCAGACTGAGCCAGGACCTAACTGTATTACCCACAAAATGTATGTTACACATACAATATATATAACACATACAAACTGCATGCTAAATACACATACCACATCTTATACACACTCACAAACTGCAAGTTACACATACACATACTGCATGTTTTACACTACGTATTACACACATACTGTATGTTATGCACAAGATTAAGGGTTGTTTTGGAGATGGGGACTTTGTGCAGTTTCCAATTTTACCCCTCAGCCCCCAACCCTCTGGTATGTATGATATGGTGCCTTAAAATTTCCTCTTTGAACAGACCGGTTCCCTTCAAGTTAAATACTTGTTGAAACTATACCACTATTGATAAATGTGGGTCTAGGCATAATAAAATTACTAAATAGGTTGTTTACATGAAATTATGAATTATTGTTTTTCCTTAATTTTCTGATGAGTCAGTAATATATCATTGAACCACCACTCACCCTTAAAAATTGCTGTTTCACCAATTAATGATAAATACCATTCTACGAAATTGTAAATTATCACACCTTGTCCTCTTCCATGAATGATGAAGGAAGTCTGCACTTTGCTGTCCTAATATTTCTATTTTCATATTCTAATTCGTAGAGGAAAATACTTGGTTAATGACTAATCTTATTTAAAACATTAAAACAGAAATGAAGAAAAATTAAAGTAAATAGAAATCTAAGAGGCTTCTTATTAAATAATAATTAGGGAATGTTCTGATGAATTGCAGAGAAAAATGTTTTTGTCCTCTTCTAAATTTCCCTTTTTGCATATTTGATATCCTAAATGGATTCCAGCCATAGTAAACAGTAAGATTCTTTTTACCTGTCACCTTTATATCCTATGTCCCTTATACTTCTCAATATTCTTAAAGGGTGGATTAACATTTTTAACTCATCAGAGTTTACACCATAGAAAAATCTATTGTATATAATGTATGTAATGTAATCATTTATTGGTGCTTGCGCAAAGCTGCATCAAAGGTACTGGCTGTGTTTGGGATACACCGAAATGTTACAACTCTATATCACGGAACATGGGACTTGTATTTTTTCTGTTGGAGCAATGTTTGAAAGGGAAAGTACTAGTGTAATACCACGTGATGGGCACACCATATTTTTTTTTTACTACAAATTCTGGGTAAAGGCACCGAAATATAAAATTGCCCCATGGCAGGAGAGGTGCACTTTATTACAGATCCATGCAATAGAAATTCATAGTACAACCATGTGCTTTAAACTAATAGAGCGGTCTTCTTACTTGATAAATATCATTTATGTCATCTTTTGTTTCAAGCCACACACACACAGTATAAATAGCTTTGAAGTTCTACAGATGACTGTAATTTGTAATACCTAACATCAAAAATTGCTCATTTTTTTCACAACATAAAACAATACAAATATATATTTTACTGTGAAATAATCATCCCAGTGAGGGTGAACCTGGGATTTTTAAACCACTTACCTCTTAAGAAGCAGTACACAAGAATTATAATTGCATTTCCATTCATTTATATGTGAATTCCTGTAAAGACATTTGGCGTCTCATCAGCCGAAACAGCAGATGGAGAAAGTCTCTCCTACGTGCTTTGTCAAGGGAATTACAAGTTTAAGTGTTTTAATAGACATTGAGGATTAACTGATGTGCACGAAATTGCATGTCTTCAACCATGGTGATTATATGTATATGTAGTGTATATAATCATTAATGGAAGGAATTGAAAGAAACAATTACATTTTATATTTCTCTATTGCATTGTGTGGGCTTTCAAGAGAGTTCTATTCTCAAGTCTTAGTTTATAATCTTAGTTGGCAGAAATAATTTCCTTCTGTAAACCTGGGCCCCAATTCATTAAGTCTCTGTACACCAGTCATAAAGAGGGACATGTAGGGATAAGATACGCAAAAATTAATTAATGAGTTTGGCGCATCTTATCAGTGCATGAGTCTGTGTGCACCTCGGTGTAGAATGTTACTCCTGGGACTGGAGAAACATTTCTGGCTTAATTCAAGCTGTCATTTTCCATGAATTTGACAGGTGGACGTATCCATAACCTGTCCCTGTCCAGCTCCTCCTCAACTTCGAACATTTTAGTGAAGGTTGTTAAAACTGGCGTAAGAACACCCCAAGTCTCAGGTACACTAACAGCTCAGGGTTACGTTGATTTAATGGTGGAACCAATGGTATGGCCATTTAGTCAAAGTGTCCCAAGGGCTGTTTTTCAACACGACAATGCCATACCTCTTGTGAGTAGACTGGGTAGCCTAAACATGCTATCATTGCCTGCAGACTAGACTAGTCTCCCATTTATCAGATCTGAAATGTAATTTTTCAGCATTTGCAAAGAGAACTTAATGACTTGCGTATGCAAATACATTCAGTGTGGCAAAACGTTCCTCAGATAACCATTAATAACTTCATTGATAGCAGCCAAGGTGTGTAGGTGTGCATATTTCTGCGTGTCATACTTGTATCTGGTACTGATTAAATTGAGATGATTTAAATTTTACCTTTCCACTTTTCCATCAATTGCATATCAGTACCATAATAATCAACTCTGAGTTTCAGAATTCCTCAACCATTTATTTTTGGTGTTGGAATGTCAAGGTTGAGGAATTCATGTTTAGCATTATTAGCAAAGAAAGCACTACATTTTTTACCTGCGTAGTCATTCATACCTAAGTAAACAAAATGCATTGCTTGAAACAGAAAACTATCAAGTGATATAATATCTCGCACAATTCAGTAATTTGCATGACACATTTTCATATGCAATGAATAGAAGTGCTTTTGGTGGAAGGATCTAATGTTATAGAAGCCTTCCAGTTCTTCATCAAAGGCAGATATCAGAATAAAGAAGGACAACGGATATGTTTGATTTCATAATTTCTGGTGTTTATTTCTTAATAGAAGTACACTAAGAACCAGGGTGATACCTGTACGACTGCTGATCTGGGGTTGTAGCCAAACTCTGAATAATTGTGACTCTGCAGAAAATCTTTTAATGATTTGCCAATCCACCACTAATTGTAAGACATGGGTGAGATGAGTATAATCATGGACAAATTATACTTGAGGAAGGTGGGCTTTGAAACCCCTCTATCAATACTGCTCCTCAATGAAAGACAATTCCTGAGTAGTCTCCCTAAACGTAAATGGGTTTTCAAAGGAACAAAAGTACATATTATTAGATCATGGGAAATTTAAATTTTAAATGTATTTAAAAATAGTTGCTATGTTGAGAAAGCTTATAACAATTTTCCTGCTGTATCTTCTGAAACTAGCTGTGTTAAACCATGCAGAGATACTGTAGCTGGTGGGCGCACATACACCGTTTTTGAGCAGGGGGAGGAAAATGAGTGAAAACACTATACTACTGCCACCATTGATGGCTCTTGTAGCTGCTTTTCTACTCTTTATTCTGTCTGTTTGTTTTGTCAGAGGAGTAAGTATATCTGCTGTTTCACTGATCTTATGAGTAGAGTTGAGCGCGGTTCGTGGTTCGTGGTTCTCCAGTTCTAGGCTCGAGTGATTTTGGGGCATGTTCTAGATCGAACTAGAACTCGAGCTTTTTGCAAAAGCTCGATAGTTCTAGAAACGTTCGAGAACGGTTCTAGCAGCCAAAAAACAGCTAAATCTTAGCTTGGTTTCTGCTGTAATAGTGTAAGTCACTCTGTGAATCAAACTATTATCACATTTCAGTGTATAGTGTGCGTGAACAGCGCCTTCAGATCACTGCTGTTTCTATAATGGCGATCGCCATTTTTTTTTTTTTTTTTCTTGTCTTCCTTCCCTAAGCGCGCGCGTCTTGTGGGGCGGGCCAGCATGTCAGCCAATCACAGACACACACACACCTAAGTGGACTTTGAGCCAGAGAAGCAACGACATGTGTGATAGGATCTGCATGTCACATGTCCCTGCATTATAAAACCGGACATTTTCTTCACGATCGCCATTATCTGCCTTCTGCGTCTTTGGTGTCAGACATCAGTGTCGCAGCTCCGTCCTCCTGAGTCCTATAGCCGATACAGCTGTATGCGCTGTGTGGCGCCCCTGACCTGGTCAGGCACCACTGAGTACTGCACCCATGCTGGGGACAGTACAATACAGGTAATCCAGATGGCTGACAGGGGTGTGGAACACAGGCGCATAGTGATCAGGTCTCACACATGTACCCATGAGAGGACCCCTGGGGATCCCAGGAGGGGGCAAAGCCTATACCTCCACTGGAATAGTGGCAGGGGGTTAAAAAGCCTCCATCTCCTCTCAAGGGGTGTGGTGGAGAGTCTGGTTGCTAGGTGGCGTAGGCAGACACAAGTGGGGAAGGAAAGAGAGATAGGAGGAGTTAGTTAGAGCTGGGAGCTCGGACTGAGGAGATGTCAGCAGAAAGAGCAGAGATGGAAAAACCCACCAGTGAGTCGGTTAGAGCAGAGAACTCCAGAGGGCTCAGTGAGGAGCAGACCTGTGGGGCTGATGCTGTCTAACAGCGCCCGCGCAGTGGCTACAGACGGGGGAGAACGGTCAACTAGAAGTGCTGCCTGAAAGCCAGCTTCAGCTAGAGAGTGCACGGAGTGGGAAGTAAGGAGACTTCTAGAGAGCACCAGGCCCAACCGGGCGGCAGATCCCGAAGCGAGGATAGATTCACCTTTCCCTGCTAAACCTGCCGGTGTGGGGCTCTTACAGCCCACACCACAACAACCAAAAGCCGCAGCCACGTAACCGCAAGTAGGGCCCATAGGTCACAGGAGGCAAGAGGCTGGAGTGGCCTGGCCCGGGGAACAAGCACACGGCAACACAAGAAGGGGAGAGAGGCTTGGAGCATCTTCCCTGGGTGACCCCCATAGGGACTCAAAGTCGGGGTCACCCCAAACCACCAAGGGCTAAGGAAGGCGAGTTTGTAGTCACCCTCATACAGTCAGCCGGAAGGATACCTGGTTCCCACCTGGTTCATCCCAGCTACGCCCGGGTTACTCACCCTGCCACCTGAAGTGAGTAAAAACCCTGAAAGACACTCTGCCTGTGTGTGGTCATTCTGCGACTTGTGGTACTACAGCTTTACAAAGGGCCCTGGGGCTTGCCTCACTCTCAGGAGGCCACTACACCCGACTGCACCCACCATCAGCCCCAGGTGCCTCCTAATCTGCAGTGGCGGTCCCCTCTGACCGCAAATCTGAGAGTGGCGTCACGATCAAAACTGAAGATTCCCTACCTGTGACCAGCACCAGCTACGTGGAGTCCCTGAAGGTATGCACCGACACAGCACCTGCGGGGCTTCACATCTGGCGTCACGAACAGGATAAGGACTAGACCTGTTCAGACAGGTGACCATGTGCCTGGGCGGTCCGCTTGAAAAATTGGAAGCGCCGCCATATTGCCACCATGAAAAGCGCGCTGAAGAACAACAGCAGCCCGCGCTGGAAGAAGTTACCGCCCACGAAGAGGTGTGGCTACCCAGAGATCCCCTGCAGGGTTCTGACCTTGCCAGCTATGAGAGTGGAAGCGTCGAGAGACGGCGGGAAGGAAAGGGAGCCACAAGCCTGCTGCTGGGAGAGGAGCTACTGAAAGAGGCAGAGCAGAAACTGGACAGTTTGTTACAGGAGGCAGCGAAGAGTCCACTGCTGGGAGACCGTGCAGAAGACGGCGCAGAAGAAATGGCGTCTGACCGCAGGAACCCAGAACCAGGCTCCGCTGCCTGGTGGTACCGAGAGCTGGCCCAGTTTTGCAACCGGCTGGAGACCCGGGTCGTGGAGCAGATTCGGGAGGAACGGATGGAACTGCAGGAGCTGACCGCGGCGGTTCGGGCCTATGAAGGGAGAGCTGCATGCCGGGTGTCAGGCGGGACGGCGACGACGCAGACCCCAGTGCTACCAACAACGGGTGAGTCGAATGATGCCCCGGCCCGCGCAAGTGCCCCGACCCCTGCTGCCCCGTCCGCGGTCCCTGAAGAGGCGTCCGGTGCGGCGACGCTGAAGCAGGCCGCAGCCACGCCAGGTGCGGCCCTCCAAGCCCCAGCGGCTGCAGCGATGCCCTGCTCGGCCCACCAAGACCCAGTCCCTGCAGCGATGCCCTGCCCGGCCCGCCAGGACCAGGCCGCCGCCATCCTGGGCGCGGCCCGCCAAGACCAGGCCGCCGCCATACAGGGCGCGGCCCGCCAAGCCCAAACTGCTGCAGCGACGTCCAGCCCAGCCTGCACAGAGCCCCCTGCAACAGCGACACTGATCCAGGCCGCCGCCATGCCAGGCGCGGCCCGCCAAGACCAGGCCGCCGCCATCCCGGGCGCGGCCCGCCAAGACCAGGCCGCCGCCATACAGGGCGCGGCCCGCCAAGACCAGGCCGCCGCCATACAGGGCGCGGCCCGCCAAGACCAGGCCGCCGCCATGCCAGGCGCGGCCCGCCAAGAAAAGACTACCTCAGCATTTTCCCCGGCCTGTAAGGCCAGAGCAGATACCGCTCCCCGGTCCACAGAGGTCCCTAATAGGCAGCCCACGGTGGGTGAAGACCCTGCATATTGGCAGATGAAGGCTGACCTGGAGGCCAAATTTCCACAATGGCTGGTGAGCCAGTACATACCCCCTCCGCATACCCCAAAGAGTCTCCTGCTAACTCCTGCAGCAGCTACACCAAAGAGTCCCTCACCTGGGCCGGCTGAAGAGCATCCATCCCCAGCACCGCCACAGCCGGAGTGCCAGGAAGAACTAAGGGGGAGAGGAGGCCAGGAAGCAGAAGGGTTGACTCCGACTCCAGTGCCACCAGTAGCAGTTGTGTATTCAGAGCCGGAAATGCTGCCATACTCCCGCTGGGACGAGGAGGACCTGACCCCCTCTGCAGAAGAAGAGCTGCCTAAGAGCTTCACCTGGGAGCCCACAGGCATGGATCCAGCCCGCAAGACACGGCGCAGAAGAACACAGTTTGCTCCAGCACCACAGTCTCCTGAACAGAGAGCAGTCACCGCCAGAGACCTAAAGGAGAAGCGTTTGTTGAGAGAGTCCAAAGCCCAGGCTAGAGGACCCCTGTGTTATGGCGTAGTGGAAGATTTCAACTTGAAAAGTGGTTATGGCTTCATTGTAGCACCAGGAATAAAAGAAGGGATATTTGTAAACCGCAGAGATGTGAACGCTCATCTGCCAAGAGGACACCCTTGCAGAAATCTGAAAATGGGAGATTCGGTACAGTTTACCATGCACCAAGGTGAAAGGGGATTGTACGCACTTGACGTAACGCTATGTCCCAACAAACCCTACAGCCATCCCATGCAACAAGAAAGACAAGAAAGACAAGAAAGACAAGAAAGACAAGAAAGACAAGAAAGACAAGAAAGACAAGAAAGACAAGAAAGACAAGAAAGACAAGAAAGACAAGATAGAGATAAAGAACCAGATGTAGAAACAGATGAAGACCAAGAACGGAAAGATAAAGATCCTACAGATGAAGACAGAGACAAAGAGCAGGAAAGTCACAGGTGCCAGTGCCCAACGTGCCCTCGCCCTAGTGAAAAAGAGGAGTAAAAAGTAAAGTAAAGTAAAGTAAGAAGTTCCTGTTTTGACCAGTTTTGAAAGGTTTTGTTTGCAACGTTTAAGCATGTGCCCACAAAAACTATTGTGAGAACTAAACTTTAAGGCTATGAACTTGCTATAGCCACAAACTCTCGCAGTGTAAATAGTTACACCAGTGGCACCACCACCAGGGCCAGCCTGTTTAGGGGCTTGGCTCGTCTGCAACCAGGGGGGGCCCGTCCGTAGAAAAGGGCCTTGGCTCACCTGCGACCAGAGAGCATGCCTGTTTATGGGGCCTGGCTCTCCACCACAAAGAGGGTACCTGGTCAGCACCAACTGTGGAGGCCGCCTCTGCATCCTGCCAGAAGAGGCTGACGGCGCGGATCCACCAGGCCAGGTATACCCTGAAACCACCAGCCCAGGAAAGCCGCCTCTACATCCTGCCAGAAGTGGCTGAAGCCGCGGCCAACGTGAGAGGGTTTTGGGTGGGTTAACGGACTTGTGGGTGGAGGGAGGTGATGTCTGATACCTGGTGCTTTTAAATGTTTTACCATGTTTTAATGTTTTATGCATTTTAAAATGTTGTCTTGCAGCCCGAGGACGTGCTGGTGATAACTAAGGGGGAATGTGGCGCCCCTGACCTGGTCAGGCACCACTGAGTACTGCACCCATGCTGGGGACAGTACAATACAGGTAATCCAGATGGCTGACAGGGGTGTGGAACACAGGCGCATAGTGATCAGGTCTCACACATGTACCCATGAGAGGACCCCTGGGGATCCCAGGAGGGGGCAAAGCCTATACCTCCACTGGAATAGTGGCAGGGGGTTAAAAAGCCTCCATCTCCTCTCAAGGGGTGTGGTGGAGAGTCTGGTTGCTAGGTGGCGTAGGCAGACACAAGTGGGGAAGGAAAGAGAGATAGGAGGAGTTAGTTAGAGCTGGGAGCTCGGACTGAGGAGATGTCAGCAGAAAGAGCAGAGATGGAAAAACCCACCAGTGAGTCGGTTAGAGCAGAGAACTCCAGAGGGCTCAGTGAGGAGCAGACCTGTGGG
This sequence comes from Anomaloglossus baeobatrachus, assembly GCF_048569485.1. NCBI lineage: Eukaryota > Metazoa > Chordata > Amphibia > Anura > Aromobatidae > Anomaloglossus > Anomaloglossus baeobatrachus. The sequence goes on from NC_134355.1 coordinate 289,427,022, forward strand.
GCTGATGCTGTCTAACAGCGCCCGCGCAGTGGCTACAGACGGGGGAGAACGGTCAACTAGAAGTGCTGCCTGAAAGCCAGCTTCAGCTAGAGAGTGCACGGAGTGGGAAGTAAGGAGACTTCTAGAGAGCACCAGGCCCAACCGGGCGGCAGATCCCGAAGCGAGGATAGATTCACCTTTCCCTGCTAAACCTGCCGGTGTGGGGCTCTTACAGCCCACACCACAACAACCAAAAGCCGCAGCCACGTAACCGCAAGTAGGGCCCATAGGTCACAGGAGGCAAGAGGCTGGAGTGGCCTGGCCCGGGGAACAAGCACACGGCAACACAAGAAGGGGAGAGAGGCCTGGAGCATCTTCCCTGGGTGACCCCCATAGGGACTCAAAGTCGGGGTCACCCCAAACCACCAAGGGCTAAGGAAGGCGAGTTTGTAGTCACCCTCATACAGTCAGCCGGAAGGATACCTGGTTCCCACCTGGTTCATCCCAGCTACGCCCGGGTTACTCACCCTGCCACCTGAAGTGAGTAAAAACCCTGAAAGACACTCTGCCTGTGTGTGGTCATTCTGCGACTTGTGGTACTACAGCTTTACAAAGGGCCCTGGGGCTTGCCTCACTCTCAGGAGGCCACTACACCCGACTGCACCCACCATCAGCCCCAGGTGCCTCCTAATCTGCAGTGGCGGTCCCCTCTGACCGCAAATCTGAGAGTGGCGTCACGATCAAAACTGAAGATTCCCTACCTGTGACCAGCACCAGCTACGTGGAGTCCCTGAAGGTATGCACCGACACAGCACCTGCGGGGCTTCACACGCTGCATACACAGCATTAGACAGCTTAGGGAGAGCACATTCTAGCAGTCCTTTTAAGGGCTCGTACCGGCAGGGTCAGAGAGCCATAGGTGACAGGTCCTGCAAACAGCAACAGCGTCTGTGTAGCCCAGGTCAGGGATTTCCTCCCTGCATTTCACCATTAGGAGGGAATAGAAAGGCAGGCTTCCATTCCTCTACCCAGAGCACCACAATCCTGCCACTGTACCCTCTTGTCCTCTGCACACTCCAACTCATTCTAACTAAGCCATTATACTAGCAAACACTCAGTGTACCTAGTGGCATCCTATCTGTGGCTATTGGACTTTGCTATAGTCCCACTAGTGCAAAGACATTTGCAGAGCACATCTGCCTGCATTGCACACTCCAAGTTTTTTAAACTAAGCAATTTTACTAGCAAACACTTAGTGTACCTAGTGGCATCCTATACGTGGCTATTGGACTTTGCTATAGTCCCACTAGTGCAAAGACATTAGCAGAGCACATCTGCCTGCATTGCACACTCCAAGTTTTTTAAACTCAGCCATTATACTAGCAAACACTCAGTGTACCTAGTGGCATCCTATACGTGGCTATTGGACTTTGCTATAGTCCCACTAGGGCCAAGACATTTGCAGAGCGCATCTGCCTGCGTTGCACACTCCAACAAATTATAACGAAGCCATTATACTAGCAAACACTCAGTGTACCTAGTGGCATCCTATACGTGGCTATTGGACTTTGCTATAGTCCCACTAGTGCCAAGACATTTGCAGCACGTCTGCCTGCGTTGCACACTCCAACGAATTATAACTAAGCCATTATACTAGCACACACTCAGTGTACCTAGTGGCATCCTATACGTGGCTATTGGACTTTGCTATAGTCCCACTAGTGCAAAGACATTAGCAGAGCACATCTGCCTGCATTGCACACTCCAAGTTTTTTAAACTCAGCCATTATACTAGCAAACACTCAGTGTACCTAGTGGCATCCTATACGTGGCTATTGGACTTTGCTATAGTCCCACTAGTGCCAAGACATTTGCAGAGCGCATCTGCCTGCGTTGCACACTCCAACAAATTATAACGAAGCCATTATACTAGCAAACACTCAGTGTACCTAGTGGCATCCTATACGTGGCTATTGGACTTTGCTATAGTCCCACTAGTGCCAAGACATTTGCAGAGCGCATCTGCCTGCGTTGCACACTCCAACTCATTATAACTAAGCCATTATACTAGCAAACACTCAGTGTACCTAGTGGCATCCTATACGTGGCTATTGGACTTTGCTATAGTCCCACTAGTGCCAAGACATTTGCAGAGCGCATCTGCCTGCGTTGCACACTCCAACTCATTATAACTAAGCCATTATACTAGCAAACACTCAGTGTACCTAGTGGCATCCTATACGTGGCTATTGGACTTTGCTATAGTCCCACTAGGGCCAAGACATTTGCAGAGCGCATCTGCCTGCGTTGCACACTCCAACAAATTATAACGAAGCCATTATACTAGCAAACACTCACTGTACCTAGTTGTATCCTAAACGTGGCTATTGTACTTTTGTCAATTCACAGTATTGGAACGTTATTTGCAGCACGTCTGCCTGCATTGCACACTCTAACTTTTTTAAACTCAGCCATTATACTACCAAACAGTCAGTGTACCTAGTGGCATCCTAAACGTGGCTATTGTACTTTTGTCAATTCACAGTATTGGAACGTTATTTGCAGCACGTCTGCCTGCATTGCACACTCTAACTTTTTTAAACTCAGCCATTATACTACCAAACAGTCAGTGTACCTAGTGGCATCCTAAACGTGGCTATTGTACTTTTGTCAATTCACAGTATTGGAACGTTATTTGCAGCACGTCTGCCTGCATTGCACACTCTAACTTTTTTAAACTCAGCCATTATACTAGCAAACAGTCAGTGTACCTAGTGGCATCCTAAACGTGGCTATTGTACTTTTGTCAATTCACAGTATTGGAACGTTATTTGCAGCACGTCTGCCTGCATTGCACACTCTAACTTTTTTAAACTCAGCCATTATACTAGCAAACAGTCAGTGTACCTAGTGGCATCCTATACGTGGCTATTGTACTTTTGTCAATTCACAGTATTGGAACGTTATTTGCAGCACGTCTGCCTGCATTGCACACTCTAACTTTTTTAAACTCAGCCATTATACTAGCAAACAGTCAGTGTACCTAGTGGCATCCTATACGTGGCTATTGGACTTTGCTATAGTCCCACTAGTGCCAAGACATTTGCAGAGCGCATCTGCCTGCGTTGCACACTCCAACTAATTATAACGAAGCCATTATACTAGCAAACACTCAGTGTACCTAGTGGCATCCTATACGTGGCTATTGGACTTTGCTATAGTCCCACTAGTGCCAAGACATTTGCAGAGCGCATCTGCCTGCGTTGCACACTCCAACAAATTATAACGAAGCCATTATACTAGCAAACACTCAGTGTACCTAGTGGCATCCTATACGTGGCTATTGTACTTTTGTCAATTCACAGTATTGGAACGTTATTTGCAGCACGTCTGCCTGCATTGCACACTCTAACTTTTTTAAACTCAGCCATTATACTACCAAACAGTCAGTGTACCTAGTGGCATCCTAAACGTGGCTATTGTACTTTTGTCAATTCACAGTATTGGAACGTTATTTGCAGCACGTCTGCCTGCATTGCACACTCTAACTTTTTTAAACTCAGCCATTATACTAGCAAACAGTCAGTGTACCTAGTGGCATCCTAAACGTGGCTATTGTACTTTTGTCAATTCACAGTATTGGAACGTTATTTGCAGCACGTCTGCCTGCATTGCACACTCTAACTTTTTTAAACTCAGCCATTATACTACCAAACAGTCAGTGTACCTAGTGGCATCCTAAACGTGGCTATTGTACTTTTGTCAATTCACAGTATTGGAACGTTATTTGCAGCACGTCTGCCTGCATTGCACACTCTAACTTTTTTAAACTCAGCCATTATACTACCAAACAGTCAGTGTACCTAGTGGCATCCTAAACGTGGCTATTGTACTTTTGTCAATTCACAGTATTGGAATGTTATTTGCAGCACGTCTGCCTGCATTGCACACTCTAACTTTTTTAAACTCAGCCATTATACTAGCAAACAGTCAGTGTACCTAGTGGCATCCTAAACGTGGCTATTGTACTTTTGTCAATTCACAGTATTGGAACGTTATTTGCAGCACGTCTGCCTGCATTGCACACTCTAACTTTTTTAAACTCAGCCATTATACTAGCAAACACTCACTGTACCTAGTTGTATCCTAAACGTGGCTATTGTACTTTTGTCAATTCACAGTATTGGAACGTTATTTGCAGCACGTCTGCCTGCATTGCACACTCTAACTTTTTTAAACTCAGCCATTATACTACCAAACAGTCAGTGTACCTAGTGGCATCCTAAACGTGGCTATTGTACTTTTGTCAATTCACAGTATTGGAACGTTATTTGCAGCACGTCTGCCTGCATTGCACACTCTAACTTTTTTAAACTCAGCCATTATACTACCAAACAGTCAGTGTACCTAGTGGCATCCTAAACGTGGCTATTGTACTTTTGTCAATTCACAGTATTGGAACGTTATTTGCAGCACGTCTGCCTGCATTGCACACTCTAACTTTTTTAAACTCAGCCATTATACTAGCAAACAGTCAGTGTACCTAGTGGCATCCTAAACGTGGCTATTGTACTTTTGTCAATTCACAGTATTGGAACGTTATTTGCAGCACGTCTGCCTGCATTGCACACTCTAACTTTTTTAAACTCAGCCATTATACTAGAAAACAGTCAGTGTACCTAGTGGCATCCTATACGTGGCTATTGTACTTTTGTCAATTCACAGTATTGGAACGTTATTTGCAGCACGTCTGCCTGCATTGCACACTCTAACTTTTTTAAACTCAGCCATTATACTAGCAAACAGTCAGTGTACCTAGTGGCATCCTATACGTGGCTATTGTACTTTTGTCAATTCACACTATTGGAACGTTATTTGCAGCACGTCTGCCTGCATTGCACACTCTAACTTTTTTAAACTCAGCCATTATACTAGCAAACAGTCAGTGTACCTAGTGGCATCCTATACGTGGCTATTGGACTTTGCTATAGTCCCACTAGTGCCAAGACATTTGCAGAGCGCATCTGCCTGCGTTGCACACTCCAACTAATTATAACGAAGCCATTATACTAGCAAACACTCAGTGTACCTAGTGGCATCCTATACGTGGCTATTGGACTTTGCTATAGTCCCACTAGTGCCAAGACATTTGCAGAGCGCATCTGCCTGCGTTGCACACTCCAACAAATTATAACGAAGCCATTATACTAGCAAACACTCAGTGTACCTAGTGGCATCCTATACGTGGCTATTGGACTTTGCTATAGTCCCACTAGTGCCAAGACATTTGCAGAGCGCATCTGCCTGCGTTGCACACTCCAACTCATTATAACTAAGCCATTATACTAGCAAACACTCAGTGTACCTAGTGGCATCCTATACGTGGCTATTGGACTTTGCTATAGTCCCACTAGGGCCAAGACATTTGCAGAGCGCATCTGCCTGCGTTGCACACTCCAACTAATTATAACGAAGCCATTATACTAGCAAACACTCAGTGTACCTAGTGGCATCCTATACGTGGCTATTGGACTTTGCTATAGTCCCACTAGTGCCAAGACATTTGCAGAGCGCATCTGCCTGCGTTGCACACTCCAACTAATTATAACGAAGCCATTATACTAGCACACACTCAGTGTACCTAGTGGCATCCTATACGTGGCTATTGGACTTTGCTATAGTCCCACTAGTGCTAAGACATTTGCAGAGCACATCTGCCTGCATTGCACACTCCAAGTTTTTTAAGCTCAGCCATTATACTAGCAAACAGTCAGTGCTCCTAGTGGCATCCTAAACGTGGCTATTGGACTTTGCTATAGTCCCACTAGTGCCAAGACATTTGCAGAGCGCATCTGCCTGCGTTGCACACTCCAACTAATTATAACGAAGCCATTATACTAGCAAACACTCAGTGTACCTAGTGGCATCCTATACGTGGCTATTGGACTTTGCTATAGTCCCACTAGTGCCAAGACATTTGCAGAGCGCATCTGCCTGCGTTGCACACTCCAACTAATTATAACGAAGCCATTATACTAGCACACACTCAGTGTACCTAGTGGCATCCTATACGTGGCTATTGGACTTTGCTATAGTCCCACTAGTGCTAAGACATTTGCAGAGCACATCTGCCTGCATTGCACACTCCAAGTTTTTTAAACTCAGCCATTATACTAGCAAACAGTCAGTGTACCTAGTGGCATCCTAAACGTGGCTATTGTACTTTTGTCAATTCACAGTATTGGAACGTTATTTGCAGCACGTCTGCCTGCATTGCACACTCTAACTTTTTTAAACTCAGCCATTATACTAGCAAACAGTCAGTGTACCTAGTGGCATCCTAAACGTGGCTATTGTACTTTTGTCAATTCACAGTATTGGAACGTTATTTGCAGCACGTCTGCCTGCATTGCACACTCTCACTTTTTTAAACTCAGCCATTATACTAGCAAACACTCACTGTACCTAGTTGTATCCTAAACGTGGCTATTGTACTTTTGTCAATTCACAGTATTGGAACGTTATTTGCAGCACGTCTGCCTGCATTGCACACTCTAACTTTTTTAAACTCAGCCATTATACTACCAAATAGTCAGTGTACCTAGTGGCATCCTAAACGTGGCTATTGTACTTTTGTCAATTCACAGTATTGGAACGTTATTTGCAGCACGTCTGCCTGCATTGCACACTCTAACTTTTTTAAACTCAGCCATTATACTACCAAACAGTCAGTGTACCTAGTGGCATCCTAAACGTGGCTATTGTACTTTTGTCAATTCACAGTATTGGAACGTTATTTGCAGCACGTCTGCCTGCATTGCACACTCTAACTTTTTTAAACTCAGCCATTATACTAGCAAACAGTCAGTGTACCTAGTGGCATCCTATACGTGGCTATTGTACTTTTGTCAATTCACAGTATTGGAACGTTATTTGCAGCACGTCTGCCTGCATTGCACACTCTAACTTTTTTAAACTCAGCCATTATACTAGCAAACAGTCAGTGTACCTAGTGGCATCCTATACGTGGCTATTGTACTTTTGTCAATTCACAGTATTGGAACGTTATTTGCAGCACGTCTGCCTGCATTGCACACTCTAACTTTTTTAAACTCAGCCATTATACTAGCAAACAGTCAGTGTACCTAGTGGCATCCTATACGTGGCTATTGGACTTTGCTATAGTCCCACTAGTGCCAAGACATTTGCAGAGCGCATCTGCCTGCGTTGCACACTCCAACTAATTATAACGAAGCCATTATACTAGCAAACACTCAGTGTACCTAGTGGCATCCTATACGTGGCTATTGGACTTTGCTATAGTCCCACTAGTGCCAAGACATTTGCAGAGCGCATCTGCCTGCGTTGCACACTCCAACAAATTATAACGAAGCCATTATACTAGCAAACACTCAGTGTACCTAGTGGCATCCTATACGTGGCTATTGTACTTTTGTCAATTCACAGTATTGGAACGTTATTTGCAGCACGTCTGCCTGCATTGCACACTCTAACTTTTTTAAACTCAGCCATTATACTAGCAAACAGTCAGTGTACCTAGTGGCATCCTATACGTGGCTATTGTACTTTTGTCAATTCACAGTATTGGAACGTTATTTGCAGCACGTCTGCCTGCATTGCACACTCTAACTTTTTTAAACTCAGCCATTATACTAGCAAACAGTCAGTGTACCTAGTGGCATCCTATACGTGGCTATTGGACTTTGCTATAGTCCCACTAGTGCCAAGACATTTGCAGAGCGCATCTGCCTGCGTTGCACACTCCAACAAATTATAACGAAGCCATTATACTAGCACACACTCAGTGTACCTAGTGGCATCCTATACGTGGCTATTGGACTTTGCTATAGTCCCACTAGTGCAAAGACATTTGCATAGCACGTCTGCCTGCATTGCACACTACAACTTTTTTAAACTAAGCAATTTTACTAGCAAACACTCACTGTACCTAGTTGTATCCTAAACGTGGCTATTGTACTTTTGTCAATTCACACTACTGCAAATCTATGTGCAGCACCTCTGCATGACAACCTCGTGCTCTGTTTTTAATAAGCTATAATGATAGCACAAAATACTGCCATTTTGTGGCATCATAGAACTGGCTGTTGTATTCCATTAGTGCCCCACTGGTGACAAGCTATTTCTAGCACCTCTACATCACACCCTCATGCACATTTTGCTACGCTAATGTTATAGCAAACTCATGGAATTCATTGCTGCATTTCATAATTCGGAGGGATAGAAAGTCAGGCTTCCTTTAGCTTTTCCTTCTGTTCATAGACAGCATCTCCAAGACAAATTTCCCCTCCACGTCTAAGTGTGGAGAGGCAGCTAGTGCGCATGCGTGTGCCGATGTACCCCAGCTGCAGCATAATTACAGTGTTTCGCCTAGTGAGTATGCTCAGCCTGACTGTGCCATTCCTGACGCTAAGTTTTCATTTCGGGATACAGCGCATGCTCCCACACTAAGTGTGAAAAGCCTCTTTGCACAGGTGCTTGCATTCCGTGCCGGGTCTAAGTCCTGTTTTGGGCATAGACACCATGCTAAAGCTGATAGTCTTTTTTCAGAGACTGTATTTCATGCTACTGAGCATGCTCAGGCACTTCCTGCATCAGAGACTAGGTCCGGTAATGAACTCTTTGGCCCTGGCCCTGATGTGGGGGTCCCATATAGACCACAGGGCATCAGGTGTCCTCCCAAATGGCTTGCAGAGGCCCACACCTATGACTTGTCACCGCATTATTGATGCTCAGACGATGACTGGTGAGGTGTTTGGGTCATGGCAGCCATGAGGTCATCATTGAAGTTGCGTTTCCAAATAGGACGCTAGTTATGCCACTCATGACGTGTCACTCTACTTTTGTCTCCAGGAGGTGCATTGTGGTTCACCCTGGTTTGGGGCGGACCCAGGTTATAAAAGGGGCTGGAGCCAACAAGGAGGTGCGCAGTCTTCTATTATGCTCCGAAAGAGCACACCTCCATGTGTTGAACCCATTGCGGCTTTAGGCCAGAGGTAGGCAGGGATCGGGTGGTGGATGCAGGCCACCACCACAGTTGGTAACGCAGAACGGTTAAGACCAGCTCCTGTCCTAACAGTCCTGCTTGTGCAGCCCAGTGGCATTAACAGGCCTGCTGCTGCTGATGCGCCTGCTGTCCACAGGTGTGGCCCCTACGCACACGGTCAGCGTACTCAATGGCCCCTGTGTTGTTAACAGGGAGTTCCTGGGCTGGGTGGGCATGTGGACCCTGTGACGCTAACAGGGCTCACAGTCTCCAGATCCGAATGGCGTCTAACTCGGTTCAGGCTACTATTAGTTTCATAGCCACACAGCTCTGTATCCTCCACCAAACCTTCAAGTTGCCAACCTCTCCTTTTCCAACTGGGAGCACGGTGGACACTGACTGCTGATGGGGATATATACCTTTCTCTTTCTTTTCTTATTAATTTTCGTTATATAGCGGTCACAGATTATATACCACTTTATCCAAATCTGCCAGTCCCACTGTAACAGATGTTGTTTCTTCAGCAAATGTTACAGTTGCTTAACCACCAAATCCACGGACCAAAACTTTTTTCCCCTTTCCAACACACCTGTTCCCCTTTCCAACAGCATCTGTCCTTTTTCAACTCATTTTGGGATATGACCAAAAGTGCAACTGTGCAGGGACACCGTACTCAACGCCATCTCAGCACAGCAGCCATCCCTCGGTCCCTCCGATGTGGACAAGTAAAAGACCATTTCCTCCTATCCATGACAAAGCGTTGAGATTCACTCTGTGCAGCACTGGTGTTTAGTGGACAAGTAGATCTAAGATTGCGTACCACATTCTGCAGATACTCCTGTATACGTGCGTCTATTTCTATGGCAGGAATTAGTTCGCCAAATTTTGTCTTGTACCGGGGATCTAACAGTGTGGCAACCCAGTATTCAGGATTAGTTCAAATTCATACAATCCGAGGGTCATGTAGGTAGTGCAGCAAGAAGGCGCTCATGTGTCTTGTGCATCCAGGAGGACCAAGTCCTTGGTGTGTTGGTGGCAGAGAGGTGAGAATCGTGCATCCTTCCTCTGCCCTCTACCCACAACCTCGCACAACCGAAATGTGAGCAAGCTCTCACTCATCTGCTGAGTCTTCCATGCCCATCGCCAGTTCGTCCTCCATTTCTTCATGGGCTCCTGCACTTTCATCAACACTTTTTGCTGATACTATGCGCCCTTGTTAATCCCTCTCCCTCACCATGAATGCCGCATAGGTGCCGCTGACCATCTGGACCTCGTAGATCTTGTTATCCCTTCCGCATATGACTCCTCCTGTACTTCCTCCCCTTCCTCTTGTCCCAACACCTGACTCAGAATAATAATTACAGTGTGCTCCATCATGTAGATGACCAGAATTGTCACGCTGAGAATGACATTGCCAGTGCTAAACATCTTCGTCGACATTTCAAAACTGTGTAGCAGGGTGCATAGGTCCTTGATCTGACACCACTCCAGCAGCGTGATCTGCACCACCTCTGGATCAAGTTATCCCAGGCTATATGTCTTACCGTATTTCAGCAGGGCTCTGCGGTGCTGCCACACACGCTGCAACATGTGCAGATTCCAATTCCTGCGTGTCGAAACATCGCATTTACGGCGTTTAACTGCCAGACCCTAAGACTTCCGGAGTGATGAAAGTTGTTGAGCTGCTGTGTGCGCACGATGGAAGTGAGCACATAGCGAGCGTGCCCACTGCACAAGGCCATGTAGGCCGTGATGGTGTTTTAAAAATTGCTGGCGAATTCGGTTCAACACGTGAGCCCTAAAAGGCACGTGTGTCACATTGCCCTGAGGATGGCCCGCAGCCAGGTTTGCATCATTGCCGCACACGGCTGTTAAGTCACCAACGTAGTCCGCTCCGTCAATTTGTACTCCGGTTGCCAGGTGACAACGTGTTCCTTTCATGAATAGTGCTGATGATGTGAGAGTAGTCGATGCCAGCGGCGCAGGTGGACGCAGGTTATGCTCACCCACTGGGCTGCATTACCTTGACAGATGCAGAATCTCTGGCTGAATGTAGCTGGTGGGTATCTCACAGATGAAATACCATCATTCAGCTACAACCAATGGGAAGACACCACACCCTTTTTTATGCCCATCCTGTCTGCAGACCACTGCCAGACATAGCTATGAACCTCTGGTTAATTTTACCCCCAGTTCAGTTTTATGATTTTGTGTGCTTGTTACCTGACTACTTTTCCTGCTTGCTGTTTATGTACCTTGTTGGCCGATACGCATTTCAACTCTGCTTGTTTTCTGATTCTTTCCTGGCCGTCCCATTCTGTTCCTGTTCCTCAATTAATGTTTTGACCCTGCCTGACTACTATTCTCTGTAATAGCGGTGTGACTCACATTTCCCATACATTTCAAAGTAAAGCTTTGACCGCCTGATGGCATTGAGCTCTGCTGCCAGCATAGTAAGGAGGTGTGTGGTAGTCCTTGTGCGCAGTTGCAAGGAAGGGTGGCCTGACCACACAGGGTTTGCGCCAAGGTAGAGGACCCACACGAGGTTGAAGAGGCAGAAGCAGTGTATTAACTTCTACATACAGAACAAGGATTGAAACAACTCGTGGGGACGGCAAGACTTGTACAGCAGACCCTTCTCCATCTCTCACCATAGTTTGCCAGTGCCCAGTCAGTGACATGTAATGACCCTGTCTATGCTTACTGGTCCAAGTATCTGTGTTGAAATGCACCCTGTCGCACACAGATTTTCTCAAGGAAGTGGTGATGTTGTGTGCGACATGCTGGTGTAGCGCGGGCATGCTTTTCTTGGAGAAGCAGTGGTGATTGGGCATGTGGTACTGGGGCACAGCGACAGACATAAGGTCTGTAAAATCCTGTGTGTCCACTACGCGTAAAGGCAGCATTTCGGTAGCCAACAGCTTACAGAGGGATAGAGTCAACCACTTAGCTTTGTCATGGGTCGCAGTAAGTGGCCTTTTATTTGACCACATCTGAGGGAAAGAGATCTGGCTGCTGTCTGTAGACGGTGTTGAGTAGGGTGTCCCTGGAAAAATGCAGGTTTGTGAGAAAAGTGCAGGCGGAGACATGATGTTGCCTTCATCTTGCCTTCAGATCTGTTCATCTTGTATCATTTTTAAAAAACACATCAAGCAAGGGTTACTCCAAGCGGAGTCTACCTTTTTTCCCAACATTGGGCACACAGACACCCCATCAGTGGCAGCACTTGTGCCCTAGTTGCAAACAGGATGTTTTGATTTGCATCAAGCACATTCCAAATCCACAAGCATTTACTCTCCCCAGGCTGACACAGGGGTAGTAAATTCCTTCTGGATCCATGACTTGTTCATTTTGATGAACGTCAGTGTGTCCACATTGTCACTGGACAGACGCGTGCGCTTATCTGTCAGCACACACCCAGCAGCACTGAAGAAGACACGTTCAGAGACAACGCTGGCAGCTGCACACGACAAAATCTCCAAGGCGTAACTGGAGAGCTCTGTCAATTTTTCTAGATTTGAAGCCCAAAAGGAGCAAGGCTCCATTTGCAAAGTCATTGCATCGATGTTCATTTGGAGATACTCCTGTATCATCCTCTCCATCCGTTGACTATGTGTCAGACTTGTTGTCTCTGGTGGCCTTGCAAAGGAGGGTCTAAAAAAATTATGAAAATATTCCATAAAATTGCTGTTACCAGCACCAGATACGGTCCTACTGGTACGGGTAGACTGTTGAAGATGACGATGCCGTCCCATGTTTGTCAAGTTACAACTGGGAGAATCACTCCCTTCACCTGCACGGTTGTTTGGTGTAAAAGCCGAGCTAAGATCGAGTAACAGCTTATGCTGATACTCCAGCATACGTGCGTCCCTTTCTATGGGTGGAATTATGTCACAAAATTTGGACTTGTCCCGGGGATCTAATAGTGTGGCAAGCCAGTAGTCATCATCACTTCTAATTTTGACAATCCGAGGGTCATGTTGGAGGTAGTGCAACAAGAAGGCACTCATGTGTCTTGCGCAGCCATGCGGACCAAGTCCACGCTGTGTTTGTGGCATAGAGGTGCTAACCGTTCTTTCTTCCTCTGACATCTCCCCCCAACCTCTTTCAACTGAATTTTGACCAAGGTCTCCCTCATCCGCTGAGTCTTCCATGTCCATGGACAGTTCGTCCTCCATATCTTCATGTCCTCCTGCACCTTCCTCAACATCTCGCCTGCTACCATGCGCCCTTGTTGATCCCTGTCCCCCATGGTCCCATGCCTGCCGCGTTGGTGATGATGAACGTCTGGACCTTGGTGATGTTGTTGTGTCTTGCGCATATGAATCCTCCTGTAGTTCCTCCCCTTCCTGTTGTCCCACCCCCTGACTCCGAATAGTGTTTAGCGTGTGCTCCAGCATGTAAATGACTGTAATCGTCATGCTGATAATGGCATTGTCAGCGCTAAACATATTCGTCGCCATGTCGAAACTGTGCAGAACGGTGCATAGGTCCTTGATCTGAGATCACTCCATCAGGGTGATCTGCCCCACTTCTGCATCTCGTTGGCCCAGGCTATACATCATGACGTATTGCACCAGGGCTCGCCGGTGCTGCCACAGTCGCTGTAACATGTGGAGAGTTGAATTCCAGCGTGTCGCCACATCGCATATCAGGCGATGAACCGGCAGGCCGAAAGACTTCTGGAGCGATGCAAGTCGCTCAGCTGCGGCGGTTGAACGGCGGAAGTAAGCACTGCAGACAGTTTACGTGCCCTGGTCAGAAGGCCATCTAGGCCGGGATAGTGTGTTAAAAATTGCTGGACAACAAGGTTCAACACGTGAGCCATACAAGGCACGTGTGTCACCTTGCCCAGGCGAAGGGCCGCACCCAGGTTTGCAGCATTGTCGCACACGGCCTTACCAGGCTGCAGGTTGAGTGGAGACAACCATTTATTAAACTCGGACCGCAGAGCTGACCACAACTCCTCAGCTGTGTGACTCTTATTCCCAAGACATGTCAAGCTAAAGACCGCCTGATGCCGTTGCGCTCTGCTGCCAGCATAGTAATGAGGGGTGCGTGATTCCTTCTGCGCAGTGAGAACGCTGGTGGCCTGACCAGGCAGGCTTGGGGCGGAGGTGGAGGACCCAGATGAGGTGGAGGATGCAGAAGCAGTGGCGGAACTTGGACAGACAGAGGATTGACACACAAGTCGTGGGGACGGCAAGACTTGTGCAGCAGACCCTTCACCATCTATCAACATAGTTACCCAGTGCCCAGTCAGCGACATGTAACGTCCCTGTCCATGCTTACTGGTCCAAGTATCGGTGGTGAAATGCACCCGTTCACACACAGAGTTTCTCAAGGAAGCGGTGATGTTGTGTGCGACATGCTGGTGTAGCGCGGGCACACCTTTCTTAGAGAAGTAGTGGCGAATAGGCATCTGGTACTGGGGCACAGCGACAGACATAAGGTCTCTAAAATCCTGTGTGTCCACTAGGCGGAAAGGCAGCATTTCGGTAGCCAACAGCTTACAGAGGGATAGAGTCAACCTCTTAGCTTTGTCATGGGTCGGAGGAAGTGGCCTTTTATTTGACCACATCTGAGGGACAGAGATCTGGCTGCTGTGTGTAGACGGTGTTGAGTAGGGTGTCCCTGGAAAAATGCAGGTTTGTGAGGAAAGTGCAGGCGGAGACATGATGTTGCCTTCATCCAACGTAGGTGCTATCGATGTCTGAGAGAGCTGTACACACTCACTTGTTTCCCCTTCCAAACCAACTGACGACCTACCAAGCAAACTGCCTGTTGCGGTTACAGTGGTGGAAGTTTTGCGTGGAAAAACAGGTGTGACAGCTGTCCCCACAGTCCTAGAAGATGAAGAGCGCGCGGATGCACTGGAAGGGGCGGGCGGTGGATGGTTCGCTCCGCTAGGCCGCATTGCAGCACAGTGAGCTTCCCACCGGGACCTATGATATTTATTCATGTGACGATTCATGGAAGAAGTTGTCAAACTGCTGAGGTTTTGACCTCTACTAAGAGAATCATGACAAATTTTACATATCACATGATTTGGGCGATCTTTTTCTATGTCAAAAAAGGAACAGGCTAGGCAAGGCTTAGAGGCCATGCGACCTGTTGATGCACCCCGAATAATGCTCATAGGCAGAGTGGTGGCTGAGGATGCAGTTGTAGACGTGCTACCAGTGCTCCGACTCTGTCCAGGAAGGCGCAAGGTAATTTCGTCGTCGGTTGCATCCTCCTCCACCGCCTCTGTTGACCTCCTCGAGTGCCTGACTGGGGGTTGACAGTAGGTGGGATCTAGAACTTCATCATCAATTGTTGTGTTTGCACTCCCCTCCCCCTCAGACCGAGCCTCTTCTTGCCCTGACCGAATATTTAAGTTGTCATCCCAATCGGGTATCTGCGTCTCATCTTCATCAGTATGTTCCTCATTGCCTATAACCACAGTTGTTGGAAAGGCAGCATTTTGGTAGCCAACAGTTTGCATTTTATGAAAGTCAACCTCCAAGCCATGTCATGCCCTTCTAAAAGCATGTATAACACAGCGAGGGGACTCCAACCACAGTCTCCCTCGTTTCCACTCACTGGGCCACACACACCCCACTTGACTGGCATCGGTTGAGCTCCCTTTTGAAAAAGAAAAAGATGCTTTGCATGAAGCACTCTCAAAAATACGCGTGCCTTTCCCGTCCCCTGGCTGACCCAGGGGAAGAAAAGTCCTCTGAGAGCCATGACTTGTTCATCTTGGTTCTTTTAGAGACACAGCGAGGGGACTCCAACCACAGTCTCCCTCGTTTCCACTAACTGGGCCACACACACCCCACTTGACTGGCATCGGTTGAGCCCCCTTTTGAAAAAGAAAAAGATGCTTTGCATGAAGCACTCTCAAAAATACGCGTGCCTTTCCCATCCCCTGGCTGACCCAGGGGAAGAAAAGTCCTCTGAGAGCCATGACTTGTTCATCTTGGTTCTTTTAGAGACACAGCGAGGGGACTCCAACCACAGTCTCCCTGGTTGCCACTCACTGGGCCACACACACCCCACTTGACTGGCATCGGTTGAGCTCCCTTTTGAAAAAGAAAAAGATGCTTTGCATGAAGCACTCTCAAAAATACGCGTGCCTTTCCCGTCCCCTGGCTGACCCAGGGGAAGAAAAGTCCTCTGAGAGCCATGTCCACATTGTCAGTGGACAGACACGTGTGCTTATCTGCCAGCAGACCCATAGCAGCACTGAAGACAGGTTCCGAGAGAACGCTGGCTGCAGGACACGACAAGATCCCCAAGACGTACGTGGCGAGCTCAGGCAATTTATCAAGATTGGAAGCCAAGAATGAGCAGGGCTCAAGTTGCACATTAATGGAATCGATGTTTCCTTGCATATACTCATATATCTGTGTGTCCTCCTCTTTTTCCTTGTCCAGCTCTTTTGTTTTCGCATGAGTATATGTCCTTGTCACTTTCCCATGTGTTGTGAGTTGTTTGTGACCTTTTGGACACCTTTGAGGGTGTTTTCTAGGTGTTTTTCTGTGTTTGTGATTGCCTGCCATTGTTTCCTATGCAGTTTGAGTTCGGTTCGTCGAACGGTCGACGAACCGAACTCGAACGGGAGGTCCGTTCGGCGAACCAACCTCGAGCCGAACCGCGACCGGTTCGCTCATCTCTACTTATGAGAACTTCTAAATAAATCTACCCAGTGTATTATGAGCTCTTACTAAGCACAGAGGTTATCATTACAGTGAAATTTGAGACATCATTTAGTGCAGCCACAGAGTATCCCATAATTGAATGTGGCGAGCACGTTCAGACCAACAGGGGACTGAAGCACAACAGAAACACACCACAACAACACTAAAAGCAAGGGGGACACCGGGAATACAATTACAATAGTGGGCCCTGGCTCTAGTGAGAGGATAGATGAGACACCTGCTACCTTTACCTGGAGATGTACCCTGCACTCCTAGCCAGACCCTATACAGGCTCCACACCTGTCGCCGAGCAGGAATACCTGAAGCCCTGAAAAATCCCTACTATAGCCCTGACTAGGGAGTGGGGGGTAAGGTAAACTTAGCCACCGCTGCACTAATACAACAGGAAGGTAGGTGAGACAAAAAGGGGAAAAACAACTAAAATGGAGGAGAAGATACGATATCCAGACAGATCCACAGCAGCTCCTTCCACCTAGGCAGCTAACAAACAAATGGCTTTGTATAATCAGCAAGGTTTGCTGGGAAGCCCTGCTACTTAAACACCAAGGGATGTAGCTACAGAGCAGCTACAGCTGACCTGCTCTAGAAGAGAGCTGCTAGCAGCAAAACTTACATTAACTGTTTCTGCACCAAGAGAAACAAAACAGCACTTAAGTAAAAAGTCCAGATGGAGATGAGAGGCTCCAGTCCTAATGCTGTCTGTAGTCTCCAAACACAGGGAGACGACCGTGACACAGAGTGAACAACCATACTCCTCTCTCTGCTTGTTCTTTCATTGTTCAAATGCACATTACTGCTCTTTTGACCATCCCCTTCACTCTGGAGCTGCACAGGATTGTGGCTTAGAAAACAAAGAAGAAATAGATTTTTAACAAGCCATTCAAAAATTATCCTTTTTTTGGAGTAGTAATAGGTTTTCTTTGTGGAAAATGAAGAAGCAATACATTTTATCAAGCCTTCAAAAGTGTATTTTTTTTTTTTGCATCATCAACAGGTGTACTATTGAAAAAATGAAGATGCAATAGCTTTTTAACAAGCTATCCAAAAATTATCCTCCCTTTGGAAGCACCAACAATTTTGTTGTTGGGAAAGTAAAAAAGAAATGGCTTTTGAAAAAGGTGTGAAAAATGATCTCTTTTCTTACAGCAGTTTAATATTTACTTACCCTATGGGGTTCCTTGCAGAAGTACAATATACTGTAGCTATACAATGCAATGGAAAAGCAAAAGATGTGTAGCTGTCTATCAGCAGAGACAGTGACAAGAGCAACAACCTCAAGGTATAAAATATGGTGTGACAGGCACAACAATATAGATATAATGAAAAAAAATGTTCTGGAAAAAAAAAGGAGAATTCTGTATAATGAATATGTAATTTTTAAACATATATTTGAACCTTACGAATAAATTCTAGTAGCACACCCAAATATCAATACAACATACTAATTTAAAACTAATTTATAATAAAAAAATATATTATTAGATAAATATATACTTAACATGTACGTGCAGTCATTGTTCAAAGCTCGCAATAATTAAGCGGGCTTTACACGCTGCGACATCGCTAATGCGGAGTCGTTGGGGTCACGGAATTCGTGACGCACATCCGGCCGCATTAGCGATGCCGTTGCGTGTGACACCGATAAGCGATTTTGCATCGTTGCAAAAACATGCAAAATCGCTAATCGGCGACATGGGGGTCCATTCTCAAATCTCGTTACTGCAGCAGTAACGAGGTTGTTCCTCGTTCCTGCGGCAGCACACATCGCTGCGTGTGACGCCGCAGGAACGAGGAAGCTCCCCTTACCTGCCTCCCGGCCGCTATGCGGAAGGAAGGAGGTGGGCGGGATGTTACGTCCAGCTCAGCACCGCCCCTCCGCTGCTATTGGGCGGCGGTTCAGTGACGTCGCTGTGACGCCGCACGGACCGCCCCCTTAGAAAGGAGGCGGTTCGCCCGTCACAGCGACATCGTCGGACAGGTATGTATGTGTGACGGCTGTTGTGCGGCACGGGCAGCGATTTGCCCGTGTCGCACAACAGATGGGGGCGGGTACCCACACTAGCGATATCGGGACCGATATCGCAGTGTGTAAAGTAGCCTTTACAGTCAAGCTGGCCAGTAAGTACAAAAGGAATATTCATAGCAAAAGTAGCAAAAGGATGAACATGATTAAATCTAAGAAAAAGTAATTTATAATATAATGAATGTGTTTCAATATAACCTCCAAATAAATATCAACTTGGCCAAGAGATAGAAAGTGAAAAGAAGTCCTTCGTGTAATGAAAGCAAAGTCCTTATTTGACGTGAGCAGATATTATTTATTTTCCAGATACATAATAGCCAGCAATACCAGAATAGCAAAATCAAATGATTGTCAATTTACTTCATGCAGCACTCAAACAAATAAATAGAGCCATTCATCCAAAGGTAAAAGACTATACCCAGTTGCGCTCCCAATTGTATCTCATAGACAGGCAGAGAGGTAACATAGAATCTTTAGCAGTGGATCAACACTACACAGAAGCAAGTAAATTCAATATCATCTATCCCAAATTTGCATTTACATTGAGCATGACACTGAATTGTATCTTTGCTCTTTGACCATTAGTGCTTAAAATGGAACCTGTCAAGTCAGATACACTATTAACCAGTAGTTATAGGGATAATCTGCAGGAAAATAGTGTTAAGGGGGCTTAAACACGCTGCGATATCGGTACCGATATATCGTCGGGGTCACATCGTTAGTAACGCACATCCTGCGCCGTTACCGACATCGCAGCGTGTAACACAAATGAGCAACGATCAACGAGCACAAAAACGTGAAAAATCGTTGCTCGTTGACATGTTGCTTATTTCCTTAATATCGCTGCTGCGACAGGTACGATGTTGTTCGTCGCTCCTGCGGCACCACACATCGCTATGTGGGACACCGCAGGAACGACAAACATCTCCTTACCTGCCTCCACTAGCAATGTGGAAGGAAGGAGGTGGGCGGGATGTTTACGTCCAGCTCATCTCCGCCCCTCAGCTTCTATTGGCTGGCCGCTCAGTGACGCTGCAGTGACGTCGCTATGACGCCGAACGCACCTTCCCCTTGATGGAGGGAGAGTTTGGTGGTCACAGCGACGTCGCTGCACAGGTATGTGCGTGTGACACTGCCATAGCGATAATGTTCGCTACGGCAGTGATCACCACATATCGTGCAACCGACGAGGGCAGTAAATGGGTAAATGGGTTTTTTTGAACACCCTGTAGCACTTACTCCGTTAAATTTATGAGCAGTAACCAGCTCAGATAGCCGCAATTTTAAAATTCTACCATTAAAATGGCATTTTGTTTGGTGTAGAGGGTAATTTTACACAATCAACCCTGCCTAAATACCTTACTAAACACACTGAATCCTAATCAGATATATCGCAATGCACTAACAAGCTGTTATAGCAGTGGTTATGGAATATTTCCTTTAAAATAGCGGCTTCTTTGTAGTAGCAGTAGATCATTTAAAACAATCAACCCTCCCTAAATACCTTATTAAACACACTGGACTATAATCGGATATATTGCCCTCACTAACAAGCTCTTATAGCAGTGGTTATGGAATAATGTCACGCTCCCCGGGTCCCCTGCCCTGCTTCCCGGCTCCCCTGCCTCGCTCCCCGGCTCACCTGCCACGCTCCCCGGCTTCCCTGCTTCGCTGCCCGGCTCCTCTGTTAGGAGTCCCCCGCTCCACAGCCTCCAGCCCCCATCACCTGCGGTCCCCAGGCGGCCCGGTCCCCACTCCCGGCGCCCGTCGGCAGCTCTGCTCCAGGCCGGCTCCCCTGCTTCCTATTCACCGCTCCCTGCCCTGGCTTCTGGCACCCGGGCCTCGCGCATGCGCATTAGGGCGCGCGCGCGGTCATTGACCCTCTCTTAAAGGGCCAGCGTCCACTGACAGGATATTGAACACACAGGTACAGGGTATAAAGGGGTTTAATGTCCAAGTGGGCGGGGCCTGTTCTTCGTGTTTTCCTAAGCTAGGAGTCAGGTCTCCTTGCGTCTGCTGGTATACTTACCTATCTCTCTTCTAGAGCCGCTCCTGCCTCGCCATCCGGTCCTGACGATTCCCGAACCCCAAACGCTGACTGTCTGCCATCCCATCAGTCCGTACCATCTCTGATCCCTGTGGTGACCCGTCCTCTCGCTCCATCGGTTCCGGAATCTGCCTGACAACATCTCGGCCTCCGAACCTGAGCTCCGTCACCCGGACTACCATCAGTGACTCCGTGGTCCCAGGGACTTCTCCACTCCACTCTTTTGAACGGACTGTCCTGCTACCTGTAGTGCTCCGGCTAACGGACCCCTTGCCTTCAGTAAGGTGTTCGGCCCAGTGGATCCACCTCCTGGGTCTGCCCGTCCACCTGGCCCTAACAGTAAGAACAGGCCATGGATCCCGCCGAAGCACTAGCGGCCTTGCAGCAGGAACTCACACGCCAGCGTGAGACCCAGACCCGCATGCTGAACTTCATGACTTCTGTGGATACCCGCCTGAACACGCTACAAGCAGTGGCCACATCCTCGGCATCTCGGGTTTCCACTGTACAATCCACGGCCACTGCTCCCGTGGCAGCCTCCTCAGATGCCTCCAGTCTTCTTTTGGCCTTACCACCCTGGTACGCCGGAGATCCCAAGACCTGCAGGGGATTCATCAATCAATGCTCTCTCCATTTCAAGCTGCTGCCGCACTTGTTTGCCTCCGACCAAGCCAAGGTCGCGTTCATGATGTCCCATCTGGAGGGAGAGGCACTGGCCTGGATGAACCCCTTGTGGGAGAAGGAGGATCCAGTGACCACCAACAT
The DNA here is from genome assembly GCF_048569485.1 of Anomaloglossus baeobatrachus. Classification (NCBI taxonomy): domain Eukaryota; kingdom Metazoa; phylum Chordata; class Amphibia; order Anura; family Aromobatidae; genus Anomaloglossus; species Anomaloglossus baeobatrachus. Next base: position 289,448,567 of record NC_134355.1, read on the forward strand.
CCAGGAATTCCTGCAGGCATTTCGTGGCACCTTTGACGAGCCCGGACGCGCCTCCGCGTCTGCCTCATCTCTCCTCCGGCTACGTCAGGGGACTCTGACGGTGGGCCAATATGCCATCCGTTTTCGCACCTTGGCTTCGGAACTCGGGTGGAACAATGAGGCTCTAACCGCCGCCTTCTGGGAAGGACTCTTGGGTCGAATTAAAGATGAGCTGGCTGGTCGTGACGTGCCGTCCACCCTGGATGCCCTGATTGCCCTAGCGACTCGAGTGGATCTTCGCTTTCAGGAACGATCCAAAGAGGTGTCCCGTGAGAGACGTCCGATACGGCATTCCTCTCCTCCGCAGAAGCCCGCCGTACTTCAGTCAACGTCGTCTGGTGTCTCCGTCCATGAGCCCATGCAGATCGACCGTTTGCGGCAGTCCGAACAACGCCGAGCAGAACGGCTCGCCAAGGGTCTCTGCTTCTACTGCGGAGAGGGTACACACCTTCTACGCTCCTGTCCAGAGAGGCCGGGAAACTCCAAAGCCTAGGGTTGGTAGGAGAGGCCACCCTAGGTGCTGGGACTCTCTCAGACCCGGTTACGTGGACTGTTCAAGTGACAACGGGAGAGACGCGGTTCACGGCCGAGGCGTACCTCGATTCCGGGGCAGCAGGCAATTTCATCCAGCAGGCCACGGTGGACAAGTACCAGGTGCCTGTTACTCCACTCGACAAACCCCTCGTGATTGCCTCAGTAGATGGGAGACCCCTCTCTGACACCATCTCGTGGATCACCAAGCCGGTGGAACTATGTATCGGTGCCCTGCACACCGAGAACATCGCTCTCTACGTCCTCCCACACATGTCCCATCAAATCCTGCTGGGACTCCCCTGGTTACGGACACACGAACCGTCAGTCAGCTGGGGTACTGGTGAAATCACCCGATGGGGCTCCTCTTGCCACGAGAACTGTCTGAAGACTATACAACCCATCTGACGACCTCCGGTTCCAGAGTCCCTACCGGGACTGCCCTCGGCCTATTGGTCCTTCGCGGACGTCTTTGATAAAAAGGAGTCAGAGGTACTGCCGCCACATCGTCCTTACGATTGTGCCATCGACCTGCTCCCGGGAACTACACCACCTCGAGGACGGATATATCCGCTGTCTCCTGCCGAAACAAGGGCCATGTCTACCTACATCACAGAGAACCTGGCAAGGGGATTCATTCGGAGATCCTCCTCTCCTGCTGGAGCAGGCTTCTTGTTCGTTAAGAAGAAAGAGGGCGACCTACGCCCATGCATTGACTACCGGGGATTGAAGCAAATCACCGTGAAAAATAAATACCCCCTGCCGCTCATCCCCGAATTGTTTGATCGGCTTAGAGGAGCTCGTGTGTTCACCAAGTTGGATCTTCGGGGTGCCTACAACCTGGTCCGCATCCGCTCTGGGGACGAATGGAAGACCGCGTTCAATACTCGCGATGGGCACTATGAATACTGTGTGATGCCCTTCGGCCTGTGTAACGCACCAGCAGTCTTTCAGGAATTGGTGAACGACGTATTCCGGGACCTTCTCTACGTCTGTGTGGTGGTGTATCTTGATGATATCCTGGTCTTTTCTCCGGACCTCCAGACCCACTGAGAGAACGTGCAGCTGGTACTACAAAGACTGAGGGAGAATCGTCTGTACGCCAAGTACGAGAAGTGTGTCTTTGAGCAGTCTTCTCTTCCCTTCCTGGGTTACGTAATCTCCGATACCGGCCTGCAGATGGATCCGGAGAAGGTCTCTTCCATTCTCAACTGGCCCCCTCCTTCTGGACTGAAGGCAATCCAACGCTTTCTGGGATTCGCAAACTATTACCGTCAGTTCATCCCTCATTTCTCTGCTCTGACTGCACCTCTCTCCGCCTGACCAAGAAGGGGGCTAATCCAAAGGACTGGTCACCTGCGGCCGACGCCGCGTTTGGCTCCCTGAAGCGGGCATTTGCTTCCTCCCCTGTGCTCCACCGTCCGGAGTTAAACTGACAGTTCACCTTGGAGGTGGATGCCTCCTCCTCGGGAGCCGGAGCAGTGCTCATGCAGAAGTCCTCCTCCGGGAAGATGGTTACTTGCGGTTTCTTCTCCAAGAGCTTCTCAGCGCCTGAACGCAACTACACCATTGGTGACTGAGAGCTATTGGCAGTCAAACTGGCTCTGGAGGAATGGCGCTACCTTCTGGAGGGAGCAGTGTACCCCGTGATCATTTACACGGACCACAAGAACCTGGAATACCTGCGGTCCGCTCAGCGACTGAACCCACGGCAAGCCAGGTGGTCCTTGTTCTTTGCCAGGTTCTATTTCCAGCTCCATTTCCGACCCGCGGACAAGAATGTACGAGCAGATGCCTTGTCCAGGTCATTCATGCCCATGGAGCAGGAGGAGGAGACATCCTAGCCCATCATCTGCCCTAGTAAAATCATTCCGGTGGCCCCTGTCACCCTGGCCCAGATACCGCCCGGGAAGACCTATGTCTCTGAGACTGACAGGCAAAAAGTGTTGCACTGGGGCCATGCCTCGAAAATAGCCGGCCATGCTGGTCAGAAGAGAACATGGAGTACAATTGTACGTCACTACTGGTGGCCATCCCTTCGCACGGACGTCGCTTCTTTTGTCTCAGCCTGCTCCTCTTGTGCCAGGAACAAGACGCCCAAACATCTGCCATATGGCCGTCTTCTGCCTCTGCCTATACCCTCTGTTCCATGGCAACACATTGCAATGGACTTTATTACGGACTTGCCCCTGTCCTCCGGACACACAGTAATATGGGTCGTGGTGGATCAGTTCTCCAAAATGGCTCATTTCGTCCCTATGGCTGGACTGCCCTCAGCCCAGGAACTCGCTGACGCTTACATACAGCACATCTTCCGGTTGCATGGCTTTCCATCACACATTGTGTCCGACAGAGGAACTCAGTTTACCTCCCGCTTCTGGAGGGCTTTCTGCAAACATCTGGGAGTGACTCTGGACTTTTCTTCAGCCTGCCATCCTCAGTCGAATGGCCAAGTGGAACGAGTCAATCAGATCTTGACCTCCTTCTTACGTCACTACGTCAACGCCCATCACGACGACTGGTCCACGCTTCTTCCTTGGGCTGAATTCTCCCATAACCACCACGTCAGTGAGTCCTCCTCCAGCTCTCCCTTCCATGTCGTTTACGGACTTCAGCCTTCCGTCCCGTTACCTGTATCCTCTTCCTCGGATGTCCCTGCTGCTGATGCTGTAGCCCGTGACTTTGCAACAATTTCAGACTCTGTCAAGGTGTCCCTTGGACGTGCTTCCCTGCGGATGAAGAGACACGCAGACCAGAGGCGTCTGGATCCTCCGTGTTTCTCTCCAGGAGATCTGGTCTGGCTTGCTTCCAAGTACGTCCGATTGAAGCTACCATCATACAAGCTGGGTCCTCGCTACATCGGGCCGTTTAAAGTCCTCAGCAAAATAAATGAGCTCTCCTACAAGCTGCAGCTCCCGGCCACGATGAGGATACCCAACTCCTTCCACGTCTCCCTGCTCAAGCCGGTTGTCCTTGGTCCCTTCTCCGCTGCTGCCAGTTCGGCTCCTCCTCCTATTGCTGATGATGACATCTATGCGGTAAGGGATATCGTGGCCATGAAAACCGTACGGGGCCGGCAGTTCATCTTGGTGGACTGGGCAGGGTATGGTCCTAAGGATAGGTCCTGGGAACCCCGGGAGAATGTGGGTACTCCTCCTCTGTCCCAGTTGCGGGGAGGGGGGCGTGGGGGGGGTACTGTCACGCTCCCCGGGTCCCCTGCCCTGCTTCCCGGCTCCCCTGCCTCGCTCCCCGGCTCACCTGCCACGCTCCCCGGCTTCCCTGCTTTGCTCCCCGGCTCCTCTGTTAGGAGTCCCCCGCTCCACAGCCTCCAGCCCCCATCACCTGCGGTCCCCAGGCGGCCCGGTCCCCACTCCCGGCGCCCGTCGGCAGCTCTGCTCCAGGCCGGCTCCCCTGCTTCCTATTCACCGCTCCCTGCCCTGGCTTCTGGCACCCGGGCCTCGCGCATGCGCATTAGGGCGCGCGCGCGGTCATTGACCCTCTCTTAAAGGGCCAGCGTCCACTGACAGGATATTGAACACACAGATACAGGGTATAAAGGGGTTTAATGTCCAAGTGGGCGGAGCCTGTTCTTCGTGTTTTCCTAAGCTAGGAGTCAGGTCTCCTTGCGTCTGCTGGTATACTTACCTATCTCTCTTCTAGAGCCGCTCCTGCCTCGCCATCCGGTCCTGACGATTCCCGAACCCCGAACGCTGACTGTCTGCCATCCCGTCAGTCCGTACCATCTCTGATCCCTGTGGTGACCCGTCCTCTCGCTCAATCGGTTCCGGAATCTGCCTGACAACATCTCGGCCTCCGAACCTGAGCTCCGTCATCCGGACTACCATCAGTGACTCCGTGGTCCCAGGGACTTCTCCACTCCACTCTTTTGAACGGACTGTCCTGCTACCTGTAGTGCTCCGGCTACCGGACCCCTTGCCTTCAGTAAGGTGTTCGGCCCAGTGGATCCACCTCCTGGGTCTGCCCGTCCACCTGGCCCTAACAAATAATACCTTTAAAATGGCATCTTATTTGTAGCAGCAGTTGGTCATTTAAAATAATCAACCTCTACCTAAATGCCTTTATACAAAAACTGCACCCCCTTTAGATTTCTCTCCCTGCTTCCAGCAGTCTTGTGATTTAACCCTAAAAATGGCTGTTGGCTACATTTTCAAGCAGGTCCTGCCATGTACTAACACATTTCCTTAAGCAGCAGCAGCTGTCCCTACAGATGAAATGCACCTAAGATGGCGTCACGGAATCTTCTATAGACCTGATGGCACAATGCGGCCAGCCAATCACAGTAATACAAGTATCCAGTAGCAGCTAATCATGGTAATGCCAGATGTCAACAGCATTACTGTAATTGGCAAGCAATGTTTTAGTGGCTGAAAATCAGGAGCCAAACATGCGGGGAGGAGACTCGAATCTTGCAAGGCGAGCAGGAAAATGCTCGTTGAGTAAAGGATATTGCAAATACCGTACTATTTGTGCAAGTAGCGAATAGTGCCGAGTATATTCGCTCATTATTAGTTAGCACTCACACTAAAGCAGTATTATTTTGGAAAGGTTATATGTGATTAAACGTAAAGAGAAACAAACATTTTTTTTAAATAGTGATTTTATTTGTAAATATTTTACACAAAGTGACATACAATTTATTATTCATTCATTTTCACATCATATATTGTGATATTTGATGGCAGACATTAGGCAAACAGAAGTGCTATAAGACAATCTATGGTTCAGCATGCTTTCCAATGAATCTTAATATTGTGTATGTATTAACATAATTAATAGGTCCAATACATAATGTTACTTTCCTGATACTGTATAAGCTCTTCAACCTAAGTGGTAAACAATAATTTATTCTCTGTGCCATGAATATCAGAGTTATGGAATTTATTCTGTTGCAGAGTCATACATTTCAATACTTATGCATCAAGGAACAAGGGGTTTTGTATAGGAATATTACTGTCACACAGACTTTTGCATAAACTGCGCCGACTGTCATGGCAGCATCGACCTCTGTTCAGATTGCAGATTCTGACACGTCGCCCAATGGTTTCTCTGGTGTCTGGGATCAACACAGGCAGACTCAGGCATCGACTGGCTGTGTGCTGATTCATAGGCAGGCTAGCAAGAGTTAATCTCTGCTAGTCTGCTTACTCCTTTGATTATATGTTGTGGGGAGGCCTATCACATTTCCTACCCTCCTATTTATGCTAGTTGAATCCTCCCACCCATGCCAGCTATAGTTTGTGCTATGTTGTTCTCTGAGTCTGATATCCCAGACTGTCTGGTTAAAGTTGTGCTTATATGATTAGTGTGGTTGTGCAGTGTACCCCTGTTGTTTTGTATCTTCCTTCCTGGTCTTGTTTTCCTGTTGAATCTCTCATTGTCTTATCGTGTGTGTGTGTGTGTGTGTGTGTGTGTGTGTGTGTGTGTGTGTGTGTGCTGTTTGTCAGAGTTTTGGTTTTCTCTGGTCTGTTTTCATTTGTGGGACTCATCACACTCTTGTCCTTCCCTGCCTGGGGCAGGGGGGGGGGGATTCAGACCAGGACTTGTCAGAAGCAGGGCCAGGAAGGAGGGGCAAGCATTTTCACCATCAGAATGATCCCTGCAATTTGTGATAGCATAGGGTTTCCCTAGCTTGAGGGGCAGATTAGAAGACTCAGTTCCCCGCTATCCCATAGTAATCGTGACATTGTAGCTGGCCCTACTTTGTATTCCAGCATGCAACCAGTTGTTGCGCTATAGAGGCTGAATTAAAGGGGGCGGTACAGGAATGCGCAGTATGATACTCCAGAACAATCTGTTCTGGTCGCTGAATCTTCTGAACCCAAACTGCCCCTCCCGGAGAGATTTTCATCTATGATGATTAAAACAAAGTATCTTTAGTCAAGTCTAAAATCCATTCACAACAGCAGGGGAATCGGTCTCTAGAGGATTATTGAGCCAAATTCCGGAGCTTGTCCATGGACACTCAGTGGATTGATCCTGCACTCAAGAGCCAGTTTTTCCAGGGTGTCTACAAAAGAGTAAATGAGGCGTTGGTAATGTATGAAACTCCTCTTGAGTGTTCCATGTCTGTAGTAATATGTATTGATTACCCTTTCTATTAGAGGTCTCATATAACCTAAACTCTCTGGGATGGATTTACTGTTCCAACATTACCCGAGCCCATGCAGCTTGGAGGGACATCCCATGGGGGAGAAACTAAACTAGACTTAAATGGGGAGTAGTTTATTTTTCTGTGACAAAAAGGGAAACTTTGTCAGTACCTGCTCCTCTGTGTCCAAGGAAAAATGGCAGTTGGAAAACTTTTAGATTCCGGTGGGTTGTGGGATTCCAACCTGGGTCTATGTATTTCTGGCACTATGGTGTCTCAATGTTTATTAACTGCAATGGTTAAGGTTGGGAGCCAAGATGTCCCTATTACGGTCTTTGTGGATTGTGGTTCATGGGCAAATATAATTGATGAACAGTTTTCTTGATCTTCTGAGTTGGAGTTAAAGCAGTTGTGAAATCTGGTACAGATTTTTACCATTGATTTATCACCTTTTTCTCAGGGGGGTTTTAATGAGTCTGTACATGGAATGGAACTCCATATAGTGGTACTCCACTTGGAGCTAATATATTGTTATCTGCTCTAGGGACTTCCAGCACAAATTGTTTTAGGCTTCCCCTGGTTTACATTACACAACCCCACTGTTCACTGGAAAACCCAAGACATACAGTCATATGAAAAAGTTTGGGCACCCCTATTAATGGTAACTAGAGTTGAGCGCGGTTCGTGGTTCGTGGTTCTCCAGTTCGCGGTTCGAGTGATTTTGGGGGCTGTTCTAGATCGAACTAGAACTCGAGCTTTTTGCTAAAAGCTCGATAGTTCTAGTTACGTTCGAGAACGGTTCTAGCAGCAAAAAGCCAAGCTAATTACTAGCTGGCTTTCCGCTGTAATAGTGTAAGTCACTCTGTGACTCACACTATTATGAAATTTCAGCGTATAGTGTGCGGGAACAACGCGTTCACATCACTGCTGCTGGGATAATTTTTTTTTTTTCTGTTCTTCCTTCCCTCCCTAAGCGTGCGTGTAGTGGGGCGGGCCAGCATGTCAGCCAATCCCAGACACACACACAGCTAAGTGGACTTTTAGCCAGAGAAGCAACGGCATGTGTGATAGGATGTCCATGTCACATGTCCCTGCATTATAAATACAGGCATCTGCCCGTCTGGACGCCATTATCTGCCTTCTGCGTCTGGGTGTCAGTCACCGCAGGTGCAGCTCCTGTCTCCGATACTGCTGTGTACGCTCTACACACAGCGCTATACAGAATAGGGATAGAGTTTCTTTCAGTCCTTGTAAGGGCTAATTACAGCAGGCTCAGAGCCATAGGTGACAGTCAGGTCCGTGGAAAGAGTTTTTAACAGCTACAGATAAGAGCGTCTGTGTAGCTAAGGTCAGGGAGTTCCTTGCTGCATTTCACCATTAGGAGGGATAGAAAGTGAGGCTTCCTTTCCTCTTCACTGACCCACAACTCGGCCACTGTACCCTCCTGCCCTTTGCACACTCAAGCTCATTGTTACTAAGCCATTATACTAGCAAACACTGAGGAAACTTAGTGGCATCCTAAAAGTGGCTGTTGGACTTCATTAGTGTCCCACTAGTGCAAATCTATTTGCAGCACCTCTGCATTGCACACTCAAGCTCATTGTTACAAAGCCACTATAATACCAAACACTGAGGAAACTTAGTGGCATACAAAAAGTGGCTGTTGTGCTCCATTTGTGCCCCACTGGTGCAAAGCTATTTGCAGCACCTCTGCATTGCACACTCAAGCTCATTGTTACTAAAGGCTGCTTTACACGGTACGACCGATTGTGCAATTTCACAATCGATCGTACCCACCCCCATCCTTTTTGCATCACGGGGCAAATCACTGTCCGTGGCGCACAAAGTCGGTAACCCCCGTCACACATACTTACCTCTCGTGCGACCTCGCTGTAGGCAGCGAACGTCCACTTCCTGGAGTGGGAGGAACGTTCGGTGTCACAGCGACGTCACACGGCCGGCGGCCAATGGAAGCGAAGGGGCGGAGATGAGTGGGAAGTAAACATCCCGCCCACCTCCTTCCTTCACATAGCCGGCGGCGGCCGCGTGACGCAGGTGAGCTGCTGTTCATCGTTCCCGGGGTGTCACACGGAGCGGCGTGTGCTACCCCGGAAACGATGAACAACTAAATTAAACGATATTATGGAACCTAGCGAGCAGTACACGACTCACGATTTGTGAGCGATACTGCGTCACTAGGAGGTGTCACACAGGATGGCATCGCCAGCGATGCCGGATGTGCGTCACAAAAACCGTGACCCCGACGATCTATCGCACGATAGATTATCTGGTGTAAAGCAGCCTTAAGCCATTATAATAGCAAAAACTGCTGAAACTTAGTGGCATACAAAAAGTGGCTGTTGTACTCCATTTGTGCCACACTGGTGCAAAGCTATTTGCAGCACCTCTGCATTGCACACTCAAGCTCATTGTTACTAAGCCATTATAATAGCAAAAACTGCTGAAAGTTAGTGGCATACAAAAAGTGGCTGTTGTACTCCATTTGTGCCCCACAGGTGCCAAGCTATTTACAGCACCTCTGCATTACACCCTCCTGCTCTGTTTTTAAAAGCTATAATAATAAAAAAAAGCTGCAACTTAGTGGCATACAAAAAGTGGCTGTTGTACTCCATTTGTGCCCCACAGGTGCCAAGCTATTTACAGTACCTCTGCATTACACCCTCCTGCTCTGTTTTTAAAAACTATAATAATAGCAAAAAATGCTGCAACTTAGTGGCATCCAAAAAGTGGCTGTTGTACTCCATTTTTGTGCCACTTGTGCCAAGCAATCTCAAGCACCTCTGCATTCTACCCTCTTGCACAGAATGCTACGCTAATTCTATAGCAAACTCAGGGAATTCCTTGCTGCATTTGATCATTAGGAGGGATAGAAAGTGAGGCTTCCTTTACTGTCCTGGTACCCACAGAACACGGCCACTGTACCCACCTGTCCACTTTTGCCACGCTATTTAATTTGCCCAAAGAGCTGACTCTTTTTCTGCCATCTTAAAATTGTCTGGAATACTAAGTTAATGTTCCTTTGCTGCCAAGCAAGGTACAACACATGTGCATTCTACACTCCTTTCCATTTCTGGAACGCAATAATTAACTGCAGGTAGTCCAGCCAATCTGTGACGAAGGTGCTGGCATGGATATAATGTAGCCTGCATCCAATGGTGGTTCTCTCGATGTCTGACAGCTCAACAATACCATCTGTTTCCACTTCCAAAACAAGGGATGACCTGCCAATCACACTCCCTGTTGCGGGTATAGGGGTGGAAGTTCAGTGTGAAAAACCATGTGTGACTGCTGTCCCCACAGTCCCAGAGGATGAAGAGCACGCAGATGCACTTGAAGGGGCAGGCGGTGGTTGCACAGGCACGCTAGGCCGCATTGTAGCACAGTGAAATTCACATTGCGACTTATGCTTCATTTTAAGTCGTGTACAGGGTGGGCTCCCCAGTATGCAGCAAAACAAGGCAACAGGAAAAGGACTCTAGGCAGTTGGGTTGATAAATGATTGTTTAACTTTACCAAAACAAACAATAAGAACCATGCATACAATTTAAATAATTGAACAATCTATTCAGTTGCCTACTACCTGCTAATCCCTCTGCGTAGCAGTAATTGTGTGTTTGTGCGTGTGTGTGTGTGTGTGCGAACACGACTTACCAGTGGCGCATCACAAGAGCTTCCAAGTTATCTACCTAAACATAGACAAAACACATTACCCCCTGAATACCCTTGTTAGCTGAAGCCTCACAGATAAGGCAGATGATAACAGTGTGAATGCAAACCACACAGCTCTGCAACACAGTCATGAAAATCTTGAAAAACAACATTCAATGCAAACATGTGTCACTGTCCCTCTATGATTTAAACTGTACGTGACAATTTGATAGTGCAGAGGCAGCAAGTGTGATTGTCTATTTGGTCGTCCTACCCAGAACAGATATGTGTTTTCATAATAAAACAAAGTGTTGCGTGCCCGCATTATTGTCTGGGCACAGCCTACCGTACCCGGGTACTGGGATGTCCAGTAGGGTGAATGGATCTCATAGGGGGGGGGAATGTCGGAATCTTGTTCGTCTGGACCCCACAAAACAATTCCCCTTTCCAGATATTGAGATAGCCAAAATTTGAGCTCGATCAAACCACGTTAACCCGTGCCGCTCGTTGCGCAAAGTTTGAAAAAAATCCAAATGTTTGGCCAAAAAGCTGACATATGGAGCCATAACTCCAGAATGGTAAATAATAAAAACACGCTTAATATCTCAAAAGAAAGCTAATGTTGTTCTTCAAAATTTATATGTTACACACGGGGTGCATGTAATTTCTATTTTAGGAATGGTGATTTTACTTCAGCGTACAACCGACCTTTTATTTATTCAGTTTAGTTTCTAAAGTGCCTTTGAGCTGGTTAGATCGAATAATTATCCAGTGAAGATATTTTAACATTTTTTTTAAATTTTCCAAGTGTGTGTGTTATTGTTTTTATAGCTATTATAGTATTATTTTAAAAGATATTTGAAAATATTTTATTGAAATTAAAGTTTGCAATATATTTTGTTTCGTTTTTCTAGTTAACTGTTATTTACCTATTGGACTCTGAACTGGCATTCACATCAGGTGTACAAAGCCGGAACAAGGATAAAATATTTCTTGTGGGCTATCCCATTAACCAGATCACCGGTTGTAAACTACCCTCAAATCGTCAAGTCTTATGTGCTTTATTTTATAATTTACGTACTGTGAAATTAACTGTAAGAGAATCAGCAAAACTAACCATACGAGAAGTGTTCATTTTTTGGGGGAAAGCTCGAATCCCGACTAAACATGAGCAAGATGCAATTACTAAGCTGGAAAAACTTCACGCCGAGTGGAGAAGTCTTCAAAAAGACCGGAAGAAAACATCGGAAACGACCAAGAACAAATTTAAACAGTTTGTTGAAAAGTTGAATGATCTCTTTGATATTGCTCAACAAGATGCCTTGGCTCTGATGAAATCAGAAGAAGATAAGGCGTTTCACGTGAAACAGAGGCAGAAGGGCCGCCCAGGTTCCATGCCTGGAGTAGCTCTCAAGTTGTCTCAAGCTGAAGAAATCAAGGCGCAAAAGGAACTTGCAAAAATTAACCGACAAATCCAAGAAGAAACATTTGATATTGGTGAGTTTATTTTATTATTATTATTCTAAAAAGTAGATAAACAAATAAGTAAATAGTTTCATTATAATTGAAAGAAATTGTACATGAGAGCATCATTTGGCATCTTTATGATTGAGTTTATATTCTTAAAATAATACCTATTGATAATTAGAAGTAGGTAATTTAGTACCTATGTATTATTACTATTCTGCTAAAACGACAAGTTTTTATATATTTTTTTTATCTCTTTCTTTTGTTGCTTCTTAGAGACGGATGATGAAGACAAGCTCGAAGAAGGAAAAGAAGAAGAAGATACTGAAGAGGACAGCATCTACCAGGAACTTGAGAGCTTGGAGGAAATGGACATCACACAAGAGGATGAAAGTTTCATTTGCAAGGGGTGTTAAAGAGATTTTAAACATGAAATTATCTATTGTGTTAGATCGATTTAAGGTATCCGACAGAAATGCCACGAGAATTTTAATAGCTACTCTAGAAGGACTAAACATGGACCCCCTTGAGTACAAAGTCTCGAAAACTTTATTACATTCTAGAAGGCAAATGTTTAGAGAACAATATACTAAAACATTTTTAGATAAAGTAAACATTCCTGAAAAAGAGCCCGTGGTTGTCCATTGGGACGATAAACTTTTACCGGGTGTTTTAAAACATGAGCAATGTGAGCGAATAGCTATTGCTATTTCATACGGCGAAAAGGAACAGCTGCTGGGAGTTCCCGTAACAGCAAGCAGCTCTGGAGAGGAGCAAGCCGAAGCGGTATATGAATGCCTACAGGAATGGGGTCTTCCCAACACCGTCAAGGTGATGTGCTTCGACACTGCAGCATCGAACATGGGAAGACTCAAAGGAGCATGCGTCCTATTGGAGCAAATGTTAGGAAGAGAATTGCTACACCTAGCTTGCCGTCACCATATCTTGGAAATTGTGTTAAGAGGCGTATTCGACACAAAAATGGGATCAACCACTGGACCTCATCCAGACATTTTCAAAAGATTCCTAACTGCGTGGCCCAAGATAGACAAAGGAAAATACGAAACAGGTATCAGTGACAATCTAATACAAAAGCAGCTAACTCCAGAAGTAATTGCAAATATTACTGCTGAATTCGAGACCAAATTAACTGAGAGCCACCCAAGAGTTGACTACAAGGAGCTGTTGCAGTTGGTTCTCGTATTTGTTGGATCACTAGACGGCAATGTTGTGGGTTTTAGAACTCCAGGAGCCATTCATCACGCTAGGTGGATGGCAAAGGCTATTTGCTGCTTAAAAATTTTCATTTTTCGTCGTCAATTTAAGATGTCTAAAGAAGAAGAAAGTTCTGTGTATGCCATTTCTGTTTTCCTAGTTAAAATTTATTGTAAAGCTTGGTTCAATGCTCCAAAAGCTCATCTTGCGCCAAAGGAAGATTTAGGTATTTTGCATAGTCTGTTAGAGTATAAAGAATGTGACAATGACATTGCAGAAATAGCCCTGACCAAATTTTCGAACCATTTGTGGTATTTGAATGCAGAGTTGGTGAGATTATCATTTTTTGATCCCACCATTACAGACGATGAAAAGTTGTTAATGGCTAATAAATTGCTCAGTAGCACAGATGAACCATCAGAGCACGCTAGGGTTGTAAATCCAAAAGTTAGGAAAGAAAAATTAAAAGAGGTAGTTGATGGAGGATTGGTAAATTTACTTACCAAAGAAACATTTACATTCTTTGACCGATTTAATATAAAAAAAGATTTCCTAAGACAAAATCCAAACACCTGGCCTCAAAATAATGACTTCCAAGAAGGATTGAAAATTGTCAAAACATTAAAAGTAGTTAATGATATGGCTGAGCGTGGTGTTAAATTAATAACCGACTTTAACGACCTTCTGACAAAAGATGAAGAACAAAAGCAATATGTCCTGCAAGTTGTAAGCAAATGCCGAGCATTATATTCTGACGTTTCTACTTTAACAAAAGCTCTAGAATAGATTAGATAACTATGTAAAATTATCAACTCATGTAGGTACTACGTCTGTATCTTTTCTGTGTCTGTTCTGTATGTATTATATACCTCATTTTTATATTTTAAAATAAAAAATGTCATTAGACTTATCAGTATTACTTGTTTTTTTGTTATATTTCTACTTTAAACTCAAAAATATACCAAAAAAAACAACAAAATGTATCACTTAATAACAAAATATACGAAGTATGCTGCTAGTGGTACCAGGTCACGTTCTTGGGGCTGAAACTCAGTTTGACTTAAAATAACAACTATGTATAAAATATAAACTTTGAAGAACAACATTAGCTTTCTTTTGAGATATTAAGCGTGTTTTTATTATTTACCGTTCTGGAGTTATGGCTCCATATGTCAGCTTTTTGGCCAAAAATTTGGATTTTTTCAAACTTTGAGCGACGAGCAGCACGGGTTAACGTCGTTTGATCGAGCTCAAATTTTGGCTATCTCAATATCTGGAAAGGGGAATCGTTTTGTGGGGTCCAGACGGACAAAATTCCGACATCGATTTTTTGCGGTCACCCTAATGTCCAGTTGCCAGAAATACAGACTTTACGCTCCTCTCACGGTAAGCAGTATAGACAGCACCGTAGGAATGTTGGTCTGTGGCACAGGATGCTGCTCACTGGCGTTACGGTGCTCACCATCAAAGTACAACACGACTCCCCTCACAATTTAACGAAGTGTTTCCGCGGTGGCTCCTTGCTGTAACACACACTTTTAGCTTTTCCTTCTGTTCATAGACAGCATCTCCAAGTCCACACCCGAAGAGCAATTTGATTAGAGTTGAGCGCGGTTCGTGGTTCGTGGTTCTCCAGTTCGCGGCTCGAGTGATTTTTGGGCTGTTCGAGATCGAACTAGAACTCGAGCTTTTTGCTAAAAGCTCGATAGTTCTAGATACGTTCGAGAACGGTTCTAGCAGCAAAAAGCAGGGCTTTTTACAGCTACAGTGAGCAGGAGCCATCGCTGGCAGCCTGCCAGAAGCTGGTAACCAAGATAAACATCGGGTATCCAAGCAAAGCGCTTTGGTTAGTAACCCGATGTTTATCTTAGTTACGTGCAGGAAGCCCACACTTTCCCGCTCAGCTCGCTCCACCCCCTCCTGCCCGCGGCATGTACACATACATACACATACACAAACACACACACACACACACATCCACCCCCCCCCCCCGCCCGCCCGCCCGCTCGCTCGCTCGGCTTACCTGCGGTGATGAAGTCCCGCCATCCCGACCTCAGCGCTGTCACTGTCCTCCATGGCCGCCGCTTGTCACATCACCTATCGCTTCCGACCCGAGACTGACACTGGCGGTGACGTCACGGACCTCTCGCGATACTTGATGTGAAGGCGCCGGTCATTGACCTCAGTGACAGGGGCTGTCAGTGTGCTGGAGATCAGCGCAGGTAATGTACCTCACTGACAGCAGCACTTGTCACCCCCCTGCAGTGACCTGGGCTGACCCATTGATGTTAGCTCAGGTCACTGCACTGCTCTCCCAGCCAATGGGGAACATCCTGCTCTTCATTGACTGGGACAGTGTGCATCATCATGGCAACCCCTTGGATTACACCAGACCTGGATTTGTTTTTCAATCTAATAAATTGGTTAAAGAGGGAATGTTTTGGGGAGTGTTTTTTCAAATAAAAATGTGTTTGTCGTCTATTTTTTTTTTATTACTGACTGGGTTGGTGATGTCGGGTATCTGATAGACGCCTGACCTCACCAACCCCAGGGCTTGATGCCAGGTGACATTACACATCTGGTATTAACCCCAAATATTACCCCGTTTGCCACCGCACCAGGGCGCGGGATGAGCTGGGGCGAAGCACCAGGATTGGCGCATCTAATGGATGCGCCACTTCTGGGGCGGCTGCGGCCTGCTATTTTTAGGCTGGGGAGATTCCAATAACCATGGACCTCCCTAGTCTGAGAATATCAGGCCCCAGCTGTCTGCTTTACCTTGGCTGGTGATCCAATTTTGGGGGACCCCTACGTGTTTTTTTTTTAATTATTTATTTAATTTAAAATAACAGCGTGGGGTGCCCTCAGTTTTGGATTACCAGCCAAGGTGAGGTTGCCAGCTGTGGTCTGCAGGCTGCAGCCGTCTGCTTTACCCTAGCTGGCTACAAAACTAGGGGGAACCCTATGTCATTTTTTTTTCATTTTTTTGGCTAAATACAAAGCTAAGCACCCCTTAGTGCCACATGAAAGGTACCAAAGGGTGTTCCACTTTTTCTCCATTTTTTTCTCCACTTTCTCTCCACTTTTTCTCCACTTTTTCTCCATTTTTTTCTCCACTTATTCTCCACTTTTTCTCCTCTTATTCTCCACTTTTTCTCCACTTTTTCTCCTCTTATTCTCCACTTTTTCTCCACTTTTTCTCCACTTTTTCTCCATTTTTTTCTCCACTTTCTCCACTTTTTCTCCACTTTTTTCTCCACTTTTTCTCCTCTTAATCTCCACTTTTTCTCCTCTTATGCTCCACTTTTTCTCCACTTTTTCTCCACTTTTTCTCCACTTTTTTCTCCACTTTTTCTCCTCTTATGCTCCACTTTTTCTCCACTTTTTCTCCACTTTTTCTCCACTTTTTCTCCACGTTTTCTCCACGTTTTCTCCACTTTTTTCTCCACTTTTTCTCCTCTTATGCTCCACTTTTTCTCCACTTTTTCTCCACTTTTTCTCCTCTTAATCTCCACTTTTTCTCCACTTTTTCTCCACTTTTTCTCCACTTTTTCTCCACTTTTTCTCCACTTTTTTCTCCACTTTTTCTCCACTTTTTCTCCTCTTATGCTCCACTTTTTCTCCACTTTTTCTCCACTTTTTCTCCACTTTTTCTCCTCTTATGCTCCACTTTTTCTCCACTTTTTCTCCTCTTATGCTCCACTTTTTCTCCACTTTTTCTCCACTTTTTTCTCCACTTTTTCTCCTCTTATGCTCCACTTTTTCTCCACTTTTTCTCCACTTTTTCTCCTCTTATGCTCCACTTTTTCTCCACTTTTTCTCCACTTTTTCTCCATTTTTTTCTCCACTTATTCTCCACTTTTTCTCCTCTTATTCTCCACTTTTTCTCCACTTTTTCTCCACTTTTTCTCCTCTTATTCTCCACTTTTTCTCCACTTTTTCTCCACTTTTTCTCCATTTTTTTCTCCACTTTCTCCACTTTTTCTCCACTTTTTTCTCCACTTTTTCTCCTCTTATGCTCCACTTTTTCTCCTCTTAATCTCCACTTTTTCTCCACTTTTTCTCCACTTTTTCTCCACTTTTTTCTCCACTTTTTCTCCTCTTATGCTCCACTTTTTCTCCACTTTTACTCCACTTTTTCTCCACTTTTTCTCCTCTTAATCTCCACTTTTTCTCCTCTTATGCTCCACTTTTTCTCCACTTTTTCTCCACTTTTTCTCCACGTTTTCTCCACTTTTTTCTCCACTTTTTCTCCTCTTATGCTCCACTTTTTCTCCACTTTTTCTCCACTTTTTCTCCACTTTTTCTCCACGTTTTCTCCACGTTTTCTCCACTTTTTTCTCCACTTTTTCTCCTCTTATGCTCCACTTTTTCTCCACTTTTTCTCCACTTTTTCTCCTCTTAATCTCCACTTTCTCTCCACTTTTTCTCCACTTTTTCTCCACTTTTTCTCCACTTTTTTCTCCACTTTTTCTCCACTTTTTCTCCTCTTATGCTCCACTTTTTCTCCACTTTTTCTCCACTTTTTCTCCACTTTTTCTCCTCTTATGCTCCACTTTTTCTCCACTTTTTCTCCACTTTTTCTCCTCTTATGCTCCACTTTTTCTCCACTTTTTCTCCACTTTTTTCTCCACTTTTTCTCCTCTTATGCTCCACTTTTTCTCCACTTTTTCTCCACTTTTTCTCCTCTTATGCTCCACTTTTTCTCCACTTTTTCTCCACTTTTTCTCCATTTTTTTCTCCACTTATTCTCCACTTTTTCTCCTCTTATTCTCCACTTTTTCTCCACTTTTTCTCCACTTTTTCTCCTCTTATGCTCCACTTTTTCTCCACTTTTTCTCCACTTTTTCTCCACGTTTTCTCCACGTTTTCTCCACTTTTTTCTCCACTTTTTCTCCTCTTATGCTCCACTTTTTCTCCACTTTTTCTCCACTTTTTCTCCTCTTAATCTCCACTTTTTCTCCACTTTTTCTCCACTTTTTCTCCACTTTTTCTCCACTTTTTCTCCACTTTTTTCTCCACTTTTTCTCCACTTTTTCTCCTCTTATGCTCCACTTTTTCTCCACTTTTTCTCCACTTTTTCTCCACTTTTTCTCCTCTTATGCTCCACTTTTTCTCCACTTTTTCTCCACTTTTTCTCCTCTTATGCTCCACTTTTTCTCCACTTTTTCTCCACTTTTTTCTGCACTTTTTCTCCTCTTATGCTCCACTTTTTCTCCACTTTTTCTCCACTTTTTCTCCACTTTTTCTCCTCTTATGCTCCACTTTTTCTCCACTTTTTCTCCACTTTTTCTCCATTTTTTTCTCCACTTATTCTCCTCTTATTCTCCACTTTTTCTCCACTTTTTCTCCACTTTTTCTTCTCTTATTCTCCACTTTTTCTCCACTTTTTCTCCACTTTTTCTCCATTTTTTTCTCCACTTTCTCCACTTTTTCTCCACTTTTTTCTCCATTTTTTCTCCTCTTATGCTCCACTTTTTCTCCTCCTAATCTCCACTTTTTCTCCACTTTTTTCTCCACTTTTTCTCCTCTTATGCTCCACTTTTTCTCCACTTTTTCTCCACTTTTTCTCCTCTTATGCTCCACTTTTTCTCCACTTTTTCTCCACTTTTTCTCCATTTTTTTCTCCACTTATTCTCCACTTTTTCTCCTCTTATTCTCCACTTTTTCTCCACTTTTTCTCCACTTTTTCTCCTCTTATGCTCCACTTTTTCTCCACTTTTTCTCCACGTTTTCTCCACGTTTTCTCCACTTTTTTCTCCACTTTTTCTCCTCTTATGCGCCACTTTTTCTCCACTTTTTCTCCACTTTTTCTCCTCTTAATCTCCACTTTTTCTCCACTTTTTCTCCACTTTTTCTCCACTTTTTCTCCACTTTTTTCTCCACTTTTTCTCCACTTTTTCTCCTCTTATGCTCCACTTTTTCTCCACTTTTTCTCCACTTTTTCTCCACTTTTTCTCCTCTTATGCTCCACTTTTTCTCCACTTTTTCTCCACTTTTTCTCCTCTTATGCTCCACTTTTTCTCCACTTTTTCTCCACTTTTTTCTCCACTTTTTCTCCTCTTATGCTCCACTTTTTCTCCACTTTTTCTCCACTTTTTCTCCTCTTATGCTCCACTTTTTCTCCACTTTTTCTCCACTTTTTCTCCATTTTTTTCTCCACTTATTCTCCACTTTTTCTCCTCTTATTCTCCACTTTTTCTCCACTTTTTCTCCTCTTATTCTCCACTTTTTCTCCACTTTTTCTCCACTTTTTCTCCATTTTTTTCTCCACTTTCTCCACTTTTTCTCCACTTTTTTCTCCACTTTTTCTCCTCTTATGCTCCACTTTTTCTCCTCTTAATCTCCACTTTTTCTCCACTTTTTCTCCACTTTTTCTCCACTTTTTTCTCCACTTTTTCTCCTCTTATGCTCCACTTTTTCTCCACTTTTTCTCCACTTTTTCTCCACTTTTTCTCCACTTTTTCTCCTCTTAATCTCCACTTTTTCTCCTCTTATGCTCCACTTTTTCTCCACTTTTTCTCCACTTTTTCTCCACTTTTTCTCCTCTTATGCTCCACTTTTTCTCCACTTTTTCTCCTCTTAATCTCCACTTTTTCTCCTCTTATGCTCCACTTTTTCTCCACTTTTTCTCCACTTTTTCTCCTCTTATGCTCCACTTTTTCTCCACTTTTTCTCCACTTTTTCTCCTCTTATGCTCCACTTTTTCTCCACTTTTTCTCCACTTTTTTCTCCACTTTTTCTCCTCTTATGCTCCACTTTTTCTCCACTTTTTCTCCACTTTTTCTCCACTTATGCTCCACTTTTTCTCCACTTTTTCACCACTTTTTTCTCCACTTTTTCTCCTCTTAATCTCCACTTTTTCTCCACTTTTTCTCCACTTTTTCTCCACTTTTTCTCCACTTTTTCTCCACTTTTTTCTCCACTTTTTCTCCACTTTTTCTCCTCTTATGTTCCACTTATTCTCCACTTTTTCTCCACTTTTTCTCTACTTTTTCTATGGTCGGTCTACCCATTAGCTCTGCCATGCATAGTGTAGCTCTACACCTACTGCACATGTTACTTTATGATTGACATCTCTTTCGTACCAGAGCTGTCTAAGTCTACTCTGACCCCATATTTGTCATTACTATATTGTCCTTGTACTGTATTATGACATTTGTATCATGTGTTTCATTTCTTGCTGTGTTGCAATTTTTTTGCTGCATCCCAATTGTACCTCTACATTGTTCGAGTTTATGTTATTGTTCTCTCACTCTTATGTGATACTGATTATTGTCATTTTTCATGATTACATGCAGATAAGTCCAATCTGACGAAGGCTCAGGCCGAAACGTCATTTGTAACTTGTTTTGGACAAAAACATATATGCTTATGAAAAAAAAATTTTCTTAATACGGACCAATAAAGAGTGATTTTGCATTACTATCCGTTGTGACTTACTGACTTAGTCTGGGAGATATAGAGTGCCGAGGTTACTCACTAATTTTATCTATTATTACCTCTGAGCACCTATATACCAGTGAGCAGAGCTTCCTCTACAGTAGTTCTCCTGATTAGGCATGCCCTTACCTCATGAGCAGGGCATTGCAGCTTTGGTAGCAACCATTACGACATGGACTCTGCTGCTGTGGACCCGGGGAGAGTGAGTGCAGATTCATTGCACCCACACTCCTCACATGAAGGGTCCGCACTCCTAGAAAATGGGGGATACGTTCCCTGAGTGTCTCCCCCCCATATTCTAGACGGTCCAGAGTCGTCGTGGGACCCCTTTATTTTTTTTCTTACAATAAATTGGTGAAAGAGGAAATGTTTTGGGGACTGTTTTTTCAAATAAATTTCTTTTGTCGATTTTTTGTTTTTGTTAGTACTGACAGTTTATGATGTTGGGTATCTAATAGACGCCATGACATCACAAACTGCTGGGCTTGATCTCAGGTGACTTTACAGCTAGTATCAACCCGATTTATTACCCCGTTTGCCACTGCACCAGGGCACGGGATGAGCTGGGGTGAAGCGCCAGGATTGGCGCATCTAGTGGATGCGCCACGTCTGGGGTGCCTGCGGCCTGCTATTTTTAGGCTGTGAAGGCCCAATAACTATGGACCTTCCCACCCTGAGAATACCAGACCACAGCTGTCCGCTTTACCTTGGCTGGTGATCCAATTTGGGGGGTCCCCTACTTTTATTGTGTAATTATTAATATTTATAAAATAATTATAAAAAAGAGCCTGAGGGGACCTCCACATTGGATCCCCAACCACGGTAAAGCTGCCAGCTGTGGTTTTCAGGCTACAGCCGTCTGCTTTACCCTAGCTGGCTATCAAAAATGGGGGGACCCAACGTAATTTTTTTTTTTTAACTATTTTTTAAATAGAAAAAATTAATGGGCTTCCCTGTATTTTGATTGCCAACCAAGGTAACGGCAGGCAGATGGGGGTGGCAACCCATAGCTGTCTGCTTTATCTGCGCTGAGAATCAAAAATACCGCTGAGCGCTACGTCATTTTTTTAAAGATTTATTTTTACAGCACTGTGATGTCCAGCAATCAAAATACAGGGAAGCCCATTTTATTTTTAGTTATTTAAATAAATAATTAAAAAAAATATATGTTAGCTCCCACTGAATTTTTTGTATTGCTAGCTAAGGGTAATCCAAGCAGCTACTGGCTGCTAACCCCCACTGCTTGGTGTTACCTTCACTGGCAATGGAAAATCCAGGGAAGCATTTTTTTTTTTTTTGCCAAAAAGCTACAAAAAAAGGACGTGAGCTTCGCCATATTTTTGTATGCTAGCCAGGTATAGCAGGCAGGTGCTGGAAGAGTTGGATACAGCGCCAGAAGATGGCGCTTCTATGAAAATGCCATTTTCTGAGGTGGCTGCAGACTGCAATTCGCAGCAGTGGGGCCCAGAAAGCTCAGGCTAACCGGTGGTGCGGATTCCAATCCCAGCTGCCTAGTTGTACCTGGCTGGACACAAAAATGGGGCAAAGCCTACGTCATTTGTTTTCTAATTATTTCATGAAATTCATGAAATAATAAAAAAAGGGCTTCCCTTTATTTTTGGTTCCCAGCCGGGTACAAATAGGCAACTGGGGGTTGGGGGCAGCCGTACCTGCCTGCTGTACCTGGCTAGCATACAAAAATATGGCGAAGCCACATAATTTTTTCAGGGGGCAAAAAACTTCTGCATACAGTCCTGGATGGAGTATGCTGAGCCTTGTAGTTCTGCAGCTGCTGTCTGTCTGTATGGAGAAGAGCAGACAGCAGCTGCAGAACTACAAGGCTCAGCATACTCCATCCAGGACTGTATGCAGAAGTTTTTTGCCCACCAAAAAAATGACGTGGGCTTCGCCATATTTTTGTATGCTAGCCAGGTACAGCTGGCAGCCACGGGCTGCCTCCAACCCCCAGTTGCCTATTTGTACCCGGCTGGGAACCAAAAATATAGGGAAGCCCGTTTTTTTTAATTATTTCACTTATTTCATGAAATAATTAAAAAACAAATGACGTGGGCTTCGCCCTATTTTTGTGTCCAGCCGGGTACAACTAGGCAGCTGGGGATTGGAATCCGCAGCACAGGTTAGCCCGAGGTTTGTGGGCGCCTCTGCTGCGGATTTCAGTCCGCAGCCGTCCCAGAAAATGGCGCTCTCATAGAAGCGCCATCATCTGGCGCTGTATCCAACTCTTCCAACAGCCCTGGAGCCGGGTGGCTTGTTGGGTAATCATGAGTTAATACTGGCTTTGTTTTACCAGCCAGTATTAAGCCAGAGATTCTTAATGTCAGGCACGTTTGACCCGGCCATTAAGAATCTCCAATAAAGGGTTAAAAAAAGACACCACACAGAGAAAAAATACTTTAATAGAAATAAATACACAGACACATTAGAGACTCCATCTTTATTACCCCTGTCAGCCCTCCACGATCCTGCTCTTCTGTCTTCTTTCTTTCTAGTGTAGTAGTAGTGACGATTGTAGTGAGGGGCATCACTTGGGGCTGGGGAACCTCCATCCTAACTACAATGCTCACTACAATCGGGAAGAAGCGTGCAGCCTTCACTCTGTGAGTGATCAGTGCTGGCTGCTAGCGGTAACGCTGACAGACGCGTTACCATAGCAACGGTGCTCCCGGAGCCGCGGTTAGCGGTGACGTCACCGCTAACTGCGTTGCTATGGCAACGGTGATCTCCGTTAATGACCGGCTGTGTCAGCCGGTCCCTAACGGAACGGGGAGTCGACCGTGTGCAAGAGCATGTCGCCGGTACACGGCGATACACATATGTGCACCGTGTACCAGAGAGATGCACTCGCAGGTCCTACATGACGTGTCATAGTCATGTGACCAGTCTGTAGCCAATGAGATAATAGCCACGTGACTGGTCACATGGCTATTTTGAC
Source organism: Anomaloglossus baeobatrachus (assembly GCF_048569485.1). Lineage (NCBI taxonomy): Eukaryota > Metazoa > Chordata > Amphibia > Anura > Aromobatidae > Anomaloglossus > Anomaloglossus baeobatrachus. Next base: position 289,471,993 of record NC_134355.1, read on the forward strand.
GTCACGATAGGTCCTGCTTCTCTGCTGGCAGTGCAGGTCACCGGGAGGATTCAGCGATCATCGGATGGAATAGCGGCAGGAGACAGAGTGCAGAAGGGATCGCGAGGACCGGTAAGTGTTATGGCAATGTTTATTAACTGTTTGTGTACATTTATAATGCATTTTTATGTGTTTGTGATTGCCTCCCATTATAGCCTATACGTTCGAGTTCGGTTCGTCGAACGTTCGACGAACCGAACTCGAACGGGACCCCCGTTCGGCGAACCGGCCTCGAGCCGAACTGGGACCGGTTCGCTCATCTCTAAATTTGATATTGCTATAGTGACCAAACAAAGGCAGATCCAAAAAAACAGCAGCCCCTTGTGTGTAGTCTGCAACAATGCATGCAATGAACGGCAAATAAGCATGTTGCATTGATAGTGGCTAAAGCTGAGCAATACACCTTCACGCTATCAATTCATATCCATGTGACACTTCATGGAGGAAGTACTCAAAGGTGTGAGTTTTTTCCTTCTACTTACAGATTGTTGACAAATCTTACAGATTCCATGACTAGGGTGATCCTTTGCGATGTCCAAAAATTCCCAGGCTAGGCAAGGCTTACAGCCCATGCGACCTGCATAGCCAACACGACTTCTGCTCAGAGGCAAAGTTGTGGCCCAGGATTCAGTTGATGACGTGCTTCCAGTAGTTTGTCTCTGGCCAGGAAGACGCAACGTAACCTCGTCGTCAGTAGCATCCTCCTCCATCTCCTCTGCTGACCTCATCGACTGGCTGACTTTGGTTTGACAGTAAGTGTGGTCTCCAACCTCATCAATCACCCTGTGTGTTTTCATTCCCGTCGTCCTGAGACCTCCAACACAACCTCTTCCTGCCCTGACCGAATAGTAAAGCTGTCATTCCAATCAGGTATCTGTGCTCCTCATCATGTTCCCCATTGTCTCCACCAGGAGTATTTACTTTTTGGAAATGAGGGTGTAGATTAGGCACAGCACCTTCTTCATTGGGGCCTGGATCCCACTCACAAAGCTTCTGGCCATCTGCGCAGATCATTTCCCCTGTCTCCTACAACTCGCTACCTCAACACGTCGGATTATCTGCTACACCCGCAAGCTTCAAACTGAATCTGAAAACTCATCTGTTCAGAATTGACTATAACCTTCAATGACACCAGCACCGTACGTACCTGACGCTCAACCTACACCACTCTTACTGTCTCCTCCCAAAAATCCTTTAGAATGTAATCCTGCAAGGGCAGGGCCCTTGTCCCTCTGTACCAGTCTGTCTATAGTTACTTGTATATGTTTTCTGTATGTAACCCCCTTCTCATGTACAGCATCATGGAATCAATGGTGCTCTATAAATCAATAATGATAAAAATAATAATAACTTCAATAATAACTTCCTTGTCTGTACTCACTGCAGCTTTGGAGCAGACCTCTGATTCCCAGGCTATAGTGTGACTGAACAGGTAGGCAGACTCAACCATCTCTGTTACCCCATACTCAGCAGGGCTGATGGAAACTTGAGAGCTGTTAGGAAGCAAGTGCGATTGGGTTGACACCACAGAGGAATGGAGTATTTGGGATCTTGAACTTGAGGTGGAGGAGAGGCCACTTTATGGAGCACTTGAGATCCATTGAAGCAGCTGCTGTTTTGGCTTCATCTACATTTGTTAGCGATGGTCGTGTCCATGAAAAGAGGGATCATATCAGATTATCCATGGGAAGAAGTACACCTGTTCTTTTGGATGGTATTTGTTGTTACAAAACGGTGCCGCCTTAAACACAAGCAGCCAGCTGCGGTTTCAGTTGCGCCCAGGCGTCAGCTGCCATTTAGGGCTGTGCCTTGGGTTGTCCAGCTGGCTGCTTTCTCCTCCACGTCTAAGTGTGGCGAGGCGGCTAGTGCGCATGCGTGTGCCGATTTACCCCAGCCGCAGCCTAACTCCAGTGTTTCGCCTAGTGAGTATGCTCAGCTTGACTGTGCCATTCCTGAGGCTAAGTCCTCATTTCGGACTACAGCGCATGCTCCCATACTTTGTGCGAAAAGCCTCTTTGCACAAGTACTTGCACTCCTTGCCGGGTCTAAGTCCTGTGTTGTGCCTAGACACCATGCTAAAGCTGATAGTCTTTTTTCGGAGACTGTATTTCATGCTACTGAGCATGCTCAGGCACTTACTGCATCAGAGACTAGGTCCGGTAATGAACTCTTTGGCCCTGCCCCTGATGTGGGGGGCCCATATAGACCACAGGGCATCAGGTGTCCTGACGATGTGGCCAGGCCACTCCCAAATGGCTTGCAGAGGCCCGCCCCTATGACTTGGCACGTCATAATTAATGGTCAGACGATGACTGGTGAGGTGTTTGGGTCGTGGCAGCCATGAGGTCATCATTGAAGTTGCGGTTCCAAATAGGACGCTAGTTATGCCACTCATGACGTGTCACTCTGCTTTTGTCACCAGGAGGTGCATTGTGGTCCACCCTGGTTTGGGGCGGACCCAGGTTATTAAAGGGTTGAACCCATTGCGGCTTTAGGCTTTAGGCCAGAGGTAGGCAGGGATAGGGCGTCGATGCAGGCCGCCACCACAGTTGGTAACGCAGAACGGTTAAGACCAGCTCCTGTCCTACCAGTCCTGCTTGTGCAGCACAGTGGCATTAACAGGCCTGCTGCTGCTGATGCGCCTGCTGTCCACAGGTGTGGCCCCAATGCACACGGTCAGCGTACTCAATGGCCCCTGTGTTGTTAACAGGGAATTCCTGGGCTGGGTGGGTGTGTGGACCCTGTGACGCTAACAGGGATCCCAGTCTCCAGATCCGAGTGGCGTCTAACTCGGTTCAGGCTACTATTAGTTTCATAGCCACACAGCTCTGTATCCTCCACCTAACCTTCCAGTTGCCAACCTCTCCTTTTCCATCTGGGAGCACGGTGGACACTGACTGCCGATGGGGATATATACCTTTCTCTTTCTTTTCTTATTAATTTTCGTTATATTGCGGTAACATAGTATATAACACCTTATCCAAATCTGCCAGTCCCACTGTAACAGATGGTGTTTATTCAGCAAATGTTACTGTTGCTTAACCACCAAACCCACAGACAAAAACTTTTTTCCCCTTTCCAACACACCTGTTCCCCTTTCCACCAGCTTTACAACACACCTGTTCCTCTTTCCACCAGCATCTGTCCTTTTTCAACTCATTTTCTATATGATCAAAAGTGCAACTCTGCAGGGACACGTTAGTCAACGCCATCTCAGCACAGCAGCCAGCCCTCGGTCCCTCAGATGTGGACAAGTAAAAGATTTCCTCCTATCCATGACAAAGCGTTGAGATTCACTCTGTGCAGTGTCGCGGGTGGCAGGGCGCGCTTTCCACGCTCGGGTCCGGGGACTTCTGCAGCTGCTGCTCGGTGGCTCGAGCGGTAGGCCGGACCCGGGGACTCGAGCGGCGCTCCTCGTCCGTGAGTGACAAGGGATGGTTTTGGTTAGGGAGATTGCTCGTGACGCCACCCACGGGACGTGGTGATGATGGCACCACCGCTGCTGGTAACGGGGATCCAGGGGGAGGTGGTAGGGTGCAGCTGAGATGTTGTCCCCTCCGTGGGTAGGGGGGTTTGGTGACCCCGGTGGTGTGACGGGGAGGCTGGATGGCTGGGGTGCAGGTTTGCAGAGACAGCGCGGCGCGTTGCCGGACGGCACTGGTGTACTCACTCAGACAATCACTGACAAAGTCTCTGGTAAACCAAAACGGCCGGATGGACGGGTCCCGCAGCCGGGTGCAGTGTTGATGTTGTGCTCTCCCCGGATGGCTGATGGTGGCTGTCTTTCCCTGCACCTTTGTGTACTGTGTTGACTCCGATGGTTTCCCAAATGGTATTCCGCTCCCCGATGTATAGGTGCCGGAGGAGCCCGTTTTGCTTGCAGGCGCTGGCCCTTGGATTTCTAGCCTGTGGCGGTGGCTATATATCCTCACAATGTGAGCAGTTGCCTTCAATCGGGACTTGGGTAATAGGGAAACCCCTGGGGTTCCTGTCACTCTCGGATTTGACTATTGTCGGTGGCTCCAAGCCTGGTCGGGGTCCAATGGCCCTGCCTGTGTGCTCAACTTCACTCCGCTCCCTGGTTCGGTACTGGTGGGCCACCGCCCAACCCCGGTCCTACGGTTCTGCAGAGTTCCACTGACTCCTGCAGACGGCCACCACAGTCCGCCAACCTTGCTGTAGGTGCCTGGGCTCTAACTCAGACACGTCAGTAGTTTACTCCTTTCACTTCAAACTGCAAACTGATCTGACTCCTTTTCCCGCCTACAGGACTGTGAACTCCTCGATGGGCGGGGCCAACCACCTGGCTCCGCCCCACCTGGTGTGGACATCAGCCCCTGGTTAGAGGCAACAAGGGTTTTTGTCTGACTGTTATAACTGCCTAGGGTGGGTGTGTGTGTGTATGTGTGTGTTGTTACCTGTGACCCCTGGCTAGTCCAGGGCGTCACAGCAGCACTGGTGTTTAGTGGAAAAGCAGATCTAAGATTGCATACCACCTTCTGCTGATACTCCTGTATTTGTGCATCCCTTTCTATGGCAGGAATTATTTCGCCAAATTTTGTCTTGTACCGGGGATTTAACAGTGTGGCAACCCAGTAGTCAGCATTGCTTCGAATTCATACAATCCGAGGGTCATGTTGTAGGTAGTGCAGCAAGAAGGCACTCATGTGTCTTGTGCATCCAGGAGGACCAAGTCCTTGGTGTGTTGGTGGCAGAGAGGTGAGAATCGTGCCTCCTTCTTCTGCCCTCTCCCCCCAACCTCGCACAACCGAAATGTGAGCAAGCTCTCACTCATCTGCTGAGTCTTCCATGCCCATCGCCAGTTCATCCTCCATTTCTTCATGGGCTCCTGCACCTTCCTCAACAGTTTTTTGCTGATACTATGCACCCTTGTTAATCCCTCTCCCCCACCATGACTGCCGCCTCGGTGCCGCTGACCATCTGGATCTCGTAGATCTTGTTATCCCTTCCGCATATGACTCCTCCTGTACTTCCTCCCCTTCCTCTTCTCCCAACACCTGACTCCGAATAATGCTTACAGTGTGCTCCATCATGTAGATGACCAGAATTGTCATGCTGAGAATGGCATTGCCAGTGCTAAACATCTTCGTCGACATTTATAAACTGTATTGAAGGGTGCATAGGTCTTTGATCTGACACAACTCCAGCAACGTGATCTACACCACCTCTGGATCAAGTTAGCCCAGGCTATATGTCATAATGTATTGCAGCAGGGTTCGGCGGTGCGGCCACAAACGCTGCAACATGTGCAGATTCAAGTTCCTGCGTGTTGGCACATCGCATTTCAGGCGTTTAACCACCAGACCTAAAGACTTCTGTAGCGACGAAAGTTTTTGAGCTGCTGTGTGCGAACGATGGAAGTGAGCACATAGCGAGCGTGCCCGCTGCACAAGGCCATGTAGACCGGGATGGTGTTTTAAAAATTGCTGGAGAATTAGATTCAACACGTGAGCCATACAAGGCACGTGTGTCACATTGCCCTGACGATGGCCCGCACCCATGTTTGCATCATTGTCGCACCCGGCCTTCCCTGGCTGCTGGTTGAGTGGAGACAATCTTTGATGAAACTCGGTCTCCAGAGCTAAACGTCCACAACTTCTCAGCGGTGTGACTCACATTTCCCATACATTTCAAAGTAAACATTTGAACGCCTGATAGCATTGAGCTCTGCTGCCAGCATAGTAAGGAGGTGTGTGGTATTCCTTGTGCGCAGTTACAAGGAAGGGTGGCCTGACCACACAGGGTTTGGGCCGAGGTGGAGGACCCACACAAGGTTGAGGAGGCAGAAGCAGTGTATTAACTTCTATATACAGCGGAAGGATTGACACAACTCGTGGGGACGGCAAGACTTGTACAGCAGACCCTTCTCCATCTCACCCCATAGTAACCCATTGCCCAGTCAGCGACATGTAATGCCACTGTCCATGCTTACTGGGCTAAGTATCTGTGATGAAATGCACCCTGTCACACAGAGTTTCTCAAAGAAGCGGTGATGTTTGGTGCGACATGCTAGTGTAACGCGTGCACACCTTCTCCAAGAAGGAGTGGCGCCTGGGCATCGGCTCTTGGGGCACTGCGATGGGCATAAGGTCTTGAAAATCCTCGGTTAAAAAGGCTGGAAAGGCAGCATTTTGGTAGCCAACAGTTTGCAGATGCTGAAAGTCAACCTCTAAGCCATGTCATGCCCTTCTAAAAGCATGTAAAACACAGCAAGGGGACTCCAACCACAGTCTCACTTGTTTCAAAAAATTGGTCCACACACACCCCACTTGACTGGCATCAGTTGACCCCCATTTTCAAGCTTACAAAGATGCTTTGCATGAAGCACTATCAAAAATACACGTGCCTTTCACCTCCCCTGGCTGACCCAGGGGAAGAAAAGTCCTCTGAGAGCCATGACTTGTTCATCTTGGTTCTTTTTTCAAAAGCGAGGGGACTCCAACCACAGTCTCCCTCGTTTCCACTAATTGGGCCACACACACCCCACTTGACTGGCATCAGTTGACCCCCATTTTCAAGATGAAAAAGATGCTTTGCATGAAGCACTCTCAAAAATACGCGTGCCTTTTGCCTCCCCTGGATGACTCAGGGGAAGAAAAGTCCTCTGAGAGCTATGACTTGTTCATCTTGGTTCTTATTTCAAAAGCGAGGGGACTCCAACCACAGTCTCCCTCGTTTCCGCTAACTGGGCCACACACCACACTTGACTGGCATCAGTTGACCCCCATTTTCAAGATGAAAAAGATGCTTTGCATGAAGCACTCTCAAAAATACGCGTGCCTTTTGCCTCCCCTGGATGACCCAGGGGAAGAAAAGTCCTCTGTAACCCATGACTTGTTCATCTTGGTGAACGTTAGTATGTCCACATTGTCAGTGGACAGACGCGTGTGCTTATCTGTCAGCACACCCCCAGCAGCACTGAAGACACGTTCCGAGTGAACGCTGGCTGCGGGACACGACAAGATCCCCAAGGCGTACGTGGCGAGCTCAGTCATTTTATCCTGATTGGAAATGAGCAAGACTCAAGTTGCACAGTAATGGCATCGATGTTCCCTTGCATATACTCATATATCTGTGTCTCCTCCTCTTTTTCCTTGTCCAGCTCTTTTGTTTTCGCATGAGTATATGTCCTTGTTACTTTCCCATGTGTTTGTAGAAAAAACAAAAAGCCAGCACCAAATGTGCACTACAGCACTAAACATTCCAAACTGTACTTATTATAAAAAAAATTTGAGATTTTTGGCAAAAAATTGCAATTTCTTGAGCTGCTTCGCCACGTCACGGCAAATCTCATTTGAAGCAGTCCTACACTAAAATATTTTTATAAAATGTGCCATACGGCCTCACATATGAATAGTAGAACTGCTCTTAGCAGCACTCACCTGGTCTATTTCAATCCCGTACCCATGACTGAGTCATGGCTGTGGGCGGGACAGGTCCAAGCAAATGCTGCATGAAGTAAATAGCCTGTGGACAAAGCCTGATGACTTAATGTGAACAGTCACCAACCGCCAAAATCCAGACAGATGGAATACATCCCAAATTGGGGTGCATAGCAAGGTGGAGGTCAACCACCGACCAATTCAATGAAGAAAAAACAAAAAGCCAGCACCAAATGTGCACTTCAGCACTAAACATTCCAAACTGTACTTATTATAAAAAAAATTTGAGATTTTTGGCAAAAAATTGCAATTTCTTGAGCTGCTTCGCCACGTCACGGCAAATCTCATTTGAAGCAGTCCTACACTAAAATATTTTTATAAAATGTGCCATACGGCCTCACATATGAATAGTAGAACTGCTCTTAGCAGCACTCACCTGGTCTATTTCAATCCCGTACCCATGACTGAGTCATGGCTGTGGGCGGGACAGGTCCAAGCAAATGCTGCATGAAGTAAATAGCCTGTGGACAAAGCCTGATGACTTAATGTGAACAGTCACCAACCGCCAAAATCCAGACAGATGGAATACATCCCAAATTGGGGTGCATAGCAAGGTGGAGGTCAACCACCGACCAATTCAATGAAGAAAAAACAAAAAGCCAGCACCAAATGTGCACTACAGCACTAAACATTCCAAACTGTACTTATTATAAAAAAATTTTGAGATTTTTGGCAAAAAATTGCAATTTCTTGAGCTGCTTCGCCACGTCACGGCAAATCTCATTTGAAGCAGTCCTACACTAAAATATTTTTATAAAATGTGCCATACGGCCTCACATATGAATAGTAGAACTGCTCTTAGCAGCACTCACCTGGTCTATTTCAATCCCGTACCCATGACTGAGTCATGGCTGTGGGCGGGACAGGTCCAAGCAAATGCTGCATGAAGTAAATAGCCTGTGGACAAAGCCTGATGACTTAATGTGAACAGTCACCAACCGCCAAAATCCAGACAGATGGAATACATCCCAAATTGGGGTGCATAGCAAGGTGGAGGTCAACCACCGACCAATTCAATGAAGAAAAAACAAAAAGCCAGCACCAAATGTGCACTACAGCACTAAACATTCCAAACTGTACTTATTATAAAAAAATTTGAGATTTTTGGCAAAAAATTGCAATTTCTTGAGCTGCTTCGCCACGTCACGGCAAATCTCATTTGAAGCAGTCCTACACTAAAATATTTTTATAAAATGTGCCATACGGCCTCACATATGAATAGTAGAACTGCTCTTAGCAGCACTCACCTGGTCTATTTCAATCCCGTACCCATGACTGAGTCATGGCTGTGGGCGGGACAGGTCCAAGCAAATGCTGCATGAAGTAAATAGCCTGTGGACAAAGCCTGATGACTTAATGTGAACAGTCACCAACCGCCAAAATCCAGACAGATGGAATACATCCCAAATTGGGGTGCATAGCAAGGTGGAGGTCAACCACCGACCAATTCAATGAAGAAAAAACAAAAAGCCAGCACCAAATGTGCACTACAGCACTAAACATTCCAAACTGTACTTATTATAAAAAAATTTTGAGATTTTTGGCAAAAAATTGCAATTTCTTGAGCTGCTTCGCCACGTCACGGCAAATCTCATTTGAAGCAGTCCTACACTAAAATATTTTTATAAAATGTGCCATGCGGCCTCACATATGAATAGTAGAACTGCTCTTAGCAGCACTCACCTGGTCTATTTCAATCCCGTACCCATGACTGAGTCATGGCTGTGGGCGGGACAGGTCCAAGCAAATGCTGCATGAAGTAAATAGCCTGTGGACAAAGCCTGATGACTTAATGTGAACAGTCACGTGTTGTGTTGTGAGTTGTTTGTCACCTTTTGGACACCTTTGATGGTGTTTTCTAGGTGTTTTTATGTGTTTGCTATTGCCTCCCATTGTTTCCTATGCGGTTCAAGTGGTTCGCCGAACCGAACTCGAACGAGACCTCTGTTCAGCGAACCAAACTCGAGCCGAACCACGACCGGTTCGCTCATCTCTAATGTTAACCTTTTTTCTTTATAACAATTTGGGGTTTTGCAACAGCTATTTCAGTTTCATATATCTAATAGCTGATGGACTGAGTAATATTTCTGGATTGAAATGAGGTTTATTTTACTAACAGAAAATGTGCAATCCGCATTTAAACAAAATTTGACCGGTGCAAAAGTATGGGCACCCTTATCAATTTCTTGATTTGAACATTCCTAACTACTTTTTACTAACTTACTAAAGCACTAAATTGGTTTTGTAACCTCATTGAGCTTTGAACTTCATAGGCAGGTGTATCTAATCATGAGAAAAGGTATTTAAGGTGGCCACTTGCAAGTTGTTCTCCTATTTGAATCTCCTATGAAGAGTGGCATCAAGGGCTCCTCAAAACAACTCTCAAATGATCTGAAAACAAAGATTATTCAACATAGTTGTTCAGGGGAAGGATACAAAAAATTGTCTGAGATTTAAACTGTCAGTTTCCACTGTGAGGAACATAGTAAGGAAATGGAAGAACACAGGTACAGTTCTTGTTAAGCTCAGAAGTGGCAGGCCAAGAAAAATATCAGAAAGGCAGAGAAGAAGAATGGGGAGAACAGTCAAGGACAATCCACAGACCACCTCCAAAGACCTGCAGCATCACCTTGCTGCAGATAGTGTCAATGTGCATCGGTCAACAATACAGCGCACGTTGCACAAGGAGAAGCTGTATGGGAGAGTGATGCGAAAGAAGCCGTTTCTGCAAGCATGCCTCAAACAGAGTCGCCTGAGGTATGCAAAAGCACATTTGGACAAGCCAGTTACATTTTGGAAGAATGTCCTGTGGACTGATGAAACAAAGATTGAGTTGTTTGGTCATACAAAAAGGCATTATGCATGAAGGCAAAAAAACACGGCATTCCAAGAAAAGCACTTGCTACACACAGTAAAATTTGGTGGAGGTTCCATCATGCTTTGGGGCTGTGTGGCCAATGCCACCACCGGGAATCTTGTTAAAGTTGAGGATCGCATGGATTCAACTCAGTATCAGCAAATTCTTGACAATAATGTGCAAGAATCAGTGACAAAGTTGAAGTTACGCAGGGGATGAATATTTCAGCAAAAAAATGATCCAAAACACCGCTCCAAATCTACTCAGGCATTCATGCAGAGGAACAATTACAATGTTCTGGAATGGCCATTCCAGTCCCCAGACCTGAATATCATTGAAAATCTGTGGGATGATTTGAAGCGGGCTGTCCATGCTCGGCGACCATCAAACTTAACTGAACTGGAATTGTTTTGTAAACAGGAATGGTCAAATATACCTTCATCCAGGATCCAGGAACTCATTAAAAGCTACAGGAAGCAACTAGAGGCTGTTATTTTTGCAAAAGGAGGATCTACAAAATATTAATGTCACTTTTATGTTGAGGTGTCCATACTTTTGCACCGGTCAAATTTTGTTTAAATGCGGATTGCACATTTTCTGGTAGTACAATAAACCTCATTTCAATCCAGAAATATTACTCAGGCCATCAGTTATTAGATATATGAAACTGAAATAGCTGTTGCAAAAACCCAAATTGCTATAAAGAAAAAAGGTTAACATTAATAGGGGTGCACAAACTTTTTCATATGACTGTAATTAAATGGAGCACATATTGTAAAGTAACAATTTTCAGGAACCTGTATTTCAGCAATTATCACTTGTATTCCAAATCCTCTCTCAGATTTTGGTGATCTGTTCTCTGAGAGGGGTTGTCAGGGGCTGCCGCCGCATAGATGTTATGACAGCACCATAAGGTTGAAGACAGGGCAATATTGCCTAAGTGCAGACTCTATAACTTTGCGGTTCCTGAGAGATCAACTATCAAAGGGCACATAACGGAGAGTCTGTCTAAAAGGCATATTAGGCCTTCCTTGTCTCCAGTGGCTGCTGGTTTCTTCTTTGTTAAAAAGAAGAATGGTGAGCTATGGCCCTGCCTGGACTTTCATGAGCTCAACCAGATAACGGTTTGTGATCCGTATCCCCTGCCACTCATTCCTGAATTATTTCATCAGATTGCTGGTACTAAATGGTTCTCTAACCTTGACCTTAGTGGGACCTATAATCTGATTCAGATCAGACAAGGGGATGAGTTGAAAATGGCATTTAATATGCTGGAGGGGCACTTCGGAAATCTGGCTATGCCATTCGATCTTACCAACACACCTGTGGTATTCCAACATTTTGTTATTCATGTGTTTTCTCATCTGTTGGATAAATTTGTAAATCATTTACCTTGATGACATTCTCATATATTCAAAGGGATTTTGGGTCTCATTTGGAACATGGCAGACAAGTATTACAAATTCTCAGAGAAAATAAATTATATGCTGAGCTAGAAAAATGTGTTACATTATTTCAGCTGCAGGTTTTTGGATGCACCCCACTAAATAACAGGCTATTTTGAAATGGACCTTTAAAGCTCTACAACATTTTTTAGCTTTTGAAAACTATTACAGGAAGTTAATTAAGAATTTCTCTGCTATAGAAAGTCCAGTTACTGCCATGACTAAGAAGGGTACAGACTTCTCTAAATGGAATGAGGGTGCTTTGTATGCTTTTGGCTATCTTAAGAAATGCTTCTTGTCAGCACCAGTATTGCTGCAGTCAAATGTATCTCAACCTTTTACAGTGGAGGTGATGCATTAGAGGTGGGGGTGGTAGCTGTATTGTCTCAAGGTCGATGTCTTAGTAATTTGCGTCCATGCGCATTCTTTTCTAAGAAATTATCTTCAGTCAAACGTAATGATGATATTGTTAACAGGGAATTACTGTCAATCAAGTTAGCATTTAAGTAATGGTGCTGCTTTCTGCAGGAAGTTATTCATCCTGTGACAGAAATTACCGATTATAAAGACCTTATTTAGCTTGTGTTGGCTAGGTGTCTTACAGTAAAACAACCTTGGTGGTCGTTATTTTTCAATAGAATTAATTTTTTTGTTACTTATCATCCTGGTTTTAAAGACATTACAGTCAATGCTTTGTTCATGAGTTTTCCAGGTAGGAGGGGGGACCCTTGAGGAACCTTTATTCATTTTTCAGAAAGGAGTAATGGTGTCAGTGCGCAGTACTGATGTGGAATCTGAGATTGCTAAGGCTTATGGTGATGCGCTGTCTGGGGTTCAAGTGAACAAATCGTTTGCTCCCCTGAATCTTCATCTTAAGATTCTGGGGGAGCATCATGATTCTGTCCTGGCTGGTTACTGTGGAGTTAAAAGGTACTCTGCATCTAGTATAGCATTCCTTTTAGTGGCATGGAATCTGGAGGATGTGGTATCCTATGTGTCTGCCTGTGCCACCTGTGTGCGCTCAAAGGCATCTCACTCTCATCCTTCGGGATGTTTGCAGTCTTAGGGGTACTTTGCACACTACGACATCGCAAGCCGATGCTGCGATGCCAAGCGCGATAGCCCCGTCCCCATCGCAGCAGCGATATCTTGTGATAGCTGCCGTAGCGAACATTATCGCTACGGCAGCTTCCCATACACTTACCTGCCCTGCGACATCGCTGGCTGGCGAACCGCCTCCTTCCTAAGGGGGCGGGTCGTGCGGCGTTACAGCGACGTCACACGGCAGGCGGCCAATAGGAGCGGAGGGGCGGAGATGAACAGGACGTAAACATCCCGCCCACCTCCTTCCTTCCACATTGCAGCCAGGACGCAGGTAAGTTGATGTTCCTCGCTCATACGGCTTCACACACAGCGATGTGTGCTGCCTGGTGGAACGAGGAATAACATCGTACCATCGCTGCTGCGAAACTAGGGAAATTTCGGACCCTACACCGATCATACAATAACGACGCTTTTGCGCTCACTAATCGTATGTAAAAGGATTCACATACTGCGATGTCGACAGCAATGCCAGATGTGCATTACTTTCGATTTGACCCCACTGACATCGCACCTGCGATGTCGTAGTGTGCAAAGTACCCCTTAGAGTGTTCCTAGTCAATATTGGACAGACATTTACATGGACTTTATTATAGATTTACCTTCCTCTGCTGGCAATATGGTCATTTCAGTGGTGGTGGATAGGTTTTCTAAGATGTCACATATTATCGCCTTACCGCTGTTACCTAATGGCAAGATTTTAGCCTAGGTGTTTGTACGTGAGATTGTTATAATCCTAGGAATCCCTTATAATATTGTCTTTGATGGAGGATCTCAGTTTATTGCCAGCTTTTGGAGAGCTTTCTCCTCTTGGTTAGGGACATTAAGGCAAACAGAACACATGAATCAGAATTTGGAGCAGTATTTACGTTGTGTTGTTTTGGATAATCAGGAAGAGAGGTCCTCGTTCCTTCCTCTTGTCAAATTTGCCATCAATAATTGCCACCATGAATCTTCTGGTGTATCTGTACTGCCCCGCACTCGGCTGCAGCAGAGCCGCTCAGGTCCGGGCTCGTTTGGTGGGTGGCTCGAGCGCCTCTGGACCCGGTGGTCACGTCGCTATGCAAGGGGATGCTGGCGATCTCAATGGGGGTGGTTAGGTAGGTGAACGGCCGGAGCCGTGTTTGAGCTTGTGACGCCACCCACGGGACGTGGTGAAGATGTAGACACCACCGCTGCAGTTACGGGGGAACCCGGGGGAGATGGTCGTGCAGCAAGATGTTAACCCCTCCGTGGGCAGGGATGGTGGCCCCGGAACTCGCTTGGGGAGAGTGACAGTTGGGCGGTGCAGGGCGGTGCGTGGCCAGATGGCACTATTGTACTCACGATTACTGACATACTCAAGTCTCTGATGAACAAAGTTGATGGTGGTCGGTGCTCGCAGCCGGCTGCGTCTTGTCCCAAACTCGGGTTGGTGGTCTTAGCCTTTCTTCTGCACCTCTTTATGTTTGTGTAGACTGCCTGTGCCTTAGCAGCGGGAGTCCGCTCCCCGCCTTTGTATGTACCGGTGGAGTCCGTTTGCCTGCAGGTTCTGGCCTGTGAAATCTCTCTGCCTGTGCGGTGTTCTTTCTATCCCCTCGGTGGGCTGTTGCCTTCTTTCGGGTCTTGGAATGGGAAAGGACCTAAGGTCCAGACCTCAATCAGTGAATTTGATGTGGTCCCTTGGCTTCTGGGCCTCATTCTGGGACTGAGTACCCCCCTTGTGCTCCGGTTTCCAGTCGGTTCCCCGGTTCGGTACCGGCGGGCCACTACCCTGTCCCGGTCCCTTACGGTTCCACCTGGTCGTCTTCCCGGCTCCAGCAGGCCAGACCACCGCCTACCTCCTAGTCAAGGTGCCAGGGCTACGACCCCGGCACCTGTCAGTTTCCGCTGCAGACCTGTCACCACAGGCCTGCTGCACACTCCTCTCAACTCCACTTCCACTGACTGTGTACTTGAACTCCACTGAACTGACTGACTACTGTTCTCCTGCCTCAGGCCCTCTGGACTCCTCGGTGGGCGTGGCCAACCACCAGGCTCCACCCCACGGTGCGACCATCAAGCTCCGAGGGAGGTGACTAGGTTTTAGTGTGGTTGGCTGCTGTTACCTTTTTAGGGGGACGGGTGTTATGCAAGGGCCTACCTGTGACTACCTGGCTAGTCCAGAGCGACACATATCTACTATTTTTGTGTATACAGTATGGTCAGCATCCCCAGTTCTGTACATTTCAGTAGGGACACTAGTCAAGGCTACCTGTGGAGGAGCAATTGGTCTCTGCATTATTGTCTAAATGGAAGAGGGTTCACAGCATTTGCATGACATGGATTCTAAGTATAAACATGTGGCTGGCTATAGACATGTCCTTAGTCTGGACCTGTGTGTGGGTGATCTAGTGTGATTATCTACAAGAAACATTAAGCTAAAAATAGCTTCACTGAAGTTAGGACCTTGGTTTATTGGTCCATACAAGTAGAGATGAGCCACCCACCTGAAGTTCGAGTTCGGTTCGGTTCGTCAAACGGTGCCCCGTTCGACAAGCCGTTCGTCGAACTCTCGAACCCCATAAGAAACAATGGGAGGCAATCACAAACACATAAAAACACCTGGAAAACACCCTCAAAGTTGTCCAAAAGGTGCCAAACAACTCCCAAGACAACACAAACACATGGGAAAGTGACAAGGACAAATACTCATGCGAAAATTAAACAGCTGGACGAGGAAAAAGAGGAGGAGACACAGATATAGGCATGGCATGCCCTTCTAAAATCATGTAAAACACAGCAAGGGGACTCCAAGCAGACTCTCCCTTTTTTCCAAAAATTGGGGCCCACAGACACCACTTCAGTGGCAACACTTGTGCCCCAGTTGCAAAAAGGTTGTTTTGATTTTCATCAAGCACATTCCAAAATATGCCAGCCTTAGCTGTCGCCCGGATAACACCGGGGAAGGTCTAGAAAAGTCTTTACTGATCCCAGATCTGTTCATCTTGGCTCATTTTTAAAAACACAGCAAGGGTTACTCCAAGTGGAGTCTCCCTTTTTTCCAAAAATTGGGCCCCACAGACACCACTTCAGTGGCAGCACTTGTGCCCTAGTTGCAAACAGTATGTTTTGATTTGCATCAAGCACATTCAAAAATACGCAAGCCTTAACTGTCCCCAGGATGACACCGGGGTGGGTAGCAAAGTCTTTGCTGAACCATGACTTGTTCATCTTGGCTCATTTTTAAAAACACAGCAAGGGCTACTCCAAGCGGAGTCTCCCTTTTTTCCAAAAATTGGGCCACAGACACCACTTCAGTGGCAGCACTTGTGCCCAGTTGCAAACAGGATGTTTTGATTTGCATCAAGCACATTCCAAAATACGCCAGCCTTAGCTGTCGCCCGGATGACAGCGGAGAAGGTCTAGCAAAGTCTTTGCTGATCCAAGATCTGTTCATCTTGGATCATTTTTAAAAACAACGCAAGGGTTACTCCAAGCAGAGTCTCCTTTTTTCCAAAAATTGGGCCACACAGACACCTCTTCAGTGGCAGCATTTGTGCCCCAGTTGCAAACTTGACAGGTAGATTTGCATCAAGCACTTTCAAAAATACGCAAGCCTTAACTGTCCCCAGGATGAAACCGGGATGGGTAGCAAAGTTTTTGCTGAACCATGACTTGTTCATCTTGGCTCATTTTTAAAAACACAGCAAGGGTTACTCCAAGCGGAGTCTCCCTTTTTTCCAAAAATTGAGCCACAGACACCCTTTCAGTGGCAGCACTTGTGCCCCAGTTGCAAACTTGACAGGTACATTTGCATCAAGCACATTCCAAATACACAAGCATTTACTCTCCCTAGGATGACACAGGGGTAGTAAAGTAGTTAGTATAGCAGCCACTTTTTGGATGCCACTTATGTCCAGCACTGTTTGCTATAAAAATAGCATAGCAAAATGTGCATGAGGGTTTAATGCAGAGGTGCTGGAAAATGCTTGGCACCAGTGGGACACAAAATTAGCATAGCAGCCACTGTTTTGATGTCACTTATATTCAGCACTGTTTGCTATAAAAATAGCATAGCAAAATGTGCATCAGGGTTTAATGCAGAGGTGCTGGAAAATGCTTGGCACCAGTGGGACACAAAATTAGTATAGCAGCCACTGTTTGGATGCCACTTATATTCAGCACTGTTTGCTATAAAAAAAAAAAAGCGTAGCAAAATGTGCATGAGGGTTTAATGCAGAGGTGCTGGAAAATGCTTGGCACCAGTGGGACACAAAATTAGTATAGCAGCCACTGTTTGGATGCCACTTATGTCCAGCACTGTTTGCTATAAAAATAGCGTAGCAAAATGTGCATGAGGGTTTAATGCAGAGGTGCTGGAAAATGCTTGGCACCGGTGGCTTACAGTGGCTGCTATACTAATTTTGTGTCCCACCGGTGCCAAGTTGGGTACAGTGGCCGGGTTCTCTGGGTCAGTGGAAATGAAAGGAAGCCTCACTTTCTGTCCTTCCTAATGGTGAAATGCAGCAAGGAATTTTCTGAGCTTAGGTACACAGACGCTGTTATCTGAAGCTGTATACAGCATTTCCACGGACCTGACTGTCACCTATGGCTCTGAGCCCGAGAAAATTAGCCCTGAAAAGGGCTGAAGTAAACTTCTGTCCCTTATCTGTAGAGCGCTGTGTGTATAGCACAGCCGGAGAGGCGCCAGGAGCTGCATGAGAGGTGACTGTCACCTACACGCAGAAAGCAGATAATGGCGCCGTGAGGGAAAATGGCCGTATTTATAATGCAAGGACATGTGACATGGACAGCCTATGACACATGCCCTTGCTTGTCTGGCAAAAAGTCCACTTAGCTGTGTGTGTGTCTGGGATTGGCTGACATGCTGGCCCGCCCCACTGCACGCGCGCTTAGGAAAAAAAAAATGCCATTATCACAGATCTGAACGCGCCGCCACCGCACACTATACGCTGAAATTAGATAATAGTGTAAATCACAGAGTGACTCACACTATTACAGTGAAAAGCCAGCTAGTAAATAGCTAGGCTTTTTGCTGATCGAACCGTTCTCGAACGTAACTCGAGCTATCGAGCTTTTAGCATAAAGCTCGCATTCGCATTCGATCTCGAGCACCCCCAAAATCACTCGAACATGAAATTGGCGAACGTCGAACCTCGAACATCGCTCAACTCTACATACAAGACCACAGCAGTCGTTTATTTGATTGTTTTAAACTTTTCAAAATTCATAATGTTTTCCATAGATCTCTAATAAAGAAATATGTGGGTTCAGGAGTCCCTCATCTCTTACCTCTGCCTCCGGTCTTAGTTGATGGGTTATTAGAATTTCAGGTGTCCAAAATTATTGATTCTTGTTTTGTTCACCATTCATTACATTGCTTGGTTCAATGCTGAGGTTAAGGTCCTGAGGAGAGGACTTGGGTACCAGCCTCAGATATCGAAGCTGAGAGCCTGGTTAGGACATCCCATCATATCCATCCTAAGTGACCAGGATGACTGTAATGGCGAGTGCATCCTCTGTTCAGATTGCAGATTCAGACACTCTGCCTGATCGTTTCCCTGTTGTCAGGGATCAACATAGGCAGACTCGGGTGTCGACCTGCTGTGTGTTGATTCATAGGCAGGCTAGCAAGCGTTAATCTCTACTAGTCTGCTTGGTTCTTTGATCACATATTAAAGGAAGGCATATCACATCTGCTCCTTTCCTATTATGCTGGTTGAATCCTTCCACCCATGCCAGCTATAGTTTGTTCTATGTTGGTCTGTGAGGTGTGATGTCCCAGACTGTCTGGTGAAGTTGTGCTTATTTGCCTAGTGTAGTTGGGGAGTTTAGTCTTTTTGTTTTGTAGATTTCTTCCTGCTCTTGTTTTCTTTGACAGAATTTTGGTTTTCCCTTGTCTGTTTTTATCTGTTGGTTTCATCCCACTCCTGTCCCATCCTTGTTGGGGGGAGGGGGAGGGGGAATCAGATCAGGACTGGTCAGGACCAAAGCAAAATTAACACCTTTAATTTAATGTTGACATGTATGGCATTGCTGCAGAGAGAAGAACCCAGTAATGATTTTTCCTGACTAAACAATTGATAGCAATGTTCTACATATTTTTAATAGTTGTCAGGTTCAGTTATGAAATTAGCCATTTCTTAACTACTTTAAATTCCTGAATTTAAATCTGATCATATACATTTTTAGTTGGCTCTTGTTTCTATGATCCATGCATAAAAGTTTAAGTACTTCAAAATATTATTTTTGCAAATATAAAGATGTAGAATATTTTGTAATGGCAATTTTCTGATATTTATTTAGAGAAAACTTGGCAACAATTTACATAAAACATGTCTAAACGCTATTGTATCTGTACCTATTTAACAGTTACAAAAATTTCATTACAAAACTCTTTTTTGCATGCTTCTTGTAGTACTGCATTGGATCATCTCTTACAGTTTTCCAACAGTAATCTGTAAGCATTGATAGATTCTATTCCCAGAACCATGCTGTGTGATTGAGTTATGGTTTCCCCTGTTTGTGTTTATCCGTGAGTTCTACCACTCCTGTCTCAGCCCTCCTCTAGGGTGATGGAGAGGGGCATTGGATCAGGAGTGGATTGGTACAGGAGTAGAGTAAGGAAGGTGGCCCAGACATCGTCATCATCAGACATATCTCTGGGATCAGGGGCAGCTAGGGCCCTGAGGGCCAGTTTAGGAGCCCCAGTCTCCAGTTATCCCATCACACCCCGTGATATGAAATCTCTCCCCATGCTCTTCGCTAACTGCTCTGCAGTTCGATGGAGTGATCTAGATGCCCATTGTCTAGGTGGGAATGTAAGAAATGAATCTTTAAGGATAAGTTACAGTCAGGATCCTTATATGTATTAAGGAGAGTTTCCACCACTCTTCATGGTTATCTGCTCTAGTTTCCCAAAAAAATGAGTTAACTCTAATGAGAATGCTGCCAAAGCAACCTTTTCCTTGGCCTGCAATAAATGGAGAAACTCATCTTGACAAAGCTTACAAATCTGAGGTACAATGAAGACTCCATCCTTTATCTTTACTTCCGTCAACCTCAGAAATGTATCAATGAGATACTTTATTACTTTTGCATTTTTATCCATTGCCTTTGCAAATTTCTTCATTAGGCTCAACTTCATATGCAGTGGTGGTAGCAAAATCTTATGTTTATCAACAAGTGCTGGATGCAGGACATTTTTATTCCCTAGCTCAAGTGAATGTCGGACAGGCCGATCTCTTTTATTGAAGTGTTATTTTCTCAAATGATAATTCCACTTACACGCAGCAGTACTTTGTATATCCACCCTGGAAACTAAGTAAGAGGAAAACCACTTTAAGTCACCACAGAGTGTCCACAAATGTTGGCCATAGTTCAGGCACCTCAACAACTTTTTCATGTTTCTTTCATGTGGACGGCATAACCAACTGGAAGTCAAGGTAGCCTTGCCATTATGCAACAAAATGGCTTTTAGGCTTGTTTTGGACGAATTGAAGATCCTTCATTCCTCTGAATTATGACTTATCCTCAGAGCTTCCATGAAACAGTTGATGTTGCATGCCACAAGATCACCCTGCATGAAGAATTATTGGACAACATCTTTATTACGGTTATGGAACAAAGAAATCTAAACATTGCCTGCTATTAGATACCATTGCTATAGCCTGGAACCTAAGATCTCAGCCTAATTCTTGGGCAGATTCAAATCTCTAACAAGATCGTCAGTTCACTTTTAGTTATAAGTAGGGATGATCGAATATCACAAATATTTGACAATATTCGGCTTAGCGAATATCCGATGAATAAGTCGCCGCTATGCGAATATTCAATGCGCAATGTAAAGGGGGCTTTACACGATAGCGATATCGCTAGTAAATTGTAGCGATAGCGAGCGTGTAAGTACCCGTCTCCGTCGCGCATACGATTGTTTGTGATCGCTGCCGTAGCGAACATTATCACTACGGCAGCGTCACACATACTTACCTGGTCGGCGTCGTCGCTGTGACTGCCGAACAATCCCTCCTTCAAGGGGGAGGGACGTTCGGCATCACAGTGACGTCACCGCAACGTCACTAAGCGGCCGAACAATCAAAGCGGAGGGGCGGAGATGAGCAGGACGTAGCATCCCGCCCACCTCCTTCATTCCGCATTGGGGCCAGCGGCAGGTTCCTCGCTCCTTCGGTGTCACACATAGCGATGTGTGCTGCCGCATGAGCGATGAACCACCTGGATAAACAACCCTTACCGAATTTTGAGTTTGGGACGACCTCTCCATGGTGAACGATTTTCACCATTTTTGAGGTCGCTTAAGGTCGCTGGTCAGTGTCACACGCTGCAATATCGTTAATGACGCCGGATGTGCGTCACTAACAACTTGACCCCGACGACAAAACATTAACGATATCGTAGCGTGTAAAGCCCCCTTAAGTCTATGGGAAGCCCGAATAGTTGCTATTCAGCAACTATTCGGGTTTCACATAGACTTATATTGTGCATCGAATATTCGCAAATAGTCAAATAGAAGCGGGCTATTCGGCGAATATGGGTGTTGCAGAATATTTGCGGTATTCAATCATCCCTAGTTATAAGGTGTTGTTCAGGTGCGGTTTCTTAACCCCTTCAGCCCTCGGGCACTTTCCGTTTTTGCGTTTTTGATTTTTGTTCCCCTTCTTCCCAGAGGCGTAACTTTTTTATTTTTCCATCAATCTTGCCATATGAGGGCTTGTTTTTTGTGGGACGAGTTGTACTTTTAAATGAAATCATAAGTTTTACCATATAGTGTACTGGAAAATGAAAAGAAAATTCTAAGTGCGGAAAAATTGCAAAAAAAGTGTGATAGTACAATAGTTTTTGGGATATTTTATTCACTGTGTTCATTATATGGTAAAACTGAGGTATCTATGTGATCCCACAGGTCAGCGCGAGTTTGTAGACACCAAACATGTATAGGTTTACTTGTATCTAAGGGGTTAAAAAAAAATCACAAGCTTGTCCAAAAAAGTGGCGCACGTTTTGCAACATTTTCCAAAACCCGTAGCGTTCTCATTTTTCGGGATCTGAGGCTCAGTGATGGCTTATTTTTTGCGTCTCGACCTGACGTTTTTAACGGTACCATTTTTGTGCAGATGCTACATTTTGATCGCCTGTTATTGCATTTCGAGCAAAATTTGCGGCGACCAAACAACGTAATTTTGGCGTTGGAATTTTTTTGCCGCTACGCTGTTTACTGATCAGATTCATTGATTTTATATTTTGATAGATCGGGCATTTCTGAACACGGCGATACCAAATATGTGTGTATTTTTTATTTTTTTAACCCTTTAATTTTCAATGAGGTGAAAGGGGGGTGATTTGAACTTTTAGGCTTTTTTATTTATTTTTTTTTATTTTTTTTTACATTTTTTTTTACTTTTTTTTATTTTACTAGTCCCCCTAGGGGGCTATAGCAATCAGCAATCCGATCCCTCTGCACTATCTGCAGATCTCAGCTACAGAGCTGAGAACTGCAGATTTGCTGCTTTACTTTCAATGCCGGCTGTATTCCGGTATTGAGAGGAAGTGAGCCATGTTAGCTACAGGCATCATCACATGACCCTGTGCTACCATGACAACCAGCGAAAGTCACGTGATCATGTCACGTGACTTCCGGTGGGGGCGGGGTAAGTGACTGTCATGGCGGCACCCATATACATATCGCTGCCAGATTTTGGCAGCGAAATGTAAGGGGTTAACGGCCGCGGGTGGAAGCGATTCCACCCGCGGCTAGCAGGCACACATGTCAGCTGTTGATAACAGCTATGTGCGCGGATCGCCGCCACCTGATGGCGGCAGGGGGCGGGGCTTACCGGCACACGATCCATGACGTACCCAGTACGTCATGGGTCGTTAAGGGGTTAATGTCTGGGTCGTGAGACGAAGATGCTTCATGACATCAAGTGCCATTTTCTTCCATACTTGACTACACTGAAAATGTTTTTGGTGCTTTTGGAACCAGAAATTCTTCTGTATGTGGTACTGGGCGTATTGTAGATGGAATGTTTGGATACTGTAAAGTCCACTTCCTCCTCCTTTAAAGTATTTTCCTAATAGGGGGCACTATGCAGAAATAGCAATTGGTAGTGTGATTGGTTGGCTCTCTCCAGACCATTGGGACAGCAAAAGATAGGTATTCTCTTACCATGCAACCACTGAGTAAAATATGATGCACATCTATTGCAGCATAAGTGTGGAACCCAACTCTTGTATTGATCTCCTATTCTGCAGCCAAAATACAGGTTGTAGGCTTCCCTTATCATAGTAGTGTGACCCATAGACGCTGTATTGTGATATAGAATCAGCTAGCAACGAGCGGGATTAATAATGTGAAAAGGAGACAGGAAGTAGTTGCGGAGCTCCAGAGAATGCTGGGAAAAGGGAGTGGTGTCCATGACAACCAGGGAAAAAAACATCTGTGAGAGAGATTTGAGGGAACAGACCAGTGGGTTAGATCAGTGTTTTTCTTGAGAAACAGTCGATATAAATAAGGAGGCTCAGGACAGACAAGATTCTGTATTATCTGAAGAGAGGAGTAGAGGGACAGCATGGACTATTTTCTTCCTACCACACCTCCATTGTATGAGGAGAGTATAGACTGCACAGTTCTAGACACACTTTGAAGAGGACTGATCTGTGAGGAGAAACGCTTTGTATAGAGTTGTTGATGAGTTATCGTATGAAGAGAAGTAATGTCATGTATTGGAAAGAAGTTGAATAAAATCCCAATAGTTACCTTCACATTTGAATTGTGTGATAACTGTGCCTGAAGATCCTGCCCTCCCTTTAGTGTACAGAAGAATAATGGTCGCCCTGTGTAAGATTTCCATGGGATTCCAGAAGAACTCATGTAAAGTATAAGCCTTCACATACTGAGGGTCGTACTTGCAACATTGGTGGCCCGTACAGGGAATTCTGAGAGGGAATAAGGCTCTAATTGAGCAGAAGTACAGCTATTGTAATACACAGCACCACAACTCAGCTCTGCTACACCATTTAAAGGGGACCAGCATTGTAAAAGCACAATAGCAGAATCAGCAGCTATGGATGTGGAAACACAAATCAATAGTGTCGGTGAGCTGCTCCAGCAGTTATCTTTTGAGGAATTGAGTACAGTAACACGACATGTAAAGATGGCAGAAGAACAGATCACCAAGGCACGCAACCACAGAAATCTCTTAACAGCTATTAACAAATATATGGATTAGTTAGGAGAGAGAGAAGATGAGCACGTCATGGGGCATTCCTTCAGGAATTAACACAGTTCATAACTGGGTTGAAGATAAAGGATGCAGAGGAGCTGACAATCACCAAGAGTAAAATACTCCTTCCACAGACAGAACTACAGGAATTGAAAGAACAATTTATCGCTTTAAGAACACCTGTGCAGCAATCTGCTGGAACCTCTGAACTAGGGAGGCAGACCTCCCTAACACAGCAAATCACCATAAGAAAAGACTTTAAGATTCTTGGACAGATTGGGGAAAGAGAGCAGAAGGAGAAACTGTCTTATACTAACTTGCTGCACCAGATTGATGCAGGAGTGCAGAAAGGCTACCAGCCAGAGGAGATCATCGAGGCAGTGATAAAAGCTATCAGCCCAGGACTAAATCTCAGAAATATGCTAGAAATGAAAAGTCACATTACCACAACTGAAGATGATCTTAAAGGGGCACTATAAAGAAGAAAGCACTTCAGAGCTGTTCCACCAACTCATTAATATCGCACAGGAACACAAGGAATCTCTTCAAGGTTTCTTGTTCAGAGCAATCGAATTGAAGGACAGAGTGTTGTTTGCATCCCGTGATGTAGAGGCGGAGGAAAGGTTTGAT
Source organism: Anomaloglossus baeobatrachus (assembly GCF_048569485.1). NCBI lineage: Eukaryota > Metazoa > Chordata > Amphibia > Anura > Aromobatidae > Anomaloglossus > Anomaloglossus baeobatrachus. The sequence goes on from NC_134355.1 coordinate 289,496,750, forward strand.
GCCGGGCTAGTTCAGAAGACGTTTCTGAGATCTTTAGGAACAGGATTAATCAGCAAAGATATCAAGCTACAGATAAAACAGTATCTAGAAGATCCAGATATTTTGGATGAGGTCTTAATTGAAAAGATGAATGAGGCATGATTGTTCGGTCAGTAAGGATAGCCTCATCAACTTAATTGGTGAAAGATGCTTCATACAGTGCAACTTAGATGGACTCCTGGTGAAAGCGCTATGCGATACAGGTGCCCAAGCGAGCCTCCTAAATGAAGAATGGAGAAGGTGTTATATGCCACACACCTGCCTTCGTCCACTAAAAACTGTTAGGACTGGTGTAACTCCACGGCAAAGCCGTCAATCAGACCGAAATCCCTTTTATAGGCTGGGTAGAAGTGACATTTCAACTCAGTGCCACAAAGAAGAGTGATGCTATTGAGTTATTGGTACCGTTTCTTGTCTCCAGTGATCCCAAAGTGGTGGAAGGACCTATCCTGGGTTACAATGTTATAAGTGAGGTTATCAAGAAATACAAATCAGGGACACCTGTGTTGGAAGCGGTAGCCAAATCGCTGGCCATTCCTAGAGTCGTGGCAGAAAATGGGATTCGTGGAATAAGTAGAGCACAAAACACAATGGACATGAAAGAAGTAAAGGTAGGCCTGCGGTCAACTGTCATCCCTGCAAATCAAATGGGGGGAGTGAGGTTTTGGAGTTAGGGTCGAACCGAGAAGAAGAATCCAAAAGAGACTGTTTGTGCCGAGAGACTGATCAGAACTTCCCGAGGGTCTCATCCTAGGAGAGACTGTGCTTATGATTCCTACTGGTGGTTTTGTCAGAGTGACAGTGCTGGTAATAAATACGACAAAGCACGAAGTGAGATTGTACCCTAAGACTGTGTTAGGTCACATTGAAACCATTAAGACAGTGTATCCGGCCAGTGTTAGACCAGTCCATATTTCTACAGTGAATTTAGTTTCTGAACCACGAAGCAAAGTGTGCCCAGGGGAGAGAACTTCACAAATTACCTTAGCAGCTTGGGACCCTCCAGTACCCCTGGAACATCTAAGTACTGAAGAGCTAGCAGTAGCGAAACAGATGTTAAGAGAAGAGTGTCGCGTATTCTAAAAGGATGACTCTGATATCGGGTGTATTCCGTCATTACAGCTTAAGATCAACTTGAAAGACTCTACCCCAGTAACCAGAAGTTATGTGTCCGTACCCAAACCATTGCACCGTAAAGTAAAGGAATATCTGCAAGATCTAATTAACAGAGGTTGGATACAAAAATCAAAGTTCTCCTACTCCTCTCCTATTGTCTGTGTAAGGAAGAAGGATGACACACTGAGGCTCTGTTGTGATTACCGGGAACTAAATCGGAAGTCAATCTCGGACCGGCACCCAATACCAAAGATTCAAGATATGCTAGATAGCTTGTCAGGAAGTACCTGGTTTTCAGTTCTGGACCAGGGCAAGGCGTACCACCAAGGGTTTGTGGAAGAATCCAGTAGATCACTAACAGCCTTTATCACACCTTGGGGATTGTATGAGTGGATCCGTATACCATTTGGGCTCCGTTCTGCCCCGGCAGAATTTCAGAGGAGCATGGAAGCCTGTCTAGAGGGGTTAAGAGATGATATCTGCCAGCCATACCTAGATGACAATGTGGTACACAGCAAGACCTTCATGGAGCATGTGGCGCATGTGAGGACTGTACTCCAACGTTATCAGCAACATGGAGTCAAGCTAACCCCCAAAAAATGTGAACTGTTCAGAAGACAAGTTCGATTTCTGGGAAAAATTGTGTATGGGGATGGATACACCATGGACCCAGCAGAAATCGCTCCAGTAATGGCCCTGAAAGACAAGCATCCATCAAATGTGGGAGAATTGAGGAAGATCTTGGGATTCCTCTCCTATTATAGGACTTACATACAGAACTTTTCTCGGATTGCCGCTCCGTTATACCACCTCTTGGGAGGGACAACAAAGTCAGCCACATTAGTGGGAAAAGAAAAGAACACGGGCTGGACTTGACCTAAAGGAAAAAACACAGTTGCTGCTCAGCAACCAATTATCTGGACTTCAGATCATCAAGAGATATTGGAAGAATTAGTAGATTACCTTGTAAAACCACCTATAATGGTATATCCTGATTTCAACAAACCATTTGTTCTTCATTTTGATGCCTTTCAAATGGGACTTGGAGCTGCCCTGTATCAGCATCAAAATGGTAGATTGAGAGTCATCGGCTATGGTTCCAGAACGTTGACAGATGCTGAGAAAAAGTACCAACTTCATTCTCGAAAACTGGAATTCCTGGCATTGAAGTGGGGTGTCTGTGAATGATTTAGAGATTATCTCTATTACAGTAAGGAGTTTGAGGTATACACTGATAACAACCCTTTGACCTATGTCCTCACTACAGCTAAATTGAATGCTAAAGGTCAAAGATGGGTGGCTGAACTAGCTTACTTGAACTTTAGTATCAAGTATAGGCCAGGAAAATGCAATGCAGATGCAGATGGATTATCAAGAATGCCAATAGAGCAGTTCATTCAAGAATGCTTTGAAGAAGTCAGTCTAGAAGCTATTGTGAGCACCACTCAAGCAGTACAAGTGCAGCATGAGGAATGCACACAGTTGTCGTGTCCGTTGACTGTAGCAACTACCGTGAAAGCACCAGAACAAGATCACAATATGTACATCCAACAGTTATCAAAAGAAACAATCCGGAAAGCTCAATAGGAAGATCAGATAATTAGCAGAATTCTACCTTATGTGGAACAAAACCGGTTTCCAAGGAAGAGAGAAAGAGATACGGAGTCACCAGCAGTAGCTGTGTTATGTAGAGAACGGGCAAAGCTCTACCTCAGCACAGATGGTATCCTGTATAGAAAAATAGGACAGAAGCAACAGCTAGTACTACCAACAAGATACCATTGACTGGTCTTCAAAGAACTACATGAAGACGTGGGACATCTAGGAGTAGAAAGGACTACAAATTTGGTTCGGGAACGGTTCTTCTGGCCGTACATGCAGAAAGATATTGAGAAGTTTGTGACCAGAGAGTGTGGTTGTTTGAAAGATAAGCATCCTAACACACCAACTCGAGCACCTATGGGCAACATCCAAACGACTTACCCATTTGAGCTGGTTTCAGTGGACTTTTTGCATCTGGAGACATGTAAAGGTGAATATGAATACATCTTAGTAGTGATGGACCATTTTACTCGATTTGCTGAAGCATATTCAACCACCAATAAGTCTGGCAAGACGGCGGCAGAGAAGATTTTCAATGACTTTGCTCTGAAGTTTGGGTTCCCAACCAGACTACATCATGATTAGAGATGAGCGAACCGGTCCCGGTTCGGCTCGAGGTCGGTTCGCCGAACGGAGGTCCCGTTCGAGTTCGGCTCGTCGAACGTTCAACGAACCGAACTCGAACTGCATAGGAA